>NC_139008.1:2232753-2832753 GCF_964374135.1 Grampus griseus
AGGATTCAGGTTATGGAAATCAGTGTGAGGCCGGGGTGGGGGGGTGGGAGCCGGGGCGGGGGGTGGTTTTCGGGAGCCCTAGGTCACATCCACTGCGGGGCAGAGAGTCCGGGGACAAGGAAGACAGAGGCAACAGGGAGGGGCCCCGCTCCGGCGAGGGCTATTTCATACCTCCAAGGTCAAATATAAGAGCTGCTTCGAGAAGGAAAAGAATGATTACGCTCACAAGGTGATTTCACTGGGGCCTCACTGCCTGCTATGGGGTAGCTTCTGCTGTATTTCAGAGCCCAGCAAACAGAACTGGGGAGGGTAAACGATCTTCAGAGGCCGTTCAGCTCCTATCGGCAGACTTGTATGTGTTCTCCACTCATCATCTCACCCTAGTTTCGGACTAAGTGGGTACAGCTTTCTGAATAATGAAGGCAAAACTAGGTATTGCTAATGAATTTTATGTCACATAGGATCATGGCCAGGTTTCCCTTAATGCCACGTGTAGGCTGCCCAATACCCTGATGCTAAAAATGTACTTTAGGGAGGAGGGAAGGGAGACAGAAGAGAAGGAGGGGAGGATAGAGCACTGGAGGGGGGAGGGGCAGCCAGCTGTGAGGCTGACCTGCATTGATGAGCATGAGTGCGGCTCTTTGAGGAAATGCTTTCAGATTTTCACCGAGTATTATGTTAACTGTGGGTTTGTCATATATGGCTTTTATTACGTTGAGGTATGTTTCCTTTTATGTCCACCTTCTGGGGAGTTTTTAATCATAAATGGAGGTTGAATTTTATCAAAAGCTTTTTCTGTATCTATTGAGATGATCCTATGGCTTTTCTCCTTCAGTTTGTTAATGAGGTGTATCACATTGATTGATGTGCAAATATTGAAAAATCCTCGCATCCCTGGGATAAATGCCACTTGATCGTGGTGTCTGATCCTTTTAACGTATTGGATTTGTTTGCTGGTATTTTGTTGAGGGTTTTTGCCTCTATGTTCATCGGCGAGATTGACCTGTAGCTCCCAGCAAACAGGTCCGGGACCGGACGGCGTCACAGGTGAATTCTACTACACATCGAGAGAAGAGCTAACGCCCATCCTTCTGAAACTATTCCCGAAAATTGCAGAGGAAGGAACACTTCCGAACTCATTCTCTGAGGCCAGCATCACCCTGATACCAAGACCAGACAAAGATATCACAAAAACGGAAAATTACAGTGCAGCGCTTTGAAACAAACGTCTCCTCGACTCCGTTCAGGATGCCTTCCTCGTACGTGCTGGTAACTACTCCCCAGCTCAATGCTGCCCTTGAGTTCTATTCCAGTTAAATACCCGACACCCACCCAGCTGCAAGTGAAACCAGGGAGCTCCCTGCTGGCCTCCCTCTGCCCACTGCCCACCCAGGATGCGTGCATATCCGTCAGTTGCCGAGTCCTCGTGCTGCATCCGAAACATCTCCAGACGTTGTCCGCTTCCCCTTGCCCCCGCCTGCCACGACTCCAGACTGCACCCACCAACTTGATGCCCCGCAATCCACCCTGGACAGCAGATCAGGTTCACCCGAAACTGGCACCAGCTCTGCTGAATCCTCTTCAGCAGCTCCCTTTGCCCAGCGGGCATGCAGCCGCAGAGGCCCGGCTGGCACAGCGACCCTGGCCGTGGATGAGGCCGCATCTCGGCGATTTCCCCCGTGCCCACTCCCTCCCCTCCCCTCTTCTCCCCTCCGCAGTGTGAGCCCCCTCCTCAGTAAATCTGCATGCAGCCGGGTCTATCAGGGAATCCTACCTGGCCAGAGGCTGAGGTCACGGGCACAGCTGGGTGCTGGGAGAGGGCAGCAGGTGTGAACCAGAAGCGAGGCTTGGTCCAGTCACTCCGGGACGCCAGTGCGCACGGTTCTCTGCCCTCCCGCCCAGGCCGCAAGCCTTCCTGGGAGGCTGTAGGCGGAGCAACTGGAGGGAAATTAGAATGTGCACCTGTCTTCCTGCCCTCATGCGGCTCTGCCCACAGGACTCCCTCTCCTTGCCTTTGCTCGTTCACCTTCAGGTGTATTCACTTATCTTGTATTTTCTTTTTTTAAAAATTTTATTTATTATTTTTGGCTGTGTTGGGTCTTCGTTTCTGTGCGAGGGCTTTCTCTAGTTGCGGCGAGCGGGGGTCACCCTTCATCGCGATGCGCGGGCCTCTCACTGTTGTGGTCTCTCCCGTTGCGGAGCACAGGCTCCGGACGCTCAGGCTCAGTAGCTGTGGCTCACGGGCCTAGTTGCTCCGCGGCATGTGGGATCCTCCCAGACCAGGGCTCGAACCCGTGTCCCCTGCATCGGCAGGCAGATTCTCAACCACTGTGCCACCAGGGAAGTCCCTAATCTTGTATTTTCTGTGTTCGGATGTTTTCACATCCGGGGCCTGGCTGACCCAGCTGGGACTGCCCCTCTCAGGGCAGCCGGGTCCTAGAGATAATAAATAACTCACCAGTGAGCACACCCTTCCAATGCAAACGATCCAACCCAGAGCCCAGCCCCCGCCGTCTGCTCCATGGGGCTCCCTCACTCCGGGCCACTGTCCCCCTGCCCTCATCACCCAGGGCAGGTACCAGACAGCCAGGGACGGGCCCTGTGCCCCAGAGCCCGCTGGAATGATCCAGACCAGCCGATCTTAAGCCTGCCCGCCCTGCTCATCCTTAAGGGGCGAGCAGGTGTCTGACTGTGCCCGTTAGACCAGCAAGCCAATGACCCACATGGGGCAGCTGTCCCACAGAGGGACGTGGCCTCAGGAGACACAGTTCCCGAAGGGCTCACAGCTAAAGGCTATCTGCCTGCAGCACTGCCGGCAGCTGGAGAGACAAGTTCCTCCCTGAAGGGGCATCTGGGTGACCCATGGCACTCGTCACGGCCCCATTCCCCCTCCCCTCAGATGACTCTTCCATCAGTAACCCTCTATTATTAAAACGTCCCCTTGTTCATTTTATTTTGCTAAATCTTATCTGCATTCACTGCGTACCTTTAACGTTAGTTTGCCGTTTGCTGATATCACAGGGTACGTTAATTGCAATCAAGGAGAGCAGTGCGGTTGAGTGTGCACACACGGCCCCTCGAGCGAGTGCACAGAGTTCAATAATTAGGCTACTGATGGGGTTTTTTCCGTGTTCACCTTTTATTTATTTTTTAACATCTTTATTGGAGTATAATTGCTTTACAATGGTGTGTTAGTTTCTGCTGTATAACAAAGTGAATCAGCTGTATGTATACATATATCCCCATATCCCCTCCCTCTTGCGTCTCCCACCCTCCCTCCCTCCCTATCCCACCCCTCTAGGTGGTCACAAAGCACCGAGCTGATCTCCCTGTGCTATGCGGCTGCTTCCCACTAGCTATCTATTTTACGTTTGGTAGTGTATATATGTCCATGCCTCTCTCTCACTTCGTCCCAGCTTACCCTTCCCCCTTCCCGTGTCCTCAAGTCCATTCTCTACATCTGTGTCTTTATTCCTGTCCTGCCCCTAGGTTCATCAGAACCATTTTTTAGATTCCATATATATGTGTTAGCATACGGTATTCGTTTTTCTCTTTCTGGCTTACTTCACTCTGTACGACAAACTCTAGGTCCATCCACCTCACTACAAATAACTCAATTTCGTTTCTTTTTATGGCTGAGTAATATTCCATCGTGTATATGTGCCACATCTTCCTTATACTGATGGCTTAAATGCCTGATATTATAAATACTCAGTGGATTATTTCATGATTATTGGAGAGAGTTTTAGTAATTTGGGGGACCTTGGGCTTTTCGAATGGGCTGGGAATGCATTATGATATTACACCACTTAAAATAATGGAATATAGTTTCCTATTAGCTAAAATGTTGCTCTCTGACCCATTTTAAGGAGCAGCTTAGGTTGGTTTCTCACTCAGCAATCCAGCACGTAGAGCTGTAATTTGTTCTTTAAACTGTTGCGTGATATTCTGTAATATGGATTATAAAATTTATCCAGCTCCTCTCTATCGATGAAAATTTAGTTTGTTTCCATTCCCCCCCCCATTAAAGACAATCCTTTAACATCCTTGAACTGTTTCCCTTTTTTCTCCATTACAATGTTGTTGGAATCCTTCGTTTTCCCTGCCTTGAACGATGCTGCCACAAACAGCCTTGGACACAACTTTCACGCACTGCTGATCTGACTTGTGTAGGATAGATTCCCCAAAGTGAGGTTGTTTGTTCAAAGGACAAGCATTTTAAACTTTAATAGCTACTGTGAGGTTAATTCCTGTAAAGGTTGCAGCAATTGAACTGTTTCACGTGGTATGTAAACACCTGCTTTCCCACAGTCCGCCAGCATTGGAGGTGATTGCCCTCTTAATCATCTGTTAATCTAATTGATGAAGAACGGCATCTCATGATCAGTTTAATTTGCCTTTCTGTGGCGGCTTGTGAGTCTGGACAGCTTCTCCTGAGCTCGATCGGCAATTTTGATTTCCTCCTCTGTGAATTGTCTGTTTCCGCGTTTTTGGACTACTTTTCCCTAAAGTCTCGGTTTCCTCATCCATAAAATGGGGGAATGATAGTACCTACCTCTCGGGAGTCGTGGAGATTTACTGAGTCAACACACATGCGCAGCTTGGTGAGGCACATTGCAACAGAGGAAGTGCTCTTATTATCACTGCGTGGTGGGCACCAAGCCTGGGTGGCTGTTTTTGTCGCTGTTCTGCTCTCCACCTGGTGGATGGATGAAAGTACATTAGGATTAGGTTAGGATGAAAGTACAGATTAGGATGAAGGTTAGGATGAAAGTCCAGGTTAGGATGAAAGTACATTCGTGGACCGGTGGAAGGCAGGAGCCCGCAGCACTGGGTAGAATAGGAGCCCAGGCTGGAGAATTGAAATGGGGAGCAGCATTGGTGGGAAGTTTTGGGGTCCAGAAAAATGGGGCTGATCCTGAGCAGTAGCCACGGGAAAGAGTGTGCATGGAACATCCACCACGGTCCGAGGACTTTGCCTCAACAGCACCCCAGTGAGATGGGACCAACCGTTTATCCCCATCCTGAGGCTCAGAGGCGCTAAGTGATTTGCCCAAGGTCACACAGCATATGAACAGCAGGGCAGCAACCTAAACTCAAGATTGTCTGGCCCCTGACCCCTGAACTCTCCATTGTCCCAGCTTCAGAGATTGAACTGACTGGTTTCCAAGCAACCCTGCTCTTAGGAGGGACGCCGACCACCTGGGTCTGGCCATAACACCCCTATGGTTGCCTTTTCTTGCTTTCTTGGCTAGAATTTTAGGAAGAAAATCGAAAGCTCCCCAAATCGTTGTGCAGCTTCTGCATTTCTATATCAAGCGGGCGATGCATTTGTTACCACACTAATTGGAGCAGAAATTAACCGAAATGCTGAGTTTTAGTAGAGAGTGATTCTGCTGCAGGTGTCAGTGATTAGCGAAGAATGCGTCATTTGATGTTTGTAGACACAGCCTTCTCAACTTTCTGTTCAAAAATAAACTTCGTGGGAATATTGCTCTGAACGGTTCCTGCTAATGCGTGTGTCTATCTGATGCTGTAATTCAGTATAAATATTTTAAATAAATCAATAATGTTGTCCCCCAGTGGCAGTACACAAATGAAATTTTCAGAAATGAAGGGAGAACGAAATATTTCTTCAGTGAGAAAGACAACACCTGCAAAATAGCAGTATAGAAATTACCGTTTTCTTACTCTTTCTTATTCTCTCTCTCTCTCTCTTTTGGTTTCTTGGGGGTATAAATAATTCATCTCCAATATCCTGTCCTGAGCAGGGGCTGAGCAAATAAAATAAAGAGAATGCCAGTGGGGGTCTGCGGACTTTGGAAATGGCAGAAGAAATTCCACTTAGACTAGACATTCACTGGTAAGTCCAGGTTGTCACTGATTGGCACAGCCCGAGTTCTGAGATGGGAGGAGAAGAAAAGGAAACTTACATAGACATTGAGGTGCCTCTGCCCCTTTATCAAACCGAGCTAGTTGGCCAGCTCCGAGATTTGAGAGCATCTGTGTTTTCAGCAGGTGGAAACGGAGCCTGGAAAGGATTTTCCCTCGTGAGCAGTAGTCCTGTGCCTTTGCTGGGGTGATGTGTGTGCATGTGTATGTGCAGGTGTGGTGCGTGCATTGGCAGGCTTAGAACCAGTGTCTGCATCAAACATAACCCAACAAGGCACACCCCTCACCACGGGCATCTGGGTCCAGGTTTCTCACTCTTGACCACGAATGGTGCCTGCCCCTTCCTACCACCTGGCTGGGTTCTAGAACATTCTTTGCTTACAGCTGCTCTGTGAACCATGCATCTGCACATGGGCAGACCGTGGATGGACCAGGTGGGATGCTACAGCCTGCGGCAAGATGAGGGGATCCCATCCTTCCCCAACCCTGTCAACCCTGATGGCTCTTGCGCTAGAAGGTGCCAAAACTGTAGGGGGAGTTGGTCCAGCGGATCCCCTTCAACAATTCAGCATCGTTAAGGATAACTAGCGCAATGGAGCAAAACACATGGAATGTGTTTAAACCCATGATTCCTGAAGAAACAATATCCCCCACTGACCACCTTTGGAGGATGCTAGTGTACCAACTCATTATTTTTAAAGTTGACCCATGAAGCAGGAAAAACACCAAGAATTTATCCTGCCTTTCCTTAACAACTATACCTCAGGCCAGGTGGCCAAATGGTGGATGAGAGGAGGGTCCTCACTACAGAAGTATTCCAGCAAATTAATGAAGAGGAAGGTAGAATTCAGATATGACCATTCTGCAGCCTCGAATGAATGAATGGATCTAAGCAGTGACCGTTAAAGTCCATGAACACTGCCCCACGCCCCCAAAAGAGACACAAACCGAGGATTCTGTGCCCCAGTTGAAGAGCACGGTACTACATAATGAAATATTCTTGCCCCAAACCCAAACCCGAATCTCATTAACCCTCTAGATCCAGCTACCAATATACATAAAAAACAGAGGACAGAGGGACTCCTTAAATGACACCATGGAGATGCAGTCATCAAAATCTGGACTATGGCAAAGTCTATAGGACAGATGACTCATCTGCATTAAATAACTTAAATAATTATTTAACTAAATAATTGCATGGAAAAGGAGAGGCATATATTGGAAGAGACATAGGAGAAAGGTCAACCAATCACAATGGATGGACCTTAGTTAGATACTAATTTGCATTTAAAAACAACAAAAGAAAAAGTATCTCAGACAATTAGAGGACTTTGATTATTGGTGGGATTTTTGAGGATATTAAGGAATTATTGTGAGTATTTTTAGCTGTGATAATAGTATTGTGTTTACAGTTTTTTTAAGATGCACACTGAAATATTTACCGATTAAATGACAGAATGCCTGGGACCGGCCTCAAGAGAATCCAGGGCCCCCCGGGAATGGGTTGAAGAGTGGGTGAAACGGGATCGGCCGTGAGCTGGAAATTGTTGAAACTGGGTGAGGGGATCACAGGACTTCAGCGAGTGTTCTCTGTACCTTTGTAGATGTTTCACATTTTCCATAATGAAAAGTCTGTCTCTTTGGAAGGTAGTCACTGCTATCATCCAGGACTCCCCCAGGAGGCAGTTGAGCACAGTGGTCGGAACATATATCTCGGCTTCAGAAAGACTGAAGTGTACCCATCTATAAAATGGGTTGGTAACAGACCCTCTCTCACATAACTGTCGGGAAGATTCTGCAAGATAATGTCGGTCTGTGCTTGGCATAGGGAATCAATACATGAGTGCTATATGATCTCTGGATTATTTCACTCCAAAGAGTCCTGTGAAGTTGATCTATTAGGACAGATGTGATGTCTTCCAGCAGCTAGAACGGGCGAGGGGGTGGGTGGAGACAGAGCAGGAAGAAATCTGCTAAGACGGAACAGAAGGAAGAAAAAACCATCCTGTGAGTAAAAGAACTATACTTCTTTTCTGGAAACACACACAGGCAGGTGTGTTCAATGGATCCCACTAACCGGGAGAAGAGGGAGGAGGGATTTCTGCTGTCTGAGATCATTCTGGGTCTCTGGATGTGTGCTCAGCCGTACTGAGCAGCCCTGAGTGGAACTAGAGATTCCGTGTCTTCTAAAGCAGGGACAGGCCAAGTTTTCTGGTAAAGGACCAGATATTTAAGGATTCGTGACAACTACTCGGTGCTATGCTTGGGGCAGGAGAGCAGCCCTAGGCCATGAATAAAGGAATGGGTGTGGCCGTGTTCTGATCAAACATTGTTCACAGAAAACAGTCAGGGACGGCATTTGATTTTTTGCAGTACGCGGGCCTCTCACTTTTGTGGCCTCTCCCGTTGCGGAGCACAGGCTCCGGACGCACAGGCTCAGCGGCCATGGCTCACGGGCCCAGCCGCTCCACGGCATGTGGGATCTTCCCGGACCGGGGCACGAACCCGTGTCCGCTGCATCGGCAGGCGGACTCTCAACCACTGCGCCACCAGGGAAGCCCGCTGCATTTGATTTGAGGGCTGTGGTTTGACCAGCCCTGTTCTCCTGTCCTGTTGCTGTCCAGCAGGACTTTGTGACCATGAAGTGTTCTTTCTGTTCTGTCCAATATGGTAACCACTCCTTGGAGATGGAGACCCGGACTCTGGTCCTAACCACACTTCCCAGGCTGTGGGACTTGGGGAAAAGCCACTGGACCTTATTTGTGTCTTGTTTCTCTATTGGTACAATGGGGCCCTTCACCCTAAGCTCCTGTTACTGGCCTCTCCCATTCGCCCCTAGGGTTGCCCAGAAGTTCGCAGGAGACAAGGTAAGTACAGGCCCTTTGAAAACTTCAAAGCGCCCAGGAATCTAAGGATGTTTTGCATCCATTTACCTCACCCGAGGTAGAAAAGGGAAACGTTGGATATGAAAGGCTGGAGAGGAGCTGGGTGATTCATCACCTCATTGAAACCCTCCCAGGTTAAATCTCTATTTCAGAGAATTTCCTGGGGAGAATTCAGGGCTGTGTTCCAGCTAACAAATTCATTCCTTTGCTTTGACTCTGAACCAAATTCTGGGACAGCATCAAAGCCAGCCTCCCAGGAGCTGGCCTGGGAACCATCTGGGCCCCTTGCCCTCCAAGCCATCCCCAACTTCAGCTCTGCAGATGGTGCTGTTTCCCCCGTCCCCCTGGCAGAGCCTCCCTGTACCCCGCTGTGCTCCCCACAGCTGAGCCTGGCTCGGCTAGGGTGGAATTCTTGCTCATTAAATCAGGGAAGGGAAGCAAGTCCCTTGCCTCATTCTTTAGCCTGGAAGAGGGTGGAGGGGATGGGGGGTGGAGGGGGAAGAGCAGAGAGGCTGTACCTCCTGTCCTGAATTGGGTCCCCTTTAGAAAGAAGAGAGTCAGAGGGAGGGGGAGATGAACTGGGAGTGGTGAAAACATCCCTAAACTAAACAGGACAGTAAAGCCTCAGCAAGCCCCTCAGGCTGCCTCCCCCAGTCAACGGTCAGGCCTGAGGAGTATTCTTAAGAAGCAGGCTTTTATTTCCATTTCTCTAGGAGGTGGGTCAAAAAGGATCTTGCTGGGGCTTCCCTGGTGGCGCAGTGGTTGAGAGTCCGCCTGCCGATGCAGGGGACACGGGTTCGTGCCCTGGTCCGGGAAGATCCCACATGCCGCGGAACGGCTGGGCCCGTGAGCCATGGCCACTGAGCCTGAGCGTCCGGAGCCTGTGCTCCGCAACGGGAGAGGCCACAACAGTGAGAGGCCCGCGTACCACAAAAATAAAAAGGATTTTGCTGTGATTGATGTCATAGAGTGTTCTGCCTATGTTTTCCTCTAAGAGTTTGATAGTTTCTGGCCTTACATTTAGGTCTTTAATCCATTTTGAGTTTATTTTTGTGTATGGTGTTAGGGAGTGTTTTAATTTCATTCTTTTACATGTAGCTGTCCAGTTTTCCCAGCACCACTTATTGAAGAGGCTGTCTTTTCTCCATTGTATATTCTTGCCTCCTTTATCAAAGATAAGGTGACCATATGTGCGTGGGTTTATCTCTGGGCTTTCTATCCTGTTCCATTGATCTATATTTCTGTTTTTGTGCCAGTACCATATTGTCTTGATTACTGTAGCTTTGTAGTATAGTCTGAAGTCAGGGAGCCTGATTCCTCCAGCTCCGTTTTTCTTTCTCAAGATTGCTTTGGCTATTTGGTGTCTTTTGTGTTTCCATGGAAGCAACCTAAGTGTCCATTGACAGATGAATGGATAAAGAAGATGTGGCACATATATACAATGTAATATTACTCAGCCATAAAAAGGAATGAAATTGAGTTATTTGTAGTGAGGTGGATGGACCTAGAGTCTGTCATACAGAGAGAAATAAGTCAGAAAGAGAAAAATAAATACTGTATGCTAACACATATATATGGAATCTAAAAAAAAAAGGTCATGAAGAACCTAGGGGCAAGATGGGAATAAAGACGCAGACCTACTAGAGAATGGACTTGAGGACACGGGGAGGGGGAAGGGTAAGCTGGGACAAAGTGAGAGAGTGGTAGTGTATATATGGACATATATACACTACCAAATGTAAAATAGATAGCTAGTGGGAAGCAGCCGCATAGCACAGGGAGATCAGCTCAGTGCTTTGTGACCAGCTAGAAGGGTGGGATAGGGAGGGTGGGAGGGAGGGAGACGCAAGAGGGAAGAGATATGGGAACATATGTATATGTATAACTGATTCACTTTGTTATACAGCAGAAGCTAACACACCATTGTAAAGCAATTATACTCCAATAAAGATGTTAAAAAAAAAAAGAAGAAGCAGGCTGTGCTTCTTCTTTCGAGATGAGGCTGGTTCTGAGGCGAAAGGGGACTTGTTCAATGGAAGTAGCTAACCCCAGGGGGACCAACCTGTGCCGTTTATACTCGGTCAAGTTCAGTGATGGGGAGATTTCATTTTTTAAAAGGAAGGAAGCTCTGCATTCCACCAGGCTGCTCTGCCCCCTGATGTCATTAAACGAGGAAGAATTGGGACTCTTCAAGGGGCCGAATCAGGGCCATGGTCACAGATGCTGGTCTGGAAATGCTTGGCTAGAAGCCAAGAACCTAATTCAGGTCTAGGCTAGCTTCTAGAGATGATTTGATTAACAAGAGGGGATTAAACTCACCCTGTGGGCGAAGGAATTCTGTCGGATCCCCTGCAGGGAGAGGACTTGGAAATAATGTTGGAGGGATGGGGGGAGCCTCCGGCAAGGGTTTGGGGCTTCTGCGCGAGGACCTTTCTGGATTTTTCCTTCCCTCCCTGCCAACAGGAAGCCGGGATCACCCAGGGGACGGGGTCCAGCTCTGACCTCCTTCTTGGGAGCTGCCAGTTCGGGGGGTCGCTGGTGGGCATCTATGAGACTGGGCCCATCTCCGTAGCCGGCTGCCTGGCTTCCTGCCTCAGAAGCCGAACCTGCCACCTTTGGCTCCAAGACATCGCTGTGGCCAGCGGGCTGTAACAACAGCTCAGACAGGAGAGCAGCTCGGCTTAGAAACGCACCGTGAGCAGGCCACCTGCCACCCGGAGAGGCAGTGGCTGGCCACGGGGTTTCCCGGGTCAGGTGCCAGAGGGAATGGCTCCACGTCCCACTTTCTAGAACTTTCCTGAAGCAGCTGGGGCGGCTGCTGTTATCGCCGCCGGCCTCTTTTTCATTTGAGGTCCATTTATTTCCAGAAGAGTAAGAATGTTTGTGGGTCACGTTTCTCATTTCACAAAGGTTTTTGTTTTTGTTTTTTTGTGGCCACACCGTGCAGCCTGCGTCCCTCAGACCAGGGATGGAACCCGGGCCCTTGGGAGTGAAAGGGCAAAGTCCTAACCACTGGACCACCAGGGAATTCCCCACAAAGTTTATTTTTTTAATTATTTTTAGATATCACAATAAACTGCATTTATACTTCGCCATGTCTATTTCCTTGAAGTAAAACACTAAAGGATTTTAGTTTATTTTTTTTAATTAAAAAAAATTTTTTTTTACTCAAGTGTAGTTGACTTACAATGCTGTGCCGGTCTGCTGTGCAGCAAAGTGACTCAGTTACACACCTAGAGATGTTTTTTTCGGATTATTTTCCATTACGGTTTATCCCAGGATATTGAATATAGTTCCCTGTGCTCTACAGTTAGTTTAATTTAAGTTGGCTAATTACAAAAAGAAAAATACTTACCCCACTGCCTGATGTCCCTAGAGTAGTGGAAGTCATGGCCACAGAAAGTAGAAAATACATCCCCAGGGGCTGGAGGAGGGGGTGGGGAGTTTGTGTTAAATGGGTGCAGAGTCTCGGCTTGGGAAGATGACAGAGCTCTGAAGATGATGTTGGTGACGGTTGTACAACAATGTGTATTAATACCACTGAACTGTACCCTCAAAATGGTTAAAATGGTAAAGTCTATGCCACGTGTTTTGAGTGAACCACAAATGCACGTATTACAATCTTTAAGAGATAATAAAAGTCTCACGGGGGGTTGTGAGAATTAAATGGGTTAGTGTATAAAGACCCTAGAATAGTGCCCAGGACTGAGCTGTCCTCAGGAAATGTTGGCTATTATTATCCTGTCTTTGTTATTGAAATAATTAAGGGGTCTGATGGCTGTCCTAACACAGCTGCCAGTTGTATTTCTCATAGAGCCCAGCAGAGGGCGATAGCTCAAGCTCGTCACAGGCTGGGGCAGGGGGAGTGGTATCCGTACGTGATCAAGGGACCATTTGGTTTCGTCTTGTGTTCTCAGCGCTCTTGGTTTCTCTTCTGGGGTCACCATCTCCTCCCAGAGCTGTGGGGTACACCCTGCAAGAAGCCCAGCTCAAAACGCAGCCCTTTCTTTTCCATGTGCAAGGGAGGCTGTCTTAGTCCGTTCAAGCTGCTGTAATAAAATACCTTGGACTGGGAGGCTTAGAAGGTGCAGACGTTTACTTCTCGTGGTTCTGGAGGCTGGGAAGCCTGAGATCAAGGGGCCAGCAGATTCAGTGTCTGGCGAGGGCCCTCATCCTGGTTCATCTTCTCTCTGTGTCCTCACGTGGTGGCAGGGGCAGGGGAGCTCCCCGGGGTCCCTTTTATAAGGGCACCGATCCCATTATGGGGCTCCACCCTCCCGACCTAATCCCCTCCCCAAAGGCTCCACCTCCCAACACCATCGCACGTGAGTTGCGGGGGAATGCAGACATATCTGATCCGTACAGAGACCACGTCCATGATCGGGTCCTTGCTTTCTGGACTGTTCCTTCAGACTCCATAGACCTGGAGATTTCTTCCCTCCTGCCGTCCAGGTTGGAGCGCCTCAGAGAAGTGCTTCTCAGGCTGTGCCCACAGGGGCGCTGAAGACCTGGGTAAAATGACTGACTCAGTGGGCGTGGGTTTCTGCTGGTCCTTGGAACACCCCTCCAAGTAGCAGGTTCAAGACTCTGAGAACGCCATTGGCAACGGCCCCGGGGAATCGAGTGGCCTGGTGGAGAAAAGACTAAAGCGGGATCTCCCTCCAGACACTATCCACAGGGTTGGTGGGGACACGTCCCCCCTTGCTACAGCTCTGGTCAGCGGAGAGACCTCACTGGCCATGGCAGCCGCATGGCTCTTTTTATGGAGAGAGTGGAGCTGGTAACCAAGGAGGATGGGGTTTAGCTGTCAGCTGGGGAGCAATTAGGAGCTCGCCTCAGATCCCACTGGAATTCATTGCCTGGGGCATCAATAAAGCCCCAGGGAACGCCCGGGGCAGTAGAAGGTTCCAGATGCACCTCACAAAGACCCTTCTGCATCTCCTTCCGTGGAATGTTTTCCCTTCTAACAAGGAAGAAATAACGACTTGCCCTGTCTCTGCCCAGCCCAAGAATCTAACCAGAACTTTCTTAGGCACACTCCCAGGGGGAGCTGGGTGAATTCTTATTTTCTGTGGGGAGGGGGAGGCCTGTGTGCTCAAGCCAAGTTCTGCATGGGCCACACCCCCAGTCCTGTCTCTCAGCCTGTCCCTCCCTGGCTAGAGCGAAATGGTGGATTTACTATGGCAGGTGATCACCACGATGGAGGGTTTGTCTCCCTACCCTTCCTGCACCTCTCAGCATACTCTCCATTGGCTCTTCTAAGAAATCTCTGGAATTCACCGAGACCAGAGTCTAGTCACCGGCTCTGTCTGCCCCAGAGCAGAAGTCCTGCTTCCCTAACATGCAGGGGAGCTGGCTGGAAAGCTGCCACCGTGAGTCAGATATTCCACCCCTGCCCAGGGTGAGGGGTTAAACTCCCCAGGTAGTGAGCGAAAGCAAAGACCTGCACGCTCTCATTATCTCCTAGGGCACAGAGCAGGGTCACAGCTGTCCCCGCCGCTTTACGTGCAGTCCTGTATCATTGTGTTTCCTGAACGCCGGCATCGTGTGCTTTTCTTCCCCCGTATCTGTAACTTGACAGTATAATAGCCGTTTGGTACCAGAAGTTTCCTTAAATGTTTTGCATATTCTCTCCTGTGTGCTGCCTCAAAGGATTTCAATAATTACAGTGTTTAATGGGAAACCCTCCCCTCTTTTAATTCCCTCCTGCAGAGAACTTGGTGGAGGTACCAGCGTGCCTGGGGCTCGTCTGCATCTTGGCAAGGCAGCCCCTTGGCTCGTTTATTTACGACAGGAATGAGCGTGGAGCCCCCCGAAGGGAGAATCCACGTGACCTGAGTGGGCAGGACACATGGGTGGGTTCCTGGCTCTCCAAGACCACCCCTCCCTCTGCCTTCTCCAGCCTCCTCTCTCTGGTTGGCACCGGGAGCTCCACCCTGTGCAGGATGGCCTGGGGTGATGGAGAAAGCCATGGGAGGGTAGGGACTGACCATGGGGGCCCCCAGAAGGCACGTCAGGCCCCTCCCTTCTGGACAAACCCTGAGTGATACCAGGGCGCCTGGGCTGGCGCTCCCGGGCTCAGGACACCAGGAGGGTCTGAGAAGCCCTCTGATCCTGACGTCCTCAGGCCGCAGCCGGGGGAGCATCCCTTTGGCCTCACTTTGTTCTGCCGGCTGCCGCGGGGCCAGGGATGAGCAGGGCAGCTGGGGGATCTGGAGGGAGGGGCTGGCCGTGCCAGGAAGAATCGCCCTGAAAACCTGCCCCTGGAGATTGTTCAAACGTGCAGTGAGCCCTGAAATCCCACAAAACACCAGTGACACACGGAGACGGCAGCGTCCAGGAGAGCAGGGCTGAGGCTTGCTGTAGGCTCTGGCTATGCGTGGCCTGCCCTACCTGGGACACTCCCGGGGTCAGAAGCCCCTGCATGTAAGACCTAGAGTCTCCCCAGACAGCACCGCAGTTGGCTGCCTGGCGCCGAGGTCGGGTCTGGGCTGTAAATCCAGCTGTCACACTTAGCGGCTGTGTGACCTTTGCTCCGAAACCTCTCCCAGTCCTCGTGATGGTTCAACTCGTGTCCCCAACAAGAGATGCTGAGGTCCTCACCCCGGTCCCTGTGACTGTGACCTTATCGGGAGACGAGGTCTTTGCAGAGGTAGTCAAGTTGAGATGATGAGGTCATCGGGGCGGGCCCTGATCCAATAGGACAGGTGTCCTTATAAGAGGGGAAATTCGGACTCAGAGACACACGAAGAGGGAAGAGGATGTGAAGATGGATGTGGGGGACACAGTGTGAAGATTGGCCTGAAGCCACCACAAACCAAAGGACATCTGGGGCTTCCTGAAGCCAGAAGAGGCAAGGAAGGGGTTCTCTGCAGGTTTGGGGGCGAGCAGGGCCCTGTAGGCCCCTGGACTTCAGCCTTCTGGTCTCCAGAGCTGTGAGAACATCAATGTTGTTCTGAGCCACCGAGACTGGTACCTTGTGACGGCGGCCAGAGGACTGGATCCGTCATGGCCAAGGAGGTGATGACACCGACTCTGGGGTTGTCGTGGGATCGTGCGAGACCCTGGAAGACACTTAGCAGCTGCTGGCCAGCGGGGAGGGCTCAGAACCGGCAGCGTCTGTCCCCTGGGAGCCCAGGGGCCTTTTGCCCAACCTGCTGAGTACGAGCTTGACCTTGGAGTTGCACTACTTCAGTTTCATTTCATGATATTTTATTTTGCTGGATGGGAGTGAGAGAAGGGCAGGCAACTCAGAGACCCTGAATGTAAATGCATGCAAACTTCGAAATGCAGTTTAGCTTGCTGAGCCCTGGATCTCTCACTCCATCGCATTCTCACTGTCTCTGCCCCTCTCTCTGTGTCTGCCTGTCTGTCTGTCTCTACATGTGCACACACACACACACACACACAGGCATGCACACGCACAGGGATGTCTCTCTGGGCGAGAACCTGGCTACCCGCCAGAGCTCCTGAGAAAAGGCAGAGGGGCAGGCGAGCTTGCAGAGGCCTTTGTAAATGAACGGTCCACTCTCTTCCTGTCGCTTTCCCCGCGTCTCTCTTCCTTCCGTCACCCCATCCACCTTCCCGTCCTAACAGTCCGGACTCCTGTGTACCTCCTGCAGCCTACTAATTAAATGTTTCAAAGGGTTCTTATCCATAGTGAAGATAAAATTTTAATGATTTAATTAGCGAGCTCAAGGGAAAAAAAATCATAATGAAGTAAGGCGTTTGCAATTGTCCTGGGCTTTGAGTGTTTCTTATGATGCTGCATTTGAGTTGCAGGAGGCTGCGGCCTGAAACGTTCCCGGCCACCCTGCCCTGATGCAGAGATCCCCGCTCGTCCCCCTGACAAGGAGGGCTGTTGAGAGCAGGGCTGGCTCTCATCTGTGTCAAAGGGGCCCCCAGGAGTGCTGGGGAGAGGGCGCCCTGGAGAGGAGGGACAAGCAGCCTCGCTGGGCCCATTAACGTTTTCCAAAGGACACTCTGGAAACCGGTGCATTTTCTCACGGCTTTATGACTTTTTTCCACTTTCCCTTCGGTGTACTGCTCTGTTATTTTCACCCAGGGACTGATTGACTTCCAGTCACGTTAATGTTCCAAGTTCGCTGAAAGACACCTCTCGTAGTTTGGGGATGGGGTTTGAGCAAGAAAACGAATTGCCTTGTTTGAAAATGTTTGATACTTCCTCTCTGGAGGCTCCCATATTTTAATGTGGAATATTTCTTTTAATGCAAAGAAGCCAGCAACGAGAGCCCGCCTCCTAGAAGGATCTTCCTCCAGGAGGTGCGACCCTGTCCTGCCCACACCCATGTCCCCCAGGGCACATTTTATGCCTGCTTTCCCACCTCCCATGCAGACTCCACCGATTCCCCGAATGGCCTTGTAGTGGCCATTCAGCAGAAAACATCGTGTCCTGAAAAGCCAGCGGATGTGTCTCCCTGGCCTCCTCTGGCAGACGGAACGGCAGTGTGTGTGTTCAGCCGCTTTGAGAACTGGCTCTGGAAGTGGACCCCCGGTGCCCACTCCCGGCGCTGACTAGATATAGGCCCACAGGCGTCCTCCCTGGAGCGGACGATGCCTGCACGCACGGGGGCTCACGTTCCACCTGCTCTGAGCTGACGTCCCAGTGTCCACATCGTACGCGTGATGGTGGCAGACACCCAAGTGCTTCCTGGAATTCTTCTGCCTTCAGCACAGGTCTTTATACACAGGAGGTTCTACGAAAAAGTCGCTGTCAGTACATCCTCCCCTTTTGAACCTCTATTCTTCTTCTCTGGTCTCACCATTTATATTAATCGTTTCTTTTATTTTCTATTCTGATGCTTTGACATCTTGGGGTCTTGCTGACTCTGGAAGGACTGTCCCTCCAGGGCTGGCTAATTCCTAAAGATAACAAACAACTCATCCGTGAGCACAACCTTCCAATGCAAACTAGCCAAACCAGAGCCCTCACCACACCCCCTCCTCCATGGGGCTCCCACACTCTGGGCCACTGCCCACCTGCCCTCATCACGCAGGGCAGGTACCAGACAACCAGGGATGGGCCCTGTGGCCCAGAGCCCCCTGGAATTATCCAAAGTAGCCCGTCCCCAGCCTGCCCACCCTGCCTTGTCCATTCTTTCCGCAGAAACCACAGTGAGGTCTCTGGTCCGCACTGCCCCTCCCTCTGCCTCCTGGGAGACCCTGGTGCTTCCCTGCGTGGCGTAAGCCTCCTCCTTCTCGGGATGTGTGAGTATAAAATCTTCCCCTTTCATGACTGGCATTTCCACGTCTGCATATTCCAAGTGCCTTTGAATCCTTCCTAGGATCCTCCGTAAATAAGTACAAAGGATTAAGGATTCCATTGTACGTAAGTACGACAACTGCTTTATCCACTTTTCTCTTTCCTGGGATATTTAAGGTGTAACCAAGTCGAGGTTATTGTAAACAGAGCAGCGCTAAACTTTGGGGTGCCTGTGTCCTGTGGATTTTTGGTTTTCCCAAGATATCCACCCATGAGTGAAAGTGCGGTATGCTTTGTAGCTCTGTTTTTTAGATGTTTTAGGAAACACCGTACCCTTCTCCATACTTTGTGGAGAAATCCTTCTCATACTTTGCGGAGCCCAGCCCTGAATTCGCGGTCCTGGGGTTTGCAGAAGAGCTACAAGTACCCAGATCCACTCTCCACTCTTCTTCCCATCACTCAGCCCAGGAGGCTGGTCCGTGCAGATGATGTCAACGGACTAACCTGTCTTTGGCTTCCCGTTGGGGGTTCTGAGGGACAGAAGAGGGTAAGGCTGGTGTGTCAGTCTCCCCAGCTCCCTCCTGTGTGGTTGCCTTGGGCCAGTTGAGCTCCTCAACTGAAGGTATAAGTCACCTCGAGGTGGCTCTGTACGTGACTCTCTCCTCCTTGGTCCTTGTCGTCAGCTCCTCTCTGCCCCTTTGGGCCTGGACGTGGCGGCAACTCCAGTGTTACTAGCCCTGGGATACTTCATTTCCCCTGTGGCTTCCCAGGAGACGTCTCATCTCTTTCCTTAAGCCTGCCTTGAGTCATCTTAATTGAGCGTGACATCTTTGCTGTGAGGGTCCTGATGGAGACATTCCTTTTCCTCGAGTTACCCTGTGTGAGTCCCTGTTCCTTGCACCCAAATTGCGTCTTTGAGGTTCCACAGACAAACGTGTGTCTGCCTCTGAGACCTCACGCTCTGAAACAACATTGGCGAAACCCGGGATCTTTCCAGGGGGCATTGGTTCTGTTGTGTCTGCTTCACCTCCCCACACAGCCCCATTCCTTCATTTCAGAGAGGAGGATCCAGGGATGAGCTGTTTCTCCCAAAAGTCTTTTCCCGTCGTTAACATGTTAACAAATGCTGTCAAATAACAGTTGCAGCTGACGGAATTTGCTGTTGGCAAGACAAGGCTGCGTCTGTTCCACGAGAGCCCGGCTTCTTCTGCCAGGAGATCTGGCACCGGAGGTCACCAAGCCCGCTGTGGGGCTTACCTACCCCATCAGCGGCGACAGTATCTGGTGTATGAATAATGCCCGCACAGAGTGTTTCTAAACGCCTTCCTGCAAAGAAGGCAGCAGAGATTCCAGGGCGGTGAGCACCTGCCCCGTGCTAGGAGGCCGGGAGAGACGGGGAGAGGAAGAGGGAAGGGCAGGAGTGGACACCCGGTGCAGGGAGAGGAGGGGACCGGGGCAGGACCAGCCAGCTCCGTGCGCCAAAGGTGCTGCAGACCTGAGAAAGATTCAGACATGGAAACATCAATACACGGGAAACAGGTGGACTGCAAAATCAGTGGTGGTGCCGGAGGGTCTCAGGGAGTCGGGATCAGCACGCAGGATGCAGGGCAGCAACTGGTGTGGGAGGTGTGAAGCTGCAGGTGGGCTAAAGTGTGTGGAATGGGGAGGACCGAGCAGTTCCCGGGAGGGAGTGGGTCCATTAGCTATTGACATAAAACGGTGGCGTAACAAAAACACCCCCACTCAGTGGCCCAGAACCCTCGTTATTCATGCTCACGGGGCTGAGGGTCAGCTGAGGAGTGGAGGGCCCAGACTGGGCTTGGCAAGGCTGGCTCTGATCCACAGGTCTCTCATTGTCCTCTGGAGACAGTAGGCTAGCCAGCGTCTCATGACGCTGGCAGAAGGATAAAAGGACAGACGCAAACGTGCAAACACTCGAGGCCCAGGCTGGGAGCTGGCTGGGAAGGAAGCCTCATACCCTCCTCGTTCTGTTGGGCAAAGCAGGTCCCACAGGTGAACCCATGGACGGGGTGTGGGGAAATACTCTCCCCCGCTTTGATGCAAGGAACTGCAGAGTCCCACAGCGAGGGGCAGGGATACAGTGAGGGGCCAGTGGTGGGTGAGTGGCAGAGAGGCAGGCATGAAATAGGACTTGGGGGCTCCCCACCAGAGCGTGGATCTGCCTGGCCAGCTCCGTCCCTCGGTTCCCTTCCTTCCTCACCCTCTCTTTCTTTTTCCAGTCACCGGATTGCCAGTTCTCTGAGAGCAGGACTCAGTGATTTCCTCCATCTGACCGGTTTTGCACTGGGCCGCCACCAGCCAGCGGTTCAGGTGGTCTGCAGATGTTTACTGTGAACCTTCTAGTGTCAGGTCCTGTGGAATGAGAAGACAATTTCTCATTCCTTTATTCACTCAAACATTTGGAATTCCATAAGTTTATAACTGGTCGAAGGAAGAGATGCCTCCTGGAAGACAATTTTAAAATTATTTTAAAATTTGAACAGCAATTTTTAGCCAATCTGATGGTGAACTTTCCTCAGTGTCTGAAAAGGACTCTGATTTTAACAACAAAACAAAAAAACTCTCAGTGTCTTTGGACATTAGGAGGTGGGGGATGTGAATCCAATTTCAAATTTAAACCTTGAGAGTTTTCCAGAAGAGGTTTTTAAAGCTTCTGCAATTTCAGTGAACTCACCTATTACTCTCAGGGTCTCCACGTGACATATCTTGCCCCCAATGTGCATTTTCACAGAAAGCGCGGTTTCCTTTTTAGGGTCCTCTCTGTCACGCCTCTCTGAATTTGCAGTTGTATTCCAAGAACCAGAATGGCTCGAATCAAATTCCAGACCTCACAAGTCCAGAAGCCAGGAGGTGAAAACACTCTCTTCGCCCAGGTCCACACTGCGTACGATGCATTTTTACCAGAATCCCGATGTGACCCGCAAAATGTAACTCAAGTAACCCCCCGTGCCCCACAAGGCTCTGTTCAGTATAGGGTCATGTTGGCAGAAACAAGCCATCAAATAACACTAATTACAAATAATTCCAATATCGGATCACGTTTCTCTTGAAATATTAAAGGAAATAAAATTGTAAGCAGTAATAGCCTTCTTTAAAAAAAAAAAACCTTAAGAAAATCAATAAACAACTTCCCTGATGGGAAACTCTGGCAAATCGAATTCCTCACCTTGGTACATTTATCAGGCACTGGTTGTGAGCCTTGATTACGTTTGGTGTTTGGGAGGAACCTTGAACCCCCAGCGATACATTCTGCAGTGGGAGGACTTTTCTCTCTGGTCGTCTCTCTGGAGCAGGCAACGTGTTCAGGGGATGACCCCCTGTTTTCTGAGCAGCGTTTGGAAGATTTTCACATGGCTTCCAGCCCCATGCCGTTCCGGGTGGGAGACTGTCTGGGAGAAGTAAGTCAATAAATCAAGAAGTGCACACAATGTTTGCATTTGCTCCATGTAAGCTGCCGTGCGCTGGGGAGCCCACCCCGCTCCTCCGTCACAAAGGCGCGTCTTTAAATATCATTTAAATGGAGTCAAACACTTAGGATCCTCGTTAGGAGACAGGATAATCGGATGGAGTGGACAGCGGATTTTCCCAAAGCAAATTCCCTCAGTTCATTACATATTTCTTCGATCGGACGCGGGGTTCTCTACATCTCTGTCAGAGCCCCGGGGAGGCTCTCATTCTTCCTGCTTTTATACTCCCCAAGTCACGGCCATCTTCCTGGATTAGCAAGCAGGGTGGGGTGGGGGAGGATTCCCACAACCCTCCCCCTCACTTTCCCTCGATGTGAAGGTGCTGGCAAGGCTGAGGGACACAGGCTCATCACCAGGGCGCTGGCCCTAGAGAAAATCTTTGTTCCGTTGACAGAAAATGGGAAGAGGGCTAGCAGGACTGCCGAGAGGGTCAGAGGCGCCCTCTGTGTCCCTGGGGTCACCAGTCCGCTTCCGGAACGTTCATCTTGCTGACAGACTGCGGGTGGGGATTCCCTGGGCACTAAGCACTTTCAGATTTTTTCCCTTCAAAGCTCAGCTGAAGGGAAGAGGGAGTCTGAACAGTGCACTTCCTCTCCGGAGGCAGAGTTCAAGGCTTTCCCTGGATGGGAGCATCCTTCCCTGAGTACAGAGAAGAAGCATCCCATCGCCCCGTCATGCATAAGGGGGCCCCAGCCAGACCTTGGCCTCCGTGGACCGTTTTGCATTGCCAAACGCAAAGACAAACAAAAGTTGGGTAGTGGCTTTTGAACATCTCAGGGGCCTTTCCAAGCATAACTTTGACTACATGTCATTTTTACTTTGCAGAACTTTAGAATTTAAGCTCCAATTAAATGTGACTCCACTGGACCAGGCATCAGTATTGGCGAACCTCCCCAGGAGGTCCCAGGTTTCGGAGCTGTGTGGGAACATCTTAGGACAGCACTCCCCATCTCCCCATTCCTCCCACCGCTCTACCCCACCCCACCCAGGAAGGAGCTTCGGCAGACAGAGGACTTCAGGTGTCAATGGCGCTGAAGAGGCAGCCAGAGGGTTAGGTGGAGCAGCTGACTTGTTGGGATTTCCACCACTGACTTGACTCTTTGCCATAAAAATTGCTGGGGGTCTCTCGCAGTATCAAAGACGGAAACATTCCATCATACCTGTGTTGCAGGTTGTCCTCCCAAAAGGTACGTTGAAGTCTTAACCCCTGGTACCTGTGGATGAGACCTTATTTGGAAATAGGGTCTTTGCAGATGTAATCGGTTTATGACATGGTCATACTGGATTAGAGTGGGCTTTAATCCATCAGCTGGTGTTCGTAGAAGGCAAGGGAAATTTGGACACATGACCCATAGGAGAGAGAGGTCGTGTGAAGACAGAAGCAGAGATTGGGGCAATGCATCTACAAGCTACGGCATGTTAGAAATGCCAGCAGCCACCAGAAACTAGGAAAGAGATACGGCACAATGCTCCCTGGGCTTCCGGAAGGAACCAATCCTGCAGACACCTTGAATCTGGACTTCTGACCCCCAGAAATGTGAGAGAATGCATTTCGATGGTTTTAAGCCACAGCTTACCGTCATTTTTTTTCAGCAGCCCCAGGGAACTGATACAACTTCCATCTGAGGAATGATGGCTCTCGTACCCTGGGAGTCGCGGCATAGATACCAGCTCTTGGGAAGGCGATTTGAGGAGACCTATGCAAATGCCTAAAGCCCTTACTTCCTGACCCAGCTTCTCCTCTCCTAGGAATTTATCCCACAGATGTATTCACACAGGTACCAGAGCATTTGTACAGCATATTCTTTCCAACATTGTAGAAATTAGCCAAAAATGGAAAACAGCCCAAGTCAATAGGAGTCTGCTTGACTAAATTATGGTACTTTCACTCTACGAAAAAGAATGTGCAAAATGAAATGAAAAAGAACGAGGAAGTTCTTTTTTAAAAAAAATAAATTTATTTATTTATTTATTCATTTTTGGCTGCGTTGGGTCTTCATTGCTGTGCTCAGGCTTTCTCTAGTTGCGGTGAGCGGGGGCTACTCTTCGTTGCGGTGCGTGGACTTCTCATTGTGGTGGCTTCTCTTGTTGTGGAGCATGGGCTCCAGCAGTTGTGGCTCGTGGGCTCTGGAGCACAGGCTCAGTAGTTGTGGCGCGTGGCCTTAGTTGCTCTGCGGCACGTGGGATCTTGCTGGACCAGGGCTTGAATCCGTGTCCCCTGCGTTGGCAGGCGGATTCTTAACCACTGCGCCATCAGGGAAGCCCATGAATGAGGAAGTTCTTTAAGTGCCAAGCTGGAACAGTATCCAAGTCGTATTGTTAAATGAAAAAAATCAAGGTGCCACAGGAAGTATAATTCACTGTTCATTTTGGAATTAAAGGGATGACATATACGCATGTGTGTATAAAAAGCATTTCAAGGCAGAGTTACAGGTGTGGCTCTCTCTTCTGGAAGGACACGTGAGCGTTGGTAACAGCCTCTGCCTCTGGGGAGGAGGAAGGGGTATCAGGAAGGGTGATGACTGACCTCTCCCTGAACCGCGCCCCCCTGCCTTGTACTGATGAAATCTTTCCTTTCTGTGAGTAGTACCTAATTTTTTTAAACTAACTTTTTTTTTTTTAAGTTCTTGTACTCTCTGGTTGGTAATATTATTCTTGGTCCCTGAGCTGATTTTCAATTTGCACAATTTGAAGATGAATTTGGTGATTGTTAAGTGAAAAAGCAAAAACTATTTCTTGCAAGTTGCTAGCCACAGGGGCTGGGGGGAGGGTTTAGGGTGCTTTAGGGGGAGAGTCCACAGAGACAACACCATGCACGTCATCCTGCTTGTGAGACCTTCCCTGTTTAGCTTGACAGCTCTCCTTGCAGCTCAACTCATGTTCCAGACACAGCCTCGTGAGGGGTTACTCCAGATGCTCTGACACCACACCCTGTCTTGGCTCAAACAAGGAAACATAAGGGCAAGGAGTGTTGGTTTCACTCCTGCCCCCCCGCCCCACCCCCACCAAGAGCTGAAGGGCATCTTTACCTTCAAAGCTTTGCACGTCTGCATTTCTGTAATCTCAGCTCATGCTGGTTACTAGTGAGGCGGGGAGGGCTGCCAGACTGTCCCCATTTCACAGATGGGGAAACAGAGGCAGGGCAATTTAAGGGGCGTGTCCACATCACAGAGTGAGGGCATCTACCTGGGTCCCCTGACTATGACTTTGTGCTTTCTCTACGGGGTCCTAAATGGAATTGGAAAATCAAAGACTAATTTTCCAGCAAGAACTCATGGAGTTCAAAATTTTTTTTTTAAATATTGCTTTACCCTGTTACAGAATATTCTCCACAAGGCAGGCACCCAGGAGGTCAGGTCATGTTGCTGCTTTGCTCTGAACCCCCTCCCCCAAAGGTTCCTCGTCGCCAGGACTGAAAGCCAAGCCCTTCCCATGCTCTGCAGGCACACACGACCAGTCCGCCATAGTTGGTCTGACCTCATCTGTCTTCTCTGAACTTGACTTGCCCATGTGTCCACCTCTCCTGCCAACTGGCCTCCCTGCTGCTCCTTGACATGCACCTGTGCTCTGCACCTGCACTCCTGGTCTCTGCAAGGCTGAGTGGCTTGTTCCATTTAGGTGTCGCTTCTCAGCCAGGCCCATATGACCACTTTCATTAAATGTGCAAACCCACCCTGCCCTCCCCGCTCCCCTCCCCTGCTTCCTTTTTCTTCACAGCAGTTTCCTTCTAATATTCGATGTAATGGACTTACTCTTTCGTGTGTTTCTCTTCCCCTGTTATGGACTAGGTTGTGTCCCCCCTAAGATTTATGTTGAAGCCCCAGCCCCCAATGTGACTGTATCTGGAGATGGGGCCTTTCAGGGGGTAATTAAGGTTAGATGAGGTCGTAAGGGTGGGCCCCTGATCCAATAAGACTGGTGGCCTTATAAGAAGAGGAAGAGACGCCAAATCTCTCTCTCTTTCCTTGCCCAGAGGAAAGGGCACCCAGAGGACACAGCAAGAAGGTAGCCATCTGCAAGCCAGGAAGAGAGGCTTCATCAGAAACCAACCCTGATGCCACCTTGATCTTGCACTCCCAGCCTTGAGAACTGTGAGAAATAAATGTTTGTCGTTTAAGCCGCCAGTCTGTGGTCTCTTGTTATGGCAGCTGGAGCTGACCGATATGTCACTAATAATGCCCATCGCCCCGTAAGAATGTCAGCTCCGTGAAGACAGGAGTTTGGATCTCCTGTCTCTTTTGTATGGATAACTCCTACATGGGTGCTTAATAGATATTTCTCTTTGAGGACATAAGTGAGTTTTTTCTGGCTCTTACAGGGAAAGTAGGGGTAGGTCTTGGGGCTTCTGAGTGTGTCTGGGCACCATGGGTACAGTGAGTCCACACCTGGTTGGTGACAATCACTGCTTTTCCCAATTCCTTCCTGAACAGTGTTCGAGGTCTGGCTTGTGACCCCACATCTGTTGCCACGAATCTGTCTCCCTTCCTCCACCCGTGGGCAGTGGCTGAGTCTCTGGCTAATTCAGATTCTCTAGCTCTGTGTCACCAGATGTACCAGTTACCTTTTTAGCGTTTCGAAGGTGAAAACTGCCGAGGGCTGCCAGTTTCGGAACTGGTGGGTGCCCGTTCCCCGGATTCCAGCAGCCCCACTGTGGGCTCCAGTACGCCCAGATGCAAACCCTGGGGATGCCCCCTCTGAGCTGGGAACCCAGCACATCATGTGAAGCTGAGACAGCAGAGATGCGCAGGCCACCCCCTGCCTGACCCTGGACTGCACACACCTTTTATTTTCTCTGTCTGGTGCCAAAACCTGAGACACACGCCATATGTCCACTAATTTCCAAAGACTCTAGGATTCTAGACACCTGGGCACAGGGAGGTGTGATCATCGCCAGCACACGGAGCCTGTGTGCCAGGAGGCTCCACGATCCTTCGCGGCCACATCAAACAGACACATATGGTGTTGGAGGTGTAACCATTCTAGACACATAGCATATGTCCTTGGAGCAGACAACGCGCTGAATTAATTCTAAACACCGGTTGTAAGTTTCTAGCTGAAACGCTCCCTCACTGTATAAATAGCTTTCGCCTTCCACATCTCCTACCGCGGGCTCTCCGGAAGCCCAGATATGCAATTCTGGCTTTATTTTTATAGCGCTGAGCATTCTTCAAAATAGCCCCATCTCCATAAAGGGAAATTGGAAAAAAAGAGATGAAACGCTAAGCAAAGGGGCATTTGCTGTATCTAGCTTGGAGTCCTTGCCTCCTGCTTTAGCACCTCGGCCCCTGAAAGATGCTCTTCCAAACCTTCTAAGGAGGGACATCTATGTCCTGATTCTTTCCTTCTCTTCTCCAGGAGAGGCTGCATCCTCACTGAAGCCTGGAGTCTGGCCCAAGTCCTGCCTCCTGCTTCTCTTCTGAGTTGAAGGTTTGCTCCATGTTTATGTTGACCCATTGGTGACATCAGGACCTCCTCCATCAACTTGAGGTGCACTGGACTGGGGACCAGGACAAAACTAAAATCCTGACCAGAGGATGACAAAATAAGACGGAAAATGACGTTCTGGGTGTGTGTGTTTGGGGAAGGGTCAGGGGATGATGGCAGAGGAGCGCGGCCCCTGGTCTCAGCCTGGGTCTCCCCTCCCCTCTCCTCACCTCCTGTTCCAGTCTCACCTTCCCCAGGACCCCGGCCGGTCCCTATGATTATCTTATGGGTATTAAGAAAGTGTAACCCCTCCGGGTGCACACAGCTCTGTGGGTGCTCACCTTAGCAAGTGGACGATGCCCTTGGAAAAGGAAAAGTCTGCCCTTCCCCTGAGGAGATGCAGCTTCGTGCGTGAACACAGAGCTCATTGAATGGAGGACTGCATGGATTTCAGCTCCCACTTGCCCTCTCATTTGGGCGCCTTTGTACAGTGCACAACCTGCACGACAGTCCCAGTTGACCCAGGAAACATGTTCCTGGAAACACGTTCCCTTCCCCTTAGTCTAGAGGATACACTTCCTGTTTGCTTTGGCCTTTGTGACAGATTCTATTCCCGCCCCCCCAGTGGCAGCAACGATATCTCCCATTTCACACGATCTTACAATGACAGTTCTTTCATCAAGAGGTGGAGTCTATGTTCCATCCCCTTGAATCTGGGAGAGTGTATGACCACGGCAGAGGTGGTGCTATGTGACTTCTGGGGCTAGGTTGACAAAGGTGATACAGCTCCCTCTTGGTTCTCTTGGGAGGCTCTCTCTTGGGACCCAGTTGCCATGCTATGGGGAAGCCCAACTAGCCCATGTAGAGAAACCACAGAGAGGTCCTGGGTCAGTGTTCCAGCTGACAGGACAGCAAGGTCCCAGCCGACAGCCAGCACCGACTGCCAGACATGTGAGTGAAGATACCTCCAGATGACCCCAAACCCAGCCGTAGAGCCCAGCCTTCACGTATCCCCAGGTGAGGTCCCAGACACAGTGGAGCAGAGATGGCCCGTGGATCTGTGAACACAATGAAATGGTTCTTTTCTGCCACTAAGTTGGGGTGGTTTTTAATTACACAGCAGTGGTAACTGAACAGTCTTCAAAACTCAACTCTCTGCTCCCTCCCTCAAGAAGCCCTCCAGGATGCCTAGGCTGGGTCAAATCATCCTTCTTCTGCGCCCCCTCCTCCCTGGCCCAGACTCCTTGATCACAGCCCTTACACTGTGCATTAATCCTCACAGCGGCTCCTCACAGCCAGGTCTCACTAGCCCCGTTTTACAGATGAGGAAGCTGAAGGTTGGAAGGTTATGGGACGTTGTCCAGGTCGACAGCTGCTAAACGTCAGGGCCGGGTCTTACAGCTGGAGGGGCTGTGAAAAATGTGGAAATACATAAAACAAAATACAGGAGATTACCCGGTACCAGGTTCTGGACCTTCTGACTTGTACCTATGGAACTCTTGGTTAAGGACCCCGGACAGAGGTGAACGAAGCCCACAGCACCCCCTGAATTCAGCACCCCTCCCACAAGGTAAGATGCCCCCCAGAGCTGTCAGGGGCCTCCAAAAGCAAACCTGACAGTGAGAAGGTGGCTCTCCAGCCACGAGGCAGCCAACCAGGAACGTGGCTCAGACACGTGGCTGCGGTGACTGCAGCCTTTGGAGCTGGGGCAGCTGGGTACAGGCTGAGGCCAGAGCTCCATGGGAGACACCAGGTAGGAAGAAATGGGGGGTGGGGGAGTGACTGACGTTTGCTCAGGTGGAGGCCTGGGGGCTGCAGACAACAACTCTGTTTTCAGGCTCCTTGGGGGCCCAGGCTGAGAAATTGGAGGCTCTGGCCTTGCTTTGGTGGCCTTGGAGCTGCTGCAGTTTCCTCACTGGCAGGGAAACGCCCGCATCTGTGAAATGGGGTCAGGCGTCGGAGGAGTAGGGGGCAGGCAGAACCTCCCCGCTTACAATGAAACCCTTTCTTTCCATAACACAACCCTTTTATATATTGCTTTTGAACATCATGAGTGTCTCGCATTTTAAAGAAATCACACAATGCAGCAATACACTGTAAAAAATGTTTTTCAAACAGAACATAGAATGAGAACTTAAAGTTTCTTCTCATTCCCAGCTCTCCACATTCTCTCTACAGAGGAACCATTGTTAACCCTGGAGTCTATTCCTTTATGGCCTTTTCTCTATGACTCTGTGTACGTATACGCACACGTACATACACATGTTCAGCTACAAGGTTTGACCTAAATGCAACTATATTATTTGCATTAGTCTGTGACTTGATTTTCACTGGACTTTAAAAATTGATGGCCTTGGAGGTTTTTCCACGCTTGCACAATTTGTGGAGAAACTCATTCTTTCTACAGCTGCATAGTCTTCCACAGTGTGACTGCGTCATGATTTATTTAACCAAGTTCTTGGAAGCCATTGGACGGTTTCCTGGTTTTTTTCCTATTAGCACTGCTCCAGACCATCTGCTTCTTTCTCCTTACTGCTTTGTGTATTTGTGCTAGTGTTCCTACAAAACAGGCTGGCTTGGCATCGTGAGGTTAAAACGTAGGTGCATTTAAAGTTTTAGTGATCCTGAGCCCAGGGAACTCTTCTCAATACTCTGTAATGACCTATATGGGAAAAGAATCTTGAAAAAAGAGTGGATATATGTTTATGTATAACTGATTGACTTTGCTGTACACCCGAAACTAACACAACGTTGTAAATCAATTATACTCCAATAAATTTTTTTAACATCTTTATTGGAGTGTAATTGCTTTACAATGGTGGGTTAGTTTCTGCTGTATAACAAAGTGAATCAGCTATACGTATACATATATCCCCATATCTCTTCCCTCTGCGTCTCCCTCCCACCCTCCCTATCCCCCCCCCATCTAGGTGGACACAAAGCACCAAGCTGATCTCCCTGTGCTATGCGGCTGCTTCCCACTAGTTACCTATTCAATAAAATTTTTTTAAAAAGATTTTAGTGACACTGAATTCCCCTCCCCAAATGCTGTTCTAGGGGCCACTTTCTCCACTCCTGTGTAAGGGCTCCTACACTACAGCATCACCGATGTTACCAATTATCAATCTTTTTACTCTGTACTAATCTAAAGGGCACAAACTATCGATACATCAGTTATTGCAATTTGCATTTCCTGATGTAACTACTTAGGCCGAGCATATTTTCATATGTTTATTGGCCAATCATACCTCATCTATATGCCTGTTTCTATCTGTAGTGATCAGGGTGTTTGGGGAGCAAGGAACAGAAAATCATGACTCAGCTGGCTTGGGTGATAAGGAATTTATCTTCTTGTATTAAAAGAGCTGGAGATGAGCGAATGTAAAACGGTGCAGGTGCTTTGGAAAACAGTATGTCTGCTCCTCAAAAAAATAAACTGAGAATCACTATATGATGCAGCTACTCCCATTTCTGGGTTTATACCCAGAAGAACTGAAGCAAGGATTTAAAGAGATCTTCGTTCACCCACGTTCATAGCAGAATTATTCCCCGCAGCCAAAAGGTGGAAACAACTCACGTGTCCATCGATGGATGAATGGGTAAACACAATGGGGTCCATCCATACAATGGGATGTTATTCAACCTTAAAAAGGAAGGGAGGGACTTCCCTGGTGGTCCAGTAGTAAAGAATCCACCTTGCGATGCAGGGGACATGGGTTCGATCCCTGGTCAGGGAACTAAGATCCTGCACGCTGTGGGGCAACTAAGCCCATGCGCCACGCGCCCTGGAGCCTGTGCACCACAACTAGAGAAGAGAAAACCCGCACGCCACAACTAGAGAGAAGCCGGCGTGCCGCAACAAAAGATCCCACGTGCTGCAACTAAGACCTGAAGCAGCCAGATAAATAAATAAATGAGTACATAAAACAAATAATTAAAAAAAGAAACAGAAGGGACTTCTGACACGTGACACAACATGGATGAACTTGGAAGGCGTTAAGTGACATACGCCAGTTGTAAAGGGACGAACACTGTATGACGTCACACGAGGTCCTCGGAGGGGTCGGATTCATAGAGACAGGAAGTGGGGGAGGGGGAGGGGAGGGGTGGGGTGGGGGGAGGGGGAGTTAGTGTGTGGTGGGGGCAGAGTTTCCGTTTGGGAAGATGAACAAGTGCTGGAGATGATGGTGAGTGATGATGGCACAACAACGTGAACGTGCTTATTGCCACTGAACTAAACACGTAAAAATGTTACACTTAATTACTACAGTACATTTTATGTTACATGTATTTACCACAGTTAAAAATAATTTTTTAAGTAAAAAAAAGTGCAGACTAAAAGGAGCTCCCAGACTGGCGAGCTCAGCGGTCCAGGGATATCAGGGTTCTTTCCATTTTTCTGCTCTGACATATCCTCAGAGAAATCCTCCTCTTAGCCATTTCCTCTCCGAGTCCAAGATCTCTGCAGCCTCTTCAGGATTTACGTCTTCACGACAGCGACTGCAAGCAGGAAAGGGGCCCTCTCTTTCAGCATCTCTTTTGAAGGTTGAGGAAGACCTTTCCTGGAAGCCCCTTTCCCGTCCTCCCCACGGTGCCCAGCAGACGGGACAGGTGACATCAACAGCCCTTCGCTCCCGTCTGTGGGTCACAGGCAAGGAGCCTAGCCCAGATTCCAGGGCACTGGGGATGGGCCCCGCCCCAAGCACGTGTCCACGTGCAGGTGGTGGCCTGAGCAGACCTGGGCCCTGGCACGGGGACACGGGGGTGGCTGTCCCAGCAGGCGGCCAGCACTGCTTGCAACAATGCTCGTTGTCAATTTTTCTGCTGGGTCATTTGTCTTTTTTGTTTTTGATTGGTAGGAGCTCTTTACATATTATCAAAAGTAATCCTTTTTGTGTGATGGGTGTTGGCAATATTTCTCCTAGTCGGTTGCTTTTCTTTGAGTGGATAGTATACATGTAAGGCCAGAACTCAGCTGGAAGTATTATATGTTTTTTTCTCCCCAAATCTTGACTTCATTAATGTTACAGTTGCTTTTCTTTTGCTGGAAATCAAAGCTGGAGGTAGCTGAGGTCGTGAGGTCCTCATTATTGGCTTTCAGGCTTTAGATGTTTCCCACCAGAGCTGAGCTGAGTCATCTGGGGGCTGCAGGTAGCCTCGCACTCCTGCGTCACCTGCTGAGGCAGGAGGACAGTGTAGTGACAGAGCCATTGCAGCCACACGAGCGGGGCAACACTGGAGAAGAAACTGCCCTGTCGGCCACTGTCTCCATCCCAGGGCTTCTCCTAGAAGTGAGGGGCCCTTTCCTTCCATCCTGGGGGCACAGGTGGCTGAACCCTGTCCTGCACCTGCCCCGGGGCAGTGTCTCCTGCCTGAGTCCAAACCCAGGACCTGGTGGGGGAGTACGCCCTTGGCCCCTCCTTGTGTTGCCGGTTTATTGGCCACAAACAAACCAATTAAATGGAGACTATTAAAGAACTTTAACTGAAAAAGAGAAAAACCAGGTGCAGCTGACATTGTGTTTCTATATGGGGTCCACGTGGAAGGGTCCGCTGGTGAGTTCACTAGAGGGCAAAGCCAACCCCCAGGGGGCTGGTCACAAGTATGCAGACACATCTCAGACCACAGGCGTGACCAGGAGCCACGCAGACCTGTGGCTGGCACGATGGCACGGAGAGCAGTGCCTGACCATGGCCGAGAGAACTGCCCTTCCCCCATCCCGGTCTCCTGGCCTCCCCACACCCCGGGGAGGTGGGGGTGGACTTTAAGTGCATGAAGAATGAAGGGGTTGCTTTGCTGTCTCACTGGTCTCGCTCGACTTGTTCAGAGCCCAGGGGAAGGAGGGGCTGTTATTTAACAGGTATTCCCTTGCAACCCCAGGACCCTGTCTCCTGGTCTCTGTGGACACAAGGGCTGGAGTGACAACAACTCCCGCGTATGTTGTGAGCTCTGTGCACCAGGTGCTGTTCTCCATGCTTTGCAGGTTAATGACCCTCTGGGGTTAGAATTACCATTGCCCCCATTTTACAGATGGGGAAACCGAGGCACGGGAGGCCAAGTAACCACAAACAATGCCGCTGCTTTCTCCCCAAGCCCCAGCTCTCTCCTCCTATTCGTGGAAGGCAGAAGGCCTTTTGCCGAAGCCCAAGTGGGGTCTTGCACGTCCTGGCCCTTCTGCAGCTGGCGGCTTAGCTTCCTTACCAGTTTTCTGAATCAAGGATGTCGACAACCAAGTTGTAGAATGGAAGGTCATGAGAGAGGGTCTGTGGGAAGAGAAGAGAAGCGGTCGTGTGATACCGAGGAGGAAAGGTCCTCTCCCGAGGCTGGGGGGTGACACACAGCCTCCGCTCCCAGGGGCTCACCGAGCAAAGGTGAGGCCAGGTCTAACATGGGGTGGGGAGGGGGCACACCTGGAGGTGGGGGAGTAAGCACATGAAACAAACACGTGACTCTCCGATTCCTTGTCCGGGGTCCCCTGCCCTTTGGTCACACTGTTTCCTCTCACAGTGGTCTATCAGCTCTCGAACCACAGGCGTGCCAACGTATTACCTTGAAGGTGTTTGCAGTATACCAGGCTGGGGAGAAAGTGCTTCACCTGCAGCCCACCAGCTACACTTCCATCCGGGACACCCACAAACACCCTGAAATTGTGGGCGGAACCACGGAGCACGCGCCTGCCTGAGGGTGGGCGCGTTTCTGCAGAAAGAATGTGCAGGTTTGCCAGCCTCCGGATCGCGTCCTCCACGAGGTTAAAGCCATTGTTCTCCGTTAATGGCCATCTCGAAAGTGGGCGATGGGTCTGGAGTGAGATGCCTTAATGTCAAGATCCCAGAGCTGCAGGCTGGTCCTGTCTGTGTAGGACTGCGGCAGGAGAAGGGGCCCTGGCTCAAAATCACCCACTCAAATCCTGTGTGACTCCAGGCTGGTTTCCTACCCCTTCTGAATCTTGCATCCTCATTTGTAAAAATGAGAACCTCCTTCCATTTCTGAAGACTAGATACAATTAAGCACTTAGAGCCTCTGCCCGGGTCTGAACCGCACGTCCGGTTCCTCTCCTGCCTCCAGAAAGGCTCTCTCTTCTCGTCAGCCTTCTCCACCACCCGGTGTATCGCCTCTGTGTCTCCCAGGGCGGGAGAAGGGAGGGGTGGAACCCGCATCATTTTACAACCTCTGGGCAGCTGTAGTTAATATTTGGGAGAGAAGGAAGCTGGAATTATCATGGAATTATCATCTCGTGCAGGTCTGTGCTTTCAAGGATTCCCGATGCCTCTCTCCTCTGCTGACCCCTCCCCGGTCGTGAATGTTCGAGAGTCTGACCATGGTCAGGCTGCTTAATGCAACCACTTAAAGCAAACACCTGGGGGAAACTGGCTTATGGGTCCCAGAGACACACATCCGGAGGATGTCAACAAGACAGGGTGGTGACAGACACACATTTCCTCTTTGCCACATCCCAGCCTAAGCCAGCCGTCCCCAAATGGCCCCCATCTGCTTCTGGCCCACGGAGGTGAGAGCAGGGGAGCTCTCGGGCCTCGGCCCGTTAATCTCACTCACGGCCCTAATGCCGGAGCGCGTTTATGGCCCAATCCGTCCTTTGCTCTATCTCCTTGCGGTCTCTGTTTTTTTAATGTTCAGCTTCCATATTTTCTGGTGACAAACTAGGTCATATCCATGGCAAAGGGTACTCTACAATCGCATCATGTCATCGTCATTAAACGAAATACATACTGACCTTAGATTGCTGATCCGTTCTTTACTTGGAGGGGGAGATCAAGACCAGAAGTGCAGAGAGCAACACCCCCACCCCCAGGTTTCCCAGCCACACCCCCTGTGCCCAAGTGTGACTGGCTCTGGCCGATGGGTGGTGAGCAGGGGTGGCCCGTGCCACTTGCGGGCAGGAGTAAGTAAGAGCTGGCGTGCGACGTCCCTGCTCTCTTTTCCTTGCCACAGAATGTGGGGACCGTGTGACGTGGCGAAGCGGTGGAGCTGTACTGGGAGCACCCCGGAAGGCTGAGTCACTGAACGGAAGACTGTTCTAAAAAGTCGTGCACTGATAGAAAATTCAAGGTACGGGAAGGTCAGCAGATCAGGAGGTGACTGCCTTGGAAGGATCGTTTGTTACTCACAGTTCCCAAGAGGAGGAAGCCCGTGGTACAGGGCAGGGTCACACAGGGCAGCACCAGGGTGGGTCAGGTGTCAGAGGGAGGGGCAGTGTGGACCAGAGACCTCACTGTGGTTTCCGTGGAAGGAGTGGACAAGGCAGGGTGGGCAGGCTGAGGACTGGCTAGTCTGGACCATTCCAGCAAGCTCTGGGGCACAGGCCCGTCCCTGGTTGTCTGGTACCTGCCCTGGGTGATGAGGGCAGGGGGACAGTGGCCCGGAGTGAGGGAGCCCCGTGGAGGTGCCGGGGGGTGGGGCGAGGTTGGGCTCTGCGTTGGCTGGTTTGCATTGGAAAGGTGCTCACAGGTGAGTTGTTCACTATTTCTAGGAAGCAGATAACCTTGGGAGGGACAGTCCCTCGAGAGTCAGCAAGGCCCCAGATGGGACAGCATCAGAACAGAAAATAAAGGACACGGTTAATATAAAGACACTCACATTGGGCTTTGTGGGAGGGAATTAACCTGCGTTACGTTCAGTCATGAAGATCTGAGGTTGGTTTACCACGTCAGCGCACTGTTGTAGGAACAAAAGGAAAAGCACGGAGCGTGGTTGTGGAGCTGAGTCTCTGCCAGTATGACATCTGTGAAGTTTGTTCATTCACTCACTGACTCATTCATATAGTTAGCCAATAGTCATTGCACACCAGCTGTGTGTCAGGCCCAGTGCTGGGTCTGGACTCACAGAAGTCAAACTGTAGCCCTGCCCTCAGTGGAACTCTCAGCCTTATGAGAAAGTGAGACACATTGAAGGATAGGGTGATAGAGGGTGAAGACTGCCAGGAAGAGGCTGGGTCCACAGTAAATAAACAGAGGAGGGAGTGATGACCCAGGTGGAGGAATCAGGGAGGGCTTCTCAGAGGAAGTGATGTTTGCGTCAGATCTTGATGGAGTTACATAAGAGTTCCCCTGCGGAGACAATGGGCAAGGATGTTCTAAGTGGTCTAGGAAAGGCATAGATAAAGGCACATCCTGGCTCTGCAAAGAGTTCAGTGGTGCAAAAAATAAAACCCCAGTTAAAAAATGGGCAAAGAACCTGAATAGATATTTTTCCAAAGAAGACCTACACACGGCCAAGAGGTATGTGAAAAGATGCTCAGAATCACTAACCATTAGGGAAATGCAAACCAAAACCACAATGAGATATCACTTCACACCTGTTAGGATGACGATTATCAAAAAGACAAGAAATAACAGGGTTGGCCAGGATGTGGCAAAAAGAGAACGCTTGTATTCTGTTGATAAGAATGTAAATTGGGGGCTTCCCTGGTGGCGCAGTGGTTGAGGGTCCGCCTGCCGATGCAGGGGACACAGCTTCGTGCCCTGGTACAGGAAGATCCCACATGCCGAGGAGCAGCTGGGTCCGTGAGCCATGGCCGCTGAGCCTGCGCATCCGGAGCCTGTGCTCCGCAACGGGAGAGGCCACAACAGTGAGAGGCCCGCACACCGCAAAAAAAAAAAAAAAAGAACGTAAATTGGTACAGTCATTATGGAAAACAGTACGGATGTTCCTCAAAAAATTCAAAATAGAACTACCATATGATCCAGCAATCCCACTTCTGGGTATACACACCAAAAGGAAGTGAAATTAGTATCTTGAAGAGATCTCTGCACTCCCATGTTCGTGGCAGCATTATTCACACCTTGGCCAAGATATGGAAATACGCTGTGTCCACTGACAGATAAATGTATAGAGAAAGTGTGGACCACCATGTAGCCTTTAAAAAGAAGGAGGCCCTGCCATTCGCAACAGCAGGAGGAACCTGGAGGACACCTGTGCTGAGCAAAACAAACCAGACAGAGAAGGACAATTACTGTAGGGTCTCACTTACTTATATGTAGAATCTGAAAACGTCCAACTCACAGAACCAGAGGGTAGAACGGTGGTTACCACGGGAAATGGGAGAAGTTGGTCAAAGCGTACAAACTTCCAGTTGTAAGATGAGTAGGTTCTGGGGCTCTAATGTACAGCATGGTGAGTATAGTTAATAATACTTGAAAGTTGCTAAGGGAATAGATTTTAAGTGTTCTCACCACACCACCCGCAAAAGGGTAACAATGTAAGGTGAGGGACGCATTAACTTGATTGTGGTAATCAATTCACATTGTGTGTATATATATCAAATCACTGCATTATACACCTTTTAACAATCACGTTGTACAGCCTAAATATTTAACAGTTTAGGTGTGTGTGTCACAAGACATTGAAAAGCTCGGAAAAAAAGAGTTCCATGAGGTTGGAACAGAAAAGCGCCAGGAGTATGGTCAAACACATGGCTGGAAGGCTAGGTGGGTTGACATCTGAGATGGCTCTGAGAGCAGGGACAGGGCTTTGGGCTTCCAGCCGCAGGTTCTGAGAGCCTGGGGCCATGGACAGACCAGGAGGTGACATGATGAGATTAGCAGTCTCAGCCCTTTCTTCTTACAAGCCTCCTCCAGGGGCCCCTGCCATCAGATTTTCCATGTTTGTCCAGCCCCTCCTGTTCCAGCAGGGGAAAAAAAAAAATCCCTTAAGCTCCTCTGCCCTAAGGCAGGGAAAGTAAATACTTTCTCCCCTTCTTGCACCCATGGCAGACATAACTAATCAATGGACATTCTTTGCATCAGAAGCCAGACAGAGCCTCAGAGGCTTTCTCAACACAATGCTTCAGGCAAGTACTACCCATGGGTAGTAGATTGGCCTGACAGATTGGCATGCATGTCAACTTATGTGTCATTTAAGAGATTAAGGGCATGGTATCCTCTTTCTACAAGAATTTTCATTTGGAAAAAAGAACTGGCCTAGGGAGGGCAACGTTTAATCAGAGGAATAAATCTCTAATGGTAGAATTTTAGTCAGCAGAAGTTTGGGGAAGAGAAGGGATGTCTACCTGATACCATCAAATAAGACTTGCCTCTCCCACTCAGAACTTTGTCCTGTGTGGAAACGGAGGATGTCCTTTTTGTTTTCTCACTTTCCTGCCTCCATTGTCACCAAAAACATTCCTTTTGTTTGTTTTCCTGGCCACGGTGAACACCACAGAGCAGACAGGACACGTTTCCATGGTAAGCTCATCCCACGTTGTCTCCCTTTGTGTCCCCACAATGCCCAAGATCTGCAAGCAAACAATACACTCTCAACAAACATGTATTGATTGGATCTAAACTGCAATTTTGTCTACCGCCCTCAGGGAAGCCGAGTGGAAATGAAATTCACCCCCATACCGTGCTGAGATGCATTGATTACCAAGAAACCAACGTATGACAGCCCAGACTGCAAGATGGTGGTTTTCAAAAGCCACACGACTCAGGACTCATGAGGCCCCTCGGGCACTCGGGGATTCACACACTTGTTCATCTGCTCCCCAGCGTGAGCCCCGAGAACAGTAATGGGTCATTTTCCGTGCTCAGCGTCCCATGACCTGACCCAACACAGAGAACGCTCTCGATCAACACTTGTGAATGAATGAGTGAGACTGTTACTAGCACAGCGAGGAATGAGGTGGGGTTCCCACCTCCCACCCTCCTTCCCAGTCAGCAGGGAGGCAGGGACAGTGCAGCAGAGGGGGGGGCACCTGGAAGGGCAGGGGGGAGGGGTGGTAGGGAGAGGGGGATATGAGTTCAGATCTGAGCTCCGTGAACTTGACTCGTGGGACCTACTTGGGGGAGCTCAGGGTTTGTGGGAACAGACATCGCTATCCTGGGAGCAATAGGGGACCCCCAGGGGTGGAGACTAGCCAGGGAAAGAGCGTAAGGAGAGAGAAGGGAGGAAGCCCCGTCTGTTTCTGCGGCAGAGAAGGAAGCAAAGCTGGGGGGAGAGTCAGGGAAGGGACCGCTGGAGGGGAGAACAGGGAGAGGAAAGCAAGGCTTCCAAGGGTGTCTTCATCATAGAGCAGCAAGGAGGAGAGATGCCCACAGGGTGTGGATGCCAAGTGTGGACGGCATGGCCTGTTCACCTGGAGCCCCGGCCGGCCGGTCCTCCCAGGCCAGCCTTCGCAGAGCTGTGCTTTGCACAGTTAAATTTGCTGAATTTCCACAGAGCGCAAGTGCCCGGAGAACCGAAGACTTTCTTCCACTGCCGACCCCTTTCTTGGGGTTGTCCAAGGACCACCCCCTTCCACGTCCCGCCCCCCAGCCCTGGGTCAAACCCTCGTGGTGTAATTTTATCAGAGCCTCTGGCGCCATCACAAACCCAGGCCAGCATGTGTGATTTCGGCTCATGCCTTCTCTCCACCCTGCGGGACCAGGTCAGAGCCCTGCATGTTTTCACCCACGCAGGGCGGGGAGGTAGATCCTGGACATATTAACTCACAGGCACGGGCCCAGCTGTAGCTGATCTGACAGGCTGGATGGCGGTGCCTCCGGGCGATGGGACTGGGGGCAGAGAAGGAGCCCAGGACTCTTCAGCGTGTAGAGATGCGGCTGAGGGCACGGGAGCCTTGACACTGGGCGTCTTGGACCAAAAGCTGCTGAATGTTTCCATCCTTTGTGCTGAGAGCGGGCAAGCAGCCTTCTGCTGGGGACCTGCTTCTCATGCCATCAACGTGGACGGGAACCCGCTCGTGGGGGGTTCTGTCCTCCTAGCCCCGCAGGGAGGTCTGGGAAATGACGCACAGCACCTGCCTCAGATGGTCCTGGGCGTGGAGTGAGGGGCTGGGGTACTTGTACCCCGATGTGGGTGTAAAAATATCCCTGGGGAGATATCGATTCCCAGGTAATCCTGGGAATTTGCTGCCATTTTCCAACAACTATCCAACAGCGATGAGGGTCTGGCCTTTGGAAATCAGGCTGCTGTGCTTGGGACAGATGAGGGAGGTCCAGGGGCTGCTGGAGGTCAGAGAGCGACCCCAAAGCATTGCAAGGGGTCCAGGACAGCTGGGGCTTGAGAGTGGGAAGATTCTGGTAGGAGGCGGGAGAGGCCAGCAAGGGCCAGACCGCGGTGTTTTTTGCAGGCTGTGTGCAGAGGTTTGTCCTGTCTGGCTGGGGAGCCGCAGAGGGTGCAAAGGTGGCCTGTTTGAAAGCTCATTTCAGGCCGTGGTGGGGAAGGTATGGAGGGAGTGTGGAGAGTTTGCAGTTTCCTGGGGGAACTCTGTAGCCCGTTCCCACCCACCCCACCCGCTGGACTCTGGGCTCCAGTTCTGAGCCTGGTGTTACCTTGTGTGACATCCACCTTCTGACCCCGGGGCAGGGGAGGTTCGATTGTTTGCAAAACTGTATGCACCCTTCTTTGCGATGTGACTTTCAGGCTCTTCCCATCCACGGGGGGAATCCATTTCCCCACACCCTGAATCCTCCGGGACTTGCGTTGGCCAATAGAATTTGGTGGAAGTGACACGTGCTGACTCTAAACCTGGACCCGTGAGGTCTTACATGCTTCTGCTCTCAGGGCTCTGCAGCCTCCGTGTGAACAGGCCAGGGCTAGCCCGCTGGATGATGAGAGACGTCACCACCTGTATTGGTTATCGCGTGCTGCGTGACAAATGGCCCCCAAACTAAGCAAGACAACACGCGTTTACGATCTCGCGGTTTCTGTGGTCGGGGAATCGAGGCTCGGCTGAGCTGGGTCCTTTGGCTTGGAGTCTTGTACAGCTGAACTCAAGGAGTCAGGGAAGCCACAGTCATCACGAAGTTCACCTGGGGCAGAAGCCGCCGCCGGCTCAGCTAACAGTTCATGGTAGATTCAGTTCCTCTCGGGCTGTTGGCCAGGGCCAGGGTCCAGATTCTGGCCACATAACTTTGCCATAGGGTGGTTTCACAGCATGGCAGCTGGCTTTGTCAGAAGGAGAAAGTGAGAAAAAGAGAGAGAGGTCAAGATGGCAGTCAGACTTTTGTAACCATCTCAGAAGTGACATCCATCACTTTTTTTTTCTTGCGGTACGCGGGCCTCTCACTGTTGTGGCCTCTCCCGTTGCGGAGCACAGGCTCCGGACGCGCAGTCCCAGCGGCCATGGCTCACGGGCCCAGCCGCTCCACGGCACGTGGGATCTTCCCGGACCGGGGCACGAACGCGTGTCCCCTGCATCGGCAGGCAGACTCTCAACAACTGCGCCACCAGGGAAGCCCGACATCCATCACTTTTGCTGTAATCTAGTCATTAGAAGTGAGTCAGAGGGTCAAGCCCATTCTCACACTTGCTGAGAACTGCCTCTTCCATGAAGCTTCCTTGGGCCTCCCGCCTTGGGGACCTCCCTTTGTCTGACCCCATTGCATCTGGAGCCCGTGTTACCACTTGGCATTTCTCACGTCCCTCCAGGAAGAGCTGATCTTGTGTTTGGCATGGCCCGGTCTCAGTGGCTCCCTCTGTTTCCCGTGAGATCTTCCTTACCGACCAGTCCAGCTCCTCCTTCCCCGTGAAAGACGCTGGAACACAAGTTCTGGGCGTCGTTCCAACTCTGTGTCCGCTGGCTCACCCAGAATCATATCTTCCATTTAGCAGGAACATCAGGAATGACGTAACTTTGGGTTCCCTCTGTGTATTACTCAGGTGTGACCTTTTAAAAAAACTTTATTTTGAGGTCATAGTAAATATGCAGATCGTTGTAAGAAGCAAGCAGAAGGATCCTGTATACCCTTCACTTACTTTCCCCTGATGATACCAACTTGCGTGACTATATTGCAATATCCCAACAGGAAATTGACGTTGGTGTCATCCACCAACACTGTTCAGCTTTGCCAGTTTCACAGGCTCTCATTTGGGTGTGTAAATGAGTGTGTTCAGCTCCATGTGATTTTATAACGTGTGGATTTTGTGACCACTACCAGCTACAGTAGACACAGTCCCATCAGAAGGATCTCTCATGGGACTTCCCTGGCGGTCCAGTGGTTAGGACTCTGCATTCTCACTCCTGAGGGCCCAGGTTCAATCCCCGGTCAGGGAACTTAAGACGTCACAAGCCACACAGTGCAGCCAGAAAAAAAAAAAAAAAATCTCTTGTGGTGCCTTTTTACAGCCAGAGCTACCTCTCCTTCCCCCCCTCCCCTGGAAGTCCTTGGCAACCACTAATCTGTTCTCCACCTCTAATTTTATCATTTCAAGAGGGTTATAAAAATGGAATCTCTTGAGCTATGTAATCTCTTGAGATTTGGCTTTTAGCACTCAGCACAATTCTCTTGAGATCCATCCAAGTTACCGTATGTATCAATAGATTGTTCTTTTTTTTAGATCGCTGAGTAGTATTTCATGGTATAGAGGTATTGCCATTTGTTTAATCATCCACCCTTTGAAGGGCGCTGGGTTTTTTTCCAATTTGGGGCTATTATGAATAAGCCGCTATGACCATTCCTGGAGAGATTTTAGTGTGAACATAAGTTTTAATTTCTCTGGGATAAATGCCCAGGAGTACAATATCTGGGTCGAATGATAAGCACGTGTTTCGTTTTACAAGGAACTGCCGTTCTCTTTTCCAGAAAGGTTGTACTGTTTTACATTCCCACTGGCATTGTATGAGTGCTTTGTCGTCTTCACATCCTCACCAGCACTTCATCTTATCGCTACTTTTCATTCGAACCATCTGATAGGCATGTAGTGATAGGTCATTGTGGCCTTAATTGCATTTCTCTACCAGCTAATGATGGTGAGCATTTTTTCTGTTCTTATCTGCCTTCTGTGTATTCTCTTTGGTGAAATGTTTATCCATCTTTGCCAATTTTCTGATTGGATTGTTTATTTCCTGTGAAGTTTGAGAGATGTTTTTATACTCTAGATATGAGTCCTTTGTCATATACGTGATTTGTAAATATTCCTGCCCCCCGCCCCCATCCAGAGCTTGCCTCTTCACCCTCTTAACAGAGTCTTTCACAGAGCAAAGTTTTTAATTTTGATGAACTCCAATGAACCAATTTTTCCTTCTATTAAATGTGTTTCCGGGGCTTCCCTAGTGGCGCAGTGGTTAAGAATCCGCCTGCCAATGCAGGGGACACGGGTTCGAGCCCTGGTCCGGGAAGATCCCACATGCCGTGGAGCAACTAAGCCCGCACGCCACAACTACTGAGCCCACGTGCCACAACTGCTGAGCCCACGCGCCTAGAGCCCGTGCTCCACAACAAGAGAAGCCAGCACAATGAGAAGTCCACGCACTGCAACGAAGAGTAGCCCCCGCTGGCTGCAACTAGAGAAAGCCTGCACACAGCAACAAAGACCCAATGCAGCCAAAAATAAATAAAAATTACACACGAAAAAGAAGCTTCAAAAAAAATGTGTTTCCAATAAACTCTTTATCTAGCCCTGCATCACAAAGATTTTCTCCTATTTCTTTTCCTAAGTATTGTATACAGTTGACCCTTGGATAACACAGGTTTGAACTGCGTGGGTCCACTTACAAGCAGATTTTTTTCAATGGTAAAAACTACAGGACTACACATCCTTATTTGGTTGACTCCTCGGATGACAAAACCACAGATGGGGAGGAAACTCCTGTACAAAGGGCTGTCTGTAAGTGGATATTCTATACATGGATTTTTAAATACATGGAGGGCTGGTGCCCCTAACTCCCCGCATTGTTCAAGGGTCAACTGTAATTGTATTTTTACATTTAAGTCTGTGGCCCATTTTGAGTTAATTTTTGTATAAAGTGTGAGGCTTAGATAGAGGTTCATTTTGTTGTTGTTATTTATGGGTGTCTAGTTGCTCCAGTACTGTTTGCTGAATGAACTGTCTTTTCTTCCATTGGATTGCTTTTCCTCTTTTTTCTAAAATCAGTTGGGTATTTGTGTGAGTCTATTTCCGGGTTCTCTATTCTGTTCCATTGACGTATGAGTCTAATCCCTCTGGCAAAACTACACTGTTTTGATTACTATAACCATATAGTAAGCCTCAATATTAGAGAAATTTCTCCCAATTTAATCTTTTTCAAGAACGTTTTTAGCTATTGATATTTGAAGTCCTGTGTTTTTCCATAGAAAGTTTAGAATAAGCTTATCTATAAAAGAAAATCTTGCTGGGACATTAATAGTACTTGCACTAAACCTTTAGATCAGTTTGGGAAGAATTGGCATCTTTACTATGTGGAATCTTCCAATCCATGGATGTGGTGTATTTCTCCATTTATTTAGGTCTTTTTCTATTTATTTTATTAGTATTTTGTAACAGTCAAGATACAGATCCTGTACATATTTTGTCAGTTTATACCTAAATATTTCATTTTCTTTGAAGCAATTGTACATGTTTTCAGTTTCACTTTTCGCAGGTTCATTGTTAGTACATTGAAATGTGATCGATTTTTGTGAGTTGATCTTTCACTGTGCAACATTGCTGAACTTCCGTATTAGTTCTGTGAGTTTTTTTTTTTTTTTTTTTTGCGGTACACAGGCCTCTCACTGTTGTGGCCTCTCCCGTTGCGGAGCACAGGCTCCGGACGCGCAGGCTCAGCGGCCATGGCTCACGGGCCCAGCCGCTCCGCAGCATGTGGGATCTTCCTGGACCCGGGCACGAACCCGTGTCCCCTGCATCGGCAGGCGGACGCTCAACCACTGCACCATCAGGGAAGCCCCTCTGTGAGTTTTTTGATAGACCCCTTAGAATTTTCTATAAAGGCAATCATGCCTTTTGTAAATGGTGACAGTTTTATTTTTTCTCTTCCAAGCTATATATCTATTTCCTTTTCTTGCCTTATTGTACTGGCTAGAACTTCCAGTACTAAGTTGAATAAGTGGTGAGAGAAGATATCCTTCTTTTGTTTCCAACCTCAGGGGGGAAGCATTGAGTATTTCAGCATCGACTATGATGTTAGTTGAAAGCTTTTAGTGGATGCTCTTAATCAAGTTGCGGAAGTTCCCTCTAGTCCTAGTTTTCCAAGAGCTTTTATAATGAATAAGTGTTGGATTTTGCCAAATGTGGGGTTTTTTTGCATAAATTGTTAAGATCATATGATCTTTCTTCCTTAGCTTGTCAGTATGGTAGATGACATTGATTTTTGAATATATTGAATGAGCCTTGCATCCCTAGAATAAAATTCCATTTCATTATGGTGTAAAATTCTTTTTTCTATATTACTGAATTCAATTTGCTAAAATTTTTGTTGAGGATTTTTGAATCTAAATTCATGAGAGATACAGGCTTGTGTTTTTCTTTCTTTTAACTATCTTTATCTGGTTTTGGTGTCAGGGTAATATTAGCCTCATAAAATGAGCTGAAAGCATTACTTTCTCTTCTATATTCTGGGAGAGATTGTGTAAAATTGTTGGTTGCTGTAGGGATTACACTATATATAAACAACTTTTTGCAGTCTAGTAGTATTGATGCTTTACCACTTGAGTAAAATGTAACCTTACTTCCATTTAGGTCCCTTTAACCTCCTCATTAAAAAAAATATATATATATATATGTGTGTGTGTGTGTGTGTGTGTGTGTATAATATGTATATATACATATACTCATATATATATAATTGCCTTAAGTATATTCTCTGCATACATGAATATCACTTCAGATGTTATAATTATGCTTCAATTATCAAATACAATTTAAGATATTCATGGGAAGAATAGTCATTATATTTAGCCCTATTTCTATACATTCCATAGTTCTTTTTTTTATCCTTTCTGAAGTTCCAAGCTTTCTTGAAACAACTGAAAAAAAGAGAAATTCTCAGTAAAGAAACAGAAGTTCTATTTTAAAAAGCTTCTGTTTAGACCACTTCTTTTACCCAATCTTTAAGGATATGTTTGCCAACAATATATTCTCTTGGTTTGCCTTCATTTGAGAATGTCTCTCTTTCCCTTCATTTCTGAAAGATATTTTTATCAAATGTAGAATTTGCAGTTGATAGTTCTTTTTACAGCACTTGGAAAATGTTGAACCACTTCTTTTTGGCCTCCATAGTTTCAGATAAGAAATCTGCTATCCTTCCCATATGATGTTTCCCAAATAAGTAATGTGTTGTTTCTGAATGCTTTCAATATTTTTTCTTTGTCTTAATTGGGACCCAGAAGGTATAAACGTTAATTCTTTTCTTTCTGTCTCGAGGTCCCTGAAAATATTTTCTTTTTTTTTTTTCCAGTTTATTTTTCTGTCTGTTATTGAGATTGGGAAATTCTATTGCTCTATCCTCAAGTTTGCTAATTCTCTCCTTTGTCATTGCCACTCTACGGAGCCCATCCTGTGAGGTTTTGGGTTTTTTTCCTGGTTATTGTCATTTTCAGTTTCTAAATTTCCATTTGGTTCTTTTTAATAACTTCTGTTTCTTTACTGAGAGTTTCTATTTTATTTGTTACAAAAGAATTCATAATTGTTTGTTGAAGCATTTTTACCATGGCTGCTTTTAAATTCTTGACCATTCCAAGCTCTGATTCATCTCTATATGATGCCTGTCGACTGTCTTTTTTCATCCAAGTTGTGATTTTCATGGTTCTTGATATGAGGGGTGATTTTTCCATCCTATCCTGGACATTGGGAGTGTTATAGTACGAGACCCTGGATCCTATTCCAGTTTTCTTTTTGAGCAGGCAGTCTCCCTGTTGAGATGTATTGTGTTGGCCAAAAAGTTCATTCGGGGTTTTCCATAAGATTTTATGGTTGAGGGCTGGACGGGTTGCATGATCACTTCCCACTGAGCCCCTGACAGCATCCTAGCAGGAGTGAGTGCTGACTCTACCTCACTGCAGCTGCGTAGGCAGCAGTTCGCTTTTCCCTCAGCTCTGCTGACACCTTTCCAGTGAAAGTGGAGAACCGCCTTGCACCATCTTGTTGTCTCTGAGCACCTCCCCCCAACCCAGGCTCCCCTGACACAGGGACGGGAGAGGTGGAGCTCTGAATCCTACTGCTTTGTTGTTGCAGGGTAGGGGGCAGAAGCCCTGCGGACACAAGGGAAGGGGAGGGGGAACTCTGTGTTCTGCTTCTCTGTTCTGTCATGTCTAGGGATTTTCAGCTGTAGGAAGGAGGACCTGGGAGGTTTGGGGATATGCCATCTCGTCCAGAGCTGGAAGTTCAGCTGTGACATGACCCTTCTATTCCGTTTCTTTATGTGTAAAATGGGTGTAATAATACCTACTCTGCCTGCACTGCGGAACTGTTTTGAGAATTAACGAAGATGTTCAAGTGTATGAAAGTACGCTGGTGAATCTGATGCTAGCAGAGAATGTTATTATAATGATTGTTGTTTCTGAATCTGGGTTCTGGTAAGATGTAGCTTGAGAAGAGACAGGTGACACAGTAGGGCTTCCTCCATCTCCATCTTTCCGTTTAATGTTGGTGAGAGCAAACTTGACAGCCAGAAGTCAGCCTTCTCTTGCCTGTTGCCCTGTTTCTTTCGAGTCTGCGACGACCTTTGTCTTGACGATCGGTAACCCTGGAGGAAGCTAGAGGAAAAGCGAAGATTAGGGGTGTAGCAAGGAGAGCAGCAAAGTAGCTTAAACAGCCTCGTAAACCAGGGTAGCTGCACGCAGTAAGGACCGTGGCTGGGACAAGGGCCGTGTCTGCAGCACTGTTACCAGGAAAACAGTCCCAAAAGGGAAATAACGCCAGACCTGGGAGGGAAGAAACAAGTCATAAAGGGGACCCAGAGTGGGTAGGGATAGCCATTCAGGGTGGCCAGGAATGGCCCTGCCTCACTTAGGGGCATGGGACAGGGCTGGGAGCGGCCCAACATTATCAACCAGGGTGACCTGGGTCTCGTGTGTCCTTGGTCCCCGTCCCAGGCAGGCGAAGAGTTGTGGGCCTCCTGTGTTTGAGTCTCAGCTCTGCCACCTTGTGTCTGTGTGATTTGGGGTAAGTTCCTTAACCTCTCTGAGCCTCAGCTTCTCCTTCCATCAGTCGACGTTGGCAAAGCTGCCAACTCCACCAGGTTGTGTGAGGGTCAAATGTGAGGGAGAGTGTGAGTCATCCAACCTGCCCGTAGTAGGGAACCGACGTACAAGGTAGTTCCCTTCTTGGCTCCAGGCCCAGGAGTTTTGGCCTCAGTCTAGGCTGGGCTCTAGCTCTTGCACCTCTTCAAGAGCTTACCTGCTCTGCCATTGTTTCTTCCATGGGTGGCCCAGATTTCGGAAGGGCAAGCCAAGGTCACCCTTCCCTAATCTCCTCTCCAAAATTCTCTTTGTTCCAGCCTCCTGGTTCCTCTTCCTCCCCTCTCCTGGTGGGTCTCCACTGACCTCACTCTGTGGGGGGCTCCGGCGGCCCGGTCCCTGGGGCTGCACCTGGGGAAGGGGCTTTCCTAGACCAGAGTGGGTGCCAGAGCAAACCGAGGGCCAATTTCATCTCCCACCCTCTGCCTTCAGTCTAAGGGAAGCTGGGTTTAATGCAGCTCAAGATCCCTCACTAAACTGTAAGCTCAGAAGCTGGGGGCCACGTCTGCCCTGTGCGTGGTTAATACCCCTACCCGGTGCTGCATGGGAGCCAGCTCCTACCAGCCTGGGAGAGCCAACTGTTACATTTTAAGGACTATTGTAAGCTGACATTATTAAAAATTAGATCACAAAAACAAATTATGCTGCAAAGATCATGAATACTCAAAACTCATCACTTTCTAATGATTGTACTGTTACCTCTGCTCTTGAGGTCGTTCGCGTCTATTTATCTGTAGAGGGGACACCCTGTGTAGTGGTGTGCTGTGTGACATCGTGTTGGCATCGTGGCCACAGTGGGGGTATTTACACTGCAGGAATCAGCACACACCACAAATCAGAACTTGATTTACTGTTTGGTTGATTGCCTAGATTAAGACAGGTGGAGAAAGGGTTAATAATGTAGATTAAATTATGAACGTAGTATGTCATGTTAAATTGTAAATAGCACAAAGAATGAAAGAGATGTTCTTCCAATATTTGGTAACTGTTATCGGACTCGGCAAAGAAGTCGCTCCGGTCACTGGTGAAGAAGTAAATTTCTAGTACGTGCGTTTGTTGTCTTACTTTCGTCTTAACACAAACGAAGATACTAACACCAATCATGATGGAATTCCTCCCCTAGAGCCAGTTGTTAAACACTAACCAGCACACCACTGTGCCCCGTGCCCACAATAGTACCTCGCTGAAAGGGCACACTCAATAAATACTTTTGGGGTGACTGGAATCAATGAACACCAGCGGCGAAGGACGTGGGGGGCCGTCTCACCCCTTCTGCAGTGGTGGCCCTGCATGTTTAGGATGCTGTGTCCCTCTCCCTCCTTGTTCTCTGCCTCCTTCGCTTGCATTCAACTGTACTCTGTCCCAGGGTTTCTCCAGCTGTAATGTGCGCACAAATCACCCGGGGGTCTCGTGAACGTGCAGGTTCTGACCCAATGGGCCTTTGGCAGGGACCACGCTCTGCGTTTCGGACAAGCTCACAGGTGATGCCAATGCTGGTCACGACCTCTGCACCTTAAAAACTTCCCCAGCAGCACTGCATTTACTAAGTCATAATCCATCTGTTTTCCTCTATTTTATTTATCAAAGACCTCAGGAACTGTCAAGCAGAACTTCTTATCAACAGGAACTGACAAGTGGACAAGTGTTGCCTCCCGGGCCGATTATAAATCGTGGGGAGCCGGGGAGCCCTGGCGTTTTAATTAGCTGGGACATTCTTATCAGCAGTCAATCCTGAACGTGGCATTTCCCATTGTTTGTGAACCCCTAATTGGGAATCTCTGATTTGGTCCCTGCAGGGCCAGTCCTTCACACGGGCTCATCGCGTTATTTCACTCTGGCGGCTGCCTTTATATTATTCAACAGACATACCGCTGACACCATCAGAGTGAGCGGGACCTCCTCCACATCTGTGCACGGTGTAGCATCCTGAGCTGCTGAAACTAAAAAAAGAAAAAAGGGGCTTCTGTTTGCTGCTGCAGCACCAGTGAAAAAGGAAAACAGAATTCTTTTTTTTTTTTTTACGTGAAACAAATAATTACTCCAGACCAAGAAAGCCAGTGGACAGATTTCCTCTTGTTTGGGCTCGTGGTGAAACTGCGGAATTTTGTAGGGGGGGTCCTGTTCCTTGCGAAGTCACTTTCAGTTACTCTTAATGCACCATGTAAAAGAGAAAAGGATGAGACAAGTGGTATCCTGGGAAAGTGGAGAAAGGAGCAAATTAAGCAACTGGGGGTTGAGTTCATGCTCGCTTCCAAAGAATGGTCGGTTTTCAGTTGATAAGAGGCCTGTTGGCTTTCTTGTAGCCTCCTTGCGGAGCTGGAGTGGAAATATCCATCATCTCTGGCCCCGCCTGGGCCCCTTTGAAGAGAAACGCCTCCTGCCACCTGGGGCATGGCTGTCTGAGCATCTGTGGTTTTCGCCAGGTGACCTCACCTGGCTTAGCAGGTGGGACTAGAGGTGAGGACTTGACTGCAGGCAGCCAATCCAGAGGGTGACCAGCAATCTGCCAGGTCGTGTACGTTGATGACAGACCAGAGGGAAGCTGACAGCTGATGGCTCCTCTGAGGAGACTGGGGGGCGGGAGGGACCCTCTGTTTCTTAAAGATTGAGAAAGCCATCAGGAGCAGAGAAAGACCTAAGCCTTCTAGAAAACCAGGGCTCGGGAGGTCCCACGCAAAGGTTTTCCCCTCTGTCCGATGAGAAACAAATCCAGGTTTTGTGAGGCGAGGCTGTATTTGGCAGGATTATTGTGAGCGGGAAGGTGGGGCTCAGGGACCCTTGCAGTTTGGGGAACGCTCTGACCATAGATCTGTGAGTGTGGAAAGGTTAGGCGCAGGGTTTTTCTTTTATGGAAGAGAGTAAACAAGGCTAGGAAGAGTGGGTGTGGGGAAGTCGTCTGAATGGGAGTGGGAGGGAGAGGATGGGCAGCAGATCAGAGAACGTCCTACCCCCAAGGACAGCCTGTTCTCAGGAGGAGCTGTCTGCCCGCTCACCTGCAGGTGGGCCAGGGTTCAGGGACCTGAGGAAGGAGAGACGCTTAACCCGGGTTCTGTTAACAGGGGTTCGTTCTGGTTGATTAGTGGGACGAGCAATCCAGCAAATCATTTATGAAGCAGAGATGGGAATTTGTGGGGGGAGGGTCTGAGTCTGGCCTTGTGTTTGGCAAATAAGGCAGCAGCATCCTTGAGTCTTATCCAAGTCATATTGGGGGAGGGTGTTTCTTTTAAGTAAGCTGTTTCCGGAACACAAGAGGGCGGGGAATTTCTTAATCATGTTGTTTTCCCAGAGCACAGGGCTCAGATAAAAGTCAACATTTCAAAAAAAAAAAAAAAAAAAAGTCAACATTTCCACCCCCAGGGGTTACCGCAAACACTTCATGGCTTACGGATACTCTAGAATACTGTCACCTTTGCCTAAAGCCACATGATGGTCCTCTGGGCCTACCCCTTCTAGAACCTTCCCTCCTACCCTTCCCCCCAAACAAGCTGGTCCCTCAAATTGTGGAAGAGTTTGGCATTAGGAAGCAAGGGCTGAGCAGAGGGGCTGCCCTGGAGTCTGAGGGAGGATCCTCCTGAAGGCCGTCCATCCCTAACTCCATCTCAGGCCCTGGTGTAAGGAGGGAACCCTCGGTCTCTACCCGTCTCCTACCCTCTTTCATCCTAATCTCTCACCAGCTCTTTCCCCAACAGCAGACTCTGACCCTCCCTGCCAGGTTCTGTTGCAAACCTGAAAGCTTCTTGATTGTGCAGATCTGCCTGTAAAAATATTGCCAGGAGCTGGGTTGCCACAGAATGGTGGGGAGTTCAATAAAACTAATATTCATTGTTATCATTATTATGATAAATAATATAACTCCTGGAAGTCCCATGGGCGTGACTACGGGCCAGGCGCTGCTGGAAGCACGTTACACGTGGGAATTGATGCATCAGATCCAAGCAACAGCCCCGCAGAGGTAGGTAGTCTCGTTATTCCCAGTTTACAGAGCAGGAGACTGAGGCACAGGGAGGTTGTTACTGAGCGAGGGTTTCAACCCAGGCAGCCTGACCCCACGGTGGGCTTTTCACCACCACCCTCCACCATGCTCAGGGCTCCAAGGCAGCACCATCTTGTTTCCCATAAATGATTATTTTCCACTGCTCGGCAGCTGGAGCGAAAGGATTACCTGCTGTGAAGTTAGGGCCGGTGTTTGCTGCTGAGGCGAGTGGGCGGGTCTGTTCCCTAAAGCTGGCTGATAACAGAAGTGTCTGGTTACCCAATGCACTCTTTCTAGACCAGAGTTGGGAACCTGGGTGCTTTTCCTTTCAAGAGGCTCTCAGATAGAGTTAAATGAACTGGAGATTTCATTAAGATAGCTATTGTGTAAGGAGACTGGGCAGTCTGGCTGGACAGGTTTTGGTTTGGTTTGGTTTGGTTTAAAAGAAGTACCTATTTTATTTTTTTAAACATCTTTATTGGAGTATAATTGCTTTACAATGGTGTGTTAGTTTCTGCTGTATAGCAAAGTGAATCAGCTAGACGTATACATGTATCCCCATATCCTCTCCCTCTTGCGTCTCCCTCCCACCCTCCCTGTCCCACCCCTCTAGGTGGTCACAAAGCACCGAGCTGATCTCCCTGTGCTATGCGGCTGCTTCCCACCAGCTATCTGTTTTACATTTGGTAGTGTATATATATGTCCATGCCACTGTCTCGCTTCGTCACAGCTTACCCTTCCCCGCCGCACCGTGTCCTCAAGTGCATTCTCTGCGTCTGCGTCTTTATTCCTGTCCTGCCCCTAGGTTCTTCAGAACGATTTTTTTTTTAGATTCCATATATATGTGTTAGCATACTGTTTTAAAATAAGATGAGTTTCAGTCTGGTGACCCTCTCTCTGCAGGCAATTCACCTCTCTCCTAAACCTGGCTAGGAGGGGGTGTCACTGTGGCTGCTGCCTGCAGTGCCATGATCTGGGGTTCGCCCTGGAGATGGGCAGGGCCAGCGTGAGGACAGCAATGATGATGGCAGTGTCTGCACATTGATGATTGAGTCCTACGGTGTAAGCCCTCAACATACATTGTATCTAATTTTTACAATAACCCTGGAGATGTGTTATGATTAAAAGCCTTGCGTTGGAGTCACCCCGAAATTGGTTTAAATCTCTGCTCTACCACTTAATAAGCTGCGGCCTTTGTAGGTTACAATCCCCACTGTAAATTTCAGTTTCCTCATCTAAAGGTGGGCATCCTGATAGAATCTGCCTAACAGGGCTCTTGTGAGAATTAATAAAATCATGCATATAAATAAATCATGCATATAACGTAATGACTAAATAAATAAACATTATTTTTTAAGTGGGCATAGCTATCCTCACGGTGCACAAGAGGACACCAAAGTTCAGAGAAGGGACATGACACGTTCCCAAACCGCAAAGCTAGTCGGTGGCGGAGATGAAATGGGCAGATCTGGATCCGAATTCTGGCCGCAGTAAGCAATTCACAAGTGGGAGAGTACTGGTGGTAATGGTGAGTATTATTATTATGACAGCTGGTGGCTTGGGGTCCCCGGAACCTGAGTTGACACCCCACTGTGACTAACGACCTGGGAGTGAGGCTTACCGCTGACGGTAACAACCACCACTGATGTGCCCATGCGGATGGGGCTTGCAAGGTGATTATTCAAAACAATTTCCTCTCACGCTTTGCTTTGTTCTCTTTATGTGCCAGTGAACCAGAGGGTAGGCTAAAGCTCACCTGACCCCTCAGAGATGACGATGCCCTCCTCGCCTGAAATTTAAAAACCCAGCACGTGTACTCAGGGATACACGTCAGGAATCCATTAGATCTTCCAGAGATGTTGTGGGACCACTTGTCTTGATGATAATAATAATAATAACAACAATGACAGAGGCAGTGTGTGCACTGGTTACAAGTATAGACTGGGAGAGTCAGCTCCAGTCCTGGCTTCAAAACCTGGCTCCATCATTGGCTAGCTGTGCAACTTTGAGTAAGTTCCCTAACCTCTCTGAGCCTCAGTTTCCCCATCCATAAATGGGGACAATAAAAAGTAACTACCACTCAGAGTTGGGGTGAGGATGGAATGACTTACTGCTTGTTAAGTGCCCAGTACATAACAAAACCCACGATAAAGTTTAGCCATTATTTGGAAAGACAGGTTCTTCTCGGCTCCCAGGGAGGCTGAGGTCATATTTGTGTCGGGGGGGTGGGCTGATTCTGAGGCACTGTGTTCGCGTTGTCTTATCTTTGAGCACAGCATGGTGGCAACTTTGGCTTCACGCCCGATCTCTCAGGAGGAAGTAAATAAACGAAGACCTGGCAGGTCCCACAGACAACTGGCCAAATCCACCACCCCTGCCCTTGCTCTCCCCGCTTACCTGCCCCCGACACACATTTGACCCCTCTCTTCGGTGTGTCTGAATTCTACTGCATCCTGGGGAGAAAGCCAAGTTCTTGGTTGTGACATTGGCCTCTTTTCCCTTTTGTTTAAAAAAAAATGGTGAGAAATCTTCCCTTCTTGCATTCCTGCACCGTCTCCTCTTTCTCGCCCTCAATTTCTTAGGAATGAAATCACCCAAGATATAAATAAAATGCTCTAAATAAATCTCTGCTCTACTGCAGCATAAGACATATCTGCGTATGTATGTGACTGTCAGCCAGGATAAATTAACTTCCAATGGAAGTCATTTTCATGTAATTAATTATTCCTATATCAGCTGAAAGAGACAGGTGCACCACTGGCTGCTTTGCCTGGACTTCTCAATGAACTTTTAAAGAAGGTTACACTTAAACACGCTAGATGACTGGTATGCAGCTCTGGCTTTTGTTCTGATACTGGTTCTTGACTTGGAACCTTCACTTCTCAATTACTGCAAATGAAAAACAGAAGAACTGACATCAGAGGCATTTTAAAAAATACATTTATTTATTTGTTTTTGGCTGCGTTGGGTCTTCGTTGCCGCACGCATGCTTTCTCTAGTTGCGGTGAGCGGGGGCTACTCTTCGTTGTGGCACGCAGGCTTCTCATTGCAGTGGTTTCTCTTGTTGCAGAGCATGGGCTCTAGGCGTGTGGGCTTCAGTAGTTGTGGCACGTGGGCTCAGTAGTTGTGGCTCGCGGGCTCTAGAGCACAGGCTCAGTAGTTGTGGTGCATGGGCTTAGTTGCTCCGCGGCATGTGGGATCTTCCCGGGCCAGGGCTTGAACCCGTGTCCCCTGCATTGGCAGGAGGATTCTCAACCACTGCGCCACCGGGGAAGCCCAAGAGGCATTTTGGACGTACAGGATGTGCTAAATTAAGCAGCAGGAATGCAGTATTTTCCATCAGCCGATGTTTTCCTTCTCCAGCTTAAGAAAGGGGTTTGTTTGGGGTTTTACAGCAAAACAGCTTGTGATGTGGTTAAGTCTGTTATTAGCAAAAGTTCTCTCGGTGTCTTGGTGGTCAAAACCCTGGCATATTAAGATATCTGGATGAGCTGGGAAAATAGCAGGATGAATGAGAAGATGACCAGGTGACTTTGCAACTTCTAGAATGAAAGTATCCAGATAAGGACTATCAGGGAGTTGGTATCTCTAGCGGAGTGCCTTAGGGCTCTATCCTTAGCCTTTTTCTGAAACCATTCAAGGCTGATCACAGAGGGACGTGTTATGAAGCGGGACAGAATCGGACCAGTCAACCCCAGCAGACTGGAATGATAAGGCCTGTTGGACAGACTGTTGTTTTCCAAAATAAATAAAATTCTGTGCTGGGGGTAAGAAAAGTAAAAGCAACAGCAGGGTACAAAGAATTAACGGCCACCTTATGGTCTTAACCTTTCTGAGTCATTTGGTTTTAAGTGTGCCTCTTGTTTAGAAGCAGCATAAAACTCTATTTTAAATCCAAGTTGATATTTAATATGTGAGTTTAACCCAATCACATTTATTGTGATTACTGATACGTCAGGATTTAATTCTGTCGTCTTATTTTGTATTTTTTCTATTGGCCTTGTTTCTGCCCCTTCCTTTCCTTTCTGCTATGGATGGATAAGTTTTCTTTATTTTCTTTCATTTCTTTCCCTGTGATGGAAATGATAGCTTATATTTCTGTTCTTTCTAAGTTACTCACAAAAGTTTCTAACACAATTACTTTGTGAATTTTTCTCAAAAGCCTAAAGGTATACAGTGTCTCTGTTCTTCCCTCAAGCAAGAAAAGGGCTTTAGCAAATTCATCCTCTTCCCTCCCACTTTCCATGTTACTGCTCTATAGAAGTTCATATCTATCTTTTGTAAACACAAAAATACCTTTTCTTAGAGGCAATAGTTAACAAGACTTATCAAATTATTTAACGATGTTTTTGTTTGCTCTTGTTTCCTGTGTCCCACTCCTTCATCAGAATGTAATTTTCTTTCTTCTGAAGTACATCCTTTAGTAGCTTTCTTATGGGAGGGTGGGGCCATCTGTGGAAATAAACTCTTTTAATCATTTTGGTGTGTGAAAGTATCTTTATTTTGCCCTCACGCTTGAATGATAGCTTATCCAGGTATATTATTCTAGATTGACATGTTTATTTCCTCAGCAGTTTTATGTTTCTTGGTATCTGGTGTTGCTGATGAGATGTCTTCCTAACTGTGTTTGCTTTGTGGGCAATAAATATCCTCTCCCTGGCAGCTATGAATCTTTTTCTGTTTATCCTTAATACTCTGCAGTTTCACTAAAATTGTCTGTGTGAATTCGTTTGTATTTATCCTACTCAGCGCAAGATGTGAAATTTCTAATTAAGGATCCAATATCTTTCTGCGAAAATAAACTTGGGCAAATGGAAAGACATTTCTTATTCTTGTACAGGTTGGCTCAACGTTATGAAGATGTCAATTCTTCATAAAAATACCAAGTATTGTTTTGTTTTCTGCAGCTAGACAAGTTGATTTGAATGTTCAAATAGAAAGACAAACATGCAAAAAATAGGGAAACCACAAAACGGGCAATAAAGGCTAACTACTCTTCCAGATATTAAAACATTATACAGCCTCTATAACTAAGAATGTAGTGCTGGTGCGTAAACAGGAAGAAAGATCAGTATGAAATCTGGAAATAGACCCAAGAACATATGAATATTTATTATGTGATAAATGTGGTATCTCAGATCACTGGGGATAGGAAAGACTTCTTTTTTTTTTTTGAAGTATAGTTACTGTACAAGATTTTATAAGTTACAGGTGTACGATATAGTGATTCATAATTTTTAAAGGTTATACTCCACTTATAGTTATTATAAAATATTGGATATATTCCCTGTGTTATACAACATATCCTTGTAGCTTATTTTATACTTAAGCTTTAGAGTTTGTACTTTTTATTCCCCTACCTTAATATTGTCCCTTCTCCTTTCCCTCTTTCCACTGGTAACCACTAATTTATTCTCTAGATCTATGAGTCTGCTGGTTTTTTGTTATATTCACTAGTTTGTTGTATTTTTTAGATTTCACATATAAGTGATATCATACAGTATTTGTCTTTCTCAAGACAGACTTTTAACTAAATGGTTTTGTGATAGGTATTTGGACATAGAATCAAAATTTAATCCATTCCTCATACCATAAACTAGAATAAATTCAAAATGGATTAGAAATCTAATGTAAATAATGAAACCACACAAGTGTTTTTTTTTAAATTATGGATGAATTCCTTTACAACTTGGCTGTGGAGAAACCCTTTCTAACCATGATGAAAAAATCTAGATGCAATAAATAAAAAGACTGGTACATTTGATTGCATGAAAAATATACTTTTTATGGTTAACAAATCAATGTAAGCCAAGTAAAAAACAAACAACAAAGAGAAACCAGGGAACAGGAGTATAACCTGTATAACAGATAAAGGGCTAATATTCCTAACATATTAAAAAGCTTTTTTAAAGAGAGGGGTGAAAGACCACAAACTTGACTGAAAAATGAGCAAAAGATATAACCACATACTTCATAAAAATCAATACACAACTAGCCCTTTTAGACATATGAAAAGGTATTCAACTTTACCCTCAATAAGAGAAATAGAAATTAAAACTATACTGAGAAATGGTACTGAGGTACCATTTCTTACCTTTCATTTTAACAAAAATTCAAGAACAACTGAACAACACTCTATGGGAAGATGCAGTGGGGTGCAAAATAACTAAACCTTCCAGAAAGGAATTGGACTATATTCAACCTAATACCAAGCATCTACTCTCTGACCCACCAATCCTACTTCTAGGAATTCGCCCTGAAGACACATCTCCACAAATATGAAATGACATATGATTTAAAACCAGTTATTGCAGCCTTGTTTCTAATATTGGGGACAACCTAATTACCCATCCATAGGAGACTGATTGAATAAATTAGGATATATCCATGCAAAAGATTATTAGGCAGCTGGAAAAAACAATGAGGAAAATCCCCAAGAACTGATAGAGTGATTTCCAGAATATGTTGTTATGTAAAAAAAGCAAAGTGCAAAAGAGTGTTACAATATGCTTAGTTTTGTATGTATGTGTGTATTTGATTTTTTTTTCCTCTATAACAACACAGGAAATATAAACCAGAAATTAATGAAAGCAATTACTTAAAGGGTTTAGGGGACTGGGATAGGAACTGAGACTTCTCTGAGTATAACTTTTTACAGTTGGGTTATGTAACTACCATATTTATAATCGTCTTCTATTCAGAGCCCTTCTTTGTTCCCTCTTTCTTTTTTTTTCTTTTTCTTTTCTTCTTTTTTTTTGGTCTTTGTTTCTTTTTCTGCCTTCGCTGACTTGAATTAAGCATTTTATGTGATTCAATTTACTCTCCTCTATTAGTATGTCAATTATATTTCTTTTAAGAAATGTTTTAGTGGTTTCAATATATATTTACAACTAGTCCAAGTCCACTTTCAAATAACAGTACATTGCTTCCTTATAACAAAGTATTCCCAATTTCTGTTATAACGTTGGTGGCATGCATGTCACTTATCTATTAGATATAATCACCCAGTACATTGTTGCTATTATTATCTTGAACAGTTACCTAGCAGATCAATTAAGAATAAAAAAATAAAATATTTAAAATTTTATCTTCATTTATTCCTTCTCTACGGTTCTTCTCTTCTTTTGCAGATCTGAGTTTCTGCTCTACATCATTTCCTTTCTCTCTGAAGAATTTCTTTTTAGCATTTTTTTACAAGGCAGGTCTACTGGCAACAAGTTCCTCACTTTTTGTTTGTTTGAGAAAGTATTTCTTCTTAACCTTTGAAGGATAACTTTGCTAGATACAATTTCTAGGCTGGAAGTCTCTTTTTTTTTTCCTTTCAACACATTAAACATTCCACTCCACTCTCTTTTTGCTTGCATGGTTTGTGAAGAGAACTCTGATATAAATTCTCATTCTTGCTCCTCTGTGGGTAAGGTGCTTTCTTCCTCTGTCACCTTTCAAGATTTTTCTCTTTGTCTTTGATTTTCTGCAATTTGAATGTGATTTGCTTAGGTGTAGACGTTTTGGTATTTATCCTCCTTGGTGTTCTCCTAATTGTAGTTTGGTGTATATCATTAATTTTGAAAAATTCTCTCAGTCATTATTACTTTAAATGTTCCTTTTTTTTTTCTGTTTCTTTTTCTGTTATTCCCGTTGCACAAATGTTGTACCTTTTGTAATCGTTCCACAGCTCTCGGGTATTCTGTTCCTCATTTCCCCTCATTCTTCTTTCTCTTTGCATTTCAGTTTGGGAAGTGTCTATTGACATTTTTCAAGCTCAATGGTTCTTTCCTCAACCATGTTCAGTCTACTGATTTGCCCATCAAAAGCATCTTTCCTTTCTGTTACAGTTTTTTTTTTTTACAGCATTTCCTTTTGATTCATTATTAGCATTTTCATCTCTCTGCTTACATTACCCATCTTTTATTACATATTATCCACTTTTCCCATTAGATCCCTTAGCATATTTATCATAGTTATTTTAAATCCCCAGCCTGATAATTTCAACATCTGTGTCATACCTGAGTTGGATTCTGGCTCTTGCTTTGTCTCTTCAGACTGTGTTTTTCCTTGCCTTTTTTCATGCCTATAATTTTTTATTGAAAGTCAGACATGGTGTATCAGGCCATAAGAACAGAAGTGAGTAGGCTTTTATTATCAGTTTTCTGTTTACTGGCTGGAGGTTAGGTTGTGTTAATGCTGGCTGCTGCAGCTTCAGTGTCAGAGGCTTCAATGTCCTCTAATGTCTTTGTTTTTTCTTCCTGTTTTCTCTGGATTTCCCTGGAAACTTCTTTTTAAATAGAGTCTGTGTCTTGAAGATTTCTCAGTTGTAATTCCCTATGATTATGCTGGAGCCCTATTGAGGTGGTGGTGAGGTATGGGGGAGGGGAGACATTCTATCATCTTATATTAAATCTCAGGGCTTTTTCAGTTTGGGTTTTGTTTGTTTTTGTTTTTTAATGGACCTGAGTCCCTGAGCTATGATCTTCTCAGAGTTTCTCAGCCTTTTTCCCCTCAATTTCTGTGAGATAGGGAGGCTAGAGTGGGATCCAGTTGTCTAACTGCCCTTCCCTTAGATCAGAGAAGGTTCTGGAAGTTTCCGTTGAGAGCAGGCCCATGTTGCTGAGAACTGAATGTTCTCGGTGTATTTCAAAGTGGTTACTTTCTGCTTCCTCCTGAAGCATGGGGACATTTTTCTCCTTTCTTCACTGGGAGAACCTGGTGATTCTCTTGAAGATAAAACTGTGAAATTGGGGGCCTCCACAAACTGGGCCCCCAGGAGTCTAAATTCTCCAGTGACTTCTATTCTCCAGAAGCTGTGATTCTCTGTATTCACCCATCTCTCCAAATTTCAAGGCAGAGGTTTGCCCTATGACCTCAGTTCTATGAGGGATCTAAGAAGAGTTGTTGATTTTCAGTTTGTTCAGCTCTTTTTCTTCTTGGGAGGATGGGAGCTGAAAGTTGGAAATCAGATTCCTATTTTCTTTTTCTTGCTTTCTTTTCACCACTTTTTCCTAATGCCATTTCTATTTATTTCCAGTGACTTTGATGAATACATCTCTTTTATAGATTTGTTAGTTGTTGCTCTAGGTATTACATTAGGGTCTTTGCGAAACATTTAACAGTCTACTCGTGTCCATATTTTAGCAGATTGAGCAAAATGTAAAAACCTTACTTCTTTTTAATGTCCCTTTACCCTCCCCTATTTATAATATAATTACCATTGAGAATCACATCAGACGGTGTTATAATTTGTGCTTTAACCATCAAACATAATTTACAGATTTCAAGAGGAGAAGTCTATTGTGTTCTTTCTTCTTTCCTTGTGTTCCAAGATTCCTTCTTTTATCATTTCTTTTCTGTTTATAAAACTTCAGTTAGCTATTCCTTTAGCTTATTTCTACTGGTGACAAATTCTCTGAGCTTCTATTCGTTCCAAAAAGCCTTGATTTTTCCTCCATTCCTGAAGGAATTTTCACTGTATATAGAATTCTGGACTGGCAGTTCTTTTAGTTTGGCACTTGAAAAGTGTTGTGTCACCTCCTTCTGGCCTCTGGTTTCTGATGGGAAATCCACTGTTGTATGGATTGTTTTTCCCCTTTAAATAAGATCTCATTTCTCTCTGCTTTCAAGATTTTTTTCTTTTTCTATTTTCTTTTCCAACCAAAGGGTTTTTATAAATTTGATTGTGATATGGATTTCTTTTAGTGTATCCTGTTTAGGGTTTACTCAGCTTCTTGAATCTGTAAATTTGTCCTTTTCCAAACTTAGGAACTTTTTAGCCATTATTTCTTTGAAGACTTTTTCAGTCCCACCCATTTCCTCCTCTTCTTCTGGAACTCAGATAACATGAATATTAGATATTTTGTTATAGTGCTGCAGATTCCTGAGGCTCTGTTCTTTTTTCTTTCTTTTCTTTTCTTTTTTTTTTTTTTTTGGTGTATTTTCTCTCTGTTGTTCAGACAGGGTCATTTTTATTATTCTTTCTTCACGTTCACTATTGTTCTCTCCTCTCCATTCTGCTGTTAAGCCCATCCATTGAGATTTTTATTTTGGTTGTTGTATTTTTCAGTTTTAAAATTTTTATTTTACTTTAAAAAATATTTTCTATTTCTGTGCTGAGACTTTCTATACCTTCATTTGCTTCAGGGGTGTTCATAATTGTTCCCTGAAGCATTTTATGTTGACTGCGTTAAAATCTTTGTCAGATAATTCTAACATCTGCGTCATCTCTGTGTTGGCAACTGTCTTAGTTTTCTAGGACTGCCATAACAAATTACCTTAAACTGGGTGACTTAAAGCAACAATACTTATTCTCTCCCAGTTCTGATGGCTAGAAGTCTCAGATCAAGATGTCAGCGGGGTTGGCTCCTTCTGGAGGTTTGAGGGAGACTCTGCTCCAGGCCTCCCTCTCAGCTCCTGGTGGCTACCAGCATGCTTGTCATTCCCTGGCTTGTCAGTGCACCACTCCAATCTCTGCCTCTGGCTTTCTTTTGGTCTATCTATCTGTGTCATTGTTCCTATAAGAATAGGAGAGGAATCACCTAAATCCATGGTGATTTCATCTTGACCTCCTTAACTGATGACACCTGCAAAGACCCTATTTCCAGATAAGGTCACATTCTGAGGTTCCAGGTGGGCATGGACTTTAGGGGGATGCCCTTCAACACAGTCCAGCATCTGCTGATTCACTTTCCTCATTCAAGCTGAGTTTTGTTGGTTCTTCCTATGGTTAGTAATATTTGATTGAAATGAGCTTTTGAGTATTTGTTATGAGATTCTGGATTTTATTTAAACCTTCTGTTTTAACATTTTTTTCTACACTTCCTCAGCTGAAGGAGGGGATCCTCCCCTTGTTATTTCCAGGGGTTGGGGTTGGGGGAGGGGATGCAGGTTCCCCACTTGGTCTCCAGGGACATGAGAGAGAGCCATGCTCCTCGTCAGTGCTGAGCGGAGGGGTGGCTTCAAGCTCCCCACCAGCCACCACTGATACCACCCTGGCTGGTGGGCACGTGGGTACTTCCTTACTCCTTTCTACATGGTGTCCACCGTTATCATGTGAAGGTTGCCTTGTTTCCACTGGATAATGCTGAGTGGTCTGATTCTCCACTTGGCTCTTCAGACACACTCCAGCAAGGAGGTGGTTGGGCGTGTTATCCTACCAGGTATGGGTGGAAGTCTAGCCCCCCCCCCCACCCCCGCGCTGTGGTCTCCACTGACACCGTTGGGTGGGGCCTCATACCCATTCAGTGGGGATGAAAGTTCTGACTTTCACTCAGCCCTTGCTGGTGGGAGTGTAGGTGGGGTCACAGTATTTTCTGTGATGTCTGCCTGCAGTAGAGCGGCTATTGTCTAAAAGTTTCGTCTTTCTAGGCTGGTGTTTTCTTCGTTCATTAGCTAGAGAAAGCAGGCTTTCCTTGAGACTTTCTTCTTTGTCTGTGCCTCTTGGTATTTCCAAATTGCTAGCTTTTCTGATGGGATGTATGAGGGATAAATGAGGCAAAAGGAAACTAAAGAACTCAGTTCTGTCTCATTTCTCCTTTCCTCGGAACACTGCCATCTCTGCACCTCTCAACATCTTTTCGTGTTTGTTTTATGTATGATCTCCAGGGTTTTTAGGAAAAAGCACATGAGTCCCATCTTTCTGTGAGTGGAAGCTTATTTCCAGGATTTTTAATTTTTTAAAGTCTTGCTTTTTTGTTCATTCTTATCCGCTTTGTTTTTCTTTGTTATCTTGGTCTTGTTCAAGGGGTATTGCTCCTCCTTTTATCTTTGAGAATTGTAATCATGCTTATTTCAAAACCATTTCGGATTACCCTAATGTTTTCATCTCCTTGGGACTGATGAATTTGTTGGTCATCTCATATAACAGCAGTCCCCAGCTTTTTGGCACCAGGGACCTGTTTTGTGGAAGAAGAGTTTTCCATGGACTTGGGGTGGGGATGGTTTGGGGATGATTCAAGTGCATTACATTTATTGTATGCTTTATTTCTATTAGTATTCCATGGTGATATATAATGAAATAATTATACAATTCACAGTAATGCTGACAGGAGGCAGAGCTCAGGTGGTAACGTGAGCAATGGGGAGCAGCTGTAAACACAGATGAAGCTTCGTGTGCTCACCGCTCACCTCCTGCTGTGCAGTCCGCTTCCTAACAGGCCACGGACTGGTACCTGTCCAGTCCCCAGGGTTGGGGAACCTTGTTGTAAAAGATGTGCGTTGGAATTTTAGTTTGAAAACTCATCTTGAAGAGAAGTTCTGCATGTATATGGGTACATTTACCCTCCCTGGGATCGCCCCACTGTGACCAGCAGTTTTGCTGTGGCCTCCACCAAGCCCACTGGGTTTCTGAATAACAAGGGGGCTTATATTGGGGGCTTGGGATTTTTGTCCCACAGGGACATTGACAAGGTGTGATTTGACATAAGTTCTGCAGGTGCCTCTGCTGATTCCTGCCACCTCAGGCAATCACCCTGGGCTACGGTTGCAATGTTTAAGCCTCCATTCATGGGTGGAAGAGTCCTCCCCAGACTGGACCCCATCCTGGGATAGGTGGAAACAATTTGCTGTTTTCTGTACCTTGCAGGATTTAGCTCCCAAAGAATCGATGTGTTTCTCAAAGGAAGTTAAGTCTTAAAACATATGTTTACACTTTATTCATTATTTCTGTGATTTTGGAGATGGAAGGGGGAAGCGTTGTGTGAACGCATGTTTCCATTTTTATGGGAGGTAAACTCCTCTCCCCACCTACAGCTTTGAAAAAGCAGCTCGGCTTCATGGAGCATGGATTGCCTTGATGTTTCCGTTGCTATCTTAACTAGCTTGTAGTCAGGCGTTGGCTTAATAACTATGTTAAGCCTGAATAAAGATAACAATCCTTTTAAAAGATTATTGACGATACTTTAACTTTTTCAATCAAAAACCTTACATTGCAACATGACATATTGCAGGCATGTATTAACTTGGGTAACAAAAGTAAAGAGGCTACCTAGCATCTTTGAACATCACTGAAGTTCCTGCTGTGGTGCACAGTTATAGTATTTTTGTAAAATTACAGAGAAAGTAAGAGGATGTGACATTTCTCTCTGAAAGGCACCTTCTTTTTCCAGCACATCCTCAGGCCCGTAATCCCCAAAGCCGGGCAGGGTTTCTGCTCCCTGGTCTTCCTGTCTGTTCACCTTCAGTCCAGGTGATCAGACATAATGCGTTTGAACAAACATAGCGATTTTGCCCACCCCCGACGCACGTTATTTTCTGTCCCCCATCGCCACTCCAATTTGGCCATAATTGTGCTGTTCCCATAACAACAGCCAAATAACGGGAGCTTCGTGGAGGGCTTATAACAGGGTTGTCCACAAAGCTGCTGGCAATGCCGCGCAGACCCCGCATATCAGCAACTCACAAAAGAGACAGCTATCGGGGCGAACGCTTCCTGGCAGCTCCAAAGCCAACTTGCAGCTGATACCGCTGCTGCATGTCTGAACGGAGGCCCAGCACCCCGTCTCTCTCCTACATTCCTCACATGCGCAAAGCCTTCAGATCGCCATTCCCCTGTCGCCCGCCTGGGACAGTTAAAAATGCACACACAGAGAGAAACACACAACGAAAACCCCTCTGTATATATTTCACCAAACTGTAGCAAAAATCAAAGAATCACATTCTCTGTGAGGTCTCAGGGCCGTGCTTCAGATAATGTGGTAGCGCGACACCAGTGCTCAGAATCAAAACACCTTTATGTGCCTCTCTCTACAGATAGATGGAGACACACACACACACACACACACACACACACACACACACACAGCTTTCCTTTTTGCTGAGCCGCTGTGTGATTTCAGGGAGCAAATTTGTCAATCAAGGTAGAATAGGAAATTTCCTGTCATGGCCGGCGGGTACGTAAAGCTGGGTGAGATGTGTCTCTACCATCAGCTGTCTCGCTCTCTCAGTGATAAACGAGACGACCACTGCTGGTAAACTGGGAGCAGAATCCCACATTGTCTGAACTCAGGGCTGCGACTTTGCAAACTGAAAGCTCCCCGTACCCTTGCTGGCGTGCTGCTGACACTTGAATTGGCTTCATCAAAATCTGGGGTGCGGGGGAGCCGCAAGACGTTGTGAGTCCTGTTCATTTCAACTGCAGACTCTCAGGGTTTGGTTATGATGACGATGACACACCAGGAGCTGCAGGGGTACAAGCCATTGGAGGGCAATTAAACAGACCCCGGGGTCTCCCTCCTACAGAACAAGATTGTGGCTGATGGCCTCTGGTGTCCCTGGGAGCTGGGGTGGGCAGGACTGGGACAGAACCTGACACCTGGCAGCAAGGCGGGCTCTGAGAACTTCAGGTCTCAGGTTGGAACCTTCAGAGGGGGGTTTCAAATGCATCGCTTTAGATGAAAACGAAATCTGTAACCTGACCAGGGGCAATGATTGGCAGGAGCTATCTAACTTTTGAGCAAGTTCTTGTGTTTTGCTCATGATCCAGTCGATCCCATGTGCATCGAAATACGCTCGGATGTTTGATCACAGATCAGCAGCGTTGACATCACCTGGAGCTTGTGAGAAATGCAGACGCCCTGGTCCCACCCCAACTGTCCTGACTCAGCACCTGCCTTTTGACAAGGGGCCCAGGTGGTTCACTGCACATTAGGGTTTGGGAAGCACTATTCTGGGTTCATCCTTGGCAAGTCCTTTCCGATGCTCTTGTATTTGCATTTCCTTGGGAGGCATAAATTTGTTCATTGTCTTTTATAAAACGTATTTTGGAATTGCAGTTGAAAGCTTATCTTGAATAAGTGTGTGCACGCACACGTGTGTGTATGTGCATGTGTGAGCATCCTATGTGCATGTATATGTGTGTGTTTCTTTTTCTCTTGAGGTCCTGGTGACCTCAGCTGAGAAGAGCACAAGGTTCACCATCCACTCTGCTTGAGTGTGGCCCCTGAGTGCAGAACTGAGAAGGTATGTGGCCCCGGACAAATGGCCTTATCTCTTTGAGCCTCAGTTTGCTTAGCTGTTCAGTGGGGGGGATGGTACAAACTCACCCATTTGTTGTGAGGATGAAAGTAATGTCTGTGAGGTCCCTATCCTGGTGCCTTACATGGTGAGTGTTTAATCCATGCTCATCCATTGTTACTGTCTTCAGTTTTTACTGAGGTGGAGTGTGAGATAGTACAGTGGACAAAGCTTCAGAGTAGAGCCCTGTGAGTGTTTACACATGTTCACACCTATGTAACCACCGCCCTGATCAAGTGTTGAATGTTGCCAGCCCACCAGAAAGCTCTCTTATGTCACTGTTATTTAAGAGAAATGAAAGATGCAGTCTTTGTGCTCAGGAAGCTTTAAAATTCCTCTGGGACAAGAAATCTCAAATACCTGAAATTGTTAGTGAGCAGTCATTAGTGAACGTCTACGCAATACTGTTTGGGCTGGTGTCTTAGTGCATTCGGGCTGCTAAAACAAAGTTACCGTAGACAGGGCAACTTACATAACAAATGTTTATTTCTGTCGTGGAGACTGCAGAGTCTAAGGTCAAGGTGCTGGCAGATTCGGTGTCTGGTGAGGACCCAATTCCTGGGTCACAGACAGCTGTCTTCTCCCTGTGTCCTCACATGGTGGAAGGGGTGAGGGAGCTCTGGGGTCTTTTTTATAAGGGCACGGATCCCATTCATGAGGGCTCCACCCTCATGACCTCATCACCTCCCAAATGCTCCACCTTTTTACACCATTGCCTTGGGAGGTGGAATTTCAACATATGAACTTTGGAGTGACATAAATATTCAGTTCATTGCAGCTGGAGTTTTTTAATGATGGAAATGGGGGTTATGAGAAGCTAGAATTTAGGAAGCTTTGAGGAAGGCTATACGGGGTGAGAAGCTGAATTCTCTCCCTGTCAAGGTGAGGCAGGAATTCCTCCCCTTCTCAGATGAAAGCCCTGAGTGTTAAGTTAGGAAAAGACGTGAGATTAGATTTTTTCATCTTCCAGTCCATGGGCATCCTTCTTCTCTGATTTAGGACTAGATAGTCATTAAGCATGGAGGATGGCTCAGAATTTCACGCTTGCTTGTCAGAAGTCCTTTGTAGGATCAACATGAATTTGAGAGGTAGGTAGTTTCACAAATGAGTTCAGGGAAGGCTTCCTGGAGGGGGTGACAGTGACTTGCTTCTTGAGGGATGAGGTAGCAAAAGGAGACATGGGAACAGAAACAGTCTTGGTTCCTACAGAGCAGATCCATCATGCTCAACTCTGGTGAAAACCTTGATTTTGATCTCTATGTGTTTACGAGCTATGGGATGCAATACATTTAAACAGTCTGAAACCCTGGATCGCCCTTAGATGGGTGTTGAGTATTGTGGGTTTGGTAAGCCCTCAGCGCTGTGTGCTGAGAAGACAACATGCCAGCCCGCTCCACATTGCCAACTCCTGACAAAGAGATGATGGCTCTGCTGATGGAACAGTTAGTCCAACTCACTCATGCCTCTGGCAGTGTCACTGCTCCTGAGTTGGACCAGCCAGACCTACACACTAAGAACAGGGACATCTGTTTGAAGGCAAGAGAGGAACTGCCTCTTCCCTTCAGCTTCTCCAAGCCAACCAAGACTGCTGGTTTACTGACAGGGCTCAGACTGAGGAAATGGAGGTCCATTATTTAACGAATGGAATGCCACTAATGCAGACCTGTTCGATTGCATTCCACAAATACTTGGTGAGGGTCTACCTTGTGGTGGGTGGTGTGTCAGGCGGGAATGTCAAAGAGAAGATCTCTGCCCTCATGGACCCTACAGATTTTTCCAATGTTCTTGCTGTAAGAGGCTACCTTGCCAGTGGTTCAGCCATCCTCTGGCTTGTAACACAAGTATTTACTGAGCACCAGCTGTGTTCCAGGCATTGCACTGGAGCGTACTGCCAAAGCAAAGAGAGGCTGGGTGACTTATTTAAAGGAGTGTGAGATGCGAAGCCCAAATCTCCCAGAACTTTAAAAAAAATAATTAATTAATTAATTATTGGCTGCACTGTGTCTTCGTTGTTGTGCGTGGGCTCTCTCTAGTTGTGGCGAGCGGGGGCTACTCTTCATTGCGGTGTGTGGGCTTCTCATTGTGGTGGCTTCTCTTGTTGTGGAGCATGGGCTCTAGGCTCGTGGGCTTCAGTAGTTGTGGCACGTGGGCTCAGTATTTGTGGCACACGGGCTTCAGTAGTTGTGGCACGTGGGCTCAGTAGTTGTGTCTCGCGGACTCTAGAGCGCAGGCTCAGTAATTATGGCGCACGGGCTTAGTTGCCCTGCGGCACGTGGAATCTTCCTGGACCAGGGCTCGAACCCGTGTCCCCTACATTGGCAGGCAGATTCTTAACGACTGCACCACCCGGGAAGTCCACCCCAGAACTTTTTTTAAGGACAAAGATAGTAAATGTTGAGGATTTTGTGACTACTCAACTGGGTTCTTTTAGCATGAAAGCCGCCACACACAGTATATAAATGAATGAGCATGGCTGTGTTCCAGTGAAACATTATTTACAAAAACAGGCATCAGGCTGCATTTTGCGTTCTGGCTATAGTTTGCCAACACCTGATTCAAAAAGATCATACCCGCAATACCTAGAACATACAGAATCAGAAGGAACCAGGTAAGTCTTCAACTCCCTATAGTAATTGTCTCTAAGTTGCCATGTGATCCAACAATCCCACTCCTGGGCATATATCTGGACAAAACTATATTTCAAAAAGATACACACACCCCTATGTTCATAGCAGCACTGTTTACAATAGCCAAGACATGGAGACAATCTAAATGTCCATCAACAGAGGAATGGATAAAGAGGATGTGGTGTATATGTGTATGCAATGGAATACTACTTGGCCATAAAAAAGAATGAAATATGCCATTTGCAGCAACACGGATGGACCTGGAGATTATCATACTATGTGAAGTATGTTAGGAAGAGAAAGACAAATACCATATGATATCACTTATGTGTGGAACCTAAAATGTAACACAAATGAACTTATCTACGAAATAGAAACAGACTCACGGACATAGAGAACAGACTTATGGTTGCCAAGGGGGAAGGGGGTGGGGGAGGGAGGGCTTGGGAGTTTGGGATCAGTAGATGCAAACTATTGTATATAGGATGGATAAACAACAAGGTCCTACTGTATAGCACAAGGAACTATATTCAATATCCTGTAATAAACCATAATGGATTCAGTTATATATATATATATACAGATTATATATATATATATATATATATATATATATAGCAGAAATTAGCACAACATGGCAAATCAACTATACTTCAAAAAATAAAATTTTTAAAAATTGTCTCTAAGACATCTCTAAGGAATAATTGGCCAGCTTCTGCTCAGGCGTGGGGAGTGTAGAGTGTATTCCATGTGAAGCAGCCCATCTCATGTTTGGACAGTTCTACTCATTAGAAAGTGTCTACTGAGTATAATTTGTACCTGACTATAGAGAAACTCTAGTATCTCTGTTCCACGTCTATCCCAACAGTGTTTGCTTAAAGAAAACTTGGAAGTAATCTAAATGACCATCAGTACAAGAGTAGATAAGTAAATGGTAGAATATGCGTAGAATGGAATAGCATAATCAGTTAATAAATAGATCCATGCTTATCAGGATGAATAGATCTCATAAAACAAATACTTCAGAATGATGTGAAATATATGATGCCATTTGAACACAATTGTAAGATACACGAAGCAATACCTACATTATTTATGATTGCACATATATGCAGAAAACTATAAAATCAAGAATTTAATGTATTTATACCAAATTTTTGACGGTGGCTGCCTCCAGAGAGGGGAGGGAAATAATGGAACCAGTAAAGGAGGTAAAGCTAACTTTATTTTCACTTGTAACGCTTTCTTTCTTTATTAACATTTTGAAGAAAATGATAAAAATACAGCTAAGAATGGATTGCTGCTTAATCTGTGTGATCAGCTAAGTACACAGGGATTATAAAAATATTCAGATTCTCCTATTTAGTTGATAAAAATATTCTTTCTTCAAGGGTTGTTTTTAGGAGCGCATCACAATTTAAAGTAAGTTTTTACACGCTTAAAGTAGTTGAGTGTTAATATATATAACAAGTCTTTCAGTGGAGATATGAATACAGCAAGGGGACTGAGATATGCGTCTATGACTGTTTCGAGCCTAAAATGCAGTATATCCTAGCCATTACTTTGTTCCAATTTTAAACCCTCAAACCAACTTCACAACCTGAAAGAGGTAAATGGGACAGTTCCTGGTGAACATAAGGTTCATTCCTTCATTAAGGAAATGTTTATTGAGCAGCTCCTCTGGGCTGCCCCTTCCCAGGCCCGGGGGCCCATGTTGGTGACATTCCTGTTACCAACACGGAACTTACCACTTAGGGTGGTGGATGCTTACTGACCAAACAGTCCCACCAGCGAATGTGAAAGTACACACACGGCAAGCAAAGTAAAGGAGCTGCTCTACGGTTCTACAGTGGGAGCGCTGAGCTTACCTAGAGCAACATTAACTGAGAATTACCTGTTCAAAGAGAGGAGGAAAGGGCATTTTGGCTGGAGGTCAGCATGTGGGTTGAGGAAAGATGGCAAGAACAAAAAACTGAAAAGATTGGTTTGGAGCAAAAGGAGAAGCTGATGAGAGATGAAGCTAGAGAGGTAGGCTGGGCCTTGTGTGCTGTGATAAATAACTTGGTTCTCATCTTGAGAGTGCCAGGAAGCCACTGGAGAGTTATAAGTGGGCTCTGGGACATGATCAGATTTTGAAATGATCACTCTGCAGTGGAACAGCTGAACTGGAAGGAGTCAGGGTGGGTGTGGCTAGAACAGTCAGAGGCTACTGTGGGTAACATGAGGGTAGGTTGGACAAATGTGGTGGAGGTGATGGTGGTGATGGAGGTGATGGTGGTGGAGGTGGTGGTGGTGATGGAGGTGGTGGTGGTGATGGAGGTGGTGGAGGTGATGGAGGTGATGGTGGTGGTTGGAGGTGGTGGTGTGATGGTGGTGGTGGAGGTGATGGAGATGATGGTGGTGGAGGTGATGGTGGTGGAGCTGGTGGAGGTGATGGTGGTGGTGGTGGTGATGATGGTGGAGGTGATGGAGGTGATGGTGGTGGAGCTGATGGTGGCGGTGGTAGAGGTGATGGTGATGGAGGTGGTGGTGGTGGAGCTGGTGGAGGCAATGGTGGTGGTGGTGGTAGAGGTGGTGGATGTGGTGGTTTTGATGGTGATGGTGGTGGTGGTGACAGTGTTTGTGCTGGTGGAGATGGAGAAAACTGGAAATGTGCACAATATTTAGAAGGTAAATTGAACAAGATTTAGTGATTCTTGGAAATCACTTAGAACTGGAGCATGAGAAACACGAACAGATCAAATGTACTTTGTAAAAAGTCTGGTAATGACCTTGAGTTCCTCTTGGTTTAGTTTTTTTTGTAAAAAGTCTGGTAATGACCTTAAGCTCCTCTTGGTTTAGTTGAACATGAGTCTTTGTTAACCTGCTTTTCATAGTGCAGTGTGACAATGTGCCTCAAACAGTAACATTCAGTCTCCAAAACAGCCCCCACGTTGCACGTGTTCTTGATGGCCACGGGGGTTAAAGATGACTGCACATTCTTTGACAATCTTTTCATCGAGAGATGGGACCTCTTTTTCTTCCCCTGAGATCCAGGCTGGCCTTTGACTGTTCTGATGAACAATTTATGGGAGAAGTGATGTGCATAACTTCCTCCTGCAGCATCTTGCCCCTGAAAAGGAGTCAAGACTCCGGTGATCGATGCTCCATCCGATGGCCTGGTCCCTGAGGGTACCATGATGCCTCGTCTAGTCACTGAGCGTATTTAAATTACTCAACTTGAACAGTCCTCCCCATGGAAGAGATTAAATCCCAACGAACAGAAAGATACATGAGAAGCAAGGGGCAAGCATCTGTCAACAGGGCTGTTCCTCACCAACCCTCAGCTCATTAGAGCGATGCCTCTTAAGTGACTGTTCAGATTGTGAAAGCATGTGCAATTTTAGGACTGCACAAAATGGGTAAAATAAGTTGATGATTTCGTGTGGTAACTCTTAAAAAGTCTGAAGAGTTCAGTTACGTTATTTTTGTTAACATTTTCATTGTAAAATGGCATTTCTTCCCAGGATAAAAGCTCATTGAAATGATCCCTTCCTAGGAGCATATGTGCAAAGTGTACACTCTGCTAATTTTATATCTGATTAAAACTTAAATGCATGAAGACATCCTTTGGAATAATTAAAGACACTTCAGTAGAGGCATAGAAATGGGTCCGACTACATCCGAAATCAGCAGAGATGGAGCCAGGGAAATCAGTATGGCATTATGTCATTTTACAGTAATTTGGAAGAAAGCAGAATTTGGCTTTCAAAGGATATACTTTTTCATTTGAGGTAAAATAAGGTGCACTCTCTGTTCAGCATAAGTGCCCCATTTGTGTATAGTTAACGTATGAAGTACAATTCATCTCCAGGTTGTTGAGAGAAAGCAATCACTTAAGGGGCACTGCTGTTCCCTGGGAAGGGAGCCTCCAAGACAGTTTTGATCCATTGAGGAGCGCTGTCTAATATGCTCCCCGAGGTACAGTTTCCCTAAATCTATTAGACTTTTACAGTCTTCCAGGATGTGCGGTCTGGAGGTGCTCCATCACACTGTATTAACTTGACAATGTAATGTACTGCTCTCTTTTTATTTTCATAGGAAGTACTAGGTTTGACCTTGAAACCCTTAACCACACTTTATAATCCTCAGCCCATCCTGGCATAGAGGGCCCCCGAAGAAAAATGCCCTGACGAGATGTGAGACTGGAAAACTTTGGATTTGAAGGACTGAAATAGGGGAGGTATTGGAAAGTGGGGGTCCTGGTAGCTCTGTCTGCATGGACAGGGGCAAGTGAAGTGGGGAATCGAGTCGCAGGTAATCTGACAGCTACGGTTGACTGAGCTCTCGCCTTGTGCCAGACACTCACTTCACAGGATTATCCTATTCACTCCTCATGAAGTTGGCATTATTTTTGTTATACGGATGAGGAAACTGAGGCTCAGTTAAGTAACTTACCCAAGGACACCCAGCTACGAACTGGCAGAGCCTGGATTCAAACTCAGGTCTTTTTTTTTTTTTCCTCATGGAAAGACATTTTATTTTAAATATAGCAGTGTGTACATGTCAATCCCAAACTCCCAATGTATTCCTCCCCCCAGCTCTTTCCCCTGGTTAAGCTCAGTCTCTAAATCTGTGAGACTCCAGGCTTTTTGGCTCAAAAGCTAGAGATCGTAAGCATGATGTTGTAAAGGCTCATGCTGGAATAAAATCTCTGCTTTTGAGGAAGGTAAGGGGGCTTGGGCTGTGCTTGTCCTCTGAGCACCTTTGCATACCATCCCTTAATCTTTCCTTCACTTGTGTCCAAAGCCAATGGCTGAGCAGTTCCTTCCTGGGCTCTTTCCTAGGAAGACAGAGTCCTTCCCTGGGGGCTGGGGACAGTGTGCCAGGTTTTACTTCCTGTGCTGGGGATACCTATATGTCTCCAGAGCAAGAAATTAAAAGGGGTTGAAATGGTACCTCCATGCAAACCTCCAGGATGCTGAGCCCATTCAGGGCCATCGTTTGGCTTCCCTAGACCAATCGGTCCAACTCCAACCCCAGGGGACACCTGAAAGTGCCTGACTCTGCAGAGAGCAGCGCCTTTGGGTGGCTGAACTGAGATCCCAGAGACCACGTCAGAGGTGAGCCGTCAGCAGCCCGTGGTGGACATAGTCTTCGGAGTGCTGCCCAGGCTCATGGTCGGTGCTCCCAAATTTGCTTCCTTCCGCAAGCCATAAAGGCTTTTAATTATTGAAGAATGATTCCTGCGTCTGGCCAATTTATCAGCCTCTGACAAGAATAAAGAGTCAATCAGCTATGAATCCTACATGATTACTTGTAAGAACTACGTAAATGACCCCAGTGCTGAGGAATATTCTCGGCTGGGCACCAGCCAATGCAGTTGTGGGTTGGATGACCCCAGCTGAAGACAGCTACTGCTTTCCCTGGTGGCAGCCCTAAGTGGGTATGGATGGCAGAGGCTCCCCAAAGGCGGATGTTCACAGGGCCAGGCAGGGCTGGGAAACAGACAAAGATGGTTTCCAGTGGGTCCCCAAGTGTCCCCTCCCCATCTCAGGAGCAAGCTCACTCCCTCCAGGCAACAAGGGTAACCCTGAAGCCCTTATTCACCCCAAGGACCAGGCCCTGGCATTCTACAGGGGTCCACGGCAGGGACTTGGAGCCAGGATGCCTGGGCTCAAATCACATGATAAACAGCCCAAATGCCCGTCAATGGATGAATGGACAAACTAATTGTGGTATATCCACACGACAGAGAATTATTCATCACAAAAAGGCATGAGGGTCTGGTACATGCTACCGCGTACGTGGACCTCAAAAACTTTATGCTAAGTGAAGGGTGGCGGAGGCAAAAAGTCATGTATTGTATATGTCCACGTATATGAAATGTGTACAACAGGGAAATCCACAGAGACAGAAAGCGACTGGTGTTACCAGGCGCAGGGGGCGGGGGCAATGAGGAGTAACTGCTTGGTGGTGTGGGGTTTCCTTCTGGGGGGACGAAAATGTTTTGGAACTAGATAGAAGCGAGGGTTGCACAACAGCTGTAATGTACTGAAGGCCACTGAATTTCTCACTTTAAAATGGTTATCTTGTGTTATATGACTTTTAGTCCAAAGAAGGAAAAAAGCAAAACAAATCAGGTCATAACAATCCATGAAACAAGCTGGGGAAAAGGTTTGTCTCCCAGCAACGGCCAGTAAGACACCTTGGTTCAGGTTCAAGACCGGGCTGGGTTCTAGGGAAGCCGTTGCATGCCCGGTCAAAGTTCGGACAGCTGACTTTACGTCTGTTCCCTGTTTCTTCCTGCCTTGAACGTGGCTGCACTGTCTAGAGTCACAGGAGCCAGTATGCGGTGATGGGGCTTCAGCAGGAGGGGAAGCCCAATAGGACCTCGGGGAGGCTGACCCTGCCTCTGTGCTGCTGGATCAGTGCTAGTAAGGACACCTCTTGTCTTTTTGGTGTTGAGAAGAATCAATTCTTATTTGTTTAAGGCACTCTTAAAAAACAACAGAAGTGGGCTTCCCTGGTGGTGCAGTGGTTGGGAGTCCGCCTGCCGATGCAGGGGACACGGGTTCGTGCCCCGGTCTGGGAAGATCCCACGTGCCGCGGAGCAGCTGGGCCCGTGAGCCATGGCCGCTGAGCCTGTGCGTCCAGAGCCTGTGTTCCGCAACGGGAGAGGCCACAACAGTGAGAGGCCCGCGTACCACAAAAAAAACAAAAAAACAAACAAACGAAAACAACCAGAAGCAATTATCTGGAGAGAGCTTGCTGTTGGGCCCCCAAGAAACTCGCAATATGGCAGGAGATGGATCTATAAATGAAATCAGGGGTCCCCCCTCAAACAAGGGGGATATGTTCCAAGACCCCCAGTGATGCCTGAAACTGTGGATAGTACTGAACATTATATAGACTATGTTTTTTCCTATACATACATACCTGTGATAAAGCTGAATTTATAAATTAGGCACAGCAAGAGAATATCCTAATTGCCAGCATCACTACGTTTGCGCTTCGGGGCGATTATTAAATAAAATGAGGGTGACTTGAACACAAGCACTGCGATGCTGTGACGGTAGATCTGATAACAGAGACGGCTACTAAGTGCCTAACAGCAGGATACGCTGGACAAAGAGATGATTCACGTCCCAGGAGGAACTGAGCAGGACAGCGAGAGATTTCATCACGCTACAGAGAACAGGACACAAAGGAAAACTTAGGAATCGGTTATTTCTGGAATTTTCCATTTGGTATTTTTGGATCGTAGTTGACCATGCAGTTGAAGCCAAGGAAAGCGAAACCAAGGAGAAGAGGGGACAGCTGGGTGGCAGTATGGCGTGGTAACCACTATACCTGAGTTATGGTCGGGGATGTTCAGGAGCCCAGAGAAGAGGCCCCTGAGCCTCTTGCCCAGGTGAAGGGGTGGGTCAATCAGAGAAGGCCTCCTCTGAGCGGGCAGTAGGGCTTGAGGAGGAGAGTCACGGGAGAAGTAGGCTGCTTGGGGCAGAGAGGACTGCGTGAGAAAAGACCTTAAGTGGCGTGGCCCCCGCAGGGAAGTTATCAGCTGGAAATGCAGTGTGAATGGGATAAAGACAAAAACTGTCAACATTGCTGTTTGCAATCTTCAGACCTCCCTCCCCACTGGGTTTTGCCGTGCTAACCTGGCAAGGAGTAGAGAGGACAGGGTAGGACGCCAGGGCTGGCCACACTCTTCCCTGGAGAAAGGAGAGCAGGTGCATCGCAGGGGGAGGAGAATAAGGGGGTGACATTTGAGAATTAATGAGGGAGAAAAGGAAATGGGATGAGCAGCTCCCATAAGGATGAGGGCTTGCGGTGAGAGGTAGGGAAAGTGGGTTTTTAGGATTTCCCTCCGTGTGTTAAGACCGTCCATAAGATATTGCCAGTAAAGGCTGTCATTAGAGTTCCGTGCTTTTGGGAGGTTGGATTTTCTGTTGGTTGTGCTGCTGGCCTTTGGAGCTTAGTCTCCCTTAAGGCAGGAAAAAGAAGGCTGGATTTGCCTTGGGTTACAGTGAGGTATAAGGTAGGGGATGGAGATGAGGTGGATGGATAGAGGGTCACACCATGACCCTCTTGGGTCACCTCTTGGGTCTTTATCCCGGTGGCAGAGGGGGACTTTTGGGTCTTGGACCAATTATTTATTTCCCCTAACGCCGTTACTTCTTCTATAAAATGGAGATCATAATGATACCTGTCCTAGAGTTTTGTTTTGGACATAAGAATAGACCTAACAAATTTCCTGGCACAGAGTAGACTCTCAGTTAATGCTTATTGAATCTGGACCTTTATCTGCCCTATGTCCTATTCATCTAAGACCAGCCCTCTCTCTAGAGCTGATCCAAATCTTGGATCACGGTATCCACAGGGTGTGAGTAACGTGGTAATATTGTGTTTCATAGCAGCCTTTGCTCCTTGATCCAAAGGAGGGAGCAAAGTGGACGTTTTCGCGGGCAGAGGAGAAATACACACACGGTCTGCTTCATTCCGAGGCTCTGATCCTTGAGCTGGCTCTTTATGAGATCAAGGGCCCGAAACGAGGAAAAAAAGGCCCAAGGGACAGAGATTAAATCAAAGAATAGCAAACACGCACTGCATGTTTACGTGTCTCTGCGCAGTATCTCCCGTAATTTTTGCCATAGCCCTATGACGTAGATATTTGTTTCAGCTCCTCTTTACTGATAAAGAAGCAGCCCAGAGAGGTAAAGTAATTTGCCCAAGGTCACACAGCCAAGGAAGCAGCAGGCCCAAGACTTGCTGAGTCCAGAGTGTTTGCCATCAGTCTGAGCTCTTGAATCGTCTCTCTCGGGAAAGCCAGGAAGGCTCTATGCAAATCCTGGTGGAGGAGCAAATATCCAAAAGCACATAAAGCACAGTCATAAACTGACCTTGAAGGGCCTGAGGATGAGATTCTATAGCATTACCATTAAAAAAAAGAGGTATTTATATGTTCATCCCCACCCTCATAGCCATTCTCTTCAGATGAATTAACTGTGCTCAGCAATGCAGAGAGGCAGGGACCAGCCCCAAATCAGATGCCTTTTCTCTTGCATGATCAGTCTTGGAGGGGTCTCCTGCAGCCAGATAACTTCGAGTGTGACCGCTGCGAAGTGCAAACAGGATTAAAAGGAAAACATCTGTGTTTTGCAAGGCTGCTCTAACTCAAGACAAACAAGCTGTGTAGATACCCAAACGCTCAGTGACTTTTGCTGACGAGAGGGCTGATGACCGTCTGGGCTGGGCATTGATTAGAAGAGATGCAGATAGTACACTGGCATCCTCATGCCTGAGTCCTTTGGGTGGCCCAGGGCATGAAGACATATGTTCAATTCCATAATGTCAGAGGAACTTGGAGACCACCTTTTTTTTTTTTTTTTTTTTTGGTTAAAGTCAGTGAGTCCTTATTACATTTCCCTCCTAGGATGAAGTCTTTGGGGTTGTAGAAATATTCCAAATATGTGCTACTATTTCATTAATGAGCCTCGGATCCCATACAGACCTCTGAACTTCAAACAAAACTAGCCAGGATTTGATCTTCAAAAGAGGAGAGAGGTCCCTATTAAGAGGCTCACATGCTTCAAGCTATGGGATGGGTCCAAAAGAGTCTAATTTTTGTGGGGGAAAAGAAAACTTAATTACCAGTGAATGACGCAACTCTCAAAACACATGGTTTTCCGTTTTGCCAAGATTCAAAGCCAATTTGTCACTTTATTATTATCATTGTTGTTAATCTTTACTTGAAAGATGTGTTAAGCCACTCAGTAAGTCCCTTTCTCGAGGACGCAGAAGCTGGAGAGTCTCTGGAAGGCAAGGCCTAATGGCGGGCTGCAGATCAAAACAACATCTTCGTCATATATCAGCATTAAAGGGTGACTGTCAAGTATGTCCCAGGATGGCTTTTTTCCCTCCTAACAAAGAAACAGCCACTCTCCTTTGTTTGGAAAACCTACTTTGATGCCTCAAAACCCAATTCGCTCTTCTGATTCTGTTCTTTTCCTTTGGCAGCTGTGTCCTGCCTGCGTCTGCACCACTATGCGGAAGGGGTGTTGTCCTCTGTTTATACTCCCATGTTTCAGAGAAGACGTCATGGCTGAAGGAGACGCAGTTTGAGAAACGGCCTGTTCGGCGAGCCAAGGAACACATGTTTTTAAAATCTCGCTAACACATTAGCTTTGGCGTCTTTAAAACTCATTTTTCTCCTCCTTTGTCTTTCTCCAACATGGCTGTCCGTGAACTGGGTGGTCTTAAGAGTGACCGGGGCAGAGATGTGCACTGGAGGCCTGACACCCGCTGGTAGAGGGTGTCTGTTACAAGATTACTGCCCTCCGATCTAAAGGGGGTGTTTTGAGTGGGACGGGGCGCCGCCTGTGTCTATAGAAACCGCCTGCAGTGGGGACTCTACGTGTGTGAGACTGGACTTTTGAGAACTGTTAGACTTGACCAGAGCGTGGCGAAACACAGCAGCCTGCTTGGGTGTGGTGAGCAGGGTTTTAGGGCCGATGAACGGACTAAAGGCTTTATGAATGACCCTCTTACGCTGTTGACACACAGGTGACCCCTGCGTCCTCAAATGGTGCAGACCAGGCGTCTCTTCCGAGTCCTAATAGATCCTTCTACTTTATAAATGGCCAAATCGAAGTGCATTAGTGCTCTCAGGGGGCTGTCTTTAAATGCCTCCTGTACCATGTCCTCAAAGGCCCCTACCTCCTTCCTAAATGGGCCTTTCTGCAAAATCCTAGTGCACTGGGCGGCACTGTCCTCACTGACACCACAGCAGCAGCTGCTGAATATTTTATTAGCTGCTGTGCCAGTCCGTGCAGTCTGCATCTGGATGTCATCTTTCCTGGTGTGACACCCTTTTCCTTTAAAGGAGCCACCAGTGATGATGCCTTGTAGTCCATTTAGAAAAGAGGACTCAGCTGGGCTCCTAGCTAAGCTGGAGAACATTCTCCTTTCTGTGAATAGATCTTTGAAAGTTTGTGCAGATTTGGTGAAAGGGAACACTCCCTTTCGAAGGAGGGTTTCGCTTTCATGAAATCTCCTCTCTACCCCCAGATCCCTTGCAGCTAACCCCAGAGAAGAAACTTTCAAAAAGAAAATGTGAACCCAGGGGATTCCAAAGATTGCCTTTCAAAAGGCACTAATCTCTAAGACTGCTGTCCTTAGGCTCTTGTTTTAGAACTAGGGTGAATTCATTTATTCCTTCAACAAATGTTTATTTAGTTACTACTGTGTCAGGCACTAAGCAAGGCACTGGGACTCAGCCCTGAAGAAGAAGACACCCACCTTGCTGTCAGAGAACAGAGGGCCCAGTGAAGGATTCATTCATTCACTCATTGCACACTGTTTATTGAGTGACTACTATGTACCTGGCAATGCTCTAGAGACTAGGATACACAGTGGTGGGCAAAAGAAACAAAAATCATTCTGGTGGGAGATAGACATTTTTCAAATAATCCCACAATGTGTATAATTATAAAATGTAATGAACACAATAAAGAAAATTTCTTTAAAATGCCTTCCCTGGGATTCTATACCCAGCTAAACTACTATCCAGTAGTCAAGGCTAAACAGAGACATTTTCAGACATACAACAAATAAGAGAGTTTATTATCAGCAGATTCTCAATACCAGAGGAAGCAAACAAAGAAGAAAGGCATGAAAAATGAGAAACAGCACAAAAATTCATGAAGTACATTGGAAAATGCAATGAACTACTGCTTTTTAAAAAATGCTATTTTTTTTAACAGAGAAAAATTAATAAATTTTTTAATGAAAATAAGTGAAATAGAAAACTGGGATCAAGGAGAAAGTATTGTTTTTAAGCTGCCTTTTTAATCAAACAAAATAGACAAGCCTCTAGCAAGATTTCAAAGTGGATCAAAAAGGCATAAATAAACAATAGGTATAGAAAGGGGTAAACAAACACAGATACACTTGAGATTTTTGTTTTAATCAGGAGGATACAATGAATAACTTATGGCAGCAAATTTGAAAACTGGAATGAAGTGAATCATTTTCTAGAAAAATATAGACTACCAAAATTGATTCAAGAAGGTTTAAATACACCAAAACTATTAAAGAAATGGAATCGACAAACAAGAATACCCCCACAAACAATACCCCAGACACCGTACACAGGCAGAAGGCCTGGATTCTGTTTTCCAGGTGAGTTCTAGCAAAACTTCAAAGAAGAGAGAGCCCTCATCTCATAAAAGCTATTACAGAGGCTAGGAAAAGAAGGTAAGCTACTGAAACAATTTTATAAACTCAGTGTAATCATGATAGGCAAACCAGATCCTCATGGTGTCACAAACAAAGAAGGTTCAAGCACTTTTGTTCTACCAGCCAGTGCCCTGTTTGTTATCCTACAAAGGGAGGTGTCAGTTACCTGGCGTGTAAAAAGAGTCAGGAAAAAAAAGGTGGGTTCTCACTGGTTGTTGCTCACGCTAAACCATGTGTTAAAGTGAGAATTGTGTTTACTGCAGAAAGACCGGGATTTCTCAGACGAGATGTAGGCAAGACCACTGCAGAAGCTGGAATTACAAAGATGAGGTCTACCATGTCCATTCTGGTTCATGTAAATGCAATTGCTAATAATATAACATTAAAAATGAGAGACCTGGGACTAATGCTAAACCTGATGGGATCCCAGGACAACAGGTATAAACCAGAAAACTTAGATCCCATACTAATAAGAGATCAGTAATGTTTGGGATATAAAATCAAAATGCAAAATCAATAGCATTTTGTATAACAATAGAAACCAGTTAGAAATTTCATAGAAGGAAAAGACACACAAAGTGTAATAGAAGGGACTTCCCTGGTGGCGCAGTGCTTAAGAATCTGCCTGCCAATGCAGGGGACACGGGTTCGAGCCCTGGTCCAGGAAAATCCCACATGCCCCGGAGCAACTAAGCCTGTGTGCCACAACTACTGAGCCCGCGTGCTGCAACTACTGAAGCCTGCGCGCCTAGAGCCCATGCTCTGCAACAAGAGAAGCCACCGCAATGAGAAGCCCAGGCACCACAACTAGGAGTAGCCTCCGTGCCGCAATTAGAGAAAGCCCATGTGCAGCAACAAAGACCCAACACAGCCAAAAATAAATTAATTAATAAAAAAAATAGTAATAGAAGAAAAATACAACAGCAAACAAATGACTTACACCAACTGTGAATAGATAAATTTTACAAAAACTTTATGAAGAAAGTACAAAACATGACCAGAGGAAAAAATTTTTTTAAAGCATGGATAAATCATATAAAAGGTTGGGAATCTTTAATGTAATAAAGATATTAATTCTCCTCCAATTTAATTTATAAATTGAATTCAATCCAAACAGGAATTCTCAAGGAACTTTCCCAAACTTATTCAAAATGTCATGTGAAGGAGAAAAGGCCAAGAATAGTCTACAAATTTGTGGATGAAAGGAAACAAATAACACGGAACTTGCCCTACTAGGTATCAAACAGAGCTTTGGGGTTTAAAATAGTGCAATAGTAACACAGAAATAAACTGATAGGGCAACAGAATAGAAAGGAAGAATAGAGACAAACCAACATATGTGGAAACTAACTAATGTTCTCATCAGTGGGGAAAGAATACAGGCCAATTCATAATCCATATAAAAATGAGTTGCCTCTCCACAATGTATACAAAAATAAAATCCTGATGGACTAAAGACTGATATGTAAGAAACAATATTAGAAAACTCTTAATAGAAAATACAGAGAAATATTTTTATGGCTTCCATGTAGGAAAGGATTTCTTAAGCAAGACATGAAAAAGTATAAACTGTAAGGGAAAATGTGGATGGATAAATTTGACTACAATAAAACAAAATCTCTGGACAACAAGAGACAAAGTGAAAATATAAGACACGAATGAAGAGAAGTGATAACTGATTAAGATGAGGTTTCCAGAATATATGAAAAATTCCTACAAGAAAACAAAAAACTCAGTAGAAGGATGGACAAAGAAAATGAACAGATAATTCACTGACGAGGAAAACTGAATAGCACATAAATATATGGGGGGAAAAAAAGGTCAGTCTCACTAGGAATCAGTCAAATGCAAATTAAAACAAGATACTTACAGAGTGAAGTAAGTCAGAAAGAGAAAGACAAATACCGTATGCTAACACATATACATGGGATTTAAGAAAAAAAAATGTCATGAAGAACCTAGGGGTAAGACAGGAATAAAGACACAGACCTACTAGAGAATGGACTTGAGGATGTGGGGAGGGGGAAGGGTAAGCTGTGACAAAGCGAGAGAGAGGCATGGACATATATACACTACCAAATATAAAATAGATAGCTAGTGGGAAGCAGCTGCATAGCACAGGGAGATCAGCTCGGTGCTTTGTGACCGCCTGGAGGGGTGGGATAGGGAGGGTGGGAGGGAGGGAGACGCAAGAGGGAAGAGATATGGGAACATATGTATATGTATAACTGATTCACTTTGTTATAAAGCAGAAACTAACATACCATTGTAAAGCAATTATACTCTAATAAAGATGTAAAAAAAAAAACCCAAGATACTAAATATATATATATATATAAGAATGTTTCACACCCATTAGATAGGCAAAAATTTTTAAGTTTGACAATACTCAGAGCGTCAAGAACGGAGAGAAACACAAACTCTCATATATGCGGTGCAAATATAACTTGGCACAAGCTTTGAAAGAGCATTTGGCGGTGTCTTGTAAAACGGGATACGGGCACGCCCTACCTCCCTCCAGGTCTGTTTCCAGGTGTGTGCCTGAAATGTTTTCACCAAATGTGTGTGTTTTTTTCCCTCATACCAATCAGTTCTCCAACTCTCTGATACCAACTGGGTGTCCTACAGTTCAATTCAGTTCTGACACCAACTACCCAGAGTTAGTGCAGAACCCCACCGGTGAAGGGCTGAGTCCCTCAAGACGGCCCCCACCCACTTCAGATGCCGGTGACAAGTTCCAGGTTACCACCTGTAATTCTGAGCCACTGTCTATAAACCGGGGGTTCCCGTGATCCCCTCCTCAGGTTCAGTAATTCACCAGAATGACTCACAGAACTCAGATAACAGCTTTACTTACTGTAACTGTTTGTTATAAAGGATACAACTCAGAGCAGCCAGATGGAAGAGGTGTACAAGGCAGGGTACGGGGAGCAGAGCTTCCATGTCCCCTCTCTCTCGGTGCACTACCCTCCTCAATGTGTTCCCCGAAGCTCTCTGAACCCCATCATTCAGGGGTTTTATGGAGGTTTCATTACATAGTCATGACTGATTAAATCATGGCTATTGGTGATTTGACTCGATCTCTAGCCCCTCTTCCCTTCCGGGAGGTCCGTATGTAGGGGTGAAAACTCCAACCCTCTAATTACTTGATTGGTCCCTCTGGCAACCAGCCCCCATCCTGGAGTTATCGAGGGACCCACCCTGAGTCCCCTTATTAGTGTAAACTCAGGTATGCTTGAAAGGGGCTTGTTAGGAATGCTAAAAGATGCTCCTATCATCCCTGTCACTTGGGAAATTCTAAGGAGTTTAGAAGATCTGCATCAAGAACCTGGAATGAGACCAAATATATATTTCTTACTGTATCACAATGCCTTACTGAAACTCTCACACAAGAGCACAGTAAGACAGGTCCAAGATCATTCATTGCATTATTGCTTATAGTAACCCCCAAATTCTACCAGTTAGTAACGACAATGAAATGTTCAGCTGGTAGCAATAGAGACCTATCTATGTAAGGGTTTATTTTCTCAGATTGAAAGAAAAGCTCAGGGTTGGGGTGAAGGCTACACAAAGTCACCAGTGACCCAGTTCTCTTGTGTCTTCCTGCTTTGTCAGACTTAGCAAGTGGCTTCCATCCTCACCATCACCACATGGTTTAAGGTGGCTGCTGGAGCTCCGGCTATTAAGTTCACATTCCAAGCAACAAGAAAAGGGAAGGGGAGGAAGAGCAAAAGGGCATGCCCCAGCTTGTCCCTCTTTAAAGGAGTCTTCTCTTAAGTACTACCCAGGAACCCCTGCTTACATTCTAGGGACCAGAACTGGGAGCAAGAAACGTGGGGAAATCTATCCTTTTAACTGGGCACATTGCTACTCTGAATAAATGTGGCGCCTGTTACTAAGAAAGGAAGAAGGGGCATTGGGAAGCAACCAACAGCCTCTGTCACTCAAATGTCTATCTTTAGGAGAATGGACAAACACATCGCAGTATATTTTCACAGTGGAGTACTATATAGTGGTTAAAATGAAGGAAATAGAGCTACATGAATCCATACGGATAATCCCCCAAACAAAACCTCTTGCCTGAAAAGAAAAGATTGCAAAATGATTCAAACTATATGATAACACTTACGTAAAGTTTCAAAGCCTACAGAACAATACAATGCATCTTTTATGGCTATACAAAATACTTATGTTGGGAAGATATAATGAATAACACTACAGGCAGGATGGCGCTTACCTCTGGAGAGGGAGGGAGAGCAGTGGGATTAGAAACAGACACATCAGGGACTTCAGTTCTACCTGTAATGCTTTATTTCTTCAAAAAGAAAAGAAAAAAATTTGGAGGAAACAACAGAATATTAAGTCTTTTTAAAGTTAAATTGTGGGGCTTCCCTGGTGGCGCAGTGGTTGAGAGTCCGCCTGCCGATGCAGGGCACACGGGTTCGTGCCCCGGTCCGGGAGGATCCCACATGCCGCGGAGCGGCTGGGCCCGTGAGCCATGGCCGCTGAGCCTGCGCGTCCGGAGCCTGTGCTCCGCAACGGGAGAGGCCACGGCAGTGAGAGGCCCGCGTACCGCAAAAAAAAAAAAAAAAAGTTAAATTGTGAATACACAGCATTTAAGCTATCGTTCCCCATACAATTCTGTACGTTTGATGTTTTTCATTTTATGTGAACTAGAAGGAGAGAGAAATTATATAAAGGCATAACTAATGAGGTGTAACTAACATACAGTGAATGAACCCATCTCAAGTTTATAGCTTGATAAATCTTTACGAGGTGAATGCATCCAGAGCACAGTATAGAATCCAGCACTGCCGAAGGTCCTCCCAATGACGGACCACCTCAAAGAATAACCACTGTTGTCACTCCCATCACCATCAGTAAATTGTGTGTGATTTTTTACGTTTGTATCAAGGAATCATGCAGAATCCTACAGGATATTCTCTGTAACGGCTGACTTCATTTTCTCAGCGTTATCTGTGAGGTTCATCCCGAGGGCTGTTTTCGAAAATTCCTCGGTGCTGATCCAATTGGAAGGCAGGGGCTCCGTGTTAACGTGAGGAAGAGCCCCACTGTTCACTTCCTGGGCCCTGCAAAGCAGCAGGAGGTAGACCTAAGTTTGGGGTGGTTTTCAGAATCCTTCTGTACCTGTGGCTGTTTAGGGAGCTGGTGTCCCGCCAAAGGCTGTAGGTGGATTTGACCATGCTCCCCAACCCCCTCCCGGCCCTCCGTTTCCTGTTCCCCTTGCCTGATGTCTGCTTTAAATAAAGTAAGAACCAAGTGTCAGGGACTGAGGGAGAGGCTTGGGAGAGCTTCCCATCTCAGCCTTCAGACAGCTCGCCAGGGATGTGAAAAAAATTATAGCTGCAAAGGGAGATGTAGATGTTATTTTTAGACATATGTCCAAGGTTTGCCTCTCTTCAGTGCCCCAATCAGATCCCTCACTCGCAGCCAGAGTTTTTAAACGTTAACCCTTCACGTCATTTTTGTCAAAAATGTTCACTTACACAACAGAACTCGGAGGTATGTTATTTTAAAAGGGAGAGACTTCAGATGCATGCTGGTGGGGTCTCGCAGCTGGACTGGAAGGAGGCAGCACTTTGAAGTTTCCTGACACGTGATCTGTTTCCTGGTGTTGTATGTTGGCGGGCTGTGCTCCATCTACCTGCTTCCAGGTGTGCGAGGACCATCCAGATGCTCCCACTGACTGTTCAGTTCACTGGAATCTGTCATGGAAATTAATGGACTGATGGAAGTCTCTGCTTAAGACTAGAAAAATAATGGAGGTTGGTGTGAAACACACGTACACATACACACACACACACACACGCATGCACGCACTCCACAGAGCCCAGCAGAATTCTACTTCTATTTTAAAGGAGTCATTTTTCACTTCTGTATTATCACTTTGCTTTGTCTGCAGCAGTGAGGTTAATCAGAGTTATGTACACTCTGTGTGGTTTTCCTTGGAAGATGCATCGCCACGATGACAGTCTGAATTTGATCACCAGACCCGTTACCTACGTGTTTAGACCCCATTCCTGACTTACCTAAAGAATCTATACCATAATGGTTTTGTTTTTTGCACCAAACAAGAGCATGGCACTGATTATCTAGGTAAAACGGGGCATCTTAAATCTCAGAAAACTCTCCCGGTGAGGACAAAATTAAGAGCCTCACTGTGAGTGGGAAATGCAGAACTTTGGACCAGGAGAAAAAGGGCAACATTTGTTGCCTTGGTGAAGCCGATTTGCTCTCTGTACAAGGGCGATATTGAGCTTCTCTCAACAAAGCAAAAATGTGGTAGAGTTCATCCCCCATTCGGTTTAACCCAACCTGGATGGTGTCTGTTTGCTTGCTATTCCTCTCCGACTTGAGGGACAGGGAAGAACCACGACTCTGGAGGAAAGTTGGAGGATCAGCAAGGCGCTGATGAGACGCCAGCTGAACTGCGGAGAGTCCGTCCAGAAAAGCGGGGAGTTGGCGTTCTTGAGGATTCAGCCAAGGAGAACAGTGGAAACCAATACATTATTCTGGCTGCTGAGAATGAAAATCTGTTGGTGGCAAAGGCACGGAACAGAGTGACTGGGAAGGAAGGAGAAGAGTGTCGAGTTAGATTTCACTTTGGTGCCAGCACCTCTAAAGTTGTAGGAGATAGCTGGCGCGGTGGCTGTGCACGCATCCTCGTCGGCAGTCCCCTGGGGCCACCCGATGCAGTCCAGCTTTGGCCTTTGCCACCTGGAGTTCAGAGAGGAAAGCTCCTCGTTAACACTTGAGCCACTTGTACATTGATCACATCTCGAATCTTCTGGTTTGTGCCCACACCAGGGATTAACAAACAACAAAATGCCATTAAAAGCTAAAAAAAAATTTCTTTTTAAACCCTCGGAGGGATGCAGGCACCTTTGCAGAGTTCCCTCTGAAGGAAGTCCATGGACTTCCGATCTTGTCAAAACCGCTACTAATTAATACCGTCTCACTTCCAGCTGAAAGAAAAACAATTTACAATTAAGTCAGGCAGCCTAGGCATAATCACTCTAACACCTTCCATGTATGTTTTGAAACGTGCTCTCACATTTCATGATCCGTTTATTTTACAAGATGGGTAAACAGCAGACAATTATGGCGATAATATGGCTGAGGTGTTCGGTTTTTATCTCTTTGCAGTAAATTGTGGTTGTTCAAGCCTTCACGGTAATGGTTTCCAGGCCTCTCTCAATATCTTCCTATCATCTGACAATAAATATGTATTTGTTAAAAAAAAATGTTAGCTTATTATAATCACATCACCTATTCAAATAGCAATACGATTAAAAAAATTTCTGGGTAGGCACGACTGAATTAAATTAATTATACTAACAAAGATATTCTATGGTATAGGCCTCCGAAAATAGAATATTAAGCGTATTAACTCTGTTGTGTCTCCTGTTGCTCTGCATAGGCAGGAAGTGCTATCTGAACAACTGAGCAGGCAATTCTGTTATTGAAAGATGCTATCAAAGGACACAAGGATTTAATTTCAGATATTTTATTGGAAGGCAGCGGTTCCACATGTGATTCTCGGCACAGGATGGGGACTGACAGGCTTCAGAGATTCCCAAGCAGTTGGAATGAACGTTAAAAATCAAAGCCAGGGCAATGGGAAGAATTGGACCGCGGAGAGCTTCACAGCATCTTAGACCTGTTCTCTTTATTGCTCCTTCCCTCTGAAATGTCCTTAAGTCTACCTTTGCCAGAGGCATTCTCAGACTTAAGAAAAAGGAGCCTGGTGAGACTGTTTGCAGAGGTCCAAAAAGGATTAAGGTTTGAAGGTGAAAGCCCTGTTAGGATAACCTCCCTCAAAACTCTCTATAAACAGTTGACAGTGATATCCTCATACCTTTTGCCCGTTGGCTCTCTCCTGGGAGTGGTCTCAAAACGTTCTTGAAAAAAAAGGGTTTCAAGAAAATAGGCAATCTGTTAGTGTGATTTAGAGATTACTTCCCGAGTTCTCCCCTCTGTACAGTGCATCGGGAAACTATGGTGATGTCACAGCGAGCCTTCCTCCACTGCAACACGAGTGCTCTCCCATTAATTAGGTTACAGAAATGCAGAACCAAACTGCCATTTGGGGAGAGTAAAACGAAACACTCCTTTTTTCCCTACGTCCTGTATTTTGAATGCATTGAACATGGCCACAGCCAAAGCCATCCTTTAAGACACTCTGACATTTGAAAGTAAGAAATCTGGGGTTTAACTTTATTCTAAAGCCTGTCTCCCCTGTCCACCAATAGTACTCTAAATTTTACAAAGTGTCTTTGTCAATATTAGCTCAATTGTTTGTGACCAAGATCCTTAGCAGTTGGCAGTGGTGGTGGAGGGTGGGTGGGAGACATGCTGGGCTTGATTTATTTTTTTCCATTGTAACAGGAATTGAAGCAAAGGGAGATCTAATCATTTCGCTTTGTAGAACTGTCTCTGCCCATCTCTCGCCCTCTCCATGAACTTCAAATCTGTGTCCAGCTCCTCAGACCCTCATCATATTTTATTTGGGTGTTAGTCTTTACGGCTAATGAACTTTCCATAGCAGTTCTGAGGGCCCCCTCAGAATGCCAGGAGTTGACCCCTTCTGCGGCTCTGGGGATCGCCCGTTCTGAAATGTGATCTCCAATCGTTAGCACTGATAGGGGAGCAGATTCACGCTGCAAAGCTAGCACAGCTGTTTTGTGACTCATGGGAATATCATATTTAGCATGTTTTCCCCAGTGAAATGTATTTATTTAGATGACATATAATACTGTTGCAAAGCCCAGCCTGCTTTGCTCTTATACTCAGCCTTATGGAAGAGAATGGAGGAGTGAGAAAGGTAGAAGGAGCTCATTTGGGAGAGCCAGCTGGCTGGAGGGTCCTCTCGGGCCATTCATGCAATGAGCTCACACTGGAAATCTAAACAACAGGGAACTCGACACTGGGTACTGAACTCCAGGGCACAAGCTAGAGGAAGTAGCTTTGTAGCCAGCTCATCCTAAGCATTTGCGGCTCACAAATATTGCCACCGGGCCTGGGACATCGCTGGTCACACACAAGCATTCTGGAGAGAAAAACAGTCATCTACCACTTGAGTTGATAGGGCATTTTGAAGGGTGATAGCAGCATTATGGCCTTTTCCTCTCTGTAGGTCATCCTCTGGAAGGTAACAAGGCTGTTAGCACTTGAACAAGCCAGATGGCCCACTCAGCAGATAGCAGACCCCCGCCTTGACCCAGTCCCCCAGTTCAGCTGTTCCCAGCCTTGGTATTACCGTGCTGGAGCTCAGAACGTCCCCCAAGCACAGGGAATGTGGGGGAAATGTGGAAATGAAAATAGCGTGTAAGTGACAGGCAACCTTCCCATGCTGTTTTTAACGTTCCTCTTGGTGATGTCTGCAGCATGGTGACTTCTCCAAAGCAGTCCAAGACCTCCCATTTTATTAAGAGTATCACCTTGAACGTGCTCACATTCCATCTCACCTCCTTCCTTCCTGCTCACCTGCACAGAGTCTTGAGATCTTCCTGTTTTCCTGCCATCAATTTCCAGCCCTTGTCCTTTTATCTGCTAACCCGGAGCTTTCTCTGCCGTACACCCTACCCACTTCCTGCAGGCCTTGCAAAAGAATATTAAACACAACTGGGGCTGGCACTGATCTTCCAGGAGTCCTGCCCTTTACACCTCCCTGTGGAGAAAAGCCTCTGTCCCTTTATTATTGGCATTTGTTCCCTACTCTCCATCATTCCCTGACTGTGTCAATATAGCCCCCATCTCAACTGGTCAGTGGCTCAATTATTTCAAAAGGTCTTTAGTGAATAAAATTCCTTGAAGTCTTGAAAGTTTATGTAGGTGTTTTTCGAACCTTTGTAGCAGCAAAATCCTTAATTACCCTACTGTTGTGCCACCACTGGACATCTAGAAGGGTGTGAGTGTATTGATCAAGACCAGAAAAGGCACTCAGTCAATGGGTAGCTGATTATGAATAGTAACAAGGAGCCCAGGGAACGGTGCAACACAGAAAACAGCCCTTTCCTGCCTGGGTCACCTTTCAGTCTTTGCAGAATTGGCCTCAGATATAGGCTATAGGGGAGCCTATCTTTTTCATAGGTCACCCTCCATCTTCCCTTTTCAACCCACTCCCCAGTCCAGAGTCCTGATCTCCAGCTTCTGGCTCCCTGCACAGTCAAAGTCAGGGAATATGTGTTCTATCCTGTAGGGCAAAAGAAAGCAGCACAGTTTTCTGTGGGTGTAGTGATGATGGTGGTGATAATGACGTTCACGGTGAAGATGGTGGGATGGTGACGATGGTGGTGGTGACAGTGATGATGGAGATGATGATGCTTGTGATAATGAAGATAACCATGGTGATGATGATGATGATAATGACGGTGGTGGTGGTGGTGGAGATAATGTTGATGCTGATGTGATGGTGGCATCAGTAGCTAAGAATGCAAGGCACTATGCTTAGCAGTTTGCATTTATTAACTCGTTCAATCCTCAGGGCAGCCGTATGAGCCAAGTATTTTTTATGATCGATCCCATTTTACAGGTGAGGAAATTGAGGCACAGAGTTGTTAAGTAACTTGCTTAAGGTGACAACAGCCAGCAAAGGCAGAGCTAGGATTTAGACCTAGGCAGTCTGCTCCAGAGCTCCTGCTTTCAGCCACTGCACTAAAGGTATAGACGCTTCAGACTTTGGGGTGGTAAATCTAGAAGCAAATGAACTTGTGTTAGTATTGTGTCGAGCTCTCATTAACTATGTTAAATGACCCCACCAGCAGTGAGGATGCGATGTGAGGAGAGGGGACCGAGAACCCCACTATGCCACACATTTTCTAAGGAAGAACCTTAGGTAGAAAATAAATACAAGCAGAGCTGTTTGGGAGGAACAGGTAAGGAGGCCTGGAGTCTGTTAAAGACCTTCCCAAAGACGCTCCAAAGTGGCTCTGAAGGCTTTGCCCCCAGATACACTAGGCGCTGTAGAACTCAGATGAAAAACCCTTTGGTTCCAGGTGTAGTCAATCTACTGGCCACTGCTTATTACCTACCTGCTACCTGCCAGGTACTTTTGTAAAAATGCAACGTGTCTTGCAGCACAAATTCAATTCTACGGAAGTTGCACTAAATTGTCTTTGGATGTTAAAGAAATCAATTTAAATCCTCAACGCTGCTTTTGGAGTGAGGTGTGATTATCCTCATGTTATAGGTAAGGAAACTGAGGCTCAGCGCAACCAGCCCAAGTTCACCTGGTCTAAATTGGTGGCAGAGCTGGGGTTGGAACCAGGACGGCGTGACTCAGAAAACGTACTCTCCCCCGGCTAAGTGGGCTGCTGGCTGTGCATTCCCCATGGAAACGAGAGCCTTCGGCTCTCCTTGCGCATGCGCCAACTCGCCCCCTCGGCCTCGGAGGGCCGCAGCACAGCCCTCAGGTGTGATTTCTCTGGGCAACACCTGGGTGGCTGCTCTTGCTCCCACACCCCGTTCATTCCTTCCCCTGTGGGTTATTTCCGAGTCCACAGACTTCTCTTCTTTATTCCAGTCGCCACCAGCTTGGTCCAGATGGAGGCTGAGGGCTGACTCCTCTGTGCTGTAATTCCCCGGGCCCTGCCGTGGCGCTCTTAACGGCCGGGGTCACATCTGTGAGCTGACATCCTCTCCAGCTCAGCGGACCCACACTCCTGCCAACCAACCACCCCAATTTCATCCATGAGCTCCTGCAGCTCTCTCAGGTGGACGCCATCTGCTTGCAGTAATTTATCTGCCCTTACTTCTCTCCAATCTGGCTTAGAACATCCTGGTATTGACCACGGTTTGATCTAGTACCTGTCTGCTGTAGAAGTCATTCTAATAGCCTCTGTAGACCAAGGCTGGAAGTCCATTCAACCTGTTAGCTATTTTCTTTTCATCCTTTCCCCTGTCGAGAACATCTATTAGTCATTCCATCATTTTCGGAAACGAAGCAGGCAACGGGGCTGGTGGTTTGTGCCGCCCTCCTAGCAGGGTGCTGACCTTGTCTGTGATCAGGAAGTCGTGTTGCCTAGTGACTGAGAGTATCAACTACGGAGTCACACTGACCGGGGCTGAAGCCCTGGTCCCATCACTTCCCATCTGGGAGCTACTCCTCCACACTCCATCACAGTGGCTGTGCCGGGGTTGCCAATCACAATACACAATCTCCTTGGCTGCAGTGACTGGTCCAGGGATGGGTCAACCAGAATCCTTCCCTGAAGTTTTCTAAGCATGGCCTGTTGGGGAGGCCATTTCTACACGTAGAATCTGGAGCTGCTAAGGTCCTTCTCTCACTTCTCCTGTAGGCGTCTGTTTGAAGCAGGTGAGTGTGCTGCCGACAAGCTCAGAGAATGAGAATCAAGAGATGGGGAGGAATTGGGAAACAGGGAGTGAATAGGAGAGTCTGGCCCCCCTAGAGCTCAGTTTCTGAGGTCTGCAGAGCCAGCAGCGTCACCCACCTTTCAGTTACGTAAGTCAATGGGTCCTTCTTTCCCTCTTGAGCTGTTACGTGTTGGGGTCCTGCTGATTGCAACCCATGTGTCCAGACTAATCCAGCCCCCACATGAGTTTACTGCGTCTCTAGAAGTCTTTCCTCTTTAGTATCATTAAAAGGCCACTTTTCATGGGACTGGGATGAGAGTCTATTGCCAACTACACAACAAAATCCTGGAGGCCCAACTGTGTCTGGCTATGCCTCAGTGGGTTCTCTACTTCCACCTGGGCAAGCTTTTCTTTCTCTTTCTTCTTTTTCTTTCAGTGATCCAAACTACTTACAAAGCACTTTTATACCTTATGCCTCCTTAAAGGCTGTCAGCCACTTTTTGAGACAGAAATCTACTCATTAGGTCAACAAACCTACTACACCCAGTCATTGTTCTTGGCACTGGGAAGACACAGGTGGATAAGACAAAGCTCTCACCTTCATGAACTTCCATTCCAGTGGGAGGGACAAACAAGTGTATAAATACACAATATGGTTTCAGGTGGCAGTAAGTCCTATGAAGACAAAATAGATCAAGTCAGAGAGCGACTGGGGGCTTGGATGCCATTTTAGACAAGGTGTTCCTAGGTGATTGTAGAAGGCCTTTCTGAAGAGTTGACATTAAACCAAAGACATGAATGAAGTCAGGGAGCAAGCCACTGGGAAGAGAATTCCAGGGCTATGTACAGCATGTCCATCGACCCTGAAGCAGGAATGAGATTCCTAATAATCTAAGACAGCAAAGCCAATGGTGTGAAAGTGGGGGGCAAGTCTGGGCCTTTATTAACCCATATAGTACCTTCATGTTATTTAGAAAAAGGCATCCTCTTCTGGGTAGCCTAGCACCAGCCGTCATTGTGTAGGACACAACCTGGACAACTGTACCTGGCAGTCATGAAGAAAGTCTTAGGAGATAAGGTCACAGAGAAACAGGAACCAGATCATGTAGGATATCTCGATACATTGAATTTTACTCCAAGTCAGCACTACTCAAGAGAAATAAAACATGAGCCACATACATAATTCAAAAGTTTCCCATAATCACATTAAAAAAACAAAAAAGAAACAGGTGAAATCACTTTAATGACATTTTATTTAACCAATCATACAGAATATTAACCTTTCAACATGCAATCAATGTAAAAAAATAATGAGATATTTGAAGTTCCTTTTTCATACTATTTAAAAATATCCAGTATACGTTTTACACCTATCCTTGCACGTCTCAACTTAGGTGCTGAATTTTTATCATAAATGCTTGATCAGTGTTTAGATTTCATATGCTTACAGTGAGAACGTGGATGCACATACCCAGGTTGTCCCAAACACGCTGAAAAGGTTTTCTAATAACTGAATTGGGCATCCGTTTTTAAGCTCAAATTAATTAGATTAAATTAAAAATGGACTTTCTCAGTTGCATGAACCCCGCTTCGCGTGCTCAACAGCCGCCTGTGGCTAGCGGCTGCCATACGGGACACGGCAGGTCTAAGTGCTCTGGGAACCACTGTAGGCTGGACAACAGGCAGGGACATGAACTTCCTGACCTTTAAGAAGGATCTTTCCGGAAGCTATGTGAAGAACAGCCCTGTAAAGGGCCTAGAATGGAAACTGGGAGACCAGCTGTAACCGTCCAGGTGGGGGATGAGGGAGCCTTGCTCGAAGGTGGTAAGGCGGTGGTGAGAGTGGGCAGGTTTGGAATACATTCCGAAGGTCGGGCTCACAGACATCACAGGGAGAGACGGAGAATGACTGCAGGGCAGACTTTCTGGGATATTGATGAAGCTCAGCCTTCAGGAGCCTCACTTGTGTGGGCTTCTCTCCAAGGCTCGGGTTTCATGCTGTGTGTGGTATTTGTCAACTTTTTCAAATGCGCTAATTTGTGATGATTTTTTTTCTCATTCTAAATAAATATTCACCTTTGTTCCTGATTTTATTAATAATCTTTTTTCTTTCTTATTCCAGATTGAATAAGCTTCAAATCCATTAAGACCTGGATCAGCCTCTGCTCTAGGATGTACTAGCCCATTTTGAAGATGAGTAAACTGAGCCTTGAAGAGGTAAAAGTGACTTGACTAAAGCAAATTGGTCAGCTCTGATTGCATGTTTTCCTGTAATGAGGCACTTTTCCTCCAGTAAGTTGACTTAAGACAATGCTCTGGATTTATAGAGTTATTCATTCTTTTTAATGCTCCCTTCATGTTTTCTGAAAGACCACTTTTGACCGTATGATCTGTATCCTCTTTCTGAAAGGAGCAGGTAAGTAGGCAAGCTAATTCTTGGGTATGCGCTCCCCCCACTTTCCCTCAGACAATGAATTTGTTCTATGATTAGGAAGTGGTCTAACCTGATGGCTAAAATGGGATTTGCAGTCAGATGCCAGGTGTTTGAACCCTGACTCTACTGCTACCTCACTGTGTGACCCTGGGCAAATCACTGTCCCTCTCTGAGCCTCATGATGGTAAAACGTGGATGGTGGCACCTACTGTACAGGGCAGTTATGAGGGTTAAATGAGATGCTCCGTGTAAAACAGTAGCCATTTGCCTTGCAGGCAGTGTACTCCGTAGTTAATTGCTGCTATTATTATTACTGTTTTTATTAGTCTATTTTTTGGTGCCTTTCCTCCATGGCTTCCTGGTCCAGTCACTGTAATCAAGGCCAGGGTCCTGACCCACCTGTGTCAGAAAAGAGCCAGTCAGCTGGTCATCCCTTATAAAAACTTGATCTTTGCATCACCTTAACCAAGTGGTCAAACTTTGCGTCACCAGCGGTGGGACAGCTTGATGTGTGCCCTGATGAGATGCACTGAGACACCTATATCATCTATGTTCTTGTCAGAGTGTTTCACCTGAATGTCATCATGAGGAAACAAGCAGCAAATCCAGAAAGTTCTAAAGGACAACCGGCTTGAACTTTTCCAAACAGTTTATGTCATGAGGAACAAACAAAAAGGGGTGGGGGACTATTCTAAATTGAAAGAGTCTAAGGACACAGAAGAACCACATACCATAGGCTAACCCTGATTGGTCCAGGTTCGGGTGAAACAAAACGAAACAAAACAGCTGCAAGAAAACATTCAGGGAACAAACAGGGAAATGTACTAGGTAACTGAATTAATGTTAGTTCTTATAGGTGTGAATTGGGATCAGGGCTATTACCAGTAAAACATGGACAGGAATACCTCCTGTACAGGGTGGTGGAGAGGATTAAATGAGATACTCCATGTAAAAAAATTAGGAGAATGTCTTTATTTTTAAGAGATGCATGATGAAGTAATTGGTGGGGGGCTGGGTGATAGGAACGGTTGCTCAAGGAGAGAGACAGAGATGAGATGGGGAGAGAGAGAGAGAGAGAGAAGGAGGGAGGGCAAGGGAGAGAGAGTTAACACAGATAAATCTAGCAGAAAGCTACATGTGTGTTCATCGTACTAGTTTTTCAACTTTGCTGTAAAGTTGAATTGTTTTCCAAAACAGTAAAGCCGCTGACCTTCAAAGCCATTGACCTTTTACTTTCTGTTCAATAAGCTGTTTGGCCTACCTATGCAGGGCAATGGAAGGTTTCCATCAATACCAGGTCTACATTGGCTTCTTTGCTAATACTGTTCATGTTGTTCTCTAATCTTGGTCATCCCCATCCAGGGCATGGCTGTGCGTGGGTGGTGAGTGTCCCAAAGCGTTATCACGCGAGATGGAGTTTCCACTCACTGGGATTCCCTAGCACACCCTTTTCCAGGTGAGTCCGGGGGCCCCGCTGCTATCTGCGTCATCCTTCTCCAAGCAGCTTCTCTACTCCCATCTGCTGTCTCTCTCCTTCTTGTATCATTTTTGGCCTGGAAGCCCATCTCATCAATTGTTTCCCTGCCACCGGGTCTCCGAGATGCCAGCTACATTAAGATCTCCATTTTCTGCCAAGGATCCATATGTGCTGTCTTGTTATTTAGGCTCCTGGCATTGGGATATATAATCTGGCTTTGTTTATCTGGCTGCTCTCTGCCTATATAATGTCTCATTCGATGGGTCAGCTTCTGTCTATGCCATTTATTCTTTTTAAGAAGGCTACAAGGCTTCCCTCCTGGCCTCTATAACAGAAGCTTCATCAATCCTTATCACCTTTTGGCTTCCTCCCATTTTATTTTAAGTTTGGAAAATCCAGTAAAGGAAATGGTGGACCTTTTAAAACTCCTGTAATAGAACCTGTATTAGTTGAGCTGTGATAGCAGGAGAATCATTTGTATTATAATTAATTGTTTCTCTGTATGTATCCTACTCTAAGCTATAAGTTCCTTGAGGCCAGGGGCTGTGTCTTATTCCCTAACCCCAACCCTCAAATTGTGTCTGGTACATAGTAGGAACTCAACAAATGTCTGTTAAATAAAAGAAACATTCCTATAGCTATAATCATAACCGCTTGTTAATTGGACAGTCATTCAGAAGGAACAAGCCATTTTCCCTTAGACATCAAAAGGCTAACAATTCAGAAAGACCTCTCTGCCTCAACGCCATCGTTAAGCAAAGGGAGTGTTTGCAGGGGATTTTTCTGGGCTCAGGGCCTGGGAAAGAAGAGTGAAGGATTCAATACAACGTATGTTTATTGACCTGCTACTGCCCAAGGCCTCTGCTTTCATTCAGTAAACCTTATTGGGAGCCAGTGTTCCAGGAACTCGTGAGGACCAATGAAAAAAACGTGAAGAGCCATTGACTGCTCTCAAGGAGCTCCCAGTATCCTAGAGAAGGAGGACCGAAGTACACAAGCGCTAATCAGACAAGACAAAGAGAAATAAGTGTCATGAGAAGAAAGATGAAAACATGACCCAGAGTCCTGTTTCTGAAATGATCTCAAAGCTCTCGGGATAAGAGGTTGGCGAAACAGTAAGAGCAACAATATTGGTGGTGGTTGTAATTACAGAGCATTTTGACAGGATGTAGATTCTCATCTACCATGAAGCATGAAACAATTCCTCGTTTCCTAGAGGAGGAAACCAAGGCTCACGGAGGGACAGTGACCTGGCCCAGATCTCCCAGCCAGGGGGTGGCCAAGCTTGGACTTCTGCCACTGCTTTTGCTCATTTATCTCTGAGGAATTGGTGTGAGGTGCTGGTTCACAGTAGACTCACCTCTTTCTCCCAAAGTCTGACTCAGTTGGCCTGGGGTCACTGTGTTTCAAAAGCTCCCAGAGTGATACTAATGAGAACCATTGTGTCTTAATCATATATCTTATTCTGTCTTTTTGATGCTTTGCTATCTTGGGAACTTGCAGACCCTGGAGGGACTGCTCTCCCAGGGTTAACCAACTCCTAGCGATGGTAAACAGCTCCCCTGTGAGCGGGCCTTGCATGTGCAAACCAGCCAACCCAGAGCCCAGCCCCCGCCGGCTCCTCCATGGGGCTCCCTCACTCCGGGCCACTGTCCCCCTGCCCTCATCACCCAGGGCAGGTACCAGACAACCAGGGATGGGCCCTGTGCCCCTGAGCCCGCTGGAATGATCCAAACCAGCCGATCCTAAGCCTGCCCACCCTGCCTTACCTGTTTCTTTCCTAGACAATAACGATAAAGGCCTTTGCTACGTTTTCCCCTTCTCCCTCTGCCTCCTGAGCAGCCCTGGTGCTTCCCTGTGCTCCCCCATCCCCCCTTGGCATTGGCGTGCCCCTTCTTTTGGGAACTGTGAGTATCAAAAACTGTCTCTCCAATAGCAGTTGTCTCTGGATCTGTTATTAGCCTTGCCATGCCTAAATAATAGAAACATCTTCTATATTTTAAGAACGTGATCTAAGGAATGGAGCCAATAAGGGCTTTGCAGATCCCCAGGAGGTGGGGATCACCCCATTGAGAGGTCTCTTCTTCCTCTTCCCCCCAGACAGACTGGCTTCCCTATTATCTAGTTTACAAAGTAACCTTTCCAAACATCATTCAGGTCATGGCTCTCTCTGGGTCGAAACACGGCCACGACTCCCCAGAGCCACAGTTGTTATGGCCCCCTCGCCCTGTGGACCAGCTGACCTCGCCCTGGCACACTCTCTTCCACCAAACTGGCCTCTTTGCTGCTCCTGGAAGCCTCCAGGCAGGCTCCCTCTTTATAGCAGTTCCCTCTGCCTGGAATACTTTTCCCCAGATAATCCCCACAGCTAAGCCCTCCCTCCCTGCGGTCTTTGCTGAAATGCCATCTTCAGGGGGGGATACCCTTGAATATACGATGTAATTGATTATGCTTCCTGCTTTGCCTCTCCTCTCCTCCCCTCCCTATACGCTTCTGTGTGTCAGCTCCGCAGACCAGAACTTTGCTGGCTTCTTTGATATATTCCAAGGACTCAGGAAAGGGCCTGGCACAGAGAAGGCACTAAAATGATTATCTGTTGAATGAATACATTTCCACCTAAGATTTTGTTGCACAAACTTCCTTAATTAAAAGAGTTGGCAAATGACTTGCCTAGATCTCTTTGACCATCTTCAGACTGAGAACCCCCTGGATCTGCAGGGCAGGGGTAAAGGGTATTTGTTAAAATGTCAAGGTAGGGGGCGGTCTTCTAGCCAGGACTTTGAGGATGGCCAAGAGAATGTCACTTCTGCTCTGGGCAAGGTGGTGTCTCAGTTATAAATAGTAATAATCTTCGAACACCAACCAAAGGAAATGAAAGATCCTGGGGGGGAAATGTCATTATTTTGATGTAGGAAATCAAGCTGGTGACATCTCTGTTAGGGAGTAAATGAGTAGAAGAGGGTACACATGGAAATAATATTTTAGATTTTCAAAGAGCCCTTGACAGGGTTCTGCACCAACATTTTTTTTTTTTTTTTTTGCGGTACGCGGGCGTCTCACTGTTGCGGCCTCTCCCGTTGCGGAGCACAGGCTCCGGATGCGCAGGCTCAGCGGCCGTGGCTCACGGGCCCAGCGGCTCTGCGGCATGTGGGATCTTCCCGGACCGGGGCACGAGCCCGCGTCCCCTGCATCGGCAGGCGGACCCCCAACCCCTGTGCCACGAGGGAAGCCCCCAACATCTATTTTTAAACCTTTAGTTAGTGTAGGATGGGGTGGGCAGTGTGGGATGAGAAAGTGACTTAGAGACAGGGAAGAAAGAACAGTAATGAAGAGGCAGCTCTGGCAGGAACAGTGTCAACTGCTGGGACCCCGGCGAGGAACCCTGGAAATGGTCCCTTGTGATGTTTTTACAAACGATCTGGAAGAAGACGTGCCCAGTGAAGTCAGCTCTCGGCATGTGACCTTGGACCTTTCTGGGTGGTAGAATGTCAGGCCAATGGAGTTGAACGGCGGGAGGTCTTCAGGGCTGAGTGCGCGGGCAGGGAAGTGGCAAATGAGCTTCAGTGGGGCAAACCCTGGTCATGCATCCAGGGAAAAGTAACGTGGAGCTGTCAGCCAGGGCCCAGGGAAAGGTCCGGGCAGGCACTGTGCACTATTTCTGGAACACATCAGGCAAGACACAAACAATACTGGATCTTCCCAGGAGGGGCATCAGGTCGTTGAAGGACTGCTTCATGAAAGCCCTCATTTCCCGCCGTTCTCCCCGCCGTGCCCTACCCACCTTTGCTGGGGGTACCTTTTAACTTTCCTTGCCCCTCTTCCATAACTCCATGCTTTGGAATGTTGTGTTGCCCTCCGCAGAGAGTATAACACCATCTTGTGAGTTCCTGGTACCCCTGTAATCCTGACACAGATGCCTTGAGACCTCCCCCGACTATGGGTCCCCCTGTCACTGCTCAGAGTTAATCTTGCCTTCTCTGTGTTCATTCCATTCTCTGCTCAGACCCCTGTTGAAAGTGTGTAAAGATGATCTGCCGAACGTTGGCCTCTTGCAAGGTGAGCTCCTTAAAAGTGAGAAATGTTTTATATAGTAGGTGATCAGTGACTATTTATGGGGTGCACAAAAGGAGAGCAGACCTATGCTGTGTATCTCAAGACAGACACATGGAGATGGGAGACGTCCCAAGTCAGCCACTCTGACCCTCGGGGGGGGAGGCACAGTAGGGAGGCAGGTCTCTTCAGCCTGGAAAGATGACGGCAAAAGTGGACACCAGTAACACGTTGAAATCCTTGAAAAGTATAGAGAAGATGAACAGGGCCCTGCTCACCAGATCACAGAATATTGGAAAGGGGAGGCACTTGATGTTTAAGAAAATCTTAAAAAAAATGTTTCACATAAAAGAAAGCTGCCTTAAATCTTTCTGGCTAACGAAGCATCCTATTTTTAAAAAATCAACTTTGTTTTGGTAAAATTTGCGCACAATGAAATACATCCATTGTGACGGCACGGTTCAGTGAGTTTTGACAAATGTATACAACCATGTCACCTATCTGCTTTCTATTACTGTAGACTGGCTTGCCTGTTCTAGAACCTCATACGTATTCTTAGTGTCTAGCTTCTTTCCACCAGCTGTGTGTTTTTGGGATTCATCCCTGCTGTTGCCTGTATCAGTAGCTGCACCTTTTCCATCGCTGTATAGTATTTCATTGTGGGGCTACGGTACAGTTTGTTTATCCATTTGGGTATTGAGGACATTTGAGTTGCTTCTAGTTTGGGTCTATTTTGCACAAAACTGCTGTAAACATTTGTGTCCAAGTCTTTTTGTGGATAAGACACAGGGTTCATAAGTAAAATAAAAGAGACAGAATCCCACAGTTGGGAGGGAAAATTGACAGGAATCTTAACTCTTGCTGGATCCAACCCTCTGCCTGCCGCTTTTCCTTCTCTCTCACATTCCTGAAATCCAGCTGCTTTGTCTTCACTTGCTCCACTGACAGAGAGCTCACTACCTCTCAAGGCAGCTTATTCAGTGTGGGGAGAGCTCCAATTGCTAGAAAGTCCTCCCTTAACTGAATTTCGACTCACCATTGGATAGGCCTCCCCCAATGGGTGCTGAAATTAAGTCCAATAACTTGTCCACACAGTCGGATACTTGAACACAGGCACCAGCTCCACGTCAAGTCCTCCCCATTTTAGTCTCCATGTCCTTTGTTCTGCCAACATTTTCACTGGAGATTTATGGCTCCAGCTTTCGGCCATCCCTCTTCAGCTGCATCACCAAGAAATGAACACATTGCTGCAGCCGTGGCCAGGCTGACCCAGCTCTGGCCAGCTTGTCCTGCTCTCTGCACACCACACTGACCCCACATTAGTCCAGGACCACCACCACATGTTGCACACCTCCCCCATCGTGCTCACAGGCACCCAGAGAGCAGCCTGCGGCCACGTGTTGCTGTTAAACCACGTCCCCACCCTGTCCTCTCCAGTGGGGAGCAGATTTATGGAAACGATACACTTGAAACTACAAATAGCTCTGAAAATGATTCGGACAACTTCATGGCTGAGAGACTCATAATGGCTTATTATGGTAAACTGGGATGTTCTGTTGCACATTTCACGCTTTTCCAGCTGACAACAGGATAAATAACTGTGTTGGACTAGGTGGTTTCTGAGGCCCCTTCCAGCTCTCAAATTCTGTGATTCTTGGTCCTCCCAGCAAACGTTCTTCAGTGCCACTGTTGGCCCCAGAATGAAGCCGACTGGGCCAGGAAGCTGACTCAGTTGTAATGGTTTTTGAAAGGAAAAGAAGGGAGAGGAAAGAGAAAAGATGCAGAGGTAGGAAAAAGCAGCGTTACTAAAAATTCCAAACATCTCCCAGTGTGAGTTGGACAAATGCTGTCCGCCCCTCATGTGGGAGAAGAGAGCTGCGGGTACCAACTCCACATTAAAACACAACTTAAGCGTTCTGTCCTGAGCGTGAAGTTGGCTCTTGGTGTTGTGTTTTGCGACTGCCTTTAGCCGTTGATGATCGTTCTTCTCTTCATTTTGAAGAATAAGAGGGAGATGAACGCAGTCTGAGTGGTAAAAAAAAAAAAAACACAACTTATTTTCTTTTACTTATTATTTAATATAAAGAGAAATGTACTCAGTCTAGAATTCCTAGAATTTTTAATGAAAAAGTCACCTGTAACCCTATACAGGAATGACCACCATTAGTGTTTTAGGGCATTTTCTTCCAATCATTTTTTAGTATTTATCTGTCTTTACAGCCAGCCGGCCATCCATCCAAAGTATACCCGTGTTTTCCACATTTAAAAAGAAAGAAAGAAAAATGACATAAACAATTTCCCCCACGTATCCTGACCATTTTCCCATGTCATTAAATATTCTTTGAAAATATAGATCTAACAATTTCACAGTATCCCACGAAGTAGATAAGCCATAATGTATAATAATTTCTACTTTCAGACATTTAGGGTGCTTCTGATTTTCTTTGCAAACAATGCCAAGATAAGCATTCTTTGTGCATGAATCTCAGCATTTTCAATTATTTTAAAGATATATTTACTGGAATGTAATCTTGGGCCAAAGAATATGAACTCTCTCAAGGATTTTCATATACATGTATCACCAAAGTACTTTCCATAATCTCTAGGCGACCCTGCAGTCACGCACCTCCTTCATTTAATAACTTTTCAGAATGATGGAGTTGATCAACTCTGAGCTTCACTTCCTAACTGAATAGAACACAGGAGAGTGAAAGGTAAAAACACATAATAAATGTCCCATTTGGGGCTGAGATGTCGAGGAGCACAGGTGGGCAATGATGTCTCTGAAGCAGGACTGTGCCCGTAGCCGTGACACCTAGTCATTCACTGTATCAGTTTGCTAGGACTGCCATGACAAAACACCAGGTTGGGTGACTTAGACAACAGAATTGAATCTTCTCACAGTTCTGGAGGCCAGGAGTCCAAGATCATGGCGTTGGCAGCCTCCTTCCGAAGTCTCTCTCCTTGGCTTGCAGATGGCTGCCCACTTGCTACCCCTTCACATGGTCTTCCTTCTGTGTGTGCATGCCAGGTTTCTCTTTGTGTGTCCAAATTTCCACTTCTTATAAGGACACCAGTCAGATTGGAATAGGGCCTGCCCTAATGACCTCATTTTAACTTAATTACCTCTTTAAAAGCCTTATTCTCAAGTACGGTCGCATTCTAAGGTACTGGATGTTAGGGCTTCATGTATGAATTTTGGGGGGACGCATAATGGCTAGTAGTAGAAGGAATGGTTGATGTGGAGGGCTGTGTATTTCTAACCTGAAGCACGGCTTTCTAAGGCAGGACTTCTGACCCTGCGAAGTACCTGTTTTCCAAGTATCTCCCAGAGTCCTCAGGGATTATCTCTGGCAGACTGTATTGTCCCAAATGGCTACAACAGTATTTCCCATCTTGCCTACTCTTCTGCAGTGTGACTCCCCGCCCGCCCCACCCCTGCCACCACCGCCATCAAGAGGGAGCGTCAGAGGGAAGAGATATGGGAACATATGTATATGTATAACTGATTCACTTTGTTATAAAGCAGAAACTAACACACCATTGTAAAGCAATTATACTCCAATAAAGATGTTAAAAAAAAAGAGGGAGCATCTAATTCCCCCTCCTCTTGAATCTGGACAGGGCTTAGTGAATCTCAACCAATAGAGTGCAAGGGAAGTGATGCTGCATGCCTTCCAAGGCTAGGTCATAAGAGGTCATGCAGCTTCCAGACACGTGCTCTCAGATGCTCCCTCTTGGAAGCCAGCTGCCAGGTTGTGAGGAAGCCCAAGTCCTATGGAGGAGCCACATGTATGCAGTCTGGTTAACACACCCAACCGAGCTCAGCCTGCACGTAATCCCGACTCAGGTACAAGACGTCGAGTGAAGAAGTTCCAGATGATTCCAGTCCCCAGCCATTTCCCAGCTGTACCCTGATTAACTTCCTCACCCTCAGAACCTGTGAGCAAAGTGATTTTTTTATACCACATTTTGGGACAACGACACTGAAGCCAAAAGAGGGACTGTGACATATTTGAAGTTATTCCACTGGTAAATGATGGAACTCGACTAAAATCCAGCCTTCACAATTTTCAGTCCAGAACTCCTTCCGCTATTTACTCTTTAACAAATGTTTATTGTTTATGTGAACCACACACATCTTGGGGCACCAGGGAGAGAAAACAGTGACACTTGCATAGAGCTCCCGAGTGCAGAACAAGGACCAGCAGATGGACATCACAGAAAGGCTGATTACAATTCAGGGCAAGTGAGACTAGTAAGCAGAGCTTTCTCCAAATGGAATAATCCTGTGGGTTGACAGAGAAGCACTGAGTCCCTTGGGCAGACGACTCGACTTAATATGTGTTAAGGTCAGTTCCAACTCTCCCATTCAGCTCTGAGATTCCATAACTTCCATGCCTCTTTCCCAGAGGGATTTAAGAGCTTTCTTTTATTTGACTTAAAACTTCCTCTTTTAAACAAGATGCCCTTTAAGGTCCCCTCTAATCAGTTTTCATGATGCTGTCTGTACAGTATTTGTCCTGCCTGCCCCCAAAGCAGGAAACAGCATCAGGACATAGGTTCAAATCCCAGATCTGGGATTTGAACCTGGCTGGGTACCCCGGGGCAAATGATTTAAGTTTACTTGGCCTCAGTAAAGCGCAGAAACACATTTCCTATCACACACGGATTGTTGTGAGGATTAAATATAGTGCTTATGTGAAAACCAGGTGGAAAGATGTCTATTGAAGCTGTTGCTAAAGTCTCTCCCTTTCTCCAAGGTAAATATCTCAAAATTCCTACACTCTGTACTCTCAAAGTCGGCCAATTCCCTCCTCTTTCCATCCCTAAAATAACTAGGTCCCCTGTTGAAGAGAGTGATGAGAGAGAGAGAGAGAGAGAGAAGATATCAACTGTATCTTCCTTAACTTTCTCCAACTGCTCACCAAGTAGGCTGTGCCCACTGCCCCTGTCCCCAGCCTCCATTTACAGTGGACTGGATGACCCTTCCCTGTATAAGATCAAACCTTCACTTGCCAGGACATTCCCAGGGATCTTCAGGACCCTGAGCTATTGATTACCACTCCTTCCTCCTGGGTCTCCCTTTCTACAGAAAAGAAACTTCCCCCAAGCCCAAATCTTCTTGCCATTTTCTGCCCGCACCTTCGCACTAAACCCTTTGAAAATGTCACCTCCATCCCCCACTCACTCCTCTACCACCTGGGGCTGGCAAGGGCTCCCAGTGAAACTGCTGTCACAGGTCTGGGAGAACATCCTTGTCACTACATCCAGGGATCACTGAGCTTCTGGACACTCAGTCGTCTTTGCCATTGTTGATTCCATGAAGTCACCCGTCTCCCCGTCACTCGGACACCACCAACTTCTCCTGCCTTTCCCCCTACCTCTGTTCCCTCCTTCTCAGTTTTACTGCCCAAATCCATGTGTCTAGTGATCGTATCTGTGTGAAGATGTCCCACAGACATCTCGTATCTAACAGATAGAATTGAATCAGGTGTTCCTCCCACCTTCATCCCTGCAATTCTGTTCCTCCACCTGTGTTCGTCACTCTCTTAAGAAGCAAAAGGCTGTTCTTCTAGCTGCCCAAGCCAGAAAACAGGTGTCATCTTTGACACCTCCCTTTCTCAAGTACGGATCCTACCTTCTAAATAGTTCCTTTATCTGCCTCTTCTCTCCCATCCCAACTGTCACTGTCACTTCCTATTTCAATTGCTGCAACGTCTCCTTGCAGGTCTCCTGGCTTCCAATCTTGCCCCACTCCAATCCAACCCACCGCCTGAATGATATTTCTAAAAATGTATCTGATTACGTAGTTGCCTGTTACAAACCTTCAGTAGATGTTCGTTGTTCTCATGCTGAAGTTCACACTCTGGGCTTCTGCACGTGGTGCTCCCTCTGCCTGGAACGCCCTTCCTTCTTCTCCTCGCTGTTGATTCAATTCCCACTTCTCCTTCAGGTCTACATTTAGACTTGCCTTCCCCTGGAAAATTTTCCCTGATTCTCCAAGGTGGTGAGATCTTCTTTTCTCAGCTGTTCCCTTAAGTGCTTTCGCTTATCATACAATTACTGTAATTGTTTGTTTCTCTCTTGCCTGGCACTGGGGCTGGCACAAATCAGGAATTTAATAAATACTTGTTGAGAAGTAAGAATGGATGGAATTACTTTCCAGTGGGTCTCCAACTTGAGCGTGCACCAGCATCACCTGGAGAGCTTGTGAAAACACAGCCTGCTGGGCTCACCCCCAGAGATTCTGATTGGAGTTTGATCCTGTAGTCTGGGATGATGCCCCAGAATTTGCATTTGCAACCAGGTGATGATAATGATGCTGGTTTGGGACCACACATTAAGAACTTCTGCTTCATACAATTTAAAGCAGTCTGAAAAGTGAAGGACAATTACTCTTAAAGAAGGCTGGTAGAAGTTTTTTGGAGGCTTGGTAAATTTCTGGTACCTCTCTTCTTTGCCACTTTCTTTTCTTTTCTTTTCTTTTTTTTTTTTTTGCGGTACGCGGGCCTCTCACTGCCGTGGTCTCTCCCGTTGCGGAGCACAGGCTCCGGACGCGCAGGCTCAGCGGCCATGGCTCACGGGTCCAGCCGCTCCGCGGCATGTGGGATCTTCCCGGACGGGGACACCAACCCATGTCCCCTGAATCGGTAGGCGGACTCTCAACCACTGCGCCACCAGGGAAGCCCATTGCTGCTTTCTTAATAGGGGCATTTCATGAGAGAGTTTAGTCTCTGAACAGATTCTCAGGAAACTGGGTAGGCTCTAAGGTAACCAAAGCACACGCCCTGTAGGGATCAAAGGCAGCACCTGGTGGTTTGTTAATGGGTTGCTAGGCAACGGAACAAAGGTGAGGGTGAGGGTAGGATAAGCAGGTGGTGGAGATTTTCCAGTGATACTAAGACATTCAGAGGGTGTCTGTCAGAAGACCATGGAAACCAGATGTAAGGAATCCCCTTGATCTTTGCCTTGATTTGCACGTGGATGGGCACGGTATCCCCTTGCAGAGAAGTTCGTGCTGTATGTTACAGCCTCTAATAGGATCGGGGAATATTTTTCTCAGAAGAGCCACTGAGAACCCATGAGGGACATTTCTTAATGAATGATAGGAAAGAAATGACTTGGGCTCATCACCTTCTGCTTTGAAAAACTAAGCTCTTTATTTATTATGAAATATATATTCACATTTGATAAATTTTAAAGTAGAGAAAATCATATAATTCCATAACCCCTAAAGGAAACTTATTAAAGTTTGGCATTCATCCTTTCAGAAAAAAAATAAAATGAACATAAAAGGGATTATTCTATTTATACTTGTTTTAGAACCTTATAAGAGAACACTTAACTGAATATTGTGGACATTTCTGTACTGATACTTTTCTTCATGTTTTTAACAGTCACGTGGGATGTTATTGTGTGGATGTACTGTATTGTACTTAACCTTCCCGGATGGGGATTAGGTTGCTTTCCAGTTTTGCTGTTATTAACAATGCTGCAATGGACAACCTTAAACACACACTTGTGCATTTGTGAGGTGGAATGTCTTGACCAAAGACAATTGTTATTTAAAGTTTAGCTAAAGATTGCAGGGTTCTCTCCAGAAAGGCTGTTTAATTTATATTTCCACCCATGACACGAGTACCCATTTTCACATACCTTCACCAACACTTGCCGTTATCAGTCCTTTAACATTGTTATAAGCCCTATTACTCTAATTTTTCATTTCTTTGGGCACTCTTCAAACATTGATTTTCACTTTGTATTTCTCCCAGACTTGCCTGTTCATGTGCTTTGCCCGACTTTATATTACGAATTGTTCATCAATTTTTCATACTGACTTATAAAAGCCATTTGTATAGAGTCTGTTGTTTGTTTCCCTTGACTTTTTTTTTCACGGTGCCATGAGTGTTTTTTGGTTTTTAATTTGTATACAGTTGAGGTTATTAATGTTCTAGGAAGATGCATATTTTCCTTTTAAAATAAAAAGTAAAATTATAATTCCATCTTTAAAAAAAGCTTCCCTTTTATTTCATGGCCCATTATGGGCAAAAGAAGAAGGAAGAGAAAGGACAGAGGAAGCAAAGAAGGAATATAGGAAGATAAAGAGAGCCGTATTCATCATGTTTATTGAATTCCCAAGAGACAGGGAGTGATTCTCAAACTTTAATTTACATGTGAATCACTTGGAGATCTTGTTAAACTGTAGATTCTGATGCAGTAGGTCCAGGAAGGGACTGAGACTTTGCATTTCTCACCAGCTCCCAGGTGAGGCTGATGGACCATGGACCACACCTGGAGGAGCTTTTATTTATGAAGACTGGAAAACATCGGCCGGTCTCAGTGAGCAGTCCTAACTCCACTTAAATTATCATTTGTTTTGAAAACCTCTTCTCTAAGCAAGCAGGGGAAACCCTAACTTCTTGTTCTGGAAAATAGTAAACCACTATAGCTCATTTTTGAAAGAAAAATGACTGCTTTCATGGAGTAACATGCCTCCACTTCATGGCCCTTTAAAATACGTATACGGCTAAAGATTTTTAAACATGTATAAAATGTTCACTTCTTGAGACCTTCTTGTTGGGCTGGATAAAATTAAACTGAGAAATTAACTGGCCCTTTTGGGCAGAAATATTCCAGCTCTGTGCTGGCTACCTCCTCTCCCAGCATTAAAAAGGGGTTTCTCTGTATTATTTTTTTGAGAAAGAATACCTACAGTCCACACATACTCCCTAAGACAGTAACCTAATGGGTCATGTAAGAGGCAACACCATCTGGTGTGGAAGAAGTCTTAGAACTGCACTCAGGAGAGCTGGATTCCTGCTCTGGTTTATCACAGCTACTTTGCATCTATTAAACTTCCCTGGCTTGGTTCCTTCAACTGTAAAATGAGACACCATTAGAGCCTCACTTACCCAAGATGATATTGGAATAAAAAATTTCCCAGAGGTGTCTCCAGACCTTTCGGAGTAACGGTGATGTCAATTCTTCTCTGACAACCTACAGCATACTGGCTTGGCTTTCCAATTTCCAGGCAAGTTTCCATAAAGGTTTCTCTGAACTGCAAAATCAATCCCAGCAAAAGAGGCTCCGGGCATTTTTTGAGTGTCCTGATATCAAGAAGTTGCTTGAGCCATATTCATTCCTATGCTGTAAGGGTATGTGGGCATGGCTTGCCATTTGCAAGGAAAGTAATGGGCATATATTTCTAGATGAAAGGAAAAGGTTAAATGTGGACTGGACTCAACTGGTGGGCATAGCAAGGGTAGTTTGCTTCATAACCAGGTGGTATGAGGAAAGGGAAACTAGCATTTATTGAGTGTGAATTACCTCACTCCTTTGCAACTACCCTGTGAGGTGGGAATTATTCCTAATTTTTTTACAGGAACATAGAGCCAGCAATTTGCCCAGATTTCACAACTAGAAAGAGTGGAGCTAAGATGTCAAAACCCTCATCCACTCCACTGGTGCCTCACCCCCATCTCTGACCAAAGCAGAGGTGCTCAGCAGTGAAGTCACCTCACCCTTTTGTCCTGTTTCCCCCCACTGCACGTGGGACAGCCCCTTTCACACAGCAGGGGTGGGGTGGGGATGAGTGTGATGCTACCGCACAGGGCTGGCCCACAGGAGGGTTCAACACACGGTAGGCATGGCTCATTTCCCCCTCTAGACTCGCATATAACCCTGCGAGTTAGAAGAGGCCAAGGGCTGCTGCCGGGGAAACTGCAAGACCCCTCCCCCCGCCCCCTCGTCCACGTGTCCTTAGGACACCACTGGCCCACAGGGCTCTGCTGTGCTGTTGGAGTTGGTGCGATACGGTCCCAGAAAATACGCTGGCTTTGGGTTGCATGTCACTTCCCACCCTCCTGGCATGGTGTGGGAAGCAGGCAGAGGGCAGGCCCTGGGGTCAGATCCAGTTCAGAATCCACCTCCTCCAACCGGCTGCTGTCCTCGGTCCTCAGTTTCCCCATCTTTCCTCATCTTTCCTTTATAGGGTCATTGTTCAGACTTAGCAGAGGTTGGGTAGCGCACAGTAGGTGCTCTGGAAGCGGGAGCTAGCTCCCACTCAGGAACCTCGGGCCACAGTGACCCGCCGTCCACTCTCCCGCCTGGGGCAATAAACGGAGTAACAGCAAACCGGCACCCAGTGCTTCCTGGGGAGCCAGCGCTGAGCGAGGCGCACGCCCTGACCCGCTGCCATCACCACTTAGTGATCTCACTCAATTATCACACGCCCCAGGGTCAGACTGTGTGTCACCTTCCAGGCCCTCCTCCCACAAAAATGCTGGCCTCCCAGCCTCCAGAGCGCTTAGTTCACTCCATAAACTCCGCTAATGCTTACCACATGCTGCTGAGCTCCGGCGACCGCGTCCACTGCCCTTCGCGGAGGCCCCAGGCCCTGCGCCAGGAGACTCTTCCCACCGGGAGATCCACCTCCTAGAAGACCCTCCCCCAGGGGATCCTCCCCCTAGAAGACCCTCCCCCTAGGGGACCCTTCTCCTAGGAGACCCTTCCCCTAGGGGACACCCCCCAGGAGACACCCCCCATGAGACCCTCCCCCTAGGGGACGCTTCCCCTAGTGCACCCATCCCCTAGGGGACCGGCCCACCCCACGGTATGAAGCGGCCGGCGCTGTGCTCCCCGCAGGCCACCCATGACCTTGGACGCCCCTACAAAGCCTGCGTCCACTCAACAGGCTGCGTATCTGCACCCACAGGTGCCTTTTGTTGTTGGGAATTGAAAACCCGATCAGGCGTGTTTCTCGTTTGCAATCCCCGCAACTTGGCGCATAACCACGCGAACACGGAGCCTGCCGGTGGGAGGGGCGGCCCCCGCGGGCGGCGGGGAGGGCGGGCCAGGGCGCCGGGAGGGGCGCGCCCAGTAGTCCCCGCCCGCAGCCTGCAGTCCGCCGGGCCCTCGGCCGCACGTGCGAGCCCACCTGCGCGCCGGCACTGCTGGGCGGGGCGAGGCCGGAGCCGCCCCAGCGGGAGCCGCTAGGGGCTCGCGTGCCGAGCCGGCGCCGGCCTGCAGTGCCAGCCGCACGTCCCTAGGGGGCGCAGCCGGCGCGGGAAGCCGCCCGAGTCGAGGCCGGGGCCCGGCGCGAAATTCCAGGCGGGCGGGCGCGGCGAGTTTGAAAACAGTCGAGGGCGTGGGGGCGGGACGTGGGGGGGGGCCCGCTAGCCCCCTCCCCTCGGCCAATCAGCGGCGGCGGCGGGCGCGGGCGGGCGGCGCGTGCGGCTGGGCTGTGAATGGGGCGCGGCGGCGGCGGGCGAGCGGCGGCGCGCGGGCGGGAGGGTGCACTTTCTCCTCCGCGCGCGGCGGGGGCGGGGGCGGCGGCGTCTCCTCAGCGCCCGCCCGACCCTTGTTGAGACGCGGCGCGGCAGGGCGCTCCGGCTGTGGGGGTGGCGTGACAGGTTGTCATCTCCCCGCTGACAACTTCTCCCCCGCCGCTCCCCTCAGCGCCCGGCGCCCCTCGTATTTGGCCGCCCGGCCGGGAGGCCACCGCCCGCCGTCCCACTCACGGGGCCCGAGGCCGGGGCCGGGGGCGGCGGCTCCTCGGCATGGCCGGGGGCGTGCGGCTGGCGGCCGGCGGCGGCGCGGCGGGCTCGGGGCGGCCGCGGGGGTCCCTGCCTGGCCCCGAGCGGCGGTGGCGGCGGTCCTGGGGAGCCCGCTCGGCGCCCGGGAGCCCCGGCGAGGACGAGGGGCAGCGCGCCGGGAGGCCAGCGACAAAGTTGAGCACGGGCCGGCGGCGCGGGTGGTGGGCGCTCGCGGCGCTGCAGCTGCACTTGCTCCGGGCGCTGGCTCAAGGTAGGCGCGGGCCGGGGAGCGGGGCGGACCGGGGCTGGGAGCTGGGCGGACGCGGGCCGGGGAGCGGGGCGGACCGGGGCCGGGAGCTGGGCGGACGCGGGCCGGGGAGCGGGAGACGCGGGGAGGCGCGCCCGAGTGCCGCTCGCGGGACCTGAGTGGAGCCGGGCGCCGAGCCTCCGAGTTGGGAGCCCGCCGCTCCTCTGCGGGCTCAGTGGCTGACTCTCGTCGGGTTCCAGGTGCCGGGCACTTGGAGCCGGTGTCCCAGACCCCGCGTCTCTGCGGTCCGGTGCCTGACCCCAGGGGGAGCCCGGTCGTTGCTAGAGCAGAACTTTGGGTGCCCGCGGCCTCTCCCCTAGGCTTTGCCCTCCGCCCCCTGTGGTTTCTGTTGCGTCGGTGCTGGTCTCTGAGTGGGTGCTGTCCCTCTGCCGGTGCCAAATGGCCGTTTGAAAAGGGAGGTGGCATCTCTCCCGAGCCGAGCTGTCCCCGAAATCTGGGTTCTTTTAACGACCCGGCACGTACCCCCTGCCTCGGAGCATACCTCCTCGCTGAAGTTTGCTTGTCTGGAAAGAATAAAGGTGAAAGCAAGCAGCGAAAAGGTGGAAGTAGCTAGCTCCACGCGTCCTTTTGGTGCGGTCTTTTAAGATGCGTGTACCTGCGTGGGTAGCTTCAGGGGAATTGGCTTTGGTGGTATTTAGTGTCGTGGGATATGGAAGGAGACAGGTGGACGGCAGATGGGAGCCCTAAACTTAAATTAGCCGTGTTCAGTGTCCAGGGAAGGTGATGTGTGTGTAGCGACGGATAACGATTTAAGTGGAATCACATCTTAAAGGGCTGAGCTCAAAACTGTCATCGATAGTTTAACAGTTAACTCATCCTTCTTTTGTTAGTGTTAACCTAATCGATGTGCACTGAGGTCCTCCCCGCCCTCTCCCTAAGTGCCCGCTTTCATGTTCTGCTACATGGAAACATATTGCCATATTTCTGGTTAATTTAACTCTCCTCCATTACTTGGACAATTTTCGTTTCGCTTATTTGTGCTTTTTGGCTTACTGGCAGACTTCGGTAGAAAAGCAGTAAGTCGTTTTGTAAACTGGGATCTGTAGATTGCCAGAGAAGCCAGGGCCAAGTGAAGAAATCTCAATCACTTAGGGATGACCTTTAACACAGAAAAGGTGTTTATTAAGTTTTCCTGTTTTGTGTTTTCTAAAACAGTGCCTTGCACTTTGCAATAAGCCCTGTACATTTATACATCTAAAGATTAGTGCACAAATTCAAATGGGGAAAAAATGTGGCTTTGTTTTGAAGTATATTATGCAGATTTCAACTTTTTATCAGTTTGGAGGCTGTCCTGCTTGTTGCTTTTTACGATTGTAGTGTTAATGAAAATTAATTTTAAAAAAGTACTAAGGCAACAAACTTTGTTAGCCAGGAGTATTTTATTCCTTGTTACCAGTATAAAGCATGGGTACCTGTTTTACATTTACATGGTTTACAGAATGAACAGATCTTTTAGTGTAAAATTTCAAATAGGTTGTAACAAGTTCTAAATTCATTGACAGGTTTCTGTTCTCTGTGAAATGCGTAATATATCCATCATTTTTATATTATATTGAAAATTCATGTTACAGGGGAGATGTCACTATTTGACAAAAGCTCATGTATCTTGAAATGAAAATTCTGGTGCTGCTATAGAGATTTCTGATGGGATGATGAGTTGGTCATATGCATGGGGAAGCATTCTCTTGAATCTTATTAGATAAAATGTAACGTTCTAAATGGAATACCTACCACTTGGTTGGAACTGGTCATAAGTACTATATTACTATGTAGCTAGGTGAAGCAATGCCTAATTTCTCTTTAAGTGTTTCCTTCTAATGGCGTTTCATGTGGCTAGGCTTGGGCATGATATCTTGGGAGAAAATAAGTGCAATATAAACCAGTAAAAGTTACATAGAGTTACATAGCCCAAGTTATAAGCAGAGTGCGTGATTGACCATTATGTGAAACAGGTTCACGTCTTCCCAATGTAACTTTAATAGTCCTGGGGTTTCTTTCTACCTGGTAATAGGAATTTGAATTATATACTCTGCTTATTAGTGTGTTTGTAACTTTTCTAGATTGCTTTCTAATTGTGAAAGGCAGGTGGCAATGCATGCTTTCGGTGTGTTGTCCACTAGGAGCCAGACGTGAGTGTTGTAGAAGGTGCCTTTTGAGGCGGAGGATGGCAGGGTTGCAAGTGTCATGTGTGTGAGACCTGTGGTGCCTTAGCTTTACTGCTGGACCTTTACAGGTGTATTGCTTCTGGTAATGTTCAGTACAGCCTCATGTTAAGGTTGTATTCATCAGGTGCAGGGGGTAGGAACGCTCTCAGTTACTGCTTGGGGTGGTTCATAGTTCTTAGTTTCTCCTTTGGAGTTATTTCTAGCCACTTGGAACCATGGTTCTCCAACTTCGGTGTGTATCAGAATTACCTGGGGAATTGGGGGCACCTGTGGAGGGCCAGGCCCCTTTGTTCTTCAGTGAGCCAGGTGGAAGAAATCAGCTTGCTTCCAGGTGATTCTGATAACACCAGAGTTGGAGAACCACCAGCTCCGATTGCCTGGATTTTCCTCATTCCCTTCACCTGCGCATTTCCTGGACCCTCTCTTTCCCAGTGTTTCTCAAACATATTTGCACATTGGAATCACCTGGGAGCTCTAAACAATAGCGGAGCTTGGATCTCATTCCCAGAATTTGTTTTAATTGACTTGCGGTTTGACCTGGGCATCAGGAGATTTAAGAACTCCTCAGGTGGTTCCAGTGTTCAGCCAAGTTTGAGAACCAGTGCTGTGATCCTTTTTACGGAAGATCCCATGACTTGATTTTCCTTTTAACCTTGTTTCTGGCTGGTCTTGTGGTTCTGTAGTGTGTGTACCTCCCCCCCCCCCCAATTCCAGTGAGCTGTCTGCACTTTGAGCTGATTTTCACTTGTTCAATGTTCATGATCTCAAACTTTGAAATTTCTTCCAGACTTAATTAGCTTTTCAGTCGCTCGTTCTATTTATTCCTACTGACATCGTTGAGCTCCTGCTTTGTGCTAGTTTGGGGTTTGCATCAGCATCGCCAGTGCAATTTAAAAATACACTCATCTGGGCTCTACCTCCAACCTGGAGGTCTTTGGAGGGAGAATTTGTGCATTTAAAAACTCCACATGTGATTCTCATATCTTCGTGTTACAGTTTTATCCTTGTTGGCCAATCCCATAATCTCACCCAATTCTCTGTCATCCTTAGCCTGACTTGCTGTGACCTGGACTCCTACCTGGATCCCTCTTCTTGGGCCGATCTCAGCCTTGAGTAAGGTCTACTAATTAGGCTGCTCTGCCACTGGTTTGCTGGAGAAATCTCAAAACAGTGCTAATTGGGTTCAGTAAAAATCTAGCTTCCTTTTGGGCCCTTGTTGCTTCCCATTCTCCCTGAAGTGGTTTGTTTCCCCTGTTCCTCTTACCCCTAGATCCCCTTCTCCTCACATCTTTGTAATTTGAGTTTCAAGTGGAACTTGAGCTCCAGGCTGGCAGCTTCACTAGAGAGTCTTCATAGAGAGTACTACACTTAGTAAGTGTTCAGGTACTTATTAAATTTTATTAGACCACTACATGTTTAACAGATGGCAGCTGGCCACTTGGTTGGTAACCGTCTTGTAAATCTGACGATAAGCGATTATCACCCTCTCTGCAGTCTTACGTATGGCCACCTGTACCTCACCTTCACTGAGCCCTTATTATGTGCCACACACCAAGTGCGTTACAGGTAGGCTCATTTACTCGTCACAACAACCCCTGCGGGGCAAGTAGCGTTTTGTCTGAGAGGAAACTGAGGTACTGGACTGTTAACTGATATGCTTGAGGCCTCAGGACTAGTGGTGGAAGCAGGTTGGAAAGGAGGCTGCCTAATCCACAGTTTATGCTCATAACCAGTGGGCTGGAGTGTCTCCCATGCAGCCTGTGGCTTTATATGGGGAGGGAGAGCAATCTGATCGATACCAGAGGGAAGATGGTGGCTGATGTTTTCCAAATGCTGTATCGAGTTACATGGCCTCAAGGTTCGGGTCACCTAATTTACTGTTACCGTAAAACAATAAAAATTAGGTTAAACAATTTAGAAAATACAGAGGAATATGCATAGCCCCCTGCATATAACTATCCCTCTCCCATAAGAAAATGACTTGCCAGTTTGGTTTTTCTTTTTGAAGAATTTTTTTTCTTGTAATGTAAATGTCAAATAGCAACTTAGAATGGGGTTGTGGCAGTCATTTGGCAGAGTTGAACTCCCCAGAATTGACCACTAGGAGCATACTAACCACTTCTTAGAAGAGCACTTGGAAAGTTCTTTTATCCTCACTCAAGTACATGCATAAGTCCTTTAAATGGAAATAGAGAGGTGGGGTTCATAAGATACTGACCTTTTGTTAACATGCATTTTATCTAACGATAGTTAAGTTTAGCTATATATTGGGATTATATCTAGACAGGAAGTTTCCTTTGTCTTCAAATATTGGAGTAAAACAAAGTCACTCTGAAAAGTTAAGCAGGTGATGGAGTGGAATCAAACAAGATATCGTAGTTAAATTCTACCTCCCAGTTGCCTTTATATTCTATCCTTAAGAGTCCTTGTATTTTTTTTTTTCTTCTTTTTTTGCGGTACGCAGGCCTCTCACTGTTGTGGCCTCTCCCGTTGCGGAGCACAGGCTCCGGAGGCGCAGGCTCAGCGGCCATGGCCCACGGGCCCAGCCGCTCCGCGGCATGTGGGATCTTCCTGGACCGGAGCACGAACCCGTGTCCCCTGCATCGGCAGGCGGACTCTCAACCACTGCGCCACCAGGGAAGCCCCTAGAGTCCTTGTATTGTTTTTGTTGGGAGACTCAGGGCCTTCCTCCAGGTGTCCCTGAGGTCGGAGACCATAATGTCTGCTGACCAAATCTAGAGGATGGAACAGACACAGAGTGAAAACTCAGAAGCTGGATTTTGCCTAGGTCATGACTTAAATTTCTGTAAGAAGTAAAAAAAAAAAAAAAAAAAGCAGTTTTAAGAGTACACCATTTAAGTCCAAATCAGTGAAAGTTGAGTAAAACTGAGGATGGGGAATGAAAATCAGGGTGAAAGGTATAGTATAAAGAGGAGTTAAAGTAGAATTATCTTTAAAAAAAAAAAAAAGTAAAGGTGTCTATGTAAGTTTTATGATCTGGTTAATACAGTAAGCGATGATACGTGTTTACCTAATGTAACTGAGCATTTTAATACGTGTAGAGTCTCTTTCATTCTAATTAGTAATTTGACTTCATCAGTTCTATAAGGCATTTTCTTAAAATTTCTCCTCAATTTGTAAATCTCTTTTAATAAAACAGATTATAAATATTTGTACCTATGATCCCGAGAAGATATTTCGTCATTTGGGACTACAGTGATGGCACCTCGTGTCATCCTTTTGTAGTAACGCATAGAAATTAGTCTTATGTTTTTTAATGATTCCCTGAACTACAGGAGTCTGTCATAGTTTGATCGATGCCTACCTGCCAGTTATTGATCCCATACCTGAGACCTGTTCTGGAGAAATACATTAATAGTCTCACAGCTTCATTATTTTAACATTATTCTTACCATATCCAAATACAAAAATTAAAAATGTAGGGGAGCATTGCTTCAGGAAACTCTTGTTTCTCTGTTTGCTCTTCTAGTATTTAGGTGGTATGGCTTCTGGCAGGCAGCTTCTAAAGCCAGAGACTCACTGCCTTAGCCTGGCTCCAGGCGTCCCATCCCCAGGGTCTCCTGTAGGTGTTGTGGGAATGAGAATGTTTACAAAGCTTTTCTAGAAACAGGGATGAGGTGAATGGAAGAGGCATTGGGATAAGTGTTACTAGACCTGGTTTCGATTTTATTCTGTAACTAACTTGCAATATAAGCAGGTCTGTTAGCTTCTGAGTTGATTTTTCTCAACTGTAAAAGTTGGAGGTTAGACTAGATCTTCAAAATCGTTCTGCTCTGATTCTTTGATCTGTATTTTGTCGTATCCTTTCTGCCCTTCACCAGACTCTCTGTGTCTTCTGTCTGGTGATTCGATAACTCCATATGTCTTGGTTCTTAGAACCTGATTCTCTTCATTTTACCTTTACCGTGATATTTACAATGTCGAAAACAACGAAGATGCAGTATAACATTTCTCCTTAGGGGCTGCCATCTTACACATGATATATTTACTCTAGCCCGAAAGTGGTTCATGCTCAAAATGTTAGGTTCTGTAAAATGAATTAGTGCTGTAATTTATCAGTGTAAGCCTGAAGTTTGGGGAAATAAATTTCTTTAAAATGCAAGATGCTTATTTATTTAAACGGCTGGAAGGGAAAAGGCAAGGCTAATTGAAATGTAGGAGGTACTTAATGCAGTGAGAAATTTTAGAAGATATGAAATAGTGATGTGAGAATGTTTATGTTTACAGGACAGTGACCGTAAGGAATCGAAGAGATTAGTAGGTGGTGTTCTCTTGATGTTTCTGGACGCAACCTAATGTTATGTTGGTTAATTGTCTTCATTAGGGACTTTCAGTAAATCAGAAGGTCCTCAAAATTAACAAAATAACTACACTTTAACAGGCTTAGCTGGCACTCTGTTGATATACAGACAATGTCTAGTGAAGATAGCAGCTATCAATTAAGTGATCCAATTTCTTGATAACAAATATGTCAGCCAGGTAAATCTATTAATTTACTGATCTTTGGAGATTAGCTTGTTGAACATGAGCTAAGACTGTAGTTTCTGCAGTGTTTTGGGGTTTGGTGTGTGTGTGCGCATGTGTGTGTTTAACTTTGGAGATGTGGACTTTAGAGAATTGGACTCCTGGGCCCATATTATTACATAGATAAATTTAGCCTTTGGTGCAATGTTTTGTTGCCTTTTCTCCCTTTCAGAACTCTGCTCTGTATTCTAGACATGATTCTTTACTGTGAGAGTTTTGGAAGCTCTCAAATATGTAAGCTTGATTTTTATGAAGATGAATGATCTCTCCAAGAAAAAGAGCACAGGGAGGGAACTAAAGAATGACTATGGCAACTGGAAGAGGAGTATGGCTTCTCAGAGTGCCGTTAGTTGCCTTTATTAAGAATTTTACCAAACCAAACAGGCTAGTAAGGAAGAAGTTAGATTTGGGGCAAGGAGGTATATCATAGCTTATATCACATAGGTATAACCCATTCATATGTAGATAAGGATGATTATATCCACAGGTGTCTGTGGGTTTTTCTCTTTAGTGTGATCCTTAATTTTGTGTGTGTATTTATGGTTTTGTGAAAGAGGGACTATTTTCAAAGTGAAGGTCTTCTTTCTTGCCTTCCCCCTAGGTGTTAAATGTGATGCAAAAAGAATAGGAGGTTTTAATTTTGTGGACTGAGCCCTTCTGCACAATGAGTGTCAGTGTTGTTTTAATACATGAACCACCAGATGGCAACAGAAAAAGTATTTATATAGGATGTAATCTCTAGTTTCCATAGCTATTTTTTTTCCCCTTCCATGGTACACTGCTTTTCAGCCCTTCATGCAATATATACAATTCTTGTCTATGAGCAAGGTGAGTTTGTAATACCTTACAATGGAAATCACAACCAGGAAATAGAGTAGTGGTAAAGTATTACTAGAAAAAGACATTTTATTTACATGAGTGCATGTATAAACTGTTCCCAGAGGGAGTGGGTTTCCAAGGATGCAACTTTATGATGTATGTTATCGTACAGTCATGTTTTTACTACTAATTTTTAATTCAGCATTTAGCTCTACAGTAAGCTGTGATGATTTGCAGAACATAAAACATGGCTCTTACCCTCCAGCATTTTATGTAACACCTTTAAAAGGAGACGATACATGAGTTTACAAACATTGAACATATTTATGTATTTTCTGGCCAAAGGTATTTTTACTTTATGTGGAATTTGTTTTATTTTTGCTGTGTAGGTATGTCCCCTTTCTCTAAGTGTGTCTTCTTGGCTCTTCTAAGGGTTCCCCCCCCCTCCTTTGCTAAGACTCTCTTGGTTGCAAACTAGAAACTTAGTCTGAATAACGTTTTTTTTTAAAAAAGATTTTATTGGAGGCATCTTGGGGTATCAGTGTAACAAGAAGAATACTTTGAAACTTGGCAGATGTAGGATTCAGCTCCATCTCAGGGATAACTAGAGCCAAGTATTTGAAACCTCTCAGGTGCTGTCCTCTTTGTCATCATCTCTGCTTCTGTTCCTGTGTTGGGGTCCTTCTTGACTCTCACTGAAATTGCCTTTCTCTTTGTGACTAAAATGGGGCTATTGCCAGCCTTTACATTCCTATTGCTTCAGATCCTGAAATAAAGATTGACTTAAAGCTTTGGTTGTGAAATTTGTGAAATGGTCAGGTTTGCATTTTTTTAAAAAATTTTTTAAGAGATGTTGGGGGTAGGAGTTTATTAATTAATTAATTTATTTTTGCTGTGTTGGGTCTTCGTTTCTGTGCGAGGGCTTTCTCTAGTTGTGGCAAGCGGGGGCCACTCTTCATCATGGTGCGCGGGCTTCTCACTGTCACCGCCTCTTTTGTTGTGGAGCACAGGCTGCAGACGCGCAGGCTCAGTAGTTGTAGCTCACGGGCCTAGTTGCTCCGTGGCATGTGGGATCCTCCCAGACCAGGGCTCGAACCTGTGTCCCCTGCATTAGCAGGCAGATTCTCAACCATTGCGCCACCAGGGAAGCCCAGGTTTGCATTTTAAAAGCATTATCTTGAGAAGAAAAGAGCACTTTGATTGCAAAATCGAGAAGGGGATGGGAGAAGCCAGAATGACTGTAGACAAGTTAAACTGTGTCATCTGTTGAGAGAAAGTAGTAGCTTGAGCCAGGGTGGTAGGGTTGGAGGTGGAGAGAGGAGGGCGGATGGGTAGGGAGAGAGACGGGGGAAAAGATGGACAGGACTTGGCAGTAGGTTCGATATGGAGGGTGATTGAGAATATGTCACGAGTGGTATCCAGGCTTCTGACTTGCATGACTGGTTGATTAGGGGAGTCATTCACTGAGGTCAGACCACCTCAGTTTGGGCAGCAAGATCATGATTTTGGTTTTGAATGTATTAATGTGAGGTACCTTTGAGGCATCCAGAGAGACCTGTCAAGATGTTTGGGTATATGGGCTTTGCAATCTGGGCTTTTGGTATAAATACTTGTGGAGATAGTATAGCATGTTTAAGAGGATGGGCTTGGCATAAAATAAAACTGATTCACAAAAGCTAGCTGTGCTTCCTTGGGTGGGCTACTTAATCTTCTTTAGGCATTATTTCTCATCCCTGAAGTATAATTGTACAATTTTACCTTCTTAATAACTGTACCTACTTCATATAGCTATTCTGAGGATCAGTTCATACGATCACAGATAAGGTATGTAGCACCTTACCAAGTACACAGTATGTATCTAGTAAGTGTTAGGTGGTGGTACCGTTGTTTACACTTTTGTGAACGGGAATCGTGCCTCATTCATTTTTTCTTTTCTCGTAGTACTAGGTATTAATAAGCCACTAGGCCAGAAGGGGGAGTGTGAACAGTTGATGTGTAGTCATGTTAATGTAGCAGTGACTTACTGGATAGATTGAAGGAGGAAGACGTTGGATTGATGAGAGTGAATTTGATATGAGGACCAAGGAAAGGCCATTGCGTTTGTTGATAAGGTGGTAAATGTTGATCCTTTTTAGTATAATTTCACTAGAGTTGTAGGACTATAAAGCAGATTGAAGCTGATTAGAGAATGAATGGTCAGTGAGAAAATGGAGTCAACGGGCGTTTTTCTCATACTGTTAAAATTCTCAAGAAAAGAACTGTGAAGGCATTTGAAGTGTGTAGTGACAAAATGATCTTGAAATACCTTGGGAATATTTTAAAAACAATTTAAAAACTGTTCTCGAGACTGAAAAAAAATATGGGCTGTTGTCATCTGGCAAAATTGTGAGTAATCATCACGATTCTCTGAAGTGATCATTTCACAGTTTCCTATTCTGCAACTCCTGGAGCCTCCTAGTGACACTGCTGCCAGAACTGTTAGAGAGGACTTCCACTCCCACCCTGCTGCAGACGCATCGACACTGCGGACAAAATAGAACAAGGGAAAGCAAAAGCATTCCTGAGCCTGATAAACCAGGAAATCCCAGGTGCCACAGGTGAAAAGAGAATTCAAAGCGAGGCTGTAATTGGGAACTCAAGGCCTGTGGTGGTTTCAGATCTGAGTATAGGCCCCAAGGGCACGGACCTGAGGGTCTCATGAAGAAACAGGAGACGTGGTCTTAGGTCTGTGTAAAGAAGGAAGGTGGAGTTGGTGTCCTCCTGTACAAAATCTTGAAGCTGTCCCATCTGTGAAAAGAAGACTAGAAAAGCCTTGCCCACTGGTCTGAGGGAGTGCAAAGAAACGTGCTATCCTCCTGGGACTGTGCATAATTAGGAATAAGAAAAGAGAAAAGCTGTACCTCACACTGGTGGTAGGTTAAAATTTAACACTTCTTACAGTGCAACTAACCCTCAAGCTAAGAAATTAGCATAAAATCTGGTCCAGAACTATGGGAGCCAGTGGAGCCCTCAGACGTAAGTGTACAACTGTCCTGCAGAGCAGATGAGTCTGGGGACTCTAATAGAAGAAACAGCTCATTGTAAGGGTGAACTTGCAATAAAACATTGCAGCCACATGAGAAAATGAATCACTATGGAGGAGCTTTGGCAGATGTTGTAAATAGGAGAAAGGTGCTCCTGGGACGTAGGACAGAAGTCACTTGGTTAAAATTACTAGAGATAAAAGGGGTAAGACTGCAATGAAAAAACACCACAGGTTGTAAAAAGAACACATGGATTTGGAAAGGAACCAAATAGAATTTCTAGAAACCTCAAGTAAACTCAACGGACAGGTTAAAGAGCTGAGTGGATATAAATGAAGAGAAAACTATTGATCTTTGAGGAATTCTGAGGAAATTGCTTGTAATTCAGTACTGAGAGATAGAGGTGGAAAATGAGTGGATAAGACCCACTTTAGTATGAGAAAGTTCACCATTACCGATTTCTGTGAGCTTCCCGAAAGAGGAAATAGAGTGGGAGAGTTACTCTCCAAAGAGATAATTGTTGACAGTTTTCCATCATAAACGCAAGGCTTGAGTTTTTAGGTCCAAGAAGCACAATGAACCCAAGCAGGATAAATAAAAACAAATCCACACCTAGACACGTGGTACGTGAAACATTGGAAACAAGACAGAAGCAACCCGAAGAAAGTCATTGCCTAAATATCTGGAAGACATTTTGTTGGTAGCAGAAGATGATAGAATAATATCTTAAATGCTTTGGGGGAGAAACAAACATCAGCCTGGCATTCTGTATCCATATGAAGTAGTAGTCAAGAGTAGAAGTGAAATGAAAGCTTTGTTGATAAAGACAAAGTTGATCACTTGTAGACTTTTGCTGAAGGAACTACTAAAAGATGTATTTCAAGACGAAAGAAATTGAAAGTCGAAGGAAGGAGTGAAATACAAATAGTGAAGTGCAGACAGGGTTCAGAACCTAGGAGATCAGCTTAAACAGAATCCTAGTAGGGCTACAAGTAGGCAGGCCACGTTAGAGTCTGGGGATTCGGCTTAGCACTTGGGATCGCAAAGATGAAGGATTCAGGTAAAAGAAACTGAGCAATAGGAGTGAGGAATTCATTGTCTAGATAATAGCAAGATTCTTGCCAGATAGAACCAAATATCAAGACCTTCATGTTTAGCCAACACATTCCAAGATGACCTCCTTTACATTCCGAATTGGGGTCTTAGCTGTGGAAAAATAGGACGTGGATCTTAGCTATCAGATTCAGTGCACAAGGGTAAACTACGTTTAACAACATTTGAGGGAAAGCATACATATTGAGGGAGGACAGTGGTTAAGATACGAAAAAGTTCAATGGACGAGGATAAATGGCAGATGAGAATGTAGACGTTTGCTGTTTTGTGTCAACTTGATATGATTGGCTAGTTGTTTTTGACCAACTCCTGGACTTTGAAAATTACTTAAATCTAGTATCACAGTAGTATAGTTAGACAACAGTCATCTGCATCTCTAATTTTACTGTTCTCTGTGGGATCAAAAGTGTGAAATGTAAGTTGTGGTACGATTCTATTTAGATGGATACTTTGTAGCAATTTAAAATCTACAGTTTAGCATTTTATTATCTGAAAATACAGCTTAAGAGGGTTTTTAAAAACTACAGTTCTTTGCATTAAAACTTGCTCTTTCTTGGGCAAATAAACTGAATTTCATCATAGATACTATTGACAATAAAAAACATTAAAAAAAACAAACCCACAGACAGCCAAACCCCATTTGCCTTGTGACTTCTCCCAAATCAGCTATTGAGGAAACATTGGGAGTCTTAACCTGCTCTGACTCCCATTCCCCCCGTTTAGGGGACAAGTTGGTTTGGTTGGAGTCTCTGCCCTGTGTGTAAGAGTTAGCGGCAGGTGACACTGACCAAAATGGTGAGGATCTGAATTTTTCTGACATCTTTTCTAGCGACTGATGTAGCACATGAGAAAACTACTGTACTATGCTGGTATTAAAAAGATGTTGTAGAAGTGGATCTAATTGACATGGAAGGCTGTTCAGAATATACTAGGTGAAAAATGAGGTTATAGCATGATTTGTACAGTGTAATAGTGTGTCTTTATTGAGTGCTTCTCATGCATCAGGCACTGTGCTAGGGACTTTCTATGCAGTATCTTATAATCTTGTGACAACCCTATTTTATAGATGAGGAAATTGTGGTACAGAGAGTTTAAGGTCACCTACTTAGTAAGTGGTGCAGCTGGGTTTTCAATGCAGTGCTGGCTGACTCCAGAGTCCCTGCTCTTGGTCCCTACACTGTGCTGCCCATTGTGCGTGACATGAGCACATGTGGTGGGAAGTTTCTGACATAGGGTCATCCATATATAGGTCAATAGAAAAGGGTCTGGGAGGTGATGCACCAGGATATTGATAGCAGCCGTGTCTTGGTGACTCTTTTTCCTTTTCTCTAATTTCTGATTTTCTGTAATGGGCTTAGATTGCTTTTGAAAAGTGTAATAGATTAAAAAAGTAATGGGGATATCATTTTAAGTCAGAAATGGATAAGAAATTACTGTTTTATAATATATGCAGCAAGTTTGGTTGAAGGAATAGACCAGCCTGCTTAAAGCGCTTATCTCTGTGTTATGGGAAATTTTTCTTTTTTTCTGGAAGTTCTGAGTTTCAAACAACAAGCATTTATAACTTTTAAAAAATTGTGAAAGCAATTGTTATTTACCATAATGTGATATTAGTGGATTTTAGGAGGAATATGGTATTAAAGTAGTTTAGTGGTTCAGACTGAGATTGCAATAATGGGGACTTGAGATTTTGGTGTTTTTTCTGTTTGAGGAAACTTAAATTACTGTTTTGGGCCTTATTTTGTTCATCTACTTGAAAAAGGCATGCAGTATCTAAAATACAGGCTCATTGTAAGAACAAAAACTCCCTTGAAAGATGGGTTGATGAACACATTTGTACCATCGATTTTTAGTTAGTGCTTTAATCTTTGTTTTATGATTCTGGTGTCACATTCTCCCAATAACAACTCTGATATCAAGTAAATTTAATAAGTTCAAGTTTTAATGATATTCTGTACAAAAATTTTGAAGCATATAGTTTATAAATGAAAATTAGTGATTTTAAATAAATTATGAATTATTAATAACTTTATATTAAATATAATGTAAATGCAAATTAGGAGAGTATCATGTATGAATGAATGCAATAGTGTACAAAAGGTGCCATTTTCTGAGAATGACCCTGGTACACAGCAGGGGCCCCCTTTAGCCATTTCTCTGCTATGTCATCTCTTGACTTGCTTTCGTGGAATTCTACCAGTCTTGCAGCCTCAGAGCTTCTCTGGTTCTTGCTGATCCCGAAGTGTGGATGTTCAGCTTTTCCTCAAGTGTGTTTTCCAGTATGTCTCCCTTTTGCTTAAGCTAGCCAGACTAGCTTTTTCTTCGAGCAAACGATATCCAAACCTTTTAAAATGGGAGGGCTTAATAAGCACTGCCAATAATTTTGAACTGTATTATAAATAATAAAAAATTGTAGAAGTTCCAAAAGTAAATATTTCAAGACAAGCAAAGAAACATATATTGATTCCGAATGGGAGTATTATTCTTTGAATTACAACAAAGGGGATTGGTCTCGGCGTGTTTTGATGTTATTTTCATCTTACCACTTTCCAGACTGATTGGGAAGTGAGAATGCCTTTCCCTTACCTTGCTTAAGGTGCTTATGTGCCTTTGTCTTCTTTGCCCATTTCTATGGCTTGGCTTCGTTCTCTGGCTGTGCTTCCCAGGGCTCGTCAGGAGCGGGCTTGCCTCTGCCTATTCCTGTCTCTCTCGGCTTACTGTTTTTGAGTGGCCGTTCTTCCCTTCCTCACCAAGGTTTCCTACCTGCAGTCTCTCCTCCCATGTTCACCAGCATTTCTTTCTATGGGTGGCAACATGTGTGGTCCACATTTAGGATGTGAGCAGTGTTAATAGGTACCCTTTCCTTGTGGAAACATCTAGAAAAGATGCTTTATTACAATAGATGTGGCTTTGTGGTTCTTAAGCCTCTTTATTTTATTTAGCTTTGGTAAGCGGGGAGGCTTAAGGTATCCTTTCATGACAGGATTTTAGTCTACAGTTATATTTTATTATGTAGCACTTATTCTCTATGAAAAAATACATGAGTGGGTTAAAAAGTTGTATCATACCAAAGTATATGTATGAAAGGGATCTACTTTCCTGATCCTCATTCCCCTGGTCCTTTCTACTTGAGGTCATCGCTGTTCGCTGTTTTGAGTATTCTTTCAGTGATACGTGTAATGCAACCATATACGTATATCCTTTAGCTTTATACAGATGGTAGCCTACTGTTACATACTTTGGAGACTGGCCTCAGCATAGTTCTTTTTTACTTAACAATGTATCTTAGATATCATTTTGTATTGGCAAGTACAGATATATCTCGTTTTTAAATACATACATAGAAAATGTGCTTTTAAGCCATTGGCTGTGGTGTATTGGCATTATAACATGATGGTGTCTTGAGTCTTAGAGCTGGGTACAAATCCTGGCTCTGCCATTTGTAAGCTGTGTGACCTTGGGCAAGTTACAGAACCTGTCTGTTTCAGTTGCTCATTTATAAAATGAAAAGTTAATATCTCTTCACAAGGTTTTTGTAAGGATTAGAAGAGATAACGTATGTAAAGCGTTTAGCACAGTGTCTTGCTTAATAAATCATAGCTGCTATTAGGTTCATGAATTTATCAGATCAAATGAACCCCTGATGTGTTTCTCCTTCCTCAGCTAAAATAAAATACACAGAAGGCATTACATGTTTCTTGACCTCATAACTTACCTTGGTTGTCCTTTTCTTCCAGTCTGTTGTTTATAGTCTCTCCTTCTTCCCTCCTCACCCTCTCCCCAATAAATAATATTCTTTTGCTTTTGAGGTTTCTTGGCTCGTTGATGACTTTACTGACCGATCATATCCTCCTGCCATTGCATTGGGTACCATCAGTTATGGTTTAGTATAAACCTCAACAGAGAAGGGATATTTCTGTTGATGATACTCTGGAATGAATTGATACTGGCAATCAAATTTAGTCAAGTCACTAGACAGGATGATTCTTTTTGTGGCTGGGATTTCAGCTGGGATAGAAATGAGATTTGGATACAGATGGCAATTGGCAGAGAGAATTAAGTGTGGGCCCAAGATGCCACAGGAGCACTTCAGCTGTGGGCCTGTCTGGAAGCGGCCCTAGGAGGCTGGTCCACGGGGCTAATTATGAGGGGGCGTGTGTGCGCATAGGTGGGGGGTGTGCAGTGACACATTGTTCATTAAAAACTGTCAGGGTAGAAGACCTCAGACCTCCCAAAAGGCAAGAAACCCCCCACGTACCTGGGTAGGGCAAAAGAAAAAACTAAACAGAGACAAAAGGATAGGGACGGGTCCTGCACCAGCGGGAGAGAGCTGTGAAGGAGGAAAAGTGTCCACACACTAGGAAGCCCCTTCGCGGGTGGAGGCTTCGGGAGGCGGAGTGGGGGAGCTTGGGAGCCGCGGAGGAGAGCACAGCAACAGGGGTGCGGAGGACAAAGCGGACAGATTCCAGCGCAGAGGATCGGGCCGACCGGAACTCGCCAGCCGAGAGGCTTGTCTGCTCGCCCGCCGGGGCGGGCGGGACTGGGAGCTGAGGCTCCGGCTTTTGTCGGAGCGCCGGGAGAGGACTGAGGTTGGCGGCGTGAACACAGCCTGCAGGGCGTTAGTGCACCGCGGCTGGCCGGGAGAGAGTCCGGGGAGAAGTCTGGAACTGCCGAAGAGGCAAGAGACTTTTACGTCCCTCTTTGTTTCCTGGTGCACGAGGAGAGGGGATTAAGAACGCTGCTTGAGAGAGCTCCAGGGACGGGCGCGAGCCGCGGCTAAAAGTGCGGAGCCCAGAGACAGACATGAGACGCTAGGGCCGCTGCTGCCGCCACCGGGAGGCCTGTGTGCGAACACAGGTCACTAGCCACACGCCCTTCCGGGGAGCCTGTGCAGCCCGCCACTGCCAGGGTCCCGGGATCCAGGGACAACTCCCCCGGGAGAACGCACAGGCGCGCCTCAGGCTGCAATTTATCGTCGGCCTCTGCCGCCGCAGGCCCGCCCCACACTCCGTGCCCCTCCCTACCCCCGGACCTGAGTGACCCAGAGCCTCCGAATCAGCGGCTCCTTTAACCCCGTCCTGTCTGAGCAAAGAACAGACGCCCTCCGGCGACCTACACGCACAGGCGGGGCTAAATCCAAAGCTGAGCCCCTGGGAGCTGTGAGAACAAAGAAGAGAAAGGGAAATCTCTCCCAGCAGCATCAGAAGCAGCGGATTAAAGCTCCACAATCAACTTGATGTACCCTGCATCTGTGGAATACCTGAATAGACAACCAATCATCCCAAATTAAGGAGCCCTGTGGATGAAAGGCTCTTGGTGCTGCAGCCAGGAGTCAGTGCTGTGCCTCTGAGGTGGGAGAGCCAACTTCAGGACACTGATCCACAAGAGACCTCCCAGCTGCACATAATATCAAACAGCAAAAATTTCCGAGAGATCTCCATCTCAACGCCAGCACCCAGCTTCACTCAACGACCAGCAAGCTACAGTGCTGGACATCCTATGCCAAACAACTAGCAAGACAGGAACACAACCCCACCCATTAGCAGAGAGGCGGCCCAAAATCATAATAAGTCTACAGACACCCAAAACACACCACCAGACGTGGACCTGCCCACCAGAAAGACAAGATCTAGCCTCATCCACCAGAACACAGGCACTAGTACCCTCCACCAGGAAGCCTACACAACCCACTGAACCAACCTTAGCCACTGGGGACAGACACAAAAAACAACAGGAACTACGAACCTTCAGCCTGCAAAAAAGGAGACCCCAAACACAGTAAGATAAGCAAAATGAGAAGACAGAAAAACACACCGCAGATGAAGGAGCAAGATAAAAACCCATCAGACCTAACAAATGAAGAGGAAATAGGCAGTCTACCTGAAAAAGAATTCAAAATAATGATAGTAAGGTTGATCCGAAATCTTGGAGATAGAATGGACAATAGAATGGACAAAATGCAAGAATCAGTTAACAAGGACCTAGAAGAACTAAAGATGAAACAAGCAACGATGAACAACACAATAAATGAAATTAAAAGTACTCTAGATGGGATCAATAGCAGAATAACTGAGGCAGAAGAACGGATAAGTGACCTGGAAGATAAAATGCTGGAAATAACTACTGCAGAGCAGAATAAAGAAAAAAGAATGAAAAGAACTGAGGACAGTCTCAGAGACCTCTGGGACAACATTAAACGTACCAACATTCGAATTATAGGGGTTCCAGAAGAAGAAGAGAAAAAGAAAGGGACTGAGAAAATATTTGAAGAGATTATAGTTGAAAACTTCCCTAATATGGGAAAGGAAATAGTTAATCAAGTCCAGGAAGCACAGAGAGTCCCATACAGGATAAATCCAAGGAGAAATACGCCAAGACACATATTAATCAAACTGTCAAAAATTAAATACAAAGAAAACATATTAAAAGCAGCAAGGGAAAAACAACAAATAACACACAAGGGAATCCCCATAAGGTTAACAGCTGATCTTTCAGCAGAAACTCTGCAAGCCAGAAGGGAGTGGCAGGACATATTGAAAGTGTTGAAGGAGAAAAACCTGCAACCAAGATTACTCTACCCAGCAAGGATCTCATTCAGATTTGATGGAGAAATTAAAACCTTTAGAGACAAGCAAAAGCTGAGAGAGTTCAGCACCACCAAACCAGCTTTACAACAAATGCTAAAGGAATTTCTCTAGGCAAGAAACACAAAAGAAGGAAAAGACCTACAATAACAAACCCAAAACAATTAAGAAAATGGGAATGGGAACACACATATCGATAATTACCTTAAATGTAAATGGACTAAATGCTCCCACCAAAAGACACAGATTGGCTGAATGGATACAAAAACAAGACCCATATATTTGCTGTCTACAAGAGACCCGTATGCTAACACATATATATGGAATTTAAGAAAAAAAAAATGTCATGAAAAACCTAGGGGTGAAACAGGAATAAAGACACAGACTTACTAGAGAATGGACTTGAGGCTATGGGGAGGGGGAAGGGTAAACGGTGACAAAGCAATAAAGAGGCATGGACATGTATACACTACCAAACGTAAGGTAGATAGCTAGTGGGAAGCAGCCGCATAGCACAGGGAGATCAGCTCGGTGCTGTGTGACCGCCTGGAGGGGTGGGATAGGGAGGGTGGGAGGGAGGGTGACGCAAGCGGGAAGAGATATGGGAACATATGTATATATATAACTGATTCATTTTGTTGTGAAGCTGAAACTAACATACCATTGTAAAGCAATTATGCTCCAATAAAGATGTTTAAAAAAAAAAAAAAAAACTGTCAGGGTAAGTCAGAGGCGGTGGGTCCTCATGGGGAATAGTACGCAGGGTGTGGTGTGTTTAAAAAAAATAAAAAAATTTGGTGTGTATAAACTAGATGAGCTATCTTACTGAGCTGTTTTAATGTTCTTCCTGAGGGTACAAGCAGTCTAGCTGTGGGAAGCCCCAGCCTTTCCCACAGGGTAGGTGTGAGTCTCACTTGATGCGGTCTGCTAAGCTGTGATGCTTGGAGGACTCAGGATTGGTGCACCTGGGAATTCTGGTGTAGGGCCTTTCCAGGGAGTTGAGCGTCTGGAAGAGCATCTGGGGGCTTAGCTGGCTAGTTGAAGGTATTGGTTCATGTCAGTGTGATTTCATCTATACCTACTGGCTGGTGTGGCCTAAGCAAGCTGGCTTACATTTGCAAGGTTTCTTTTATCCTCTCTTCAAGATTGTGTTTTCTGGCTTCTTGGCCTTGATAGGTTTTCACTACTTGGATGATACATATGTGTACTGTTTGATCACCTTAATGTTTTCATCCCTACTGAGTTTCTATCATATGCTGTGGTGATGAGTGAGGATCTATTACCTACTCCCAAGGTATCTGGTGATGGTCTGCATGTCCTTGGTCTGTGTATTGCCAACTGAGCCTCTCTGCCGTAGAACTGTAATCACTGAAGGAAATATATAGAAATGTGGCACATGAGAATACGTTTGAGATGTTCCGTTCAAGGAGTTCGTTTTTGTTACTGTTTCTTTATATTGAAAATCTGATTTCCTCCATTTGTCTAGATATGTCCCGTTCTTACAAGTCCTTTTTTCTTTTCATTTACTTTTCTGAAAGTTTGAACGTTTAAAGAGATGACGGCTCAACTCTGCACCAGCGTTTCCTGAGAAAGTGAGGAAATGAATCCCACCTCAGCCTCGCTCAGAAGTGGTGGAGGGTGTGATGTGGCAGAGCCACAACTCTTCTGCCTTTTGTGGCAGTTACCCCGGGTTCATTTTCCCTGCCACCCAGTTCTGTTCTGAGGTGTGGGCTTAAGAAGCGCCAGAAGGTTCTGCTTCATACAGTTTCCCCTCTCTCCCTCCTCAGCCCTCATAGTTGCACGTGTACACTGGAAGAGTTAGGCGTTCTAGCTCCAGACATCTATGCCCTCCTTTGCAGTTGGAAGTTTGCTCCTATCCCACCTTCTTACTTTACAGGCAGTACCTTGGACTCTATAGAGAAAGCTACAAGTAAAATCAAAAATAGGTATTTTTGGTACACAGAATAAGAACTCATGTTCCTGTAGGTTGCTGCTAAGCATTCAGTGTCAGAGTTCCTTCTTTAAAAAAACTGGCCTTGTTTTTCTGGTTTTTTTTTTTTTTTTGGCCATGAGGTGCGGCATGAGGGATCTTAGCTCCCCAACAGGGGATCGACACTATGCCCCCTGCTTGGGAGCATGGAGTCTTAACCACTGGACCACCAGGGAAGTCCCAAACTGGCCTTGTTTAATATTGATTTTTTTTTTGGGGGGGGGTCTCAGTTGGTGTATGAATAACACCCTAAATATAGAGGAAGCCTTTTGACTAATTTTTGTTCTTTACAAATAAGTCATCAGAAATCTAACCGAATCTGTGGTGCCAGTCTATGGTCTTTGTAGATTTTTGTCAAATATTTTACATATTTTAAGCAATTTCTGTTTAAATAATAATTACAACTATCCCAGAGTAAGTCCTTCTTGAGGTACAGAATTTCTTCAACTACTTATCTTTGTTAAGAGAGGAAATAAGACCTTTCATATATCTTTTGCTGCTTATAGAATAAGACCAAACTTTATATATAGTATTGAACTTGACAAAATATGTTTAAAATAATTTTGATCTCAGGAATTAGAAAAATTAGTACCTTGGTACTGAAAGAACAGTGCGGCTTAAAAATATCAGCTAAGGCTAAGCAGTCTTACTTTTTTTTGTGGTACGCGGGCCTCTCACTGTTGTGGCCTCTCCCGTTGCGGAGCACAGGCTCCGGACGCGCAGGCTCAGCAGCCATGGCTCACGGGCCCAGCCGCTCCGCGGCATGTGGGATCTTCCCGGACCGGGGCACGAACCCATGTCCCCTGCATCGGCAGGTGGACTCTCAACCACTGCGCCACCAGGGAAGCCCTAAGCAGTCTTACTTTAAACCTTGTACTTGATAAAAATTGAATGTAGCTTATAGACTTTGACAGAGAAGATCACAAAGTTCTTGAAGTTTCTCTATTTTTCTTCTGAAATGTAACTTTTGCTAACGTAACATAGGGTATAGGGATATCTTGCTGTGCTAAAATTTTCAGATATATCAGAGCATGTCTACTGATGGCTCTTGAAAACTATTAAGTATTTATTGTACATAAAAAATCTTTTATGAAACTCAAAAATCTTAAAAAAGAAAATCCAGAAGAAAGATGATACTACAGAATTTTCTGACAGATTGCTTAGAAGCCTCAAAATCAAAGTCAAAATGAATTAGAAAATCATCTTTGATTTTCCTGGGTCATTTAATTTGTGTTGATTTCTTTGTCACATGTAAGCTTTCTTACAGTGCAGTTCTAATGATGGGGTCCTGGGTGGTTAGGCTGCAGGCAGTGAGCTTTGGCCTGTTCTGCTACCCCTGGCTCTGGTGGCTCAGCCCAGGAATGTGAATCGATCAGGTGAGGATATCAGAACCTGTTGTTAAGAAGAACTCAAAACCATCTTTTTTTAAAGGTATTATGAAGATCTGTGGTATCTGAAGAAGTTTATGCAAAGAAATACTCTTCATGTTGTGACAAAGGTTATTTTTCAAACCTTAGATTTAATAAAGTGAATGTGGAGTTGTTTTTGACTACTTTGTGAGCATATTACAGGATTCAAAGGTCAAACCGTGCAGGAGTGTAGAGAGGTCTTGCTTATACTCTTGCCCTCCAGCCTGTTTGCCCCCTCCTCCTGTCACAGGAAACCATATTAGCTTCTTTCTTTTAAAGGTAATTTTTAAAATTGAGGTAAAATTTACATAACATAAAATTAACCGTTTAAAAGTGAACAATTCAGTGGCATTTAGTACTTTCACAGTATTGGGCAGTCACCACCTCTACCTAGTTCCAAAACATTTTCATCACCCCCAAAGGAAACCCATACCCATTAGCAGTAGCAAACCCCCAGGCCCCACAGCTGTCCCCTCCCCATTAATCCGCATTCTATCTATATGCATTTACCTATTCTGGGTGTTTCATGTAAATGGAGTCATACAATATGATACCTTTTACATATGGCTTATTTCTCTTAACAGTGTTTTCAGGGTACTCCATTTCTTTTTATGGCTAAATAGTAATCTGTCGTATGTATGTGCCATAACTTGTTTATCCATTCTTCCATTGATGGACATTTGCATTGTTTCCACCTTTTGGCTGTTGTGAATAATGTAGCTATGAAAATGCATGTACATGTGTTTGAGTACTTAACTTTCATTTCTCTGGGGTATATTCCTAGGAGTGGAATTGTTGGATCATGTGATAATCCTATGTTTAACTTTTTGAATATTTGCCAAATTGTTTTCCAGAGTGGCTGAACCATTTTACATTCTCACCAGCAATGTGTGAGTTTTCCCAAATCTTTGCCAATCCTTATTATTCTTTCTTTTCTTTGTTCCTTTCCCTCTTTGAAAGGTCAACTAAGATGTATTCTCCTTGATGAAATCTTCCCTAATTTACCCAATTTAGAATAGTACCCCAACTTTCATAGCATTTTTGGCAACTTCCCTATAGTACCCATAAGCTCCATCCATCTAGTATTGTAGTTATTGTACACATAAATTCGTATTGTATTATGTAGAATCCTTGAGCCTGGAGAGTGTATCTTTCAGAACTTTGAACTTACATCATGCTGAATCAGTTGTAGCTGAGCATTTTGAGTGAATTTATGTATAAGGTTTTATGCTGTTTCCTCTCCTTCCTTCTTAACTGCATAAGTGTAGATGTTCCCCAGGGTTTCATCTTTGGCTTTTTCTTCCTTTTCACCTTATCTACTCTTTGTCAGCTGTCATTCCTAAACAAATGACTTCATCTGTATCTCCCCATTCCAGCCTCTGATCTGAGCTTTGGGTCTGATTCATCCCACCAGAACCTCAAATACAGTAATCCTTTAAGCCAGAGTTGACATGGCATTATCTAGCACCATATCTGACCTGTATATAGCAAGCATTTGTAGTTTTGGAATAAATGCATAACTGAACACATTTTTTCCCTCTTTTCCTGACTTCCTTTTAAAAAATGTTACTCAGACCTTGCTTTGCCTATCTATAAACAAAATAAAAGTGAAAGAGAAATAACAACTGATACCACAGAGATACAAAAAATCGTAAGAGAATACTATGAGCAGTTATATGGCAACAAATTGGACGACCTAGAAGAAATGGACAAATTTCCAGACACATACAACCTTACAAGACTGAACCAGGAAGAAATAGACAGTCTGAACAGACTGATTACTAGCAGTATTAATGAATTTGTAGTTCAAAAAACCTCCCAGCAAACAGAAGTCCAGGATTGGATAGCTTCACAAGGGAATTCTACCAAACATATGAAGAAGAGCTAATATTTGTCCTTCTCAAACTACCAAAAAATTGAAGAGGCTGGAACACTCGCAGATTAATCCTATGAGGCCACCATACCATGATACCAAAACCAGACAAAGACACTATGAAAAAGAAAATTATAGGCCAATATCTCTGAATATAGATGCAAAAATCCTCAAAATGTTAGCAAACAGAATTCAACAATATAGAAAAAGGATCATACACCATGATCTAGTGGGATTTATTCCACAGTTGGAAGGATGGTTCAGTATTCACAAATCAATCAATGTGATACACCACATTAACAAAACAAAGGATAAAAATCACATGATCATCTTGATAGATGCAGAAAAGCATTTGACAAAATTCAACATCCATTTAAGATTAAAAACTCTCATTGAATTTGGTATTGAGGGAGCATAACTCAACATAATAAAGTCCAGTTATGACAAAACCACAGCTAATGTCATTCACATTTTCAGTGCTGAAAATTTTCCCTCTAAAATCGGGAATAAGGCAAGGATGCCTACTCTTGCCACTTATGTTTAACATAATATTGGAATTCATAGCCACAGCAATCAGACAAGAAAAAGAAATAAAAGGCATCCAAATTGGAAGGGAAGAGTGAAAATTGTCACTCTTTGCAGGTGACATACTATATGTAAAAAAACCGTACAGTTGCCACCAAAAAGCTATTAGAACTAATAAATCAGGTAAAGTTGCAGGATACAAAACTAATATACAGAAATCTGTTGCTTTTTATATACACTAATAATGAACTATCAGAGGAAACAAAACAATCCCATTTAAGATTGCATTAAAAAAGAATAAAATACCTAGGGATAAACTTAACCAAGCAGGTGAAAGACCTATATTCTGAAAACTATAAAACATTGAAGGAAATTATAGATGATACAAAGAAATGGAAAGATGTTCTTGGATTGGAAGAATTAATATCTACACTACCCAAAGCAATCTGCGGATTTAATGCAATCCCTATAAAATATCTATGACATTTTTCACAGAACTAGAACAAACAGTCCTAAAATTTATGTGGACCCATAGAAGACGCCAAATAGCCAAAGCAGTCTTGAGAAAAACAGCAAAGCTGGAGGTATTGGTATCCTGCTTCCTGACATCAAACTATACTGCAAAGCTACAGTAATCAAAACAGCATGGTACTGGCACCAAAAACATGTAGATCAATGGAACAGAATAGAGAACCCAGAAATAAATCCACGCACTTATGGTCAATTAATCTATGACAGAGGAGGCAAGATTATACTCTGGAGAAAAGACAGTCCCTTCAATAAGTGGTGCTGGGAAAACTGTACAACTACACGTAAAAGAATGAGATCGGAATGTTTCCTCACACCATATACAAAAATAATACCACTGTTTCTACATGGAAATATTTCATATACATCCCCTGTTTTTCTACTGCCTCAGCATGAATGTGGACTCCACCTACTGTCTGGGCTATTATAATGACTAAGAATTTTTTCAGTAAATACCTTGGGGATTACTTTTTAGTCTTTGAAACTTTATTCGGCTCTCCAAAGCTGACCCAGTTGAGCCTAGTGTTAAAAGCTCTTCACCTCCCTCTAGATGTCACTAAACACCTTTCCAGCCTGTTCTCCTATTCTTCTGTAACCTAGTCAGTGTTTCAGCCAGTATTTTCTGTGTCTTGGTGTCACCATCATCCACTGAGTCACCTCAGCTAGAAACCTGAGACTCATCTTGAGTCTACCTCTTCCTTCCTGACCCTTCCCCTGCCATATCCAGTTAGTCAGTTGTGAAATCCTGAGGGTTTTACTTCTCTAAATATTTCTAAAATCTTTCATCATCCTTACTGAATTTTCTGCCCAATTCTTGGTCAAATCCATCTTCCACATAGCTTCCAAAACATGAATCTCACCATGAGTCTCTGCTTACAGTGGCTCTTATTGAGGCATTTGGAGATCATAATCTGAGCCTTGTTTTCCTCTGCTGTGTAATCTCTTCCTGGGTTTCATTTGGCACTCTCAGAGTACTGAATTGCCAGTAGTTCCACTCCTTTGCTCCCTTCTCCCCAACACACTGTGTTGTTTTTACCTCCTTACTTTATCTTGCAAGTCCCTTTAGCCCTGAATGCTGTCCCCTAAGCCCCCTCTCACCCCACCTTTGGCCAGGCAAACTTCAGCTCATTCCTTGAGTCTCAGCTCAGATATCACGGCCTCCTTGTAGCCTTTTGGATTTCTGTGTCCTCTACACAAAGAATCGTCTTGATTTCCACAGTATCCTGTGCATCTCCCTATCTTTGTACCTTCCTCATTACAGTTTATTATGTCAGTCTCTTTCACCAGTCTGAGAACCTCAGAAGATATGATTGTTTTATTTTATTCATTGTTATATTCCTTGCACCTGGCACAGTGCCCAGTGTATAATAGGAACTTGATAGATACCTGTTGAATGAATGAATACGTTGTGTAATTTTTCCTTTATCACCATTTATGCCTGCGCTTATTGAATTTCCAGAGCTTGCTATAAAAGATAAGAAAAAATATGGTTAACATGGGCCAGCATTTGGGTGGCTCATAATATAGTTGGAGATTCTAGAGGAAAACCCACTTGCAAGTTCATTCGTCTGTTGATCAGGTTCAGGTCCTTGCATTTGTAGGACTGAGGTCCCTATTCCATGTTGGCTAGGGCCACTCTGCTTCTTGAGGCCTGCCTTCTCACAGAGCCCCTCCATCTTCAAACCAGTAACAGCACCCCGCATCCTTCTAATGCTCTGAAAATCTTTGACTACTGTTTTCAGCCAGAGAAACTCCCTGCTTTTAAGGGCTCATGTGCCCAGATCACTGCCTCCTTGCAGGGATAGTCTCCCTGTCTGAAGGTTTAAATGTGCCATATGTCACAGTATTCACAGGTTCCAGAGATTGGGGTGGGACATTTTTGGAATTCTGCCTCCGGCAATGCTCAAAGTTTTGTGATGTTTTGACAGGTTGGGTAAAGGTTCTGCTTTAGCCAGTAAAATACGTCTTTCCCTGCCTTTTTTTTTTTTTTTTTTTTTGCAGTACTCGGGCCTCTCACTGTCCTGGCTTCTCCCGTTGCGGAGCCCAGGCTCTGGACGCACAGGCTCAGTGGCCATAGCTCATGGACCCAGCCGCTCCGCGGCATGTGGGATCTTCCCGGACCAGGGCATGAACCCATGTCCCCTGCATCGGCAGGCGGACTCTCAACCACCGCGCCACCAGGGAAGCCCTTTCCCTGCCTTTTAACTTGAGGGTTTATATGACCTGTTTCCATTTCTTCAAGCCCTTGGTCTCATATTGCTGCATGAGGATTTTAATCATGTGATGTATCTCATAATGTAGAAATAAGCTCGAGAGAAGTGAGTTTAAATGGACTGTTGGTCCCCATAATGAAATCTAGTATGTATTGTTCTGAGGAAATGTGATTCATGTTTCTCTCCTTTCTCCAATTGCAGTTTTAGATTCAGATTGTTTTTCTTGCCTTTCTTCTCCTCTTTTATCTTAGCATTTGAAATCATTGAGGAGATTGTTTTGATTATAAGCATAATATTGATTATAAGCATAACATGGTTTTTCTAAAGTAAGCTTCTTATTGAAATAGACATACAGAAAGGTACACAGATAATAAATATATCACTTGATAAATTTTCACAAATGGAACACATGTAATTAATACCCAAGTCAAAGCATTAGAACATGTATCAGTATTCCAATAAGCCTGACTATCCTATGGCCCCTTTGAAAGCAGTGTTTTATTTGCCTACTAATTTGATGAGCTTTTTGTTTGTTTAATCCTTAAAAAAAACTTATTAAAGAACAGGTATAAAAGATAATCCTTAAACTGCTTGGAGCGTGGAATATGAGTAGTTAGGAGGTAGCTCTTGTAAGTTTGTTTGCTACGGACGATGGGACTTAGTGACCAAAGGTGATGTGGGGCTAGGTTCCTTATCTTCTCAGTAATAGGAAATAAACTCTCATTGTATAACTAACTTTTAGTTATAAAAATGGGCTTTGCACTCAAAGCAGTAGTAGGCTCTTTTGCTGCTAAAATAGAAACTGGAAAACTGTTCTTTAGGAAAGTCAACATAATGGGGTCAATTTGAAGTGGTGGTTTCATATTTTATTTTTAAGACCAGAGATTTTAGTTTTTCTCTTCTATAATTTTGTTAAACCTGTGCCCAGAAAATAGTAAAGGGCAAGATTACAGAATTTATACGTTTGAAAGTTCTTAGGGGCCAGCGTTCAACAGGAAGTCCTTTTTCCATTCTTAATTTTTCTATTTTAATATATGGCAAGTTTTCCATGTTGAACTTTTCTTTTTTAAGAGAACAAGCTTTAGGAAGCTGTATTCAAGCCCCGTATGATGTGGTAGACTTTGCTAATGGGATACCTATTCGTTTGTGTCCTTAGACACCATTACCAAAAGAATTATCATCACCATTACCAAAAGAATCCTGGACCCTTTGGGAAGGACAGCTTCTTAAACTTCTCTACCTATCCACAGTTGGGTGATGCTTGAGTCTTATGGATCCATCTTAAAACACAGATTCTGATGTGGTATTCTTACATAGAAATTTGACAGCTTAAAGCAGTAGACCATGTCATACATACTGATACTCGAGGGTGCATGGTCTGAGCATCAATAGCCTGTTTTTCTAATTACATATATTATAGCATTCACAATCTTATGTACAGTATCCTAACCTTTGTATGTATCATCTTAACCTATTACTCTGTATTTCTCTAACCTCATGAATTATTGCATATATCTATACATAAGTAACTTTACTTATTTTCATTAATACTCAAAGAATACTAACTTTAAAAGGAGAAGAATATGGATACATTTTAAAATGTGAATTTTAACATTACACCTAAAACTCTTTATTAAAATCATACGAAGAAGCTCGTTTTATGTAATCCTGGTTCCCAGGGACCAAAATGATTTTTATTGTAGATGGTAGAATGTGAAAGTAACTATTTCTATCACAAAACCATCTTAAGAGATTAAAGTGCATATCAACAAAATAAACCAGCTTCTCATAAAATTATTAATATTGCTAAATGATATCGTTTTATATATCTTTGAAAGTGTACTAGAACCATTGCTGAGTAAAGTCTTACACATTTTTTTAAAAAACTACATGAATAGTCTTCAGACTGCTTGAATTTCTGTTTTGTTCAACTAATTTTTCGTGAGCAGGAAGATCTTAGAGATGGTGGTTATAATAAAAGTGGCAGGCTTTTAGAAATCATGACTAGATTGCATGAGTCAAGTACATCCCCTTTGAGAGACCTAGGAAAGGCCACCTCACTTGATTGTATCCGTACACATTCTCATTGTGAGAGAGAGCCAACCAAAGAAAAGATTACATATTTAGGCATTTGTATATGTTGTTAAACGTCTCTTAATATAATTCCAATATGGTGATTTGTTTTTCCCTCCCAGTGGCTTAGGATTTGTGAAAATGTTACTCGTTCATTAAAAAACATAGAGTGTAGAAAACTATAAAGAAAGTAAAAACTAAACTGGGAAAGAAATGGGTGGTGATTGGTTCAAGATGGTGGAGAAGAAGGACATGCACTCACTCCCTCTTGTGAGAGCACCGGAATCACAACTAAGTGCTGAACAGTCATTGACAGGAAGACACTGGAACTCAGCAAAAAAGACAGCCCACATCCAAAGACAAAGGAGAAGCCACAATGAGACTGTAGGAAGGGCACAATCGCAGTAAAATCAATTCCCGTAACTGCTGGGTGAGTGACTCACAAACTGGAGAACACTTATACCACAGAAGTCCACCCACTGGAGTGAAGGTTCTGAGCCCCACATCGGGCTTCCCAACCTGGGGGTCCAGCAACGGGAGGAGGAATTCCTAGAGAATCAGACTTTGAAGGCTAGTGGGATTTGATTGCAGGACTTTCACAGGACTGAGGGAAACACTCCACTCTTGGAGGGCACACACAAAGTAGTGTGCACATCAGGACCCAGGGGAAGGAGAAGTGACCCATAGGAGACTGAACCAGACCTACCTGCTAGTGTTGGAGGGTCTCCTGCAGAGGCGGGGGGTGGCTGTGGCTCACCCTGAGAACAAGGACATTGGCAGCAGAAGTTCTGGGAAGTACTCCTTGGCATGAGCCCTCCCAGAGTCCGACATTAGCCCCGCCAAAGAGCCGGGTAGGCTCCAGGGCTGGGTTGCCTCAGGCCAAACAACCAACAGGGAGGAAACCCAGCCCCACCCATCAACAGACAAGCAGATTAAAGTTTTACTGAGCTCTGCCCACCAGAGCAACAGCCAGCTCTACCCACCACCAGTCCCTCCCATCAGGAAACTTGCACAAGCCTCTTAGGTAGCCTCATCCACCAGAGGGCAGACAGCAGAAGCAAGAAGAACTACAATCCTGCAGCCTGTGGAACAAAAAGCACATTCACAGAAAGCAAGATGAAAAGGCAGAGGGCTATGTACCAGATGATAAGGAACCAGATAAAACTCCAGAAAAACAACTAAATGAGGTGTGGAGATAGGAAACCTTCCAGAAAAAGAATTCAGAATAATGATAGTGAAGATGATCCAGGACCTCAGAAAAAGAATGGAGGCAAATATCGAGAAGATGCAAGAAATGTTTAACAAAGACCTAGAAAAATTTAGAACAAACAGAGATGAACAATACAATAACTGAAATGAAAACTACACTAGAGGGAATCAATAGCAGCATAACTGAGGCAGAAGAATGGATAAGTGACCTGGAAGACAGAATGGTGGAATTCACTGCTGCGGAACAGAATAAAGAAAAAAGGATGAAAAGAAATGAAGGCAGCCTAAGAGACCTCTGGGACAAAATTAAACGCAACAACGTTCGCATTATAGGGGTCCCAGAAGGAGAGGAGAGAGAGAGAGGAACCAAGAAAATATTTGATGAAATTATAGTCAAAAACTTCCCTAACATGGGAAAGGAAATAGCCACCCAAGTCCAGGAAGCGCAGAGAGTCCCAGGCAGGAGAAACCCAAGGAGAAACACACCGAGACACTTAGTAATCAAATTGGCAAAAATTAAAGACAAAGAAAAATTCTTGAAAGCAGTAAGGGAAAAATGACAACATACAAGGGAATTCCCATAAGGTTAACAGCTGATTTCTCAGCAGAAACTCTACAAGCCAGAAGGGAGGGCATGACATATTTAAAGTGATGAAAGGGAAGAACCTACAACCAAGATTACTCTACCCAGCAGGGATATCATTCAGATTCGACAGAGAAATCAAAAGCTTTACAGACAAGCAAAAGCTAAGAGAATTCAGCACCACCAAACCAGCTCTACAACAAATGCTAAAGGAACTGCTCTAAGTGGGAAAAACAAGAGAAGAAAAGGACCTACAAAAACAAACACATAACAATTAAGAAGATGGTAATAGGAACATACATATCGATAATTACCTTAAACATGAATGGATTAAATGCTCCAACCAAAAGACACAGGCTCACTGAATGGATACAAAAACAAGGCCCATATATATGCTGTCTACAAGAGACCCACTTCAGACCTAGCGACACATTCAGACTGAAAGTGAGGGGATGGAAAAAGATATTCCATGCAAATGGAAGTCAGAAGAAAGCTGGAGTAGCAATACTCATATCAGATAAACTAGACTTTAAAGAATGTTACAAGAGACAAGGAAGGACACTACATAATGATCAAGGGATCAATCCACGAAGAAGATATAACAATTATAAAAATATATGTACCCAACATAAGAGCACCTTAATATATAAGGCAACTGCTAACAGCTATAAAAGGGGAAATTGACAGTAACACAATAATAGTGGGAGACTTTAATACCTCACACCGATGGACAGATCATCCAGACAGAAAATTAATAAGGAAACACAAGCTTTAAATGACACAGTAGACCAGATAGATTTAATTGATATTTATAGGACATTCCATCTAAAAACAGCAGATTACACTTTCTCAAGTGCGCATGGAACATTCTCCAGGATAGATCACATCTTGGGTCACAAATCATGCCTCAGTAAATTTAAGAAAATTGAAATCATATCAAGCATCTTTTCTGACCACAATGCTATGATATTAGAAATCGATTACAGGGGAAAAAATGTAAAAATACACACAAACACATGGAGGCTAAACATTGTTACTAAATAACCAAGAGATCAGTGAAGAAATCAAAGAGGAAATCAAAAAATACCTAGAGACAAATGACAATGAAAACACAATGATCCAAAACCTATGGGATACAGCAAAAGCAGTTCTAAGCGGGAAGTTTATAGCAATACAAGCCTACTTGAAGAAACAAGAAAAATCTCAAACAATCTAACCTTACACCTAAAGGGACTAGAGAAAGAAGAACAAACAAAACCCAAAGTTAGCAGAAGGAAAGAAATCATAAAGGTCAGAGCAGAAATAAATGAAATAGAAACAAAACAGTAGCAAAGATGAATAAAACTAAAAGCTGGTTCTTTGAGAAGATAAACAAAATTGATAAACCATTAGCCAGACTCATCAAGAAAAAGAGGGAGAGGACTCAAATCAATACAATTAGAAATGAAAAAGAAAAAGTTACAGCAGAAATGCAAAGCATCCTACTACAAGAAACTCTATGCCAATAAAATGGACAACCTGGAAGAAATGGACAAATTCTTAGAAAGGTATAACCTTCCAAGACTGAACCAGGAAGAAATAGAAAATATGAACAGACCAATCACAAGTAATGAAATTGAAACTATAATGAAAAATCTTCCAACAAACAAAAGTCCAGGACCAGATGGCTTCACAGGTGAATTCTATCAAACATTTAGAGAAGAGCTAACACCCATCCTTCTCAAAGTCTTCCAAAAAATTGCAGAGGAAGGAACACTCCCAAACTCATTCTATGAGGCCAACATCACCTTGATAGCAAAACCAGACAAAGATACTACAAAAAAAGAAAATTACAGACCAATATCACTGATGAATATAGATGTAAAAATCCTCAACAAAATACTAGCAAACAGAATCCAACAACACATGAAAAAGATCATACACCACAATCAAGTGGGATTTATCCCAGGGATGCAAGGATTCTTCAATATACGCAAATCAATCAGTGTGATACACCATATTAACAAATGGAAGAAGAAAAACCATGTGATCATCTCAGTAGATGCAGAAAAAGCTTTTGAGAAAATTCAACACCCATTTATGTTAAAAACTCTCCAGAAAGTAGGCATAGAGTGAACCTATCTCAACATAATAAAGGCCATAGAGGACAAACCCACAGCAAACATCATTCTCAATGGTAAAAAACTGAAAGCATTTCCTCTAAGATCGGGAACAAGACAAGGAAGTCCACATTCGCCAGTATTATTCAACATAGTTTTGGAAGTCCTAGCCACGGCCATCAGAGAAGGAAAAAAAGGAATACAAATTGGAAAAGAAGAAATAAAACTGTCACTGTTTGCAGATGACATGATATACATAGAGAATCCTAAAGATGCCACCAGAAAACCACTAGAGCTAATCAATGAATTTGGTAAAGTTGCAGGGTACAAAATTAATACACAGAAATCTGTTGCATTCCTATACACTAATGATGAAAAACCTGAAAGAGAAATTAAGGAAACACTCCCATTTACCATTGCAACAACAAGAATAAAATACCGAGGAATAAACCTACCTAGGGAGACAAAAGACCTGTATGCAAGAAACTATAAGACACTGATGAAAGAAATTAAAGGTGATACAAACAGATGGAGAGAAATACCATGTTCTTGGATTGGAAGAATCAATATTGTGAAAATGACTGTACTACCCAAAGCAATCTACAGATTCAATGCAATCCCTATGAAATTACCAATGACATTTTTTACAGAACTAGAACCAAATGTCTTAAAATTTGTATGGAAACACAAAAGACCCCAAATAGCCAAAACAGTCCTGAGGGAAAACAACAGAGCTGGAGGAATCAGACCCCCTGACTTCAGAGTATACTACAAAGCTACAGTAATCAAGACAATATGGTACTGGCACAAAAACAGAAATATAGACCAATGGAACAGGATAGAAAGCCCAGAGATAAACCCACGCACCTATGGTCAACTAATTTATGACAAAGGAGGCAAGGATATATAATGGAGAAAAGACAGTCTCTTCAATAAGTGGTGCTGGGAAAACTGGACAGCTACGTGTAAAAGAATGAAATTAGAACACTCCCTAACTCCAAACACAAAAATAAACTCACAATGGATTTGAGACCTAAATGTAAGGCCAGACACTATAAGACTCTTAGAGGAAAACATAAGAAGAACACTCTTTGACATAAATCACACCAAGATCTTTTTTGATCCACCTCCTAGAGTAATGAAAATAAAAACAAGAACAAATGGGACCTAATTAAACTTAAAAGCTTTTGCACAGCAAAGGAAACCATAAATGAGACGAAAAGACAACCCTCAGAATGGGAGAAAATATTTGCAAATGAATCAACAGACAAAGGATTATTTTCCAAAATATATAAGCAGCTCATGCAGCTCAAGATTAAAAAAACAAACAACCCAATTAAAAAACGGGCAGAAGACCGTCTGAATAGACACTTCTCCAAAGAAGACATACAGATGGCCAAGATGCACATGAAAGGATGCTCACCATCACTAATTATTAGAGAAATGCAAATCAAAACACAGTGAGGTATCACCTCATACCAGTTAGAATGGGCATCATCAGAAAATCTACAAACAACAAATGCTGCAGAGGGTGTGGAGAAAAGGGAGCCCTCTTGTACTGTTGGTGGGAATGTAAATTGATACAGTCACTATGGAGAGCAGTATGGAGGTTCCTTAAAAAACTAAAAATAGAATTACCATATGACCCAGCAATCCCACTACTGGGCATATACCCAGAGAAAACCGTAATTCAAAAAGACACATGCACCCCAATGTTCATTGCAGCATTATTTACAATAGCCAGGTCATGGAAGCAACCTAAATGCCCATTGACAGGTGAATGGGTAAAGAAGATGTGGTACATATATACAATGGAATATTACTCAGCCATAAAAAGGAACGAAATTGGGTCATTTGTAGAAATGTGGATGGATCTAGAGACTGTCATACAGAGTGAAGTAAGTCAGAAAGAGAAAAACGAATATCGTATATTAACACATATATGTGGGACCTAGAAAATGGTACAGATGAACTGGTTTGCAGGGCAGAAATAGAGACACAGATGTAGAGAACAAACGTATGGACACCAAGGGGGGAAGTGGCGAGGGGGGGTGGGATGAACTGGGAGATTGGGAGTGACATGTATACACTAATATGTATAAAATGGATAACTAATAAGAACCTGCTGTATAAAAAAATAAAATTCTAACATTAAAAAAATAAACTGGGAAAGAAATGAATGTAAACATCAACAGAAATCTTCTTCCGCACAGATAACCGTTGTTAGCATTTTGATGAACTGGTTTCTAGAAATCTCTCTGTACTTCCATTCATATGTAAAAGTATACATATCCCCAATGAAGTGGGATCAAGTTGTGTCCTTTTTTGTTACCTTTCACCCATCAATCTATTTTCAAATCTGTAAATATAGACATGCAACCGTTATTTTCAGTGGATGGATGCATACTCTTCCAGTGTGAGTCAGATTTTCCTTAACTCTCCGATTAATAGACATTGAAGTTGTTATAGTTCTTCATTTTAAATCATGATGTGATGAATATGGTTAGGTATTCATCTCTTCCTACTCGTCTGATAATCACCTTACTTAGGGTAAATACCTTGGAGTAGGTTTGCTGCATCCCAGAGTATTTCCATTTTGTTCCCTATCACCTGGTTGCTCTTGAAAAAGGTAGTGTTAATTTATACGTCACTAAGTGAAGTCCTCATTTCCACATCTTCTCACCAACACTGCTTTGTGGTCTTTTTAAATTATTACAAATCAGAAATAGGCAAACTGACAGCTTCTTCTTTTACACTTTTTCTTTCTTTTTTTATTGCTTTAACTTTTTATCATGAAAAATGTAAATGTGCAACATTAGAATATGCACCCATCATCCAGTTTTTTCACCTAGTGATTTCAGCTCATGGCTAATCTTGTTTCGTCTGCATCCCACCTGTTTCCCTTCTGTCAATTCATTTGAAGCACGTTCCAGACATTATCATTTAATCTGTATCAAATTATTATATAGTACCTCATTTTTATTTACATCTATTACTGAGAATGAGTATCCTTTTATATACATATTGAGTACAAAGTGTTTATACGTTTTTATTTAGTAGTGAATTAGTTGATCACCTCTCTGATTTTATACCAATTGCATTAGTGTGATTTAGCACTTAGGTTTAATAATCTTAAGATGTTAGATGTAACGATAATACTCGGTTCCTGGAAATTAACTAGATTTTGTGCTGGTCAGATAACACCAGCATTTGGTCCTGGGTGTGACATTTTCAGAAGGATATTGACAAATGAGTATATCCACAAGAGAGTGATCAGTGTGGGAAAATTAGGGAATAGTGTCACACAGAGGATGGTTGAAGGAGCCTGGTGGGGATCTTTAGTTTGGAGAAGGCAAAACTGAAGAAAGAGGGTGATGAATGGGGGCAACACGTGTCACGTGGAAGGATTTCAGGGAGATAAAGAGGAAGAAGCTGCTAATTAAGTAGCAATAAATTACATCTCCTCTCTGGGTCTCATACTTAGATTTTACTGATTTTGTTTATATACAGCTGATGAAAGCAAGTGATTAGTTATGTGGCGCAAATGATTCCTGAGGTGATCTTTGTCAGGTTTTACTCCACACACCCATCTCTCCGAAAAAGGATTTAACGTTGAGATTTAAAGTGATTTTTTCATACAAGAAAATACACTTGAGTCGAAAAAAGTAATTTTCCAGCTAGAAAACTGCCCAGTGTAGGCCCAGAATCTAATATCTATCACTTCAGAATAGAAGTTCTAAAATGTTTTTATAACTCATTGGAGGCAAAACTTTAGCTGCACAGATGTGTCTTTCTTTACCCCACTTGGTGTGAATATTCATACATTTCTTTGCAGAAAGAGTAATGTGTTAGAGTATATTGTGCTTTGCCGTACCCTAGGGGGTGTTATGTAGTGCTGTATTACTACTGTTCTAACATCCAGAGAAAGCTGAATTCTCAAACACTTTTGGCCCAAAGAGTTTTTGTACCTATAATATAATGGTTGTTTTTTTATATATTGAATGATATACTGTGTATTTTGATACCTGATCACTATGCATATATAAAAAGAGGATAATAGTATCCCCATTTATCCCTTTGGAGACTGTGAAAATAAGGTTAAGATGTAGATAGAACATTCAGAATAGGATTACCTAAAAATAACATGTTATAAATATAGTATTATTCTGTACATGTTTAACATTCCTTCTGAAAATGGGAAGAATAAAGTTGAAATGTATAGTTGAAATATTACAGGTGTTGAGCAAAGAGACGTCTTCTAGAGGCAAATGACATATTTCAAAATGTTTTCACTTCGTCTTGTTTGACTAGTGCATTATAATGTTATTTTGAATTGTTTGAAATGAAGTAATGTATCATAAAACAGAATCAGGCCTATTTTAAGGTCTACATTTATGAGCTCTTTGAATTTGCTTTTAGGCATATATATTGAAGTTACTTGTAAATGGTGATGATGATTTCATTTTAGATCATGCTAACATCCTAGTTCAAGTAATCTAGCTTGTTTGTATTGTAAGCCACACCCCAGATGTCACACAGAAAGGCAGTATGGTTTAAAAATTTATTTATAAAAACAACAGCTCACTTGGTTGAAAAAAAATCAAACAGCCAAAAAACGTATTACGTAAAAAAATATCTCCTTACCCTAATCTTTCTACCCAAAGGTAACTGCTACTAAAATATTTTGTGTATTTTTAGCCCCGAAAATCTTTATTCATGTTAGATATATGTGTATTTTTTAAAAAAAGATCCAAATAGGATTATATATTCTCTATACTGACCATCACTTTTTCACATGTGTCTTTTAAGATCTTTCTGTAACTGCACACACTGATCTTGTAGTCACTGTGTAGTATTCTGTGTATATCATAACTTCTGTGACCAGTCCTTGAGGGACCTTTAGGTTGTTTCTTTTTTGTTATTAGACATGATCATGCACTGGCTATATGTGTAGTTCAACATATTATTTTTGCAAGAAAATCCAAAAAGGTGACTCCTACCATGGAAATACTAGATATGTACATTTAAACATACTGATAGTGTTGAATTACCCAAACAAAAGGTCTCACCGATGTATCTTCTTATTGTGTTCATGAATGCTATTTATCCCCTCTCGCTGCTGCTAGGTATTATTTACGTAGGTATGTTTTACTTTTTTCATTTAAATTAATTCATATTTTGTTAATGCCAATTTGAAAAAATTTACGTTATGAGCCATGTTGCAGACAGTGGTTGGTACTCATGTAGGTTCTCAGCTCCCATGCCTTTGGACTACCTTCTTGAGGCACTCTTATGACATTGGGGAGAAACAGATTCTTTGTCCTCTCTTCGTTTTGAGCTCCTTGTTCATATACTTCTAAAATTAAATAGCTTTATTGAGATATAATTCACATACCACATAATTCACTCATTCAAAGTGTAAAATTCAACAGCTTTTAGTATTTTCAGAGTTGTGCAACCAATCAACAATCAATCTTAGAACATTTTCATCACCCTTAAAAGAAACCTCACACTCCTTAGCTATAATCCCTTCATCCTTTGAGTCCTGGGGTGGGGGTGGGGTTAATTATTTTAACCCCAATCTCATCTAATTAGTAGTTAGATTAGCCACTAATCTACTTTCTGTCTCTAGATTTGCCTATTCTGGACATTTAATATAAAAGTCATGCAGCATGTGTTTGGCCTTTTGTGTTTGGCTTCTTTCATTTAGTATCGTATTTTCAAGGTTCATGTACCTTGTAACATGTATCAGTACTTTATTCTTTTCTATAGCTGAATAGTATTCCATTTTATGGATATGCCACATTTTATTTATCCATTCATCAGTTGATGGACAAATATTTGGATTGTTTTTACCTTTTGGTGGTTATGAATAATGCTGCCATACAACTTTTTGTATGGCTGTGTTTTTGTTTCTGTTGGGTATATACCTAGAAGTGGAATTGCTGGGTCATATGACTCTGAGGAACTGCCAGACTGTTTCCAAAGTGGCTGCATCATTTTATATTCCCACCAACAGTGTATGAGGGTACTAACTTCTCCAAATCTTTGCGAATACTTATTTTACATTTTTAAAAAATTATAGCCATCCTAGTAAGTGGGAAGTGGTATCTCATTGTGGTTTTGACTTGTGTTTCCTTGATTGCTAATAAGGTTGAGCATCTCTTCATGTGCTTATTGGCCATTTACAAATCTTTAGAGGAATGTGTATTCAGATTCTTTGCACATTTTAAAATTATTTAGTTTTGAATTATAATGTTTCTTAACTAGTATATGATTTCAAAATATTTTTTCCTATGCTTTGGGTTTGTTTTCACTTTCATTTTTTAAACATAAATTTATTTATTTATTTTTGGCTGTGTTGGGTCTTTGTTGCTGTGCACGGGCTTTCTTTAGTTGCAGAGAGTGGGGGCTACTCTGTTGTGGTGTGCGGGCTTCTCATTGTGGTGGCTTCTCTTGTTGCGGAGCACAGGCTCTGGGCGCGTGGGCTTCAGTAGTTGTGTCACGTGGGCTCAGTAGCTGTGGTTTGTGGGCTCTAGAGCGCAGGCTCAGTAGCTGTGGCGCATGGGCTTAGTTGCTCCGCGCCATGTGGGATCTTCCTGGACCAGAGCTTGAACCTGAGTCCCCTGCATTGGCAGGTGGATTCTTAACCACTGCACCACCAGGGAAGTCCTATTTTCACTTTCTTGATGGTGTTCTTCAAAGCACAAAAGTTTTACATTTTGATGTACAATTTCTTTTTCTTTTGTTGCGTGTGCTTTTGGTGTCATATGTCAACACACATTTTTAGATGATGAATTTGCTTGATGAAACACCTTTCCTTTGGATTCTGGTGCAACATGTTATCTCAAACATTCCTTGAACATCTCAGGTGCAGGCTATTTTAAGGCGGCATCAACTAAGTTGACTTAGATATTTTACTTGGGAGTATTTTAAAGGCGTTTTCATAAGAAAATTAATCTAGGTTTTATAATATGTGACCTTGCAATGTAGTTCTGTATATTTATGGTAAAACACTTGTTGTTACTTACTTTATAGGTACTAAAAAAAATCTATTTTCAGCTTAAGAATGTGGCTTTCTCATGCCTTGTCTTGATTAGCAGTAAGCCTCTTTTTTAAGCTAAGATGATGGTGGTTAATTTATTGCAGATTAAAAACCACTTTATCCAAACTATTATGTTTAAAGTTAATATCTCTAACTTTTTTGAGTAACACTAATTGATACTGAAATCGTTTGAGATTTTAAGCTGTTATTTTTGGTCATCCACAGGAAGTTAAAATTTTTTTTCTTTATTGTAGCTTTAAATCTCTTTCTTCTGGATAATTAACGCACAGGGCATGGCTTACCGTTAAGTATGACTAAAGTTGTACAAATTAATGCTAGCAGGGTTCCATCCTTTAATGTCAGTGCTGTAAATTGTTCTCACATTCTTCCTGTTATTCTGACGTTATATCTTATGTAGATATAAATTCTTATTTTGTGGGTATAAAGCGATATGGGTCAATAGGATTCAAGAAGTTGATAATTGCCCTCCTTCACACTTCTAATAAGTAATAACTCTTTTAAAGTGAAGTTAGAGTAATTATAAAGGAATGATAATGTCATCTGTTACCTATTTGGAAAAACAAATTTTATAATAAGTGTAAATGGCTTACCGTTTATTTTAGAAATAATATATTTCTAGGCCCTAGAAAGACTCTGCATTTCATAATTAAAGTTAGTAGAAGCTGGAACAGTTTCTGGGAATGTCATAATAGGCTGTAGAGACAGTAATACTTTTAAAGATTCTGACATTTAGCCAATAAGTTGTTTGTATTTCCAAATAACTCCCCCTCCCCTAAATAGGTAAGAAGTATTTTCGGTAAATCTGTGAAGCTTTTTTGTGGTACTCATTGTATCATTGAAGGTGCCTAAATAATAATAACATTTTAAGTTAAACAGTTAATTCAGCTTACCACTTTGACATGACCACTGATTAGAACTGAAGGCTAAATTGAGGCTGGGGACTGGGTTTCATTGTCCAGAAAAGGCTCTTATATTTCTCCTTGTCAGTATGTCATAATCTTTTTTTTTTTTTTTTTGCGGTACGCGGGCCTCTCACTGCTGTGGCCTCTCCTGCTGCGGAGCAACAGGCTCCGGACGCGCAGGCTCAGTGGCCATGGCTCACGGGCCCAGCCGCTCCGCGGCACGTGGGATCCTCCCGGACCGGGGCACGAACCCGTGTCCCCTGCATCGGCAGGCGGACTCTCAACCACTGCGCCCCCAGGGAAGCCCTGTCATAATCTTTTATAAGAAGAAAAGAAGAGGCTGCTACTTCAGGCAGTATATTTGACTGTGTCATTCTCAGGGGTGGGCTGTCTGTGAATGAGTTCAGATCTCTTGCTTAAGAAATTGGGAGCCTTGGTTCTGTTGCTCTGAGGGTGGCTGATTCCTAATGAAGGTCAAAATGCACTGAGCCGATGGGGCCAGTTACTGGCAGAATCATGATGCTCAGAAACTACTTGTGGGATGTCTGGAATTTCTTACTTTTTAAATCTCTCCGGTCATGCAAATCCCTAACCCAACATAAACTCATGTTATCCGCTCTTGTGGCCATATTGCTCAGCACTTTGGGGTGAATTAGAACAACTTTGAAGACTGTGTTGGTCAGGGTTCAGTTGTAGAAAATAGAATCTAATTCTTTCTACTTTAAACAGAAAGGGATTTATTACAGGGAATTAAGTGTCTTTCTGAATTGTTAGTAAGAAGACTGGAGTAGCTTTGAGTGAGTCGATCTGCAGTATTCTCCGTAGGTGTGTGGTTTCTAACCATAGCTTGTTCTTCAAAATTGCTGTACTGTCCTTTCACTTGTCCTTGATTGGGTGATTCTTCTGTTCCTTAAAGTGGCAATTCCTACTCTACTTCACTCTGGTCCCTTTTAATCTTAGCAGATACTACAGCCCAGGCATGAAAGAAGAAGAAGCTGTGGTGTGAACTCGACTTAATCATTCTTATACCTTCTTTCCTGTCCCTTTCAAATTACTGTGAGTAGCTTGCAGTACTTAAGGAATGTAGGAAAAAGGAAGCAAGAGTCAGCAAAGTTCCTAAGGACACAGAGACTCTTGGAATTGGGGTCCAGGAAGTGAGAAGAGTAAGTATGAGGAGGAAAATAAAAACATTCTAGAGACTCCAAAAACAGCCTCTCAGGAGCATTTGATACCATCAGATTACTCTTTGCTTCTTGAAGACCTGTCTTCAGAGTCTAGGACATCCCACTCTCCTGTCTCACTGACTGAAACCATTTCTCTTCCCTTTGTTGAATCCTCTCCTTGCCTCAGGGCTCAGTCCTTTCTTTTCTTCTCTCTTTGTGGGTAATCACCTGCCTAATTTGTCTCTAGCCTCAATCTTCCCCAGAGGTCTAGATTTATATTTTCAGTGGCCTACACCGATCTCCTCTTAGACATTTAATAGGCTTCTCAAATCCGTCTAAAACCAAACTTTTTTTCCTGCTCCAGCTCTGCCCTTTACCCAGTGTCCTCTGTCTTAATAAATGACATTATAATTTACCCAGTAACTCAGGCCCAGAACCTTGGCATTATCCTTCGTCTTCTCTTTCACATTCAGTCCATTAACAAATTCTGTTGGCTCTACCTTCAAACTAAATCCTGAAACTGACCACTTGTTTTTTTTTAAATTAATTAATTAATTTTTGGTTGTGTTGGGTCTTTGTTGCTGTGCACAGGCTTTCTCTAGTTGTGGCAAGCGGGGGCTACTCTTCGTTGCGGTGCGCAGGCTTCTCATTGTGGTGGCTTCTCTTGTTGCAGAGCATGGGCTCTAGGTGCATGGGCTTCAGTAGTTGTGACACGTGGGCTCAGTAGTTGTGGTTCACGGGCTCTAGAACACAGGCTCAGTACTTGTGGCACATGGGCTAAGTTGCTCTGCAGCTTGTGGGATCTTCCCAGACCAGGGATCGAACCTGTGTCCCGTGCACTGGCAGGCGGATACTTAACCACTGCGCCACCAGGGAAGTCCCTGGCCACATGTAATTGACCCTACTATTGAAACTTTCAAATATGCAATCCAGTATTATTAAATATAGTTACCATGCCATACATTACAACTCCAGGACTTTTGACTGGCATTTTGTATCTTTTGACCACCCTCATGCCTTTCATCTACTCCTTATTCTCATAGATGTGTATTTGTGTGTGTGTGTGTGTGAGATTCCATATACGGTATTTGTCTTTCTCTGATTTATTTCACTTGGGCATAATGCCCTCAAGGTCCATCCGTGCTGTCGCGAACGGCAGCATTTCCTTTTTTTAGTGAACATGGGTGTGCAGATATCTTTTTGAGTTAGTGTTTTCATTTCCTTCAGGTAAATATCCAGAAGTGGAATTTGTGGATCATATGATGGTTCTATTTTTAATTTATTGAGGAACCTCCATACTCTTTTCCATAGTGGCTGCACCAATTTACATTCTTGCCAGTAGTGCACAGGGATTCCCCTTTTTCCACATCCTACCAACATTTATTTCTTATCTTTTTGATAATAGCCATTCTAATAGGTGTGAGGTTATATCTCATTGTGGTTTTATTTGCATTTCCCTAATGATAAGTGATGTTGAGCACATTTTTCATGTACTTGTTGGCTGTCTGGTTGTCTTCTTTGGATATGTCTATTCAAGACTTTTGCCTGTTTTTCAATCTAATTGTTTGGTGTTTTTGTTGTTGAGTTAAATGAGTTCTTTATATATTTTGGATATTAACCCCTTGTCAGATACATGATTTGCAGATATTTTCTACCATTCCATAGGTTGCCTTTTCATTTTGTTGATGGTTTCCTTTGCTGTGCAGAAGCTTTTTGGTTTGATGATATCCCACTTATTCATTTTTGCTTTTGTTGCCTTTGCTTTTGGTGTCAAATTTAAAAAGCCATCATTAAGACCAATGTCAAGGAGCTTACCACCTATGTTTTCTAGGAGATTTACAATTTTAGGTCTTATGTTTAAGTCTTTAATCCATTTTGAGTTGATTTTTGTGTATGATGTAAGATAGTGGTCCAGTTTTATTCTTTTGCATATGGCTGTCTAGTTTTCCCAATATCATTTATTGAAGAGACTGTCCTTTCCCCTTTGTGTATTCTTGGCTCCTTTGTCGTAAATTAATTGTCCATATATGTGCAGGTTTACATCTGGGCTCTCTATTCTGTTCCATAGATCTATGGGTCTGTTTTTGTGCCAGTACCATACTGTTGTGATTACTGTAGCTTTGTAATATAGTTTGAAATCAGGATTCATGATGCCTCCAGCTTTGTTGTTCTTTCTCAAGATTGCTTTGGTTATTTGGGTTCTTTTGTAGTTCTGTACAACTTTTAGGATTATTCGATTTCAGTGAAAAATGCCACTGGAATTTGGGTAGGGGTTGTGTTGAATCTGTAGATTGCTTTGGGTATTATGGACAGTTTAACAATATCCTTCCAGTCCATAAGCATGGAATACTTTTCCGTTTATTTGTGTCTTCAGTTTCTTTCATCGATATCTTAGAATTTTCAGCGTACGTGGCTTTTACTTCCTTTGTTAAATGTATTCGTAGGTATTTTATTTTTTTGATGCAATCGTAGATGGGATTATTTTTTAATTTCTCTTTGTGATACTGTAGTTGATTAGTATATAGAAATGGGACAGAATTTTAATATTTTTGTACCCTGTGACTTTACTGAATTTATTAGTTCTAACAGTTTTTGGTGGAATCTTTAGGATTTTCTATATATAATGTCATCTGCAAATAGAGACAGTTTTATTTCTCCCTTTCTGATTTGGATGCTTTTTATTTTCCTTGCCTCATTGCTCCAGCTGGGACTTCCAATACTATAATGAATGAAGGAGGTGAGAATAGGCACTTGTCTCATTCTCCATCTCAGAGGAAAAAACTTTCAGCTTTTCACTGTTGAGTATATTGTTAGCTGTGGGCATGTAATATATGGCTTTTATTATGTTTCCCGTATACCCAGTTTGAGAGTTTTTATCATAAGTGGATGCTAAATTTTGTCACTTGCTTTTTCTGCATCTATTAGATGATCATGTGATTTTTATCCTTGATTTTGTTAATGTGATGAATCACATTGATTTGCAGATGTTGAACCGTCTTTGCATCCCTGGAATAAACTCCACTTGATCGTGCTTTTAATGTATTGTCGAATTTGGTTTGGTAATATTTTGTTGAGTATTTTTACATCTATGCTCATTAGGGATATTGTATAATTTTCTTGTAGTGTCCTTGTCTGATTTTGGTACTGTATTAGGGTAATGCTGGCCTCGTAAAATGAATTTGGAAGTGTTCCTGCTTCTTCTGTGTTTTTGGAAGAGTTTGAGAAGGATTGGTGTTCTCCTTCAAAAAGTGGAAATCTCCAGTGAAGCCATCTGGTCCTGGACTTTTGTTTGTTGGGAGATTTTTTGATTACTGACCCAATTAGCTTTTGAAACCTCAATCAGAATTTAAAAATTAATAATATTAAAATTTGTGGAAGTTCTGCGTTTCTAGAGATGGAGCCCGAGGTCACCTTTGAGGACAAAATGCTGCTTTGGGAAATGCGCTTAAGTAGGTCTTCTGGTTATGTAGAAGACCACAAGATCGTGTACTGGAATGTGGCTCCAAACTGTTTCGCAGAGTAGAAGCTAAGGGCTTTTCCTCCCAATTCCCCCACTGGAAGAAGTGTTGCCCTTCTAGATTGTTTTCTGAAGGTCTTTAGGGATATCAGAGTACTGGATTTCCGGAATACAAACATTCTTAGAGGTTTGGTAAGACTGGGCTTCCCATAACACGTGGAATGTGGACTCTGAGCAATTGCGTGCCTATGGCAATATTCTGGTCTTTCAGTAGGAGTAGAAGAATTAAAACCATGCGACATATAAGAACGGCAATATTATTGGAGTAAGAGACTGTCTGAAAAGAAAGAAACCTAAGAATAGTGAGTACTGGTAAAGAACAACCAAGCCATACTAAGTAAGGCTGGTTATGTCTTTGTTAGAGATCAGATATGGCAAAAATATTAAAGGAGAACATTGATAAGAACATCGGAATCAGTAAAAAGAGGAAAGCTGGTGAGACCATACATGGAAAGAATTAGGGGTAAAGCTGAGAGAAATCTTTGTTCTTCTTTACTGAAGAAACTAGAGGAAGTTTCACTTTAGATAACGCAGTCTACAGTTAACTCTTTTACTTGCTACTCCCTGAAAGACTGTGAACGCTGAACCTACAAACTAAAAGTTGTCAGCATCTGTGTGTAGTTTTCTTAATGTCCAAATTTTTGATAATTCTGTATTCCAGAGATCTCCAGTATTTTTGAAAATTTTCCTTTCCCTAGTGGCTTGTGATCATCTAAATGGGATTAGGAAGTAAGTCTCTGAGCTAAAGGGGGAAAAGATCATTCCTGCTGGTGGCAGGAGAGTGTACCTTGACCAAGAAATCTGTGGATTTACCAGAAACAGGGTATTTACATGAAGGTTTTAGTTCACAGGCTGTGGTCCCTGTTTTCATTTACTTAGAGCTCTGGAGACCAGCTGAGCCTATAGTGTGACTGTGGGCTGGACATTGAAGGAAATTTGAGGCTCAGACAGGCGGAAGTAGATTATTTCTAGTTCCATATTTAAACGATGGTAGCAGAGGCACCTGTAGGCCTTCAGAGATGCACGAGTTTGGGATTTAACCATCCCTTCCCGTGTCCATTTCTGAGGATAAGAGAGAAGAGGCATTTCAGATTATTACTGATTGTTGGTGATCTGGAGAAACTCCCCCATCCCCCCTTTTCTTTTTAAAAAGAAAAAGAGTAGCATGAAAAGATTCAGGAATTCACTACTTCTTAAAAGGAAATGAGTTCTGGCCTATGTTTTGAAAGAGTAAAGATCTGAAGTAGGACAGACACCAGGTGGAAGAACTAATTTGTCATGTCATGGATGCAGGAACACACTATACATGGAAACAGCTTGTTGAAATAGGATTTGCCTTGAAAAACAAGGCATAGAAGGGTAGGTTAAGTGTCAGGTGGATACATGCGTTTTTCCGGTGATTATATCCCATTGGCTCATTAGTTTTTTGTTTTTAAAAAATTTTCCACATTATCCCAATCTAGAGTTTCTTTTCCTGAGGCAGTTTCTCTAATTTGGATCCTGTTATTGTTACCTTTTTTGAGTGGAGGCTGGATATCTAAGTGATGCAGACGATGGCATGGAAGAATTCAAGACCATGAAGTAGATTACAGTTGACCCTTGAACAACACTGGTTTGAACAGTGCGGGTCCACTTATACGCAGATATTTTTCACTAAATACATACTACATTACTACACAGCCTGTGGTTGGTTGAATCACAGATGCATAGAGGGCCAACTGGACTGTAAAGTTAAACGCAAATTTTCAACTGTTTGGGATTGGTGCCCCTAATCCCTGCATTGTTTAAGGGTCAGCTGTATATCCTCTTTTACTCTTCTTAAGGTGCCTGGCTTAATCTTGGATTGGTGCTTATACATTTTAGTGAATATCTTTCATTTGGGGGTTGTTTTGAAAATTGCTGGCATTTAGAATAAAAGCTGATATAAACTTAGACCACATTTGTATTTATAAAATGTACTGACCATGACTCCCAATTTTTGAAATAATCATAATTTAAAAAATTAAAACACAAATTGAGAGGTTAAATTTTACTACTACTTGGAATTAACAGCTTAACCCATATTCTGTTTCTACTCCATAAAATTCAAAAAGTATGTAGCTCTAATTAGTTGTGCCCTTTGTGTAGTTTCCTTAATGGTTCACCCAAGAATTGGCTATAGTCCATTTCTGAATGCCCAGTGGGGCTGCCCACCACTCCCAGACCTATTGCAAATATTATCACTCTGTCATGAATGGAAACCACAATAACTAGGTTAGCATACACAGACCATGTGATTCGTAGTTACACGGGCCATGTTTGTCATTGTTGGGTGAAGGACCATTCACAGTGGACTCCATACAAATGATGAATGGAAGCATCAGTCTAATGTGCTTGAGCAGATCCTGTGTCAGCCTCTGTGCAGAGTGCTTTTCATAGGGTGGAAAGGGCATAGGGTGCCTTGTGTAGTCCTTACAATGATCCCATGAGGTTGAAGATAGGGAGCCAGCCCACAGCGAGGTTGACCAGTTGCCCAAGTAACACATTCTGTGGTAGAATTGGGTTCTGAATCAACATTTTAGACCACTGTCCATTTCACCAAGGTTCAGATTATTTTTCTAAGACAAAAAACCAGAGCTGTGAACAAATCAGGACAGTATGACTTCATTTTATGTCATGTTTATGCCTGCATAAATGAATATAAGGAAGAGGTCTTTTAAAACAATGTTTTTCATTGGTAATTATCATTTTAGAAATTAATTTTCTGGGGAAAATGTTGGTAAAAGCAACATCATAAAAGTTAAATTTAACAGTCCTCACATTTCATTTGCAGGAACATTTTTTGTATCATTTAATGCTTTAAAAGCTCCTGAAAAGAATTAACTCAAATGATCAATCTGTATTTTTTCATGCATATCAAAACCACACATTAAATCACATACAGTTAATTACATTTCATTGGCTTTCACATTGGCTTTGTAAGCCTGGCTAGACTGTTGAGCTCTGTTAGCTAAGGCATTAACCCTTGCCCTTATGAAAAACATATCCTGAAGGATAAGGGTAAAATATTATTGACTATATTGTGCTTAAATATCTCAAAACGAAATAGACTGGAGCAAAGTTAAATGAAGAAACTGTTGAACTTAACTATATTTAGTTGACTACGTTAAGGAATTCTTTCTGCTATGTAACTATAGATGCTTAAAATAATTAACCAAGCAACACTTAATGTATGTGATAGTGGTTTACTTTCTTGTATCTATTGGGAAGTTCTAATTATATGATTATAACTAAGTTTCAGTTAGTTTATTTCCTCATTTTCTTTGATTTAAATTGGAAGGGACCTATCTGGCCAAATCTAGTCCTTTATCAGTCATGTTATGTGATAAATCCATTGATGTATTTTATTAAGATATAAGGTTTTTAAAAATACTAAGGTAACTGAAGATTTCAGAATATCTCATATCGAAAATTTGATTTTGAATCTTCTCTGAAATTAGGGCTAAAAATCTTTGTTAAAATATAAATGAGTCATTCATATCAATAATGGAGTTCTTTTTTAATTTTATTTTATTCTTAATTTTCATTGGGGTATAGTTGGTTTACCATGTTGTGTTAGTTTCAGGTGTACAGTAAAGTGAATCTGTTATACATATACATTACTATATATAAAATAGATAACTAATAAGGACCTACTGTATAGCACAGGAAACTCCACTCAGTACTCTGTCCTATATGGGAAAAGAATCTCAAAAAAGAGTGGATATATGGATATGGAGTTATTTTTAAAATATAGACATCCATTGGTGAAAATGTACTCTTTGCCATTTGCAAATTTAAATCTTAAAATTTCCACTATGTTTCCAGTCAGCTTTCTCTTCCATTCTCTACATCAACTTTACCCCATCCTTCTCAGTCCCCTGGTGTCTCCCTCCTCACAGGTGTCCTTCATAGAAGAGATAGAAGCCATTAGTGGACACACCCTTGACTTCCTACCCATCTGTCCACATGTTTATACTTTTAGGCATGCATCCTTACCATCTGTATTTTAAGGGCTTCTGGTCCTAATTTCAGAAACTATCCCCTGAATTCATCTATCATGCCCAAATTCATTATCCGTGAAATCTGCTGTTGTATGCCTTCCATATTCTTACCTGCACGTCTTGAGAGGACAGGACATAGACCTTTGCAGCACATCCCAGAGTCCTCCCTCTAGAGTGAATTTGATCCAATAATTAACTCCCTTTATGTCTGGTTCTTCAAAGTTAGGAAATTACACAACAGTTCCAACATTCAGGGCACTTCTCCATCTTACCTTCCCCTACTCCCTTACCATGAGAGCTGCACTGTATGAGTAGGACACCTCATAGCTCTTACAAGCTATAGTTGCTGACAAGTAACATTGTTGTAAAAGGAGGGTTTCATGGCCTTGTAGTGTATGAATTCCCATGACATCTTCATTAGCTTTTACAAACTATTCTCTTAGTTTGTAAGACTCTTGGTAGGGATTCATATTAAATATATCTAGCTATAGTTCTTGAAAGCATTTGCCCTTCCCCAGCCATCTGGTACCTCTTAAATTTTTTAACCTTTATTTTGTGTGAAATACAGCACATAAAATAGTGCATAAAGCTGATGTGTACAGTTCATCCAACTGTAAAATAAACAGCTGTGTAGTTACCACTGAGATCAAGAAGTAGGACATTGCCAGCTCCTAGAAGCACTCACATTTGTTACCTCTCTTGAAAGATTAAGGCAGGTATTCCATGAGCTCATCCATAAGTTCCTACGTTGTAATTCATGCAAGTTAGGAGGCTGCAGTTTATTTAGAGTGTCTAAGATTCACTAATTCACTGTCTTCACCAATCTTTGGATTTTAGTTTTCGTTTTTCCAATGTTTAGTTTTCTGTATGTATTCTGAAGATTATTTTCTTTGACCAAGAAAGTATTTGTAGAGTTACGTTTTCTGTAATTGTTAACAGTGTAGTGTAACTAAATGGAACTTCATTTTTTACAAACCTCATCTTATTCTGAGATTGTTTCCTGATAATAATTCTAGAGATTCATGCTATTCTTTTATACACGACATGTCTTTGTCTTTTGAACATTTCTGAACTTATCAGAAAAATACCTGCTTGATCATGTTAATCTCTTTAAGTATCTCTTCCATTTCTTTCTCCTTGAAATCATGTGTCTGTAGTCAGAATGTAGTCTCTCTTTGAGAGACTCGGGACACTCTTGTAGTTGATGTACATGTGGATACTCGTGGTCCTAGAAAATGTGATGTTTTTAAGTTTTTTTCTCTTGGCTTCCCCTCTTTATCAGGCTCTTTCCTCTTTCTGTTTTTTCCCTCCCTCCATCTCTGTCCACTTTTCTCTCCTACCTCTTTCTTCCTCTTACTTGAACATGATACAGAAACCAGAAAACACAGAACCAAGTTTTAAAATATAATGGCACAGGTGCTAAGATGACATAGGTGTCACATAGCTCTGACCTGAGGGACTGAAGAGAAAGCAAACAGATATCAATGAGTTAAGTGTTAGCACGTTGAGGATGGTCTGAGAGGTGCACATATTATTATCTGACCACTGGGCAGATCTTCTATGATGACAGTACCTTCTTAAAAACAAAAAAGATGAGCTGAACTTTCTCTGCTGCTGTATTTATGATTTGTAATTAAGTGTATCTTTTTTCCTCTTTCACACTCTGTTGTAGTTATGGACAGATGTACTTCTCAATTATATTTGCTTTAAAAACTATATTTAGTAACACAGAATGTAGCTTAATAAAACTTTAAATCATTAGTGATGTTCATAGATTGATGTGTAAGCTGTACCTATTCATTTCTGGTGCTAGAAATGGTGATCTTTGGCAGTGTGTTTCATTAGTAAGTTATTTTAATGAGGGAGGACATTTGGAGCAATTAGCTAATCTGATCATTAAAATGTTCTTTCAGGCTTACGGCATAAGCTAAGGTATGACTCATAAAAATTTTTCTATAAAAGCAATCTCAAAATGTTGTCTGGAAATACTATGCAGCTAGAATTTTCTGTAGGTTTGAACATTCTAGTAGCTCTGAGCACTGATATTGATTTTGAAAATTAAACCAATTGGCAGTCATCCCCTATGAACTATTGTTCATAGTTCTCAATTCTAAGTGGAAAAAAATCACATAGCTTAAACAAAAAAGAGAATGTAGGGCTTCCCTGGTGGCGCAGTGGTTGAGAGTACGCCTGCCGATGCAGGGGAAGCGGGTTCGTGCCCCGGTCCGGGGGAAAAAAAAAAAAAAAGAGAGAATGTACCCACAATGCAAGCAAGTAGCCCTGGAGTGGAAGGCTTTTTTTTTTTTTTTTTTTTTTTTTTTGCGGTACGCGGGTCTCCCACTGCTGTGCTGTGGCCTCTCACATTGCGGAGCACAGGCTCCGGACGCGCAGGCTCAGAGGCCACGGCTCACGGGCCCAGCCGCTCCGCAGCATGTGGGATCTTCCCGGACCGGGGCACGAACCCGCGTCCCCTGCATCGGCAGGCGGACTCTCAACCACTGCGCCACCAGGGAAGCCCTACATTCTCTTTTTTGTTTAAGCTATGTGATTTTTTTCCACTTAGAATTGAGAACTATGAACAATACTAACCTAAGGAAGATGGAAAATTAGGAATGGTACTGTCAGGCCGTTGTTGTTGTTGTTGTTTTATTGAAGTGTGGTTGATTTACAAGGTTGTGTTAGTTTTAGGTGTACAGCAAAGTGATTCAGTTATACATATATCTATTTTTCATATTCTTTTCCCTTATAGATTATTACAAAATATTGAGTATAGTTCCCTGTGCTATATATAGTAGGTCCTTGTTGGTTATCTACTTTATTTTTAGTAGTGTGTATATGTTAATCCCAAACTCCTAATTTATCCCACTTCCCCCTTCCCCTTTGGTAACCAGAAGTTTGTTTTCTCTATCTGTGGGTCTATTTCTGTTTTGTATATAAGTTCATTTGTATCTTTTTTTTAGATTCCACATACAAGCGATATCATATGACATTTGTCTTTCTCTGTAGGGCTTACTTCACTTAGTATGGTAATCTCCAGATCCATCCGTGTTGCTGCAGATGGCATTATTTCATTGTTTTTTTACAGGCCATTGTTATTAAAAGAATCATAATCTAGGCTTTTAGGTTTTAATTTTTAAGTTTATCATTATATATATATATTTTTAAATTTTATTTATTTATTATTTTTGGCTGTGTTGGGTCGTCGTTTCTGTGCATGGGCTTTCTCTAGTTGCGGTGAGCGGGGGCCACTCTTCATCGCGGTGCGCGGGCCTCACACTGTCGTGGCCTCTCTTGTTGCGGAGCACAAGCTCCAGACGCGCAGGCTCAGTAGTTGTGGCTCACGGGCCCAGTTGCTCTGCAGCATGTGGGATCTTCCCAGACCGGGGCTCGAACCCGTGTCCCTTGCACTGGCAGGCAGATTCTCAACCACTGCGCCACCAGGGAAGCCCTATCATTATATTTTCTTTGCTCGTAATGAGTGAATTTACATCTGGCTAGGAATGCATTTAAATAAAACATTTTGGATACCTTCTCAACACAAGATTACTATGTGGTCCCTTAGTGCTGACATTCTACTCCAGAGGATTTGGGGGCTCCCTGTTTGGAATACTGTGAGAACCATAGAGAAGACACACCAGTTCCACAGCAGTTCCTGCTGTCACTCTTCAGTTTATGAACCTCACTTTCAGGAGTTTAGCAATTTCAAGACAGTATCTTGAGGCTTCATGGAACTCTTTGGGGGATGCTACTATTCAGGGCACTCTGGAGGTTACTGTAAAAAGGAATCATACTCAGTAATTAAGCCCTGGAGATAGGAATTTATACTGCAGCCATGACTCTTTGGGTCTTAGGGCAAATCGAGGAAGGCTCTTTGGCTGAATGAATCTTGAGGCTTCCGCTTTGCCTCTGGAACGGTAGATGCTTTCATAAAGATATTTTCTAAGCAAGGTATTACCACACTTTCTCCGTTTTACTTCTGGCTCTGCCATTCTGCTGTCATCTTTGCAGGCCACATAACATCAGGGGCTGGAGGAGAGGTGTTCCTTCCTCTTTCACGGCCTCTTAGAATGAAGCACCCTTTAACATTCCCACCACTTCTGTTAGTTTGTTTCTTCAGTGTTAGAATGTAAACTTCAAGAGGACCGGGGACCAGTTAGTTTTGTTCACGATAACGTTCTTCACTAGATCCAGTGGAGTGCCTGGCACAGCAGGTGCTCATTGTACAATCTGTTGAATAGATGAATGAAGCGCCTCAGTTACCTAAATTTCAGTGGCTGGTGGGGCTGATTCTCATCAGACCGGGTATTTTAAAGCAGTTAGACCTTAGAGGAGCACTGTCATGCAGATGTGTAGCTCCCGGTAGCCTCTCAGATGCCAGGCCCATAATGTTAGTGAATGAAGGGGGGGTGTTCCGGGGCAGAACAGATTTTACTCTCAATTCTTTATCAATATTAGGTCTCCTTAGGGTTACTGACATTCTTCAGTGGGAATAACTGCTGAAGATTCCTGTTGAAACATAAGCTTTTCTTTGCTATGTGTTTTAGAACATGTCAAGAGTATGTGACAAGTCAGTGTTGGGTTGATTGTCCCAAGTTTTGTAACCCTGGCCCAGTGCTCCCTCCACAGCCCCAGTCACTAGGCTGCTCGTTCCTGGAGCAGTGGGAGGAGAAGCTGCCAGGTTAGCTACATGAGAAGCCCCTGAGGAAGGGAAGTCTGTCCTCTGCTGTGAAGCTGTGAGCCCACTGGGAGGAGGGGCAGGTTTTACTTTGGGGAATTTCCATACTGGAAATGGTTCTGCCTATGTGTTACTCCATGTACTTACATGGAGCAGCAATTCAGCACATTCGAATAGTAAGGCCTGCAGTTGCCATTTATAGCAGATGTACTGAAGAAACAAAATGATGAGTTGGCAGTCATATCTGCCACCTTCTCGCTTTGGTTGAATTTTAAAGTGACAAACGTTAAGAAATTTAATAGGATCAAAAGATAATCTTAAACATATAACAAAGTCTTAGAAAATAATATGTGGCCAGGTATCTCTGATACTGTCGTTATTTCCATAATTACTTAATTGAAAAAACCTTTATTGAAACTAGCGCTAATTTTCTGGATGTTTGTGGTAAGAATATTTGTATTTCTTTTGTTGTACCTCTGCGTTACTTATTCTTTGAGTCCATTTTATGTCCCACCTACTAGTAGGTTCTCTTCTCATTTTTTCTACTTCAATGTCCAGGTCTGGTCTTTTCTGCATTTCCATGTATGTCTTCCTTCCTCAGGTTACTTCTCTCACATCCTCATTTCCTCATCTTCTCTGTTTATCTTTTGCTTTTGATTCACTCCATTTAAATCTACAGTTTCACAATCTCTCATTTATTTTTTAAATTATTCATGAGTGTCAGTAGGAGGTTTCAAATAGGCTAAGAGCTAGCTATGCTTCCTGACCACCTACGCTGTGGTTGCTTCCTTCTTAGACTTAACTGTTGGCTAGAATTCTCCTTTGGTCATGCAAAGTATATAGGCCTTTACTTAATATTTATTAGAGGAAAGCTATGTAGCTGGGCAGGTTTCTAATCTCAATCAATTAAAAATAACTAGTGAATTTTTCAGGGTGATTATTTAAAGTGCTATACTGATAATAGATACTGAAACGAAGCCATATGCACAACCTGGCATTTTAAAAAGTCTGTTTTAAGTATTCTAGATCTATACCTTGGAGCAGATTAATTTTTCAATGACAGGCCTCATCTTGTCTACATTGAGTTATGACTTGGTACCACGCTTTATTGCAAAACTCTCAGACCTTTAGGATTTAAAGTTTATTATTGCAATTTTAGAACAGGTTAGAAAGGAAAGAAAAATAACTTTCCTGAGTGAAAGGACCTAGTTCTCACAATAGCATTTTGATCTGAGGACTATACTGTGATAAATAACTCTCACTGTAGAAGCTGGATGAAATTAACCTTGAGAGAACTTATATACCCCTGAGGCATTAGGTGTCTGATTATGACTTTGTATAATCTGTTTTCACACAGCGTAGTACATAAATATGTGTGTGAGCTGAGTGTAAATGCAACCTTCCTTTACCTTTTTTTTTTTTTTTGACTCTTTGGTGACTCCTTTTAGAGAGGATTTATTGAACACTGCTTGAATCTTCTCTTTTTGTCATTGTGGTAATCTTATTTGAGTAGGATTTTGATGACTGTGTTTGAACATAAATATACAGCAGTAGAAAATTTATACACCACCAAATTCATAATCGTGCTTGGATTTATTATATCTAAAGAAATGGCATTTTTAATATTTTCTGGTATCTTTACAAACTCCATTAGAATACTAAGGTTTAAAAAATTAAGTATAATTACTTTTTCCTTTTCAGACTATTGAAGGAATACACAAGATTTAAAATTCATTAATTTTTAGAAAATAAAAAATTTGCATTTATTTTTTAAACTAACACTCTGCAGTGTAAATTATAGTGTTGAAATATATAATTAAGAAAAACAGTACTCATTAACAATTATATGCATACACAACTGGTTTTTCTCCCTGGGAGACTTTTTTTTTTTTTAACTTTTCATTTTGTATTGGAGTACAGTTGATTAACAATGTTGTGTTAGTTTCAGGTGTACAGCACAGTGATTCAGTTATTCATATAAATGTATCTATTCTTTTTCAAATTCTTTTCCCATTTAGGTTGTTACAGAATATTGAGCAGAGTTCCCTGTGCTATACAGTAGGTCCTTGTTGGTTATCCATTTTAAATATAGCTGTGTGTACCTGTCAATCCCCAACTCCTTAACTATCCCTCCCACCCACACACACGCTTTGTAACCATAAGTTCATTCTCTAAGTCTGTGAGTCTTTTTCTGTTTTGTAAATAAGTTCATTTGTATCATTTTTTTTAGATTCCGCATAAAAGCAATATCATATATTTGTCTTTGTCTGACTTACTTCACTCAGTATGGCAGTCACTAGGTCCATCCATGTTGCTGCAAATGACATTATTTTATTCTTTTTATGGCTGAATAATATTCCATTGTATATATATATACACCACATCTTCTTTATCCATTCCTCTGTCAGCAGACATTTAGTTTGCTTCCATGTCTTGTCTATTGTAAACAGTGCTGCAGTGAACATTAGGGTACATGTATCCTTTCAGGCCATGTTTTTCTCCAGACATATGCCCAGGAGTGGGATTGCTGGGTCATATGGTAGTTCCATGTTTAGTTTTTTAAGGAACCTCCATGCTGTTCTCCATAGTGGCTGTACCAATTTACATTCCCACCAGCAGTGTAGGAGGGGTCCCTTCCCTCCATACCTCTCCAGCATGGAAGACATTTTCATGTACTGTCTAAAAGGTACTTTAGGGGATTGTTTATAGTTTATACTTTTCTTTTACAGTTTTCTATGCTTGTTTTACTAGACTTCTAAGAAAAACTTGGGTAATTTTAGGAAATAAACATTTGTGTCTCATTTACTTAATTTTTTATTTTGAGATAATTATAGATTAATATGTTGTTCTAAGATACTGTATAAGGGAGATCCTCTGCCCCTTTTACCAGGTTTCCCTCAGTTGTAGCATCTTGACAACTATAGAACAATATCACATCCAGGATATTGACATTGATACAGTCAAGATACAGAACATTTTCATCACAAGGATCCCTCTTGTTACTCTTTTATAGCCACACCCATTTTCCTCCTGCTGACCTCAATACTACCCCTGGCAACCACTAATTTGTTCATTTCCATAATTTTACTTGAAGAACTATAGAAATGGAATAACACACTATGTAACTTTCGGGATTGCCTTTTTTCACTCAGCATAATTCTCTGGATATTCATCTAGATATCACCAATTCATTTCTTTTTAGAAATAAGTAGATTGTTTGCTAGAGAATGGTGGTAGTAGAAATGCCTCTTGATTTTAAGGACCTTTGAAGACTTTAAATATTTCATTTATTTTCAGTTTGGATATATTCTGTTTTCATCTTGTTCCTTTCCAAGACCTAGAGCCAGCCTTCTCTCCAAGAAGCTCTGGTTTCTTTTAGGGGAGAATGATATTTAGAAACCGAGATCTGGGCTCTATTGTGACAGGTGGCCATTGCTTCAAAATAGCTAGAAAAAACAGTGGTCAGAGCTAGGAAATGAAAATAATTATGAATTCACATTGATATTTCAAAGTCAAATTTAACAGCAGATGGTTTTTAACTTTTTAGCTTCTTTCACTTTATATTTGTCTTTTTTCTCTTACATTGAAAATAATTGTTCCTTAATAATAAGTTATTTGCTTTATCCTACAATATACATAAAGCATTTTAAAATTACAGTACCAATATTATTAAGAATAAAACTACTGAATAAAGTTCAAGATTTTTTGCAGGTGTTTTTTTAAGGTTAGAGTCCTTTCAATGTATACTACCAAGCATGTACAGAGACAGTACTGAGTTGAAAATTTTCTTCAAACAAATCAGTGTGTAGATATTTTACCAATTTGATATAAATATTGGTTTATTTAATTCCATTTCTTTACATATTTGTTTTGATTTAATTTTGTATATATATCTATATGTATACATATATACACAAGTACATAGATGTATATTTGTATATATGTATGTATAGATATATACACATGTATATATCAGTACATTAAGTTCAAAAGTCAAAATTAAATAAAAAGCTATCTTTAGAGATGGCTCACTTGCATCTCTAACCCCTTCACCCATTCCCAGTGTCTCCTCCATTTTTATTAATTTTTGTCATAAAAATAGGGAAGTACATATTTTCTTATACAAAAGGTAGTATTGTATTCTCTCTGTTCTCCATCTTTTTTTAAATTTCACAGTATATCCTGCAGATTACTCCATAATAGTACATAAAGATATTCCTTACTCCTTTTTATGGCAGCATAAGTACTGGATAATTTTGCATGTGTAATTTTATCAGATATTGTAGGCTTCCCCTTTATGGGGATTTTATTTTATTAATCAACAGTGTTTGCCATTTTCAGTTACTTCTCAACCTTGCCAGGAGAGAAGGTTGTTGCCAGGTAGGTTAGAAGTAGTGTTTCAGTGTAGTTTCACTTTACATTTCTCTTATGAGTATAATTGAGCATTTTAAAAATATTTAAGAGCTTTCTTTTCTGTAAACTGTTGGTTCATCTGTTTTGCCTGTTTGTCTATCAGATTTTTGATACTTATTGCTTCTATTTTTGAAGAAAAAGAAAGATTCTCTCTTTGGGAGATGAATTGTGACTGTTGTATTCTGGTTTTCCATTTGTTTTAGGATGTTTTTTTTTGGATGTATAAGGTTTTTTTTAAAGGTTTATTATTTATTTATTTATTTTATTTATTTCGGCTGCGTCGGGTCTTAGTTGTGGCATGTGGGATCTTTGAGGCATGTGGGATCTTTTGTTGCAGTGCGCGGCGTTGCAGTGCATGGGCTTTTCTCTAGTTGTGGCATGTGGGATTTCTCTTCTCTAGTTGTGGCACGTAGGCTCCAGGGCACGTGGGTTCTGTAGTTGTGGTGCGTGGGTTCCAGAGCACGTGGGCTCTGTAGTTTGCGGCACGCAGCCTCTCTGGTTGAGGCCCGCAAGCTCAGTAGTTGTGGCATACGGACTTAGTTGCCCCACGGCACGTGGGATCTTAGTTCCCTGACCAGGAATCAAACCCGTGTCCCCTGCATTGCAAGGTAGATTCTTTACCACTGGACCACCAGGGAAGTCCCATGTGTAAGTTTTGAAAAATATCTCTTTTAAAGTTGTAATTTCATGTGCTCTAGATCTTTATGCGTAGATGGGATGGAGAAGTTACAAATTTCTTTTCATGTCTGCATTCTCTAGCTGCTCACCTTTTGGGGGTATATTTCAAACCACCTTGTCAATAACAGTGCATTATTCCAGCTCCTTTGCTGATTAATCTTCTCACCATATACCAGAAAACCAGAGAAAGCCTCTACTGGCATTTTTCTCTCATAAACTTGTCATTTGTGAAACAGTTGCCTAGTGCTGTTAATTCTTTTTGTGGAACGACATTCATGCCCTTTTCCCCTCTGTATTTGTTATACATTTCCATAGTCTTGTTCTTTGCATCTCTTGCCTAAAACGAGTTTACAGTACCTTTCTGCAAAGGGCCAGAAGTAAGTATTTTAGGCTTTGCAGACTATATAGTCTCAGTCACAATTACTCAAATCTGTTTTTGTTGTGTAAAGGCAACCTTAGACAATATGTAAATGAATGTCATGGCTGTGTTCTAGCAAATTTTTATTTGCAACAACAGGTGATGGTGGAGGGAGAGGGAGAAGAGTGGGCAGATTTGGCCCATGGATTACATTCTGCTGACCCCTGCTCTAGGCCATTATAGTTAAACTCCCCCTCAACGTGTTTAACTGCTCACTTCCTTGCCATCATTTTGAGTAAGTGAAAAGCTATTAAAAAAACTTCACTATAAAATCAGATAGTAGAGTCATCAACCTCCAGGGAATTTGGTATAGTGTTTGGATGATGATGGTGATAAGATTTTATTTATTTTTGATACACTATTATTATAGCACAAATATGCAGAAAAAATTTTAAAGAAAATCAGAATAACTAGAACATGCTTTAATTCCTATTTATTGGACGCTAATGTTGCTGACAGTACTCCCTTTGAGGATGAACTTTGTAGAAAGACAGTGATACCATCACACTGTCAGAACTCTCTGTAGAAGTGATAATTCTAAGAGGAAATGATCTGCATCGGGAAGGAGTCCTGTCACATTATTGCCAGTGTTATTGTCCTCAACTAAAAGTAAACTTAGTAATAATGGCTTCTATGAGTAAAAAAAAAATCTGAAACAGATAAAATACATAAAACTTAGTTAACTATTGAGTCAGTTGTGTAAGTCCTGATCATTTCTAGGTATTACAAAGAAGAAAGTGTCCCCATGCCTCTCCTTTCCTGAAAGAGTGTCTTGTGTACCTGCTATTGACAAAGATATTTGTCCTCTTGTTAGGCTAGTGTTTAAATGAACATTTAAAATCACCTATTTCCCAACTCACTTTTGTGGGAAACATTTATTCAGTTCCAAATCTTATCAGAGGGATTGCAAATCCGGTGTCTCTTACTACCATGTTTCTATCCAGTTTTCATGGTGTTGCAGAAGGGCGGTCAGTAATAGGGTATTAGAGGATTGAGTGAAATTGACAATTTGAGAATTAAAAGCAGTATGTAAGGGCTTGGATCATGGATGGGATGGTAGAGTTGAAGGGATAAAGCAGTAAGGATAGTAGGAGAGAAGACCCACTGGAAACTCTCTAGGACTTTGACAGTCTGTTATTTGAACCCAAAGCATGTGGCATTTGGACCTTGCCATCCCAATCTTCCTTTCTATTCATTTCCACTCCTAGAAGTGAAAAGGAGCCTGGTATGACCTGGCATCTCCTCTATATCATAACACCCCGATTCAAACTTCTTCATGTTTTTATGAGAACCAAATGAGACAGTTAATGCAAAGCACTTAGAACAGTACTTGACATGTAGTAAGAGCCGAATAAAAGTTAGCTATTACATGTAAAATTTGAATAAATAATATAAATATTGCCCCTTGTTTTCTCTGTTTTATATACAAAAGTCAAGAAGTCTGTAATTCTATGAAATCGTGTTGTCCCACATTTTTATACGTCATTGCACTACCTCCTGCCTCCTTTAATAATGGAAACAGTTTGAAGCACACTGATGCTCATTTATTTATGTATTGTCTGCATCTGCTTTCACTCTACAGTGGCAGAGTTGAACAGATGACACAGAGGTTATGTGGTTTGCAAAACAAAAATTATTTACTATCTGTGCGTTATAGGAAAAGCTTGCCAACGCCTGATACATAGGGTATTCTGATCCAAAGTAAAGTAAGTAGAAAGAACTCAATTATAGAACTTTCTGAAACCAGCGTTTAGTCTTCATTTCTCTTAATCTCATATTGAAAGAAATGATGTTGTATAAAAGAGGATAGCACAAAGTAAGATGTTTATTCAGGTTTTCATTTATGTTGCTATCAAAGAGCTGGTCTTGAATTACTGTAAATTATTGAAACATTACCAATTGCAGTAAACTGTGAATTAATTTAAATGCTTGAAGTTCCTTTTCTTTCATAATAGATGAAAACCTGAACCTATAAAATTTGTGGTACATTTCTTTCCACTTACTAAGAATAAATACTTACATTTATGCAGTAGTTTGCTTTCATAAGAATTAGTATTTTCAAGCAGCACTGAGCCTCATCAGCTCACAGTACCAACTCAGAACATTAAACATGGGGAGTCAGTGGTATCACCTTCATCCACAGGAGACAGCATGTTGCTACCCATTGAGAAGGACTTTTAAAACCAAACTTTGTTTTAAAATGTGTCATTACTATTACCTGAATCACTTAGATTCAAGCCATAATAAAGAGTACAAACATAGGCTTAAGATAAAATTTGAATTTAGATCTGACTTTAAATTGAAATGTGTATATGACTTTAGAGAGATGGTTTTGATAGTGTGATCATTAATTTCTCAGAAGTGAATCTGCTTCTTGAATATGTGGGTTTTCAGAGCAGTCTCCTCACTGGCAGGGGAATATCAGACAAGTGGTGTTTTTCAGACAGCAAGGCAGATGGCTGTTTTTCTTCAGTACAGGGTGTGCCAACCAAAGGAGACAGCTACACGAATGTTAACCCCTGAGGGAGTGAGAAAACAGTTGCTGTCAGTTGTTCTTTATAAGTCTGTAGCTTGACTTCAGAATGATGTGAGAAAAGAAATCTTTTAAGAAAAGTATGCGTTAGATGCACAAGTGCAGCCTGTAATCTCAGTTCTCACTAAAACAGTGGAAGATGATATAATTTAAAAAGGAAACAAACTCTTCGGTCTGACGTTTCTGAGATAATGTGGTGGCACACTACTTGAGCCTGATACATCGCTTCCCAATTCCTGTTAAAACATCCATGCAGATGACAAATACGGGCAATTGCACTACAAAGCCAATGCCATATACTAAGATCTGGGTAGAAGCTTCCTAAATGTGGTTGGTGGGATGGATTGAGACTAGTTAGGGATTATATAGCACATGTTCTGCTTCTGAACTGGCATAGGGCATATGGCCCCACCCAACGTAGGACACAGTTTAAAGGTTGATTTGCACAGCATGCCTAACTTCAGGAAGCATGTGGGTTACGCTGAGTGGCAAAAGTTTGCCATTGCTAGACTTTTGTTTTTTGGGGTTTTTTTGGCTTAAAAAAGAGAAATTTATTTTCTCACAATTCTGGAGCCTAGAAGTTTAAGATCAAGGTGTTGGCAGGGCAGGTGGCTGTTTTCTCCCTATGCCTTCACACGATCTTCCCTCTGTATGTCTGTGTCCTCATTTCTTTTTCTTACAGGGACACCAATCATACTGGATTAAGGCCCATCTGAATGACCTTATTTAACCTTAGTCACCTCTTTTTTTTTTTTAACATCTTTATTGGAGTATAATTGCTTTACAATGGTGTGTTAATTTCTGCTTTATAACAAAGTGAATCAGCTATACATATACATATGTCCCCATATCTGTTCCCTCTTGCATCTCCCTCCCTCCCACCCTCCTTATCCCACCCCTCTAGGTGGTCACAAAGCATGGAGCTGATCTCCCTGTGCTATGTGGCTGCTTCCCACTAGCTGTCTGTTTTACGTTTGGTAGTGTATATATGTCCATGCCACTCTCTCACTTTGTCCCAGCTTACCCTTCCCCCTCCGTGTCCTCAAATCCATTCTCTAGTAGATCTATGTCTATTCCCGTCTTGCCCCTAGGTTCATCATGACCATTTTTTTTTAAAGATTCCATATATGTGTGTTAGCGTATGGTATTTGTTTTTCTCTTTCTGACTTACTTCACTCTGTATGACAGACTCTAGGTCCATCCACCTCACTACAAATAACTCAGTTTTGTTTCTTTTTTATGGCTGAGTAATATTCCATTGTATATATGTGCCACATCTTCTTTATCCATTCATCTGTTGATGGACACTTAGGTTGCTTCCATTTCCTGGCTATTGTAAATAGAGCTGCAATGAACATTTTGGTACATGACTCTTTTTGAATTATGGTTTTCTCACGGTATATGCCCAGTAGTGGGATTGCTGGGTCGTATGGGAGTTCTATTTTTAGTTTTTTGAGGAACCTCCATACTGTTCTCCATAGTGGCTGTATCAATTTACATTCCCACCAACAGTGCAAGAGGGTTCCCTTTTCTCTACACCCTCTCCAGAATTTATTGTTTGTAGAGTTTTTGATGTTGGCCGTTCTGACCAGTGTGAGATAATATCTCATTGTAGTTTTGATTTGCATTTCTCTAATGATTAATGATGTTGAGCATTCTTTCACGTGTTTGTTGACAATCTGTATATCTTCTTTGGAGAAATGTCTATTTAGGTCTTCTGCCCATTTATGGATTGGGTTGTTTGTTTTTTTGATATTGAGCTGCATGAGCTGCTTGTAAATTTTGGAGATTAATCCTTTGTCAGTTGCTTCACTTGCAAATATTTTCTCGTATTCTGAGGGTTGTCTTTTTGTCTTGTTTATGGTTTCCTTTGCTGTGCAAAAGCTTTTAAGTTTCATTAGGTTCCATTTGTTTATTTTTGTTTTTATTTCCATTTCTGTAGGAGGTGGGTCAAAAAGGATCTTGCTGTGATTTATGTCATAGAGTGTTCTGCCTATGTTTTCCTCTAAGAGTTTGATAGTGTCTGGCCGTACATTTAGGTCTCTAATCCATTTTGAATTTATTTTTGTGTATGGTGTTAGGGAGTGTTCTCATTTCATTCTTTTACCTGTAGCTGTCCAGTTTTCCCAGCACCACTTATTGAAGAGGCTGTCTTTTCTCCATTGTATATTCTTGCCTCCTTTATCAAAGGTAAGGTGACCATATGTGTGTGGGTTTATCTCTGGCCTTTCTATGCTGTTCCATTGATCTATATTTTTGTTTTTGTGCCAGTACCATACTGTCTTCATTACTGTAGCTTTGTAGTATAGTCTGAAGTCCGGGAGCCTGATTCCTCCAGCTCTGTTTTTCTTTCTCAAGATTGCTTTGACTATTCGGGGTCTTTTGTGTTTCCATACAAATTGTGACATTTTTTGTTCTAGTTCTGTGAAAAATGCCAGGGGTAGTTTGATAGGGATTGCATTGAATCTGTAGATTGCTTTGGGTAGTAGAGTCATTTTCACAATGTTGATTCTTCCAATCCAAGAACATGGTATATCTCTCCATCTATTTGTATCATCTTTAATTTCTTTCATCAGTGTCTTATAATTTTCTGCATACAGGTCTTTTGTCTCCTTCGATAAGTTTATTCCTGGGTATTTTATTCTTTTTGTTGCAATGGTAAATGAGAGTGTTTTCTTAATTTCACTTTCAGATTTTTCATCATTGGTGTATAGGAATGCAAGAGATTTCTGTGCATTAATTTTATATCCTGCTACTTCATTGGTAGACTTTTGAGCCAGTCAGTCAGTGTCCTTAACCTGCCCCCTTTCCCCATCTCCACTGGTTCATTTCCATTCGTTTTCCTCTGAAAGCTAACTCCCAACGTGCAACCCAGTAGCAGGAGCTAGAGGGAGATGGATGAGGGTGCCCTACACCCTTGAATGCATGTCACTTAAAGAAAAGCTTTTTAAGTAGGAAAAGCCGTGGGTGCCCATGTGTTTCATGTATTATGTACAGTGCGTGTGACAGCTGACAGGAGTACCTATCAGAGCAGGAAGAGTTTCTCTCTCCACATGCTCACGTTAGAAGGAATGTCTGTCACACATCAGCAGTTGAGCTGAGAGTAGAATGCATCTCATTTCAATCTGAGTTTCATTCTGAGAGGGAGAACCTGCCAACATTTAGTGGGCATTGAGGAGACTAAAGACAAGTTACCTTGTCTGCAGAAACGTTAGATTTAAATAGCCCTCTCCTCTACAAAACTACGTATAGGGAAGATGTCTATCATGTAGATTTGAAAAGATTCTCGAAAATAAGGGACATGAAATAATGACTTTGAAGACACAGTGTGTCTCTCCAAAAATGATTGCATGTAAGGAACACATTTAGTATAAATTTACAACAAATTTAGTGTAAGTCTCCTGGGATCTTAAAAGATCATGGCCTCGGGCAAAAAGGAAACCAGAGAGCCCTAAGGAGAAACAGGATGAGATGAAAGCAGAAGTGTCAAAGCTGGTTGAAATAAAAGAATGCAAGAGAACCAGAATTGCAATAAAATTTAAAATTAAGGCAATCAAAAGAATACTTGATATGCCAAAACAGGGAAGTGTATCATGGATGACAGGCTTGAGAGCAGAATGCAGAGAAGAAAAGGATAAAGTTATGTAAATATGAAAAGTAGATATGGAGGACAGATAACACCTCTTCAACCCAAGAGGTGTTCCATAGCAGGAAACTAAAGCATTAGGCAGGGAAATCATGAGTGAACTTTCCCATGCCAGAGAGAGTGTGAGTAGAGATCAAAAGGGTGTCCTGAGCACCAGCCAACAGTAATGACTGAAGGTTCTTACTTAGGCCCATTCTGGCAAACTATTTGAACTTTAAGGATAAAGCAAACCCAGGAATAAAGCAGGTTACCTACAAAGGAACATACTAAGTCTGTGGCTCAGTAATTGTGTTCAGCTGAGTTTACATATATATAAAATCTTGTTTGTAAATGACTGTTTTCAGATGTAAAACAACAGCATTCATGTTGCACCCCTTAAAGAGCTGCTTAGATACATATTTCATCCATGGAGGAGACCACTCTTGGGTTTTAGCTTATTTCTCTGACTTTGAAAGGAGAGCATGGAGTTGTATAGCTTCCTGACCTTTTGGGAAGTAGGAATATATTTATGTGTCACGTCCTTTGATTGGAGGTTAGCAGTACAGGCCGTCAGACTAGTCTAGCTCAACTGGAAACCCACCAACCAAACACAAAACCAAAAACAATCCAGCTATATTTCCTTTATAAAAGCTATGTGTCAAAGGCTTTGAGTCATAGCCTATGTGTCAAAGGCTATGACTAAAAGGCTTTAAGGAAAGAAATTGGTAAATGCGAACAAAGAGAATAGAAGTTCTATTACCCTAAGACAAAGCATTAACATGGGACAAAAGTAATCATGAAGATGAAAAGTACAAGCCACAATAAAGTAATGACATTAATTTTTATGGGATAAATTACATCACAATAAACATTTATCACTGGGAATGCAAAGGAAAACAAAGAGTAACGAGACACTAATGTTTATTTTTGACAGATCGTTAGACAAGAAGTCAGGATGATAGAGGGCATGAATATTCTAAGGGTGATCTAAGATACATGTTGAGAGCTTTACCCTGAAAATAGAGATGATTCCTTCTTTTCCCAGGGCCCCAGGGAATTCTTTTTCTAGATCATAAAACCTAAACTTCCAACAAACTGAATATAATAGAAAATGCATTCTCTAACCACAGTGAAATTTCAGAAATGTTGTACATGAAAATTTAAAACAAAAAGCGCCGACTTCCCCTCCCCCCCACTCCAAGCCATCTCATAAATAACTCTTGATTGAGTCAAAGAGAATAGCAAAATTAAGATAAAAAAAAATCTAGAAAAAAGTATAATGGAAAATGCATATTAACACTGAGATTTAGTCAAAGCAGTACATAGAGGAAAATTAATGTCCTTAAATAGTGACATTTCATAGCAAGAGGGAATAAAAAGCATTTCAGCACAGACATAAAAGAAAAAGAAGTTATTAGAAAATATGCGCTAGAAAACAGACAATTGATAAATTTATGTTAGTTCATTGGGAAAAATGCTCCAGTATATAGGTAAGGCTTTAGGTAACCTAATTGAGACAGAACAAAATATGAAAAGGGCAAAAATATATATATTATGACTGTATTAATAAATTTGAAGCCCAAATGAAATGGATGCTTTTCTAGTAAAGTGTAAATTACCCAAATTGACTGAAGTAGAGGAGAAGAACCATAAGGATAACAATATTAATAGCAGTAAGTGAGGGTTGTTGTAGAGTTAGCCCCACGCACTCCCAACGCAGAAATCTATACCCAAATAGTTCCACTGGTGAATTCTTCCAAACAGATCATACCTACAGTACATAAGTTGTTCCTAAACATAAAAAGATGGGAAACTTTTTTTTTTTTGGTGATACGCGGACCTCTCACTGTTGTGGCCTCTCCTGTTGCGGAGCACAGGCTCCAGATGCGCAGGCTCAGCGGCCATGGCTCACGGGCCCAGCCACTCCGCGGCATGTGGGATCCTCCTGGACCGGGGCACGAACCCGTGTCCCCTGCATCAGCAGGCGGACTCTCAACCACTGTACCACCAGGGAAGCCCCGGGAAACTTGTTTTAAACCTCTTCACTGCCCTATTGGTTGCCTTTTCAACGTCTGTTTGTCCTTGCCATCCTTTAAAAAGTTTTCTGATTTTTGTCAGGGATCCATTCCATCTTCAGCTCCATGGGGTGGTCTGTGATTAGTCTAAGAACCAATTGATGGGAAAATAATTGTCCCAGTGCCATTTGTTATAAAGATTGTTCAGTGGGAAAGAAATAGGCTTTTCAACAAGAGGGACGATTGGATATCCACATGCAAAAAGATGAATCCAGAGCTGTGCCTTACACCATACACAAAAGTTAACTCAAAATGTATCACAGACCTAAATGTAAGAGCTCAAATGACAAAACTCTTAGAAGAATACATAGCTAAGAAAGCATTTTCCTAATCCTATGTCATGAAAAGCACAAGAGATAAAAAAATTGATAAATTGAACTCCATTGAAATTGAAAGCTTTTGTGCTTTAAAGCACACCCAGTTGCATCTCACTACCATTTTGCAACTGAGGTTTTTTTTTTCTGCTGGAAATTTTTTTAAATTTAAAAATCTTATATAATTTTTAAAGATTACTTTCCATTTACAGTTATTATAAAATATTGGCTATATTTCCTGTTATACAATACATTCTTGAGCCTCTTACACGCTATGGTTTGTACCTCCCACTCCCCCACACCTGTATTGCCCCTCCCCCTTCTAACTGGTAACCACTAGTTGGTTTTCTATATCTGTGAGTGAGTCTGTTTTGTTATATTCACTAGTTTTATTTTTTTTAGATTCCACATATAAGTGATATCATACTGTATTTGTCTTTCTCTGCCTTACTTTACTTAGCATAACGCCCTCCAAGTCCGTCCATGTTTCTGCAAATGGCAAAATTTCATTTTTTTTATGGCTGAGTAGTAGTCCATTGTGTGTGTGTATGTGTGTGTATGTGTGTGTATGTGTATGATCACATCTTTATCCATTCATATATTGATGCAAACTTAGGTTGCTTCCATATCTTGGCAATTGTAAATAATGCTGCTATGAGCATTGGGGTGCATGTATCTTTTTGAATTATACACCCATATACCCAGGAGTGGAATTGCTGGGTCATATGATAGTTCTATTTTTAGCTTTTTGAGAAATCTCCATACTGTTTTCCAAGAATATGAGTTCTTGAGAAAATCATTTGGCTCCTGGGCAAAAGAACCCTAAAACTAGCTCTGCCTCTGTAGTGATCATTATAGGAGATGGTCAGTTTACTTTTTGTGAAAGTTTGAGTTGGAGTTTTTGTTACTTGCAGCCGAATACATCCTAAGTGATAAACAGTGAAATGAAATAAACTAACCTCTAAAGATAGCAAATGATGTAGGATAGTATACGTTGTGGGCTGTATTGGCAGAATTGCAAATGTATTAAAGAGATGGATTTTATTTCAAAATACAGAATTATCTAAATTCTAACATTCTGGAAATGTCCTTTTATGTTTTGGTTATATTCCCAATTTAAAAATACTATAATAAGAAAACACACGAAAAATAAAATTGCAGGATTTTGATGATGAAAATTAAATTTTAGAAACTAGAATTCAACAGTTAATTTAAAAAATATCAAGTGGAATTTATTATTTGGTATTAAGAATATAATTGAAGTTATGAATGAATCAATGGAGGAAAACCATGTGGTCTAAATAGATATTGTGAAGTTATTTGATAGTTTCACATTTATTCCTTATTTTAAAAAGGAAAATCTTCAGTAATAGGAAAAGAAGGATTGAAGGGTGCTTTCTGATCTTAACGTTGTTAAAGATGTCTCAATAGTTTAACATCATTTATTATAGTGGAAATTCTAGAAACACTTATTTAAAAAACCCAAATCAGGGTGTTATCAATTCCATTAAAAAATGTTTCCTTTTGGAAGTGTGACATAATGTTATTTGACACTGAAAAATAAGTGGTAAATGACAGGAGGAAGCAAAATTATTGTAATTTTGAAGGTATGATTAGGAAAAAAAAGGAAAACTGACAAACTATTAGAAGCACTTTACTGAGGTGCTTATTTACAAATTAAGTGTGTAAATTTCACTAACTTTCTTTTACACCAACGATAACCATTTAGAATAAATGACAGAGAAAACCCCATTCACAATCACAAACCCCAAAACTTGAAATACACTTGCTAAGAATTGTATATGATTTATTTGAAGGAAACCATAAAACTTTTTAAAGGGACAAAAAGACTTGAAAAAAAAAGTCACACCTTGTTTTCACATGAGAATAGCCAACTTTGTAAAATGTCAGTTTTCCCTTGGTCTGTAAATTCAGTGTAATCCCAATTCAAATTGTAGTAGAATTTTTTTTTTTAACTTGATGTTATGATACCCATGGAAATTGGAATGATGGAAGTCTTTAGATTCATGGCCACTTACTGATAGCTAGAGGCTGGATGATTGGGGGAAATTATCTGAGTCTGGTATCAAGAATCCACTATTGCCTTAAGTGGTTCACTGTTTAGGAGCAAGGCCACCTATTAACTGGTCTTAAATTCTCTACTTGGGACTTGTTAACTCTCTGGAAGGTGTATGACCTTTCCCCCCCTAGTTGTGTACAGGACAGATTGTCATCAGCTACTGTGGCTACCCAAAAGATTTTTTTCCACAATTGACTTTCTACCTTTATCCTACTCTCTTTGAGGAGTTTAGCTGCCTTACTTTAATGTCTTAGCCAATCATAGCCCTGGCACCAATACAGTCTCTTTCTCTGAAAGTTGAGGCAGCTTGCCTCAAAATATTACCTGAGGCAATATATGATCTTCCTCTCGCCTACTTCCTTGGCCCCTATACTTCTCAGGTCACCCCACTCTCCCTACACTATAGCTTTACTGCCCTTTTTTTTTTCAGTGCTTGGAACAAGTCAAGTCCTCTCCGCATCCCAGGCCCTTTACATATGGTGTTCCCTCTGTCTGGACCAATTCCTGACCATTCTCCTCTCCCTGTCTCCCCACTCCCTCCACACACATCTGGTCAACTCTAATTCACCCTTCAGGTCTCTGATTAACTCTGCAGAGAGACTTCTCCTGACCTTTTAAAATTGAGTAGGTTCTGTTGTTATGCTCACTGTTTTGGTCCCTGAGCTTTTCTTTCATAGCACTTAACACTTAATCATGTGTTTATTTTGTTTATTATGGTCTGTCACGCTCATCAGAGGACAGAGACTGTGTCTGCTTAGTTCACCATTGTAGGTCCAGCACCTAGATGGTACCTGCCACGTAGTAGACATTCAGTACATATTTGGTGAATGAATAAGTGTACAATAACTTAAAACATGTTTCATGAGTAGCATAACATGTTTAATGATGCTGTATAGGCATTTTACTTACACAGCCTCTACAACAACTCAACACTATTTATCACAGAGGCCAATCTGTCTCTCATGTCTAATAAAGTAAATTGGAAGTTCATTTTCAAGAATAGATATTTGTGAGTTGTTGAAAAAAACTTTAGAAAATGAACAGTAATGAGGGTAGACTTGTCTTTACATGTAATAAAATTATGATAAGGCTGTGATTATTAAATCACTGCAATATTGGCCCAGGAAGAGAGAGAAAAATGAAATAAAGTCTAGAAGTAAACCCAAGTACATATGGGGTTTTAGTATAGGTCCAACATATTTCATTTTAAATTAGTGGAAAACTGAAAGGTGGTAACCAGCTTATAAGATGGCCCCCAGTGATCCTTGTCTCTTAGTATTGTCATCCTTCTTAGACCCTCTGACATTGGATAGGGCTGACCTACATAACCTAAAGAACATTTTAAAAGTGACAGTGTGTGCCCAAGGTTAGGTCATAAAAGACATTGCAACTTCTGTCTTGTGTTCCCTTGGATCATTTGCTCTGGGGGGAGCCAACTACCATGTCATGAGAACACTCAAGCAATGCTATGGAGAGGATCATGTGGAGAGGAGCTGAGACCTTGGTCAACAGCCACCATCAACTTGCCAGCCATATGAGTGGGCTCTCTTGGAAGTGGATCCCACCGCCCCAGTCAAGCCTGTAGATGACTGCAGATCTGGGCGACATCTTGCCCTCAACCCCATGAGGATCACCAAACCAGAACCACAGAGCTAAGCTGCTCCTGAATGCCTGATCTAAAGAAGCTGTGTGAGATAATGTTTATTGTTGTTTTAAGCCAGTGAGTATTGGGGTAATTTGTTATACAGCAATAGGTAGCTGATCAGATGGATTCTTAAATACATGGTGTTGGGATAACCAGTCAGCCAGTATTTGGGGAAAAAGATAAGTTGCATTCTTACTATATTTTTTTTATCAAGAAAATTCCAAGTGGATCAAAGATTTCATTGTAAAAAATGGAACTATTAATGTATTTAGGAGAAAATAAAGCTGAATATTTGTATACTTCTGGGGCAGGAAAGCATTTCCTAATTATGAATGTGAAGTTTCCAAACCATAAGGTAAAATTCAGAACTTTTTTTTATGACAAAGAAACCTTATAAGCAAGGGTAAAAGGTAAACTATGAATTAGGGAAACATGTTAGCAACCTGTATTATGAAAGTTTTTATCTCTTAAATAGTGACAGCTCTTAAAAATCAGCAATGAGAAGATTCTCTCTGTAGATGGGTTGGCCAATAACATGAATGAGCAGTTCACAAAGTAGAAATGCTAATTAATGCATGAGTAGTAGTTATCTGAGAAATATAATTAAGAACAATGAACAATCCCATTTTACCTATCAGATTGGTAGAGATTAAAAAGGTTCCTTTATCTGCAGGAAGGTTAGAAAATGTGGGTGGGGATATAGATTTGTCTGACTTTTTTGAAGGGCAGCCTGACGTGTCTCAAAATGGAAATACAAAACGTTTCTACTTGCATGAGTTTATCCTCAGGTACAGAAGGATGTATATATTATGAAATCCCCAAGCCTGATTTTTGGCCTAGTCAAATTTCCTTCTGCCTTTGTCTCTATCTTCCATCTGTGTGAATTCTGTTTCCTGTTCAGAAATTCCTGTTGAGCCCTCCTGTATCTACTTTCTGCTTCTCAACATTATGCTCTTATTTCTCAAATGTTTCTCCTCTATATTAGTAATTTCCTTAACTTTCAACTTCCATGTTGCCAACTCCTCCTTCTTCCATGTCTATTGTAACATTCAACCCTGCTTTGAAAATTTTATTTAGGCAATTAGTTTTAACTTCCAAAAATACTTCATTGTCCTTGATAAATTCTTTTTTCTAGGAGTCTGTTCTATGATGGGTACAATAGTTCTTGAATGTCTCTGAGGATGCCAGTTAGAACCTTTTTAAGTTCTCTTCAGATTTCTTGATTATGGCTGTTTGTTCCAGAGTTAGTTGTGTGTATTCATCTTGCTCCTTTCTTCCCATGCTATTAGACTATCTCCAAGGCCTGGTGCTTCTTGGCTAACTACTTGTACTTGGGAGTGAAGGACTAGGTGAACTGGTGCTGGAGCTGCTCCAGGTTTCCTCTTCAGGTGAATAGGTCTGTTTTCCTTTGAGTGGGAGGGTTTACTGCAGCCTCCACATGGAGTGGGGACTGTGCTGCTTGGCATGCTTCCCTGTTGGGTGCTGTGTGGGTGGGGAACCAGGCAGCAAGCTGGGTTCCCTCCAAGTTGTCACTGTAGGAAGGGCTTCACTGTGTCATGGGGTGTGTCGGTGTTTATGTTATGAGGCAGAGCTGCTGCTCTCCCTCCCCACTTTTCCTCACTGCCAGTCCCTGTCTTTTCCAGAGGTTCAGAGTTTTCTTTCTCCGTTCTTCCCTCTTACATTGTAACATCCACACTTGGAGCTCTCCCCGGGTAAACCATCTACTTTGAGTTTCTTTTTCACTGCTACACGGAGGGCAGGGGGTTATGGGCGGGGTGCTTATGAGTCCAGCTATTCTCAAGTCTCCTTTGTAATCAACTTATTTGTCGAGCTACTCTTGCTTTTCTGTACTTGTTGACTCTGAGCTGGAAACTTCTCTTGGATACTTTGGGAATCCTCTAGGCTTCTGCTTGGGGCCACAATGAACACTGCTCTGTCTTCCGGGAGTCCCTCATATTTTTGGTCCTGCAGTTTTTCTCATTTCCAGGCATCCTATAAAATATTTAATCTCATGGCACCATTTTTTGTGTCCAGGACTCTTTAATTTTAAAAACAAGAGACTTTTCTGTCAGTGCATGAGGCCTTGGGTGGGAGGGGAAGTAGACACTTTTGCTCAGATGCCCTGGTGTTTGGTGTTTTTATGGGTGTGTTATCTCCTTGAAGTTGTCTAAGTGTGATTATTTAAAAACTTGGTCTGCTTACTGTGTTAACAGTTTAGTGAGGGGTTAGGAGTGTGCACGTCTCCCTCTCACACATGAGGAGACACTGAAGTCACCGTTAGGATTCAGACCAGGCTGGCTGACTTCAAGGCCCATCCTTGTAACTGCTTCACTGTATTTTCTGCGTGTTAGTTAGGTGCCTCTCTTTCATGCTATTTGATTACCTCAAACATCCGGTGTTTCTTGTATTTCTGTTCACATCTCTAGGTAAGGATCTATGATGGAGTGGATTTCTTCAGCTCAAGTGAGAATTCCCCCCTCCGCACTGGCCAGTGTAGGTTCAGTACAGGAGGTAGGGGCAGGTAGGGGCATGTTTTGGGGGCAGGGTATTCACTTAGCTGTCCTGCTGGGGAGGCGGCTCTGCTCCATTTTGTCTGGCGCTTTGTGCGCCTGGCTGTCTTCCCTGTTAGAAAGCTGTGCTCATGCCCACCCACCCCTTCCCTGGAGCAGACGTCAGAGTTCAGCAGTTGAAGTAGGGGGACTAACTCAGCACTCCCACCCTCTAGTTAATTATTTGGCCAATTGTCTGTGGCCAGCTCCCTCCCCTAGCCTGTGCTGTACTGATAATGGGATTATTCTGAGCTTCTGCTGGGGAAACTTGTCAACTGTCACAGGTTCCTTGTATTTCCTTGGATTTGCCATTGTGCTACCATCAATCTTAGTTTTTCCAGAAGTTCACTCATCTATTGCACAAATGTTTATTGTGGAGGGCAGTGTGCTGAGCATTAGAAAATAAAGGTGAACAAAGAGAGAAACAGCGCATCATGATGGAGTTTATACAAGTCATGTGGGGAACGTAGGCATTCAACAACTGCCTCCCAGAAAAGGTCATGCTCTGTGATGAAAAGTCGCATTGTGCTTTGGGGACATATGGAGGGCTACTTAGTGGAGGAGGGATTGTCATGGAATTCTACCTGGAGTAAGTGACAGTTGACCTGAGCAATGGGAAGAGAAAGAAGGACCAGGAGATGAAGAGTGAGGACATGTGGAGGGAACAGGAGGGGAGGAGCCCTTACAGATGAAGGGGAACACGGTCTGCTGGGTATTTACTATTGCTGCCGGTTTGTTTTCATTATATATTTATTCTCCCATTTCATGGAGTTTGGGAGGGAGAAAAAGTTAGGTCAGCTGTCTTGATTGAGCCAAGAAGCCTCAAAGAATAATAACCTGGGAAAAATGTATGATATAAGCAATAAATGAAAAATCATTATAAACTTACATATTATATGTGTTATGCCATATATATATATAAGTATGAAGGCACTATACCAGTACCAAAAATGTTATCCTTGGGAGGTGGGATGGCATGATTTGATGACCTTTTTTATACTTCTATTTGATTTTCAAATTTTCTGTGAGTGTGGATTGCTTTTATAATCAGAAAAAATTTTTCTTAAAAGAAACTAGTGTTTAACTTACGGTTTGGCTTATAATGGTATGTAAAAAAAAATGCAGTTTGTGAATAGGTCAAGGGAACATCAACTGCAGTGTCATGAAGATGTTAAGAAGGGATGACTGAGAGTGGTAGGAGGGTGATCACCTGGTGGGTGTGGTGTTTTCTAAGCCTGAGGAGAGGCAGGAAGACAGTTTATATTGCCCTGTGTGCTGGTGAGTCCAGTATGCCAGGAACTGAGGCAGGGACTTGAGGTTTGGCAAAAGGAAGCCATCGGTGGCCTTGGAGAAAGCAGTTTCAGTGGTGGCGGTGGGCTATGGAGTGAGGAGGGGCTAAGTAGTGACAGTGAAAGTAAATGACACTCAGAGGGTTCTAAGTGAAATGGAGGGGCAGGGAAGGGAGAGGAGTGATTGGAGGGAGGTGTGCATTCGAGAAGTGATGTGATCCTAGAGCATGGTTAAATGCCGAAGATATTTAGAAATATTTTCCATGGAAGAATTATATTTCTCAAGGGACATGGAAGGTGTTGAGATCCAGAGCCCAGGGGAAAGGGTAAGCTTTGAAGGAAGGAAAGGTATATGGACACAGAGGGACTTTCACAGTTTGGTGGCAGGGATATGCGAGAGAACCTTCTGATGGCTTCTGTCTTCTCTAGGAAATGAGAAAAGACATTATCCTTCGCGTTAGGAGAGAGATGGCAGACGTGGAGACTGAGGAGGATGGACAAGACCATTGATAAATGTTGTAGAGAATTTGGGAGAGTGAAATGTGGGGGTAGGTGGGTTGCATTAAGAGCCCAGTCATGGTTAGGGAACATGAATTAAATTGAGTTCAGCAGTACCAACCTGTGCAGTGCTGTTATCTTACAGGGAAAGTATTTTTAAAAATTTAGCTGACATTTCTGACTGATACCTACAAGCACTTTAGAGGTATAGAACCATAGATTTGTACAAAAAGCTGTTAGAACATGTTTAATAGTTTTCTTTGTCTCTAAGACAAGTAATTTTTAATAATAATAACTAACATTTATTGAGGGCTCCACTCTGTCCCACATGAAAAGGTAAGCACGTTACCTGGATGATTTATGCAAACTTCACAAGAAAAACCTAGGAAGCTGGTATATTATTGTCGCCATTTAAAAGATGACAAAACCTAGGCTCAGGTAATTAAATAACATGTCCTAGATCACAAGGCTAGTTAGTAGTAACAACAGGGTTTGACCTGTGTCTCATTGACTCCAGAGTGGTGGTATTAACTAGTGTTGTGTGGATTGAACCACGTAAAATTGCCTGTTTTGTAGGTTAAAAAATGACAGAAGATTGGCAATTTGATGGTTCAACCCAGTACTCAGTACTTACCCAAATAATTGCCAAGGTCACTGGACTGCTTTGTTCCAGGCGTTGCCCTAAGTATTTTAATTGTCATAGTCTGTAACATTCTGAACTATTTATAATCTTAATTATCCTCATTTTTAAAATCATCACATTAGTGCTAATTTTTGAATAACATCCTTAGTTTTACTTTTTTTTTTTTTGGCCACACCACACGGCTTGTGAGATCTCAGTTACCAGACCAGGGATTGAACCTGGGCCACGGCAGTGAAAACACCAAATCCTGACCACTGGACCACCAGGGAACTCCCCAGTTTGTTTTACTTTAAATGAGTACATTTTGTTAGTGATGTTACATAAATGGTATTTTGTGGTGTTGGGGATCTGCTGGGAATATTGGCAAAAGTATGGAAGAAAACAAACATTACAAGTTTAATTTCTCACAACATAAAAATTGACTAAATTGGAATAGGTGTAAGCCTGCTTATTTAGTATTCATTTCTATTATTTATTATCTATATCCATAATTTATCTATTGTATATGAATGCATATAAAATCATTATAAGCCAAATCACAGAATAAATGTCAGTTTAAGACCTTTTTTATTATAAAAGCAATCCATACTCATATAAAAGTTAAAAATCAAATACAAAAATTATATATAATAAAACATATAAATTATATATAATCAGATATTATATATATATAAAAGTCAAATAATTATATATTTGTATTCTCCACAACATCTGATTCAGTGAGTGGCAGTCACTCAAATGTGGATTAGTTTTTAATTCAGTAGGTTTCCGACTTACTACGTATTTGTTGACTGATCAACCTGATTCTTTATGAAGCTTGTTTTGGGTAAAGGGAAGAAATTCCTTCCTAACTTCTCCCTTTGTCTCCAATTTGCAAACACCCACAGGTACCAAATCACCCACTCTCTCATACTAATAAAATATTAGTTCTTAAATTGTATTGTTATACTTCAGTTAAAAATTCCAGTTTAAAATTATGAGCTTAGAAATTGGATGATTCCTTTTTTCAAATTAAAGTCTTAGTTAAAAGGATAAAAAGTTATGCTTGTGGCAGTGTTTGGTTTACCAAGCTGGTGGAGGATATTCGACCTCTTTTACCTGCTTCCATACATAATCAGTTAGATTGCATGCATATCGAAGCACTTTAAGGTACTAATTGTACTCCATGTTGGGGACCTGATCTTAAACTGTATAGTCTTAGTATTTTCATATAACTTTTAGTTCAGGTACAAGAATTTTTTAAAGATGGCATGGGAATTAATTATGTGACTGAGAAAAATAATTTCCCGCAAGTTAATTGCACAAATGACTGTAGCCATAAAAGGTCAATGATTGTCAAATGTCTTTGGTGCATGGAACCTATTAAATGCCATATCATTTGAATAAGTAGCTAGACTAGTCCTTCTTGGGCAAATGGTCTTAGTCAAAGGACAACAATACATAGTGCTTTTTTTTATGTTTTAGAGAAACATTTTTTAAACTTCAGGTAGAGAACTTTATCTTATGAGCCACAATAGATTCTTATATTTCAAATTAAGACAGTTTACATTTCAAAAGGTAATTATGATCATTTATTATCCACACTGTACTTCATAGAACTGCTGAGTTATTACTTGATGTTTATAAATAAATTTATGCAGACTCAGCATAGGCCTTAAAGAATTAGATAGAATTAATGCACAGTTATTACAGTGGATATCTGAAATGAAACTTCTTTTGCAGCTATTTATAGAAGAAAACTTTAATATTATATGGTTAATATTTTAATTTTATTTTAAAATGCCAAACTTCATTATGTGTTTCTCAATCTTTGCCTTTTAATCTTTCCTTTTAATGTATACTTTTTAGTGTTTTGCAGTCATCAGCCAGTTCCAAAGGAGTTAACTGGAATGTATTTTTATTTTCAATAGCAATGTATCCTAAAGGACAGTCTGAAGAATACTAATTCCTTTAAGAGATGCTTTTCCGGAAATGATTCCGTGCTTCAGTAACTTTGGGAAAGACTGCGTACTATATCCTCTCCTTAGAAAGGTCACAGGGTACATTAACATACTGAAATATCTGAGAAAATCTAGAGTAAATAAATAAATAAATTTAGCACTGTCGAATTCAGTGTTTCCTAAACTTGATGACAGAAACTTCTTTTGTAAAAAAAAAAAAAAATTTATTGAAATATAGTTGATTTACAGTGTTGTTAGTTTCAGGTGTACAGTAAAGTGATTCAATTATACATATATATATCTATTCTTTTTCAGATTCTTTTCCTTTATAAGTTTGTTTTCTATGTCTGCGGGTCTATATAAGTTCATTTGTATCATTTTTTTTAGATTCCACGTATAAGTGATATCATGTGATATTTGTCTTACTACACGTAGTATAACAATCTCTAAGTCCATCCATGTTGCTGCAAATGGCATTACTTCATTTTTTGTGGCTGAGTATTATTCCGTTGTATATATGTACCACATCTTTATCCGTCATCTCTCGATGGCTACTTAGGTTTATAAATAAAGATAGAATTTTTAATAGTATGTATGCTACACATATATTTGTATATCATATAAATATTATGTAATATTTATGGAATATAAATATATAATTAAAGGGAATTCTATCATATTCAACAAATATTATTGAATACATACTGTGTGTCAGGCACCATGCTGGATGCTGCAGTAGAGAATGATAAAGAGAAGGTAACTTGCCCAAATGGAGTTTACGTTCCAGTGGAGAAAGCAGACAATCAACAAGTAAACCAATGAGTAAAGAAAATCAGTAGAAGGTGTGATACCTCCTGGGAGAGCAATAGAGCAGCATGCTGTGATAGAGAATCACTGCTGTGGTAGAGATGGTCAACTTTTAGATAGAGCAGTGTGGAAAGGCCTCTCAGAGGAAGTGGCATTTCAACTAAAAGCTAACAGAGGGACAGGAAGGCGCCAACTCTAGGAGAAATGAGGGCAGAGGTAAAGGATCAGGGGAGAAGAGCTAGGTGAGTGTGGAAGGTTGAATAATGGCTCCCAAAGGTATCCAGGTCCTCACCCCTGGAACTTGTGAATGTGTGATTAAGTTGAGGATCTTGAAATGGGGAGATCATCCTGGATTATCTGGGTGGGCCCCAAGTATAGTGTCCTTATAAGAGGCAGATTTGACTTCAAAAGAGAAGAAGGCCACGTGACAGAAGCAGAGAGAAGTAGAATCAGAGACAGAAGACGGTACACCCCTAGCTTTGAAGATGAGTAAAGGGGCAGGAAGCCAAAGAATGCAGATCTAGAAGCTGGAAAAGGCAGGGAAATGGATCCTCCCCAGGAGGCTCCAGAGAGAGTGAGGCTCTGGCTGACTTTTGCCCTTTTTTAAAAAAAAAGTTTATTTTATTATTTTATTTTATTTTTTATTTTTTGGCTGTGTTGGGTCTTTGTTGCGGTGTGCAGGCTTTTCATTGCAGTGGCTTCTCTTGTTGTGGAGCACAGGCTCTAGGTGCGAGGGCTTCGGTAGTTGTGACACGCAGGCTTAGTAGTTGTGGCACGCAGGCTTAGTAGTTGTGGCACGCAGGCTCAGTAGTTGTGGCTTGCGCGTTCTAGAGCGCAGGCTCAGTAGTTGTGGCGCATGGGCTTAGTTGCGCCGTGGCGTGTGGGATCTTCCTGGACCAGGGCTCGAACCCATGTCCCCTGCATTGGCAGGCAGATGCTTAACCACTGTGCCACCACGGAAGCCCGACTTTTGCCCTTTTTTACTCATATATTGGACTTCTGGCCTCCAGGACTGTTAAGAGAATAAATTGCTGCAGTTTTATGGAAAGCAGAACTTGTGATGAACTTGAATATCTAGCTGAGGACATTTCCGAGCAAAGTGTTGAAAGTGCTGTTTGGTTTTTTCTTGCTGCTTATGGTAAAAATACGAGAAGAAATTCTGCCTGTGGACTGCAGCTTCAGTGCATGCCCTAGAGTTCCAGCCTGCCCTTTCTGACAGCCTGCCCTAACGACCATACTTTGAATAGCAAGGTTGTGGAGAACCATGTTTGTTTATTTAGAGTGTCAAACGTGTCATATGTACAAGAGTTTGGATTTGCTCATCAGTTTTCAAAATGTTTACCACTGACAATAACGTAACTGATCTAATTACAGTGATCTAAGCCAGTATATAAAAACTATGCCTTCTCATTTTGAAAAGCTTTTTGACGTCTCTCCTGTACTAGGTGGAATAGCGCTCCTCCCTCCACCCCCCAATTCATGTTTACCATGGAACCTGTGAATGTGACCTTATTTGGAAATAGGGTCTTTGCAAATATAATGAGGTTGAGATGAGGTCATACAGGATTAGGTGGGCCCCAATCTAGTGACATTTCCTTATACAGTGAGGGGAATTTGGACCCCAGGGACACACAGGGAGAGTACCACATGAAGACAGAAGCAGAGATAGAAGTTATGCTGTCACAAGCCAAGGAGCACCAAGGATTGTTGGCAGCCACCAGGAGCTAGGAGAGCGGCATGGAGCAGATTCTTCTTCTGAGCCCCCAAGAAGGAACGGACCCTGCCAACAGTCTTGATCTTGGACTTCTGGTGTCCAGAACTGTGAGAGAATAAATTTCTGTTGTTTTAAGCCATCCGGTTTGTGGTATTTTGTTATGGCAGCTCTCGGGAACGAATTCATCTTCTAACAAGTAAAAATTAGATAAGAGACTCTAGCAAATTAATTAAAAACCCAATAGAAAATGTTACTCTTCCACAGAGCCAGTGCCTACGATGGCTATTTTCCAAATTTGGAATTCTGGAGGTTTAAGTTAGCTATGATAGCTCCTTGGGTACTTCTTAAACCTTTTGTGCCAGGTGAGATTTAGAATGGAGTGAAAAGACCTTGAACACAAAATCAAACTTAATATCAAAGTGAGAAGGGACAAGAAAGAGCTAGAAGGAAGGTTGCATAAAGTGGCACCATGTCTTTTGCAATTTATTTCTTGTAATTTTTGCCCTGGGCTGGCCAGGGAAATAACAGACTCTACGGAAGTCAGCTCTTAAAATGTCTTTCCTGTCATTCTTTTCCTCTGTCCTGTCAACCCCCGCATGACCTTTATTCCTTGTGCAGGACTTAGAAATGCACTTTGAATATAAGCAGTTTGCTTATAGCAATGTTGGAGCTAAAAGGATGCCTCATTTTGTGGAATAAAGTTGTCCCTTGAAATTCTGCTTTTAAGTACATTCTATGAAGTGAAGCTATGTTTTCTTCTTTTTAGTTTTTCTATTGTAGAGTAAAAGATTTCTTCCCACAAGGAAATAATTGTACCCAATATGTATTAAAAAATATTTAAAAGTAGATATGTATCCAATAAAAAAATAGAAATATTTTGTAAAGAATATTCTATATTCAAGATAGCATAATATATATATTACCTAAGGCTAAATTAAAAAGAAAAACACGTAAAGCCTTCACAAAGACATAAAAGGAGACATCAGTAAATGCACTGATGTACCATATTCACCATGGAAAGTATCAATATTACAGAGATGGCAGTTGTCCCCACATTAACCCATAAGTTCAGTTCTAATCGATAACTGAGCAGTTACAACATTTTTCATAGCAGACATTTTCAAACTTCACAGAAGAGAACGGTATAGTGAACCCCCGTGTACCTATCATCCAGCTTTGATAGTTACCGGCATTTTGGCAATATTGTTATAATTGCAGGAATTTGAGGGTAAGAGTGTGTTTTATTTTCCTGGAGAATTTTAAAGCAGGACTAGAAATCATCATGCCATTTTGCCTGTAATTACTTCAGTTTTCATCACTAAGTACTTACTTTTTTAAAAACATAACTACTATTCCATTATCATACCAAAAGAAATGAATAGTAACTCCTTAATAACATTAATTTTCCATCCACATTCAGACGTCTCAGGTTGTATCCAAAGATGGCTTTTTCCACTTGGCTTATTTGAATTAGCACGTAAACAAAAGTCCTTACATTGTATTCAATTATGTCCTTTAAGCCTCTTTGGTTGTATAATGGCTTCCCACTTTTTATTTCCTGTAGTTTATCTGTTGTGTGTGCTTTTGTGTGTGGGGTCGTGGGGATGTGTTTGGCGGGTGTGCGTGTTCCAGTGGTATGTGCCTAATCCTTCTCTTAAAAACCTCGCACCTGAGGTTTCATAGTCCGCTGATGAGTATTGCCTAGAACCACGATTTCCTCAGGGGTTGAAAAACAGTGCATTTCTAATGATATCATTCTTTATGCTTTTATTAGCTAGAATTCTTCCCTCATCAGCTATATGGTTACCCTGAAATAGTTATCCTAGAAGGGTAGGTAAATGCTTGATTTTTTTCCTTTATCAATTTTCAGAGTAATAAGCTGATGCCTGCTTGATTATCTGCTGCTGCATAACAAATTACCCCAAAACTCAAGGGGCATAAAACAACAACTGTTTTATTAAACATCGTTATTTGATAGGTCAGGTATTTTGGAGGGCTTGGCTGGTAGTACTGTTATATGTGGAAGAAGGTGGATGGGCTGATCTGGAGGGTCCAAGACCGATTCACACACATGTCTGGCACCTTGGGATAGGCTCACCTGGGACTACTTATCAGAGAGCCTAAACATGTCCCCTTAGGCATGATGGTCCCAGGGTAGTGTTGGGCTTTTTCCATGGTAGCTCAGAGTTCCCAGAGGGAATGTTCCAAGAGTCCCCTGTGTAAGCTGCAAAGCTTCTTATGTTTTAGCCTTGAAGTCTCAGAATTTTACTTCTATTGCATTCCATCAGTCAAGTAAGTCACTAAGGCCAGTCTGGAATTAAGGGGAGGAGCAGGAAAGAATTTGCAGCCATCTTAATCTACCATAATACCCTAGCAAATTCTACTGGTGAACAGTGATTTTAAGAAATCTAATAAGATTATTGATTCATGAATTTTTATGTACTTGGTGTTTATTCCATGTCACTCATTAGTTTTTACTGACACTCAAATTGTCACATTTTTGGCTAGTTGGGTCCCTTTAAGTTGGATCTTGTGATCCAACTTTTGGCAAGACTCAATTAGTTTTTAAAAAAATTATCTTATGGTTTAAAAAACATATAAAATATAAAATTTGACATCTTAACCATTTTTAAGTGTGTAATTCAGTGGCATTAATTTATATTCACAATGTTGTGCAACCATCATCACTATTTATTTCCAAAACTTTCTCATCACTCCAAACAGAAACTCTGTAGCCAGTACGCACTAACTCACCATTCCCTCCTTCTTCAACTTCTGGCAATCTCTTATCTATTTCCTCTCTCTGTGAATTTGACTATTCTAGATATTTCATGTAAGTGGAATCATACAGTATTTGTCCTTTTATGATTGGACATAGCATAATGTTTTCAAGGTTCATCCATATTGTAGCATATGTCAAAATTTTGTTCCTTCTTTTGGCTGAATAATGTTCCATTGAATGGATATACCACATTTTGTGTATTCATGCATCTGTTGATGGATAATTGGGTTGTTATCGCCTTTTGACTGTTGTGAATAATTCTGTGAATGAATATTGGTGTACAAATATGAGTCTGTTTTCAGTTCTTTTGAGTAAACACCTAGAAGTGAAATTGCTCAGTCATATTGTAATTTGATGTTTAGTTTTATGAAGAACTGCCAAAACTGTTCTCCACAGTGGCTGCACCATGGTAGTACACTCCTACTAGCAATTTCTCCACATCCTCTCCACTTGTTAATTTTCTTTCTTTTGTTTTAAACTGTAGCCATTCTAGTAGATGAAGTGATATCTCATTGTGATTTTTGACTTGCAGTTCCCTAATGACTAATGATATTGAGTATCATTTCATGTACTTATCAGCCATTTGCATATCTTCTTTGGAGAAAAGTCTATTCAAGTCCTTTGCCCATTTTTAAATTAGGTTGTTTGTCATCTTGTTTAGGAGTTGTTTAGATATTGTGGATATTAAACCCTAATCAGATAGTGTATTTGCAAATATTTTCTTCCATTCTGTAGGCGGTTTTTTTGCTCTCTTGATAATATCTTTTGAAGCACAAATTTAAAAAATTTTGATCAAGTCCAGTTTTTTCTTTTGTTGTTTGTGCTTTTGGTGTCATGTCTAAGAATCCATTGTCAAATCTAAGGTCATGAGGATTTACCCTTATGTTTTCTTCTAACAGTTTTATGGTTTTAGCTCCTATACAGTATTTAGGTTGTTGATCCATTTGAGATAATTTTTGTACGTTATGTGAGAGAGAGGTCTAACTTCATTCTTCTGCATGTGGACATCCATTTGTGCCAGCACCATTCGTTGGAGAGAGAGTTCTTTTCCCATTGAATAGGATGTGGAAACCTTGTCAAAACTAACTTGGCTGTGGAGATATGGATTTATTTCTGGACTCTCAGTTCTATCCCATTGGTCTATATGTCTTTTCTCATGCCAGTACCACACTGTTTTAATTGTTGTTGTGTTGTAGTAAGTTTTAAAATTAGGAGTGTGAGTCCTCCAACTTAGTTCTTCTTTTTGAAGATGTTTTGCTATTTTGGGCACCTTGCAATTCCTTATGAATTTGAGGATTGACTTTTCCATTTCTATAAAAGACTCCTGGCATTTAATAGAGATTGCATTGACTCTGCAGATCACTTCAGGTAGTCTTGATACCTTAACAATATTAAGCTTTTTGATCCATGAATATGAGATGTCTTTCCTGTTATTTAAGTCTTCTTTAATTTATTTCAGCAATATTTTATAGTTTTTAGTGTACAGTTCATGCACTTTCTTAATGAAACTTATTCCTAGGTATTTTATTCTTTTAGATGCTATTGTAAATGGAATTGGTTTCTTTTTTTTTTTTTTGCGGTACGCGTGCCTCTCACTGTTGTGGCCTCTCCCGCTGTGGAGCACAGGCTCTGGACGCACAGGCTCAGCGGCCATGGCTCACGGGCCCAGCCGCTCCGCAGCATGTGGGATCTTCCCAGACCGGGGCACGAACCCATGTCCCCTGCATCAGCAGGCGGACTCTCAACCACTGCGCCACCAGCGAAGCCCCTGGAATTGGTTTCTTAATTTCCTTTTCAGATAGGTTATTGCAGATGTATAGGAATGTAACTGATTTTTCCATGTTGATTTTGTACTCTACAACTTTCCCGAATTAATTTATTAAGTTCCAGTAACTTTCTTATGGATTCTTTGGGATGTTCTGTATACAGGATCATGTTATCTTTAAATAGAGAGAGTTTACTTCTTCCTTTCCAATTTGGCTTCCTTTTTTCTTGTCTAAGTGCCCTGGCTAGAACTTCCAGTACCATGTTGAATAACTGTGGTGAGAGTGGGTATCCTTTTCTTATTCCTGATCTTATGTGGAAAGCTTTCAGTCTTTCACCATTTGGAATGATGTTAGCTGTGGGTTTTTTATAAATGCCCTTCATTATTTTGAGGAAGTTTCCTTCTCTTCCTACCTTTTAAAGTATTTTTATCTTGAAAGGATATTAAATTTTGTCAAATGCCTTTTCTTGTCAATTGTGATGATCATGTGGTTTTATTCCTTTGTTCTATTAATATGGTATTACATTGATTTTCTTACGTTGAAGCACCCTTGCATTCCTGGATAAATCCAATTTGATCATGGTGTGTAATCTTAATATGCTGTTGGGTTCGGTTTGCTAGTGTTCATTTTGAGACCCCCGTTAGTTTTTGGTAGTTTTGTGGGTTGCTGGAATAACAAGTGTCTTAGTCTCATGTACATTTCGTCACCTCACTGTGGAATCAAGCATTTTGGAAAGTAGCCCTTGTTCTCTTTAGTGGAAACAATATTTAGAAACCGCAGTTTGGGTTATTGCTTTTTGGTGTTTACAGTGGTTAGAGCTAGGAAATACAAATACATACCTATCTCTGAGGTCATATATACACACATAAGTATTTGTAGTAATATGATAAGCATATATTTATTTTAAAGTGAAAAACTTATGCTTCTAAATCAAATGCAAGAGTACCAGCTCTTCTTTGATTTTATATTGGAAAGTCTGATACTACTCATTTGATTTATCCTATGATATAACTATGATAGTTAAAAAACAATGATACCACAGTATTTCTATTTACAAAAAGACTATAGAATGCTATTTGATAGTTCTTTGCAGTTCTCTTCCTCCCCACACCTGCTCCTTCTCCTCCACCCACCCGCCCCCAACGCCCCACCACTGCCTTAGGCTGTATCCCTCTGGTGAAATGTGTGGTCAACATTCAGCATTTTTTTTTGGCCGCATCACACTGCTTGCAATCGCGCAGCTTGCAGGATCTCAGTTCCCTGACCAGGGATTGAACCTGGGCCACGGCACTAAAAGTGCCGCATCCTAGGCACTAGACCACCAGGGAACTCCCCAAATTCAGCATTTTAAAGTAACTTGAAGGAATTATTTTCTCTGTGTGGTTATGCCACCAACCTGATGTGCAGTTTAGTTCATTTTCTATTCGGTGACAGCCTTTTGCTTATTTTTGTTTAATTTTGTTTTTAAATTACATAATAGGATTACATGGTTTCAGTGTCAACATTGTAAAACAAGACATATCCAAAGAGATCAGCCCATGTTCCCTTCCTGTTTGTATTATTTTTACTTTCTCATCTAAGTTGTTGCATTTGTTGGCATAAAGTTGTTCATAGTATTTCTTCATAATTCTTTTAATTTCTGAAGAGTCAGAGGTGATCTTTCATTCCTGATTTTTGTGGTCTGTATTTTCTCTCCTTTTTCTTGCTAAGGGTTTGTATACTTAAGGGTTTGTCAATTTTGTTGATATTTTTAAAGAACTTACTTTTGGTTCTTTAAATTTATCTTAGAAAATTTATTTTTCTGTTTCATAGTTCTTTAATTTCCATTCTCATCTTTATTATTTCCTTCTTTATGATTGTCTTCAATGTGTTTTCCTTTTTTCCTCCTACATTTTGAAGGGAAGTGCTTAGATTATTGATTTGAGGTCGTCTTCTTTACTAATATAGGCATTTAACACTATAAAGTTTCCTTTAAGTCTTGCATTAACTGTGTCCCATGCATTTTGACCTGATGTGTTTTTATTTCTGCTGATATCAAAATCCTTGCTAATTACCACTCTAATTTTTTTCTTTGACCTATTGTTATTTAGAAATGTGTTGTTTAATTTCCAAATATTTGTGGATTTTTCTAAATTTTCTTTTATTGTTTATATCTAATTTAACTCCATTATGGTTGGTGAATATACTTTGTATAATTTCAATCCTTTTAAATTTATTAATGCTTTTTTTAAAATTGGCCTAGCATGTGGCTTATTTTGGAGAACGTACTATGTGTACTTGAGAAGAATGTCTCTTTTTCTGTTGTTGAGTGGAGTGTGCTATAGATGTTTGTTAAAGTAAGTTGGTTGGTAGTGTTTTTCAAGTCTTCCATTTCCTTGTTGATCTTTCTGCTTGTTTCTATCCATTGTTGAAAGTGGAGTATTGACATGTTCCACTATTATTGTTGAATTGTCTATTTCTCTCTTTAGTTTTGTCAGTTTTAGTTTCGTGTATTTTGGGGTTCTGTTACTAGGTTCATAAACATTTATAATTGTTATCTTTCCTTCTGAATTGACCCTTTTGTTGCAAAATTTCCCTTTTTTTTCTAGTAACATTTTTGTCTTGAAGTCTTTTTTGTCTGATATTGGTATAGCTCTACTTTGCTTACTGTTAGCGTGATTCATCATTATCCTTTTGTTTTCGACTTGTGTCTTTCAATCTAATTTGAGTCTCTTTTGATAGCATATAGTTGAGTCATTTTAAAAAAATCCATACAGTTAATCTGGTTTTTGATTTTAGTGTTTAATACATTTACATTTATTATAATTACTGATAAGGTAAGATAAATATCTACCATTTGTTTTCTACATGTCATCTTTTTGGTTCATCCATTGCTCTCTCATGCCTTTTGTGTTAGGTAGATTGTTTTTTCTCCCATATATATGTTATTTTCTTAGTTGTTATCTTGGGGATTACAATTAACATCTTAATTTAAAACAGCCCGCTTCATATTAATCCTCACATAATTTCAGTAGTACAGAATCTTGCTCTAATATAGCTCTAACCCTTTCCCTCACCCTTATGCTATTTTTATTTTACAAATTACATCTTTATACATTATAAGCCCATTAAAGTCTTTATAATTGTTGTTTTATACAGTTGCCTTTCAAATCAAATAGATGAAAGTTGTTACACCTTTTATCCCCCCAAAATATAATTATTGTCTTTTATATTTACCTTTGTAGTTTCCTTTACTGGTGTTCTTTACTTGGATTTGAGTTTTCATTTAGTTTCATCAATGAAACTGCCATTCCTCCCCCCCCCGCCATATGGGTGAATTTTAATAGCAAGTGAAACAATAAGTCCATGAATATTACATATATCATGTACCCATTTTATAAACTTAGAAACAACTAAAAGAACATAAATGCACATAATATACATAACACACACACACACACACACACACACATACACATATATATAAAATATTTTCATCACCCAGAAATACATGAGTAGTTCCAGATAGTGGTCTCCTAAGGTGGAGGCAGGCCTAGGAATGGGATGGGGGTACATAGGAATATGTATGTTATAAATAAGGGCCAGTTTTATTTTGGAATAATGGGTTCATGGGGTTTTATTACATTATTAAAAACATATACACAACAAAAAATTTTATGGTTGTGGTTACTTTCACACTAACACATGAGATGGGGAATCTATCAATATTATGTAATGGAGTTTTATGAAAGAGTTTGACCTCAGCTTTCAAAGCCATTTTTATGACCAGAGGAATTACTTAGGGAGGATATCTCTGCCCAGTCCCACATGGGGCTGCCTCAGCTTGCCCAGACTCCATTATCAGGACAAGATGGGGTAATGATGAAAGAAGTGATGGCCGTACTGCTGCTTTGAGACAAATGGTTGTCTCACACTGGCCCTCCCTAGGTCCCTGCCACCATCTGCAGTCTCACAGCTCTCATCTCCATAATGTGCTCTGAGGGGTTTAATAAAGATACAGGCGCTGTCAGCAAGAGTCCAATAAATATACAGGAAATGCTGCCCTCATTAAATCCATATTTAAAGCATGATGTTCTCCAGTTGCTCAAGCATTCAAGAGATTTTTTAAATAATCAAGTGGAGATTTTGGGAGAATACCCAAAACTACCATCCAGATGACTTGAGCATAATATCGTGCAGACAGGATCAGAAGGGAAAGGAAACTAAGAAAATGAAAATCTAAGCAGTTGTAGTTTTTCTCTTTTAAAGAATGAGTTTTTAAAATAGAAGTGTCAGCACAGAGTGTTGATAATGGGAGTACCGCCTCTGGGTAGTTTATATGACTGGAAAACGTTTTTGAGAGGCAGTGTTGGTAGAGTCAGGTGGTACTCCCAGACCTTTTCATGTGGGATGCAGAGAAAATGGCAGTTTTATGGTTTGTTGGGGAAAATAGCAAGGCTGCTTATGGCCACAGTAGCTTGAACCAGCCACAGTTCACTGGTTGTGAAGACCCAACTTTGATTTCTGGATTTACTTCTTATACTTTGGACAGTTACATTACTCCTCTGAGCCGTAGTTTACCTATCTGAACTATGGGAATAGTTCTGCCAATTTGTAATGATTTTGTATCTACTAGTTTTAGAATATAACAGTTACCCCTTAGTTTCTCAAATACTTAAAATGTAAAATAACATTTGAATATTGACCTAAGTCAGAGCAAATGGCATTTGTACAAACATGTAGCCATTCAATTTTTATTTAACTATCTGGATTTGAAAACCAGTACACGGTATTTGCTAGGAATTGATACTGATGCTCTCATATATTTGTGTGGCTGTCTTTACCACTTTTGTCAATTAGGAGGTATGAACACCTGCTGTACTTGTACCTTGTACCAGCTATTGTGGGAGATATAAAGAAGCAGAAAACTGGGTCCTACCCTCATGGACCTCAGTCTGGCGCATGATCTATTGCTTTTAGGTGAATCATAAATGACAAAGTTGTGTCATTTACAGAAAATAATATTCAGGAAATAAATGTAAAAAGACCTTAAGGAAGGGAAAACTCCATGTGGCTTAGTGTCTTGCACTCAGTAGGATATGCAGGTGATATGTGTAAGGTCTAGCTGAGATTCTTACGAAAGGATTTAATGAGGACTGAAGAACTGAATGATCAGACATAAAGGATGGTGAAGTCTGCCTATTCAGAGAGTTTTTATTGTGTCTTCCCAAGAAATTTACTTGGAAGCACAATATTCATTTCTGAAGAGACAAAGACTAAGTTTTAGAAAAGAAATTTCTCCTAGATACTATTATAAAGTTTGAGTATTTCTATTATGATTTTATTACTTCCCATCTGTGGTAGATGTTTTATTGAAATTATTTGGATGTTATCAAGCTGTGACAATGATGCTTTAAAGGTCATACGTGAAACACAATTAAATTTTCCAAGTGAAATAAGAATATGCATTGTGAAAGGCAGATAATTTGAAGCAGTTTTTTTTTTTATGGGCCATTTTATGATGACATTTTGAGGTGTTTAAATAGATCACTATGTTGTTTTCTTCTTTGCAATTTTCCCTTCACTATTTGTGTAGCTTAAAAATAGAAACCAATGTGTTTAAGTTTCGACATTATTGAGTCTTATAGTTAATATAAACTATTCTAAATTCAATACTAATTTTCTATTATAACTGGAAACTTACTAAAAGTATTTTGTTCTTATGTAAATGTGATGGCTTCTGATTGATAGAGATAATTATGTACACTTTGGTTTATTATAAATTAGGTAAACCAACATTTCTGTATCTCTGTCATTAGCTTACTCATTAGGAGATCCCTAAGATTCCCTCTAAAATTTTGTGATTTTATTTTACTTTACTTTTTTCCCCATAATAGTAATGAATGATTGTTTCTTTCAAATGTTTGGAAATTAATACTGGAAAATCTTTAGTTATTATTGCCTACTGTAGGTTATTTTAATATTATGACTATTTGACAGTGTTTTCTGTTTGATTTGTGGTGCTGACTCATAAATGCCACTGGAAAAAAGGTATTTCGGTTCTAATATAAAGAGCAATTATTTAGGTAGCAGCAAAATGACTTAGGTAAACAAACATTTCTTTGTACTTATGAGCAAAATGACAGATGACACCTATCTGAGTAAAGTGTGAAAAGAGCACAGGTATATTAAAAAAGGGAGACTCAATATTATATGTTTTTTGATGTAAAATAGCCCAGTGGTTATTATCTGTTAAAATAGTCTGATACTGTTGTGTGTTTCCATATGGAATGCTTACTGGTATGCTCTTGCTGAGAGAGCACGAGTACTACACATCTGTGTGGGTATTGGAGTTGTATATTTCAAGTTGAATTAAGGCGATATGTGTGTATGTATCTATATCTACCTGTTTATCTCAGGTAATAGAGAATTGATAGCATTACTATTAACAGAGTCTGTTGACTTTTGTTTATCTAAACAACTGATTAGGCTGCTCTTAGGCTTGGCATTATTTTAGGGATACAGTAATATTCAGTGGAAAAGGAGTTTGAAATCATTAAAATTATTAAATACTTCTGAACTGGTTTTGAAAGCTTCTCTGGGCTGAAAGCCAGTTGATTCTTGTCAGTGTTTTTACATGACTGAGTTCAGTTACTTCAGAGCTAGAACAATTGCAGCCTTGGTAAATGGTTTAATTCTGCCTGGTTGTACAATATAGGATCCTTTTAAGTGCTGCTGTAATTGGTGTTTAAATAATGTGTTTTGACTGGACAAGAATGGAAGAGCTATTTTGGAGTATTTTCAAAGGTAGAAATTCAAAATAAAGTAACTTGTTAATTTAGTGTTCCGTAATGTATATAATAAGATTGAGGTTTCAATGTTTATCTTAAGTAAATGAAAATATTCAGATGAGCCTTTTATATAAGAGGAATTGCCTATATGTGAAACTTTCTGAGCAAAAACAGTTGGATTTAAAAAATTGAACCAGTTGATAAAAGGCTTGGGTTCTGATCATGGCCTACCTATAAGCAACCTTTATGACTTTGGGAAGTTTTAATATCCTCTTTGTTAAAGGGGATCTGTTCCAACTCTCTCATTTGTAAAACTTTCCTTAGTCCTGGAATTTCTTTTTGAAAGAAATAAGTGTGGTATTAGTGGCTGTATGAGTATTCTGCTATCATGGGAGCTTGAAGTTTGAGGGAGAGGGTAGAGTAAGTAGGAGTAAAACTTGGACATGCCACATCCAGAGGACCCAGAGCCTTATTGCTAAACAAGGCTGTACAGATTTTACACCGTAAGTGCACAAATTAGAAACAAGTAGCCAGTGGGCTGACCACTGGTTTTAATGCTTATCTTGAACATTGTGTATCAAAACACCCTTACAGGTGTATACCCTCTCCATTCCCCACGATTTCTACCTTTTCTTAGGCTCATACTAGACTGTTGTACCTGCCTTTTGCCTTTGAAATTTTTTGAGTTTATCCCATGTTGGGGTAATATGTAGACATAGAAGTGTTTTGAGAGGAGAGTGACATCATCAGATATGCTTATAAGAAAGCTTACTTTAGCAAAACAGTGCAGGGTTGATAGAGCAGACTCAAGGGTAGTGGCTGTGTAGCTAACCCTGTAAGAAAGTTAATAGCAGTATTTTTTATTTTGTTTCATTACTGTTTTCCTCAGAATAGTTTTGAATGTTAAAATTTTTAAACAAAATATAGAACAACTTAATCCAGAATTTTTTTGCTCTCATTTAAAAGCTGATGAATTGAAATACGAACTCAGTCAATTACCATCTCAGTGTGCTTATCTTGGCATAGAACTCGGATGTGTGTATTACACTGGACTCTTGGCTTAAATCTCTATTAAAGATATATGTATAGGGCTTCCTTGGTGGCGCAGTGGTTGAGAGTCCACCTGCCGATGCAGGGGACACGGGTTCGTGCCCCGGTCCGGGAGGATCCCACATGCCGCGGAGCGGCTGGGCCCATAAGCCGTGGCCGCTAAGCCAGCACGTCCGGAGCCTGTGCTCCGCAACGAGAGAGGCCACGACAGTGAGAGGCCCGCGTACCGCAAAAAAAAAAAAAAAAAAAAAAGATATATGTATAGATATATCTATATAGATATATCTGTGGGAAAGTTTTTCAGATAGCCCAGACAATATAAATAACCCTAGATTTGTACTTAAGTAGCAAACGTGTTTCTCTCTCTCTGTACTGCTTGTGTCTGAGGAGAACTTGCTAGGTTATTTTTTCCTCTCCTACTGCACTGCCTTGGTGTGTTATTGTCAAGTCAAGATCAGATACTCCGGAGTCAGACAGACCTTGTTCAGATCTCACCTCTCTCTTCCTTGGGCCAGTTCATTAATGTACCTAAGTTTTGGTTTCGTACTTGATTTGGCTTCTTACTTGATAGATCGTTTTGTGGACATCGTAATAAAAACATTCAGCTTTACCATCCGGCCCAGGGTACTAAACAAGGATATAAGCCAATCTCCTAGTGTTTGGATGTGTTTCATAAGGAGAGGTATTTAAGGGAAAGTCATCAAAGACTTTTTGAATGATTGAGAAACCACACACAACATCCACATATAAACACACACACAGAAACATAAGGAGATTTATGTGTGCATGAATACAAACATTGATATAAACACAAAGAATTTAGAACGTTAGTGAATGGAGGAGTTTCCATTTTGTAGAATAAGAGCAAACAGTACATTTGTAATATAATACTAGCACAGAAAAGCAGAAAATACCCTCTTCTAATTTTACCTCCTTGTGGGCAAGATTGAGTAAACTGCAGAGTTGGTGAGGCACAGAGAATTGGCTGCCAACAGGATCAAGAATCCTAGAGGGAAGGGCAGAGATTATCCTTTCACCTGAAACTGCTCTCTCTCTCTCCATATGGGTAGAAAAAAACAAAAACAAAACACACAATGAACAGAGACAGGGCTTACTGTCTGCACTAATGACGCTCAGGGTGAAAGAAGTCCTTACAAGTTGGCTTTTGTTTCTCCCTTAGTTTATGACCTACTCAGAATTCACTGGACTTCCTGGAACTTCATATTAAAATTTTCGTAGATCACAGAAGGAATTTTCAAACAGCATAATCTTTGCTGATAGCCATTACCAAACACTTGTTCTTTCAATGACTCATTGAAAACAAAGCTTCTTTGAGCCCTTTTGCGCGGTGCCAGTCTGCACAGATTTTTGCATCCTGCTAAGTGGTATTTTTTGTGACCAGTGCCATGGTTGATTGGCCTCAGCAACCTGCTTAAATATCTGTGATTAAAAGATGCGAATGAAAGAACAGATAAATGGAGGAAAAAATAAACATAGCGACAGTATGTTTACATACAGAAATAAGTTTATCCCAGTGTGTGTCAGTCTCCTTTAATAAAGGAGATTTATTTTCAGGAAACCAGCTTTATGTGAGTGATGTATATCATAATAATTTATTTACCTATATTATAAAATTTCAAGCTGGATATAAATTGAAAATGAAGATTCTTCATTTAGCAAACATTTCTTGGGTGTTTATATGTCAGGCACTGTTCTAGCATTGGGTATGCAGGGATCTGTAAGAATTGGTCCTTCCCTTCAAGGAGCTTCTACTTTTGTGGCATAATTGTAACAAATCCTACAACTAGTCCTTATTGAGTGACTACCATGGGCCAGGCATGGTACCAGGCTCTGGAGAAAGGGGCAGACATAGTCGTGCTCTCAGCCAACGCTATCAATGTTCTGAGAAAGGTAGAGGCGAGGTGATGGGAAGCACAGACAGAACCTACAAAGAATCAGCTCAAGGCCAGTGTACTGTGATGACTTGGAGAATGCCGTAGTTCATGTTTTGGCTCAAATAAATTCACTTTATGACTAAAATGTTACTTTTCCTCTATTTAATATTACTACTTATCAATCCTCAGTCTTTAATTATGAGCATTGGCTTTATTGATTTTTTAAAAATATTTACACTCTGGGCTTCCCTGGTGGCGCAGTGGTTGAGGGTCCGCCTGCCGATGCAGGGGACATGGGTTCGTGCCCCAGTCTGGGAAGATCCCATATACCGTGGAGCGGCTGGGCCTGTGGGGCATGGTCGCTGGGCCTGCGCGTCCGGAGCCTGTGCTCCGCAGGGGGAGAGGCCACAGCGATGAGAGGCCCGCGTACCGCAAAAAAAAACCCCCAAAAAACAAACAACAACAACAAATATTTACACTCTGGTTATTTCTAAAGAAATTTATGAACAAATTCCATACAGCATGCCATTTGACAAATTACTGAAAAAATAATATTTAAATAATATATTTGAGTATCTCATTAATCTTGTTATTCAAGGAGGTTTTAGCCAATTACTTTTTGTTTCCTATATGTTGAGTTGATCATTCTTTTTAATTACCTGTTTGTATAAGCTTATCGATTTGACGTGTACTTGAATCAGCTGCTTACATTTAGTATGTTGGACAGACAGTACTATGGATCGCTCTGTTTATGAATTGTAAGTTGTTTTATTTTAATACGCATTTCTAAATTCTGCTTTTAGAACTTTATTTGCTTTTGCATACTCAACTATATTCACTAACATTTGATAATAGTAATGCATTATAGAACGGCAGTGCCATTTATTTACCAAGGCTTTACAGTATTTATTTTGCAGTTTCGAGTTTTGAAATAATTAAGCAGGGCTGATGTACAGTTCCCATTGCATTTCCAAGACCTAGCTAGTTAATTAGCTTAAGTGATTCTGTCAACCCTAGTGGCAGTTGGAGGCACATAGTGCTGGCTTGTCAGGCTGCTAAAATGGAACCTGCAAGAATGGAATTACCGTGGTTAGCTCCGTTCCCTCCCTACCCTTGAGAGATGAGTTGGCTTTCCTTTTCACGACATAAAAACAGAACCAGATAATGTAAGCTGACACTTCTGCCCATGACTGACATAACGTGGGCCTTTTCATTCAGTGTGGGTTGGTGGTTTTCCAGTTCTTTGCCTGGCTGAGGTTTCACCAAACCTCGTGTCCTTCATCCCACCTTTCCCATATGATGGTCTCTTTTAAGATTTTATTATGTGTTTGTTTTGGGTGCGTTCAAGGCCTTTTGGATAATACTCATGGTCACTCTGAGAGCCTGAGTGTTATAATAATATTCAGGGTTACAACCTGATCACATATTTGCCCTGTGTGTGCCGTCTGGTTGCCTGTACAGTCGGGTAGGTGGTCTTGTTCTGCTGCTTCTCCTGCTGCGTTGCCTTTCAGACATCCTTTGTGGGTGGCGTTTGAGGTGTTGCTGCTTCCTGTTTTCATCAAACTTCATATAAATTATGGAATTCCAGAGCATACATTTAGTACAGTTTGATTGGCTTCAGAATTTAGCACTTCGGCAGGACAGAGGTGAAAGAAGTAGAAATGGAGGGAAGAGGAGGGGTACAAGTAGGGAGAAACCCAGACTGGCGCTGGACTGAGACAGAGCGGGACAGCAGAGCGTCAGGGCGACTGTGACTTGAACCCCGGCAGCTGCCGACCTGAGAGGCATGGACAGGAGAAGCAGGCTTTATGTCGGGCTGGGCCGGGACGAGGGGAATGGAATGTGGAGTTTGATTCTTGTTATCCTTAGGTTTATGCTGGTGAGACACGGTGTGGAAGTCCCCTAGCAGAGTTTAAGTGAATGAAGGTACATATTTGGTGGGATGTGTGTTTGAGAGTCACAGCCTAAAGGTAATCATAATAGCAGCCCCTGTTTATTGAATGCTTGTTAGCTACTGTGATAAGGGCTATATAAACATGCTCTCTGAGCCTAAATTTTCTCATCTGTAAAAGGGGTACAATAGCATTCTTGTGAGATTTAAATGAGTTAATATGTGTAAAGTGCTTAACAGTATCTAGCACATAATAACTAATATTTAAATGCTAGTTATCAAAAAAAATGCTAGTTATCATCATCACAATTTAATCCATCATTTGTTTGGAAAGGTATTTTTATATAGTTGACCCTTGAACAATGCGGAGGTTAGGGGAGCTGAACCCCTGCTCAGTCAAAAATCTGCGTATAACTTTTGACACCTCCCCCAAATTAACTACTGATAGCCCACTACTGACTGGAAGGCTTACCAATAACATAAACTAGTCGATTAACATATATTTTGTGTATGTATTAAATATTGTATTCTTACAATAAAGTAAGCTAGAGAAAAGAAAATGTTTTAAGAAAATCATAAGAGGAAATACATTTACAGTACATATATGTACTTACCGAAAAAAAAATCTGTGTATAAGTGTACCCATACAGCTCAAACCCATGTTTAAGGGTCAGCTGTACGTATTGTATAGAAGAGGGATCTGTGGCTCAATCAACTTAACTACTTAACTGCTCTGCTAGAGGCCACGTAATTAGTAAGTGGTAGAAGAATTTGAACCCAGGTCAAACCGTATTCCTAACTTCACTTGTCTCTCTCCTTCCTTTGTGAAAATAAGCTCTTCAGCAGAGGCTGTATGGTGTAGAGAAAAGGTAGAGGACAAAATACCTAATGCACAGAAAGTTGTTTTAAGTATTAAATGGGCAATGCCCTTCCAAAACACTATAAGGAGAGCTTTTTAATAACAGTTATTGTAAGAGAGAAAATCTTACAGAAAAATGGAAATGAAGCTTGGCATTTGAGAACTGCTGGGGAAGAATGAAGGGGAAAAGGGAGAAGATCGTGTAGGACAAAGCAAAGGCAGAGAGAACGAGAGAGTAGAGAAAGGTCATGTAGTTTCTGCATTTAGGGACAAGAGGGCTTAAAAAGTACCTGTTGGTTGACATTGTCAAGTGCTGCATGGAGGTCAAGGAGAATGAGACCTGAGAAAAGGCAGTCTGAATCACTCTTTGGTGATTAAATTTATTTCCCTTTGAGCTATAAACAACTGACTAAAAATACAGTGATAAGAAACAGAAATATAGGATCCAGGGATGTACACGAATCAGCTAAACTTTGGAGTTAGATTTATTCTTTTGACCCCCCTTCCAGTTCATAAGTTTTATCCACAGAATATTCTAGTAGCATACATTGTTTGACATGTATCAGCTTAATTAGAGATCTAGTTGGAAAACTCAGCTATCTCATGCATCTCTGATGCTTCTCCACAAATCTGAAATGCAATAGATACACTGCCATGAAATGATGAACATTGTGCTAATGGTAACCTGGAGAAGCTCCCTTTTAATGCAGTGATTACTCTCATTCATACTAATTCTTCCCATTTTTTCTTAATTCTTTGTGTCTGCTTTCTCCACCATCAAAAAATTGTGAGATGACTTGACCATGTTTTGAGAGCAACAGGCTATGAACTCTGCAGTTTGACTTGTCTCACATCTATGAGGGATTGATGGGGCTGGAGCTTTGCTCACCATGAATGAACCCATTGCCTAGAATAGTGCCCGGAACATAGTAGGTCCTTAATCAATGTAATTTAAATAAGGAATGAATGAACTCTCCTTGGAGCTTCATAGTCACAAAATTTACAAAAAATTTATGACACAATATAATGATGTACATAATTGGTGTGCTTCAAAATTAACCAAAAATAGAAAACAGACTATGTGATTTGCCAGTAAGTGTAATTCCTTTTAATATAATAAAATGAGGCTTTTCTACAGTTGAGATTGTGCATGTGTGTGGGTGGTATGTGGGAGGGTTATGGAGCCAAGCTCAGGACCCTCGGCAGGGCAGGGGTTGTAGACCCCCAGCCTGACTGAGCTCCCTGGGCTCCATTCTTTGCAGATTTTCAGACACTGTTCCTCAAGTATTATAATTTGGCACACTATGACTATTCACTTGACTTATGATAGGATGGCCTCCACCCTCTTTAATAAGAACTACATGTCATCTTACTGAAAGGCAAAGATTAGATAAGAATTGGTATAGTCTAGGGATGAAGTTTCCAATGAACTTTGAGTGATGAGTGCCTGTAATATCCCTGGTGCCCATAATATTGATGTAGCAAATATAACTTGAGAACCTACTGTATGCAAAATATTTTGGGGAATGCAGAGATGTGTAATGCACATTTTGTATCCTGGGAAAGTTTATAGCTTTGAACTTTTTTGAGATATAATTAAAATACCATAAAATTCACCATTTTAAAGTACACAGTTCAGTGATTTTTAACATATTCACAAGTTTATGCCAACATCACCGCTATCTAATTCCATAAGATTTGCATTACCTCAGAAAGAAATCCCATACTGATTAGAAATTACTCTCCATTTCCCCTCCACCTCCCTCACCCAGTCCCTGGGAACTACAAGCGTGCTTCCTGTCTTTGTGAATTTGCCTGTTCTGGGTATTTCATATAAATGGAGTCATACAATGTGTGGCATTTTGTGACTGGCTTTTTTCACTTAATGTAATGTTTTCAAGTTTCATCAGTGTTGCAACATCTTTCGCTACTTTCTCTCATTTTCATTGCTGAATAGTATTCCATTGTATGGATATACCATTCCCCATTTTATTTATTCATCAGTTGAGGGACATTTGGGGTGTTCCTACTTTTTGGACATTATAAACAATACTGCTGTGAATGTTCGTGTACCTGTTTTTGTGTGAACGTATGTTTTCACTTCTCTTGGTTATGTATCTAGGAGTGGAATTGCTGGGTCATATGGTAACCTGTGTTTAACTTTTTGAGGTTATGTAGAACTTTACAAAGTGCTTTGTATCCTTTATTTATCACAGTGACTGAGAAAGGAAACTGAAGATCTGAAAGATTAGGTGGGCTAGAGAAAAGCTTGCATGTGTCACAAAAATATATTTAAAATGAGGTTCAAAATATATTTAAAATGAGGTTACTTTAGGGCAGAACTGAAACCTAAATATTGGTCAGGAAGGGTAAATAAAATGTGTGCTATTCACATAGCAGAAGACTGTTGCAGATGGTTTGTGTGCATAGCATTTATCTATATAGCAGAAGAAGAGTATATACACACATACAGCTCAACAGGAATAGATTTAAAACCATAGAAGAACATAATGCCCAGTGAAAAAATGAGTTGCAGAATGATAGATAGTAAGGTAAGAAAACCATAAAGAAATACTATATATTGTTACCCACATGCAAAAGTATAAAAATGGGTATGGGGGACATTCATCAGTCTGTGTAGCGGTTGCTTTGTGTCCCTACTTCTGAGCTTTAAAATTCCTGCCATTACTCCTTCCTATATATTTAACAAATTACTTCCATTACAAGACTGTCAGTTTCTTTAGAATAGGGGCCATATTTTCTTCACTGTTTTATTTCCATTGTCTAGCACACTGTGCCTAGCACATGGGCATAAAAACATAATTTGGAATGGCTAAGCAATTGAACATGAGGCCACTTAAATTATTTTGGGAAGAAGGTAGGGCAAGACAAATTAAATTCGCCATTCTCCCTTTCTGCTTATTGTCTCTTCTTTACCTTCATATTCCCCTAGTGTTATAAAATGAGGCCTGCAATTACAAGAGTAGTTCTTTGTGACATGACATGCTAATAAAGCAGATGGTGTGTGCAAATAAGCAGGATTACAGATATCTTTGCTGCAGAAGTCACTGCGGTCTCCTTTAAAGGTGGAGTATTTTATGGTATCTCAGTAGATTTTATCTTCCTTGTCAAGGTAATGATTGTGTATCCTATGAATCTCGATGGCTTTGTTGTATCAAGTGTCAGATTACACAGCTTACACAGTCAGGTAGTTGTAGAAAGATAGATATCTGTGATCAGACTTGGATGTAGTATTACTAATATTTTTGCCTTTCAGGAATATGTTGGTTTCACTTCTTTGTGTCTATATGCAGGAAGACAACTCTGCTTCCACTTAGGGTCTGTGCCTCCTTTCTCTTTATTATCTTCTCCCCATGGGAAAAAGAAGGACAAATTGTAAAGTTGGGAGCTTGACAACAATATGGGTGAAGTTTCTGGTCTCCATGTCTCTGTTCTGACTCTCTTTCATGGAGTGCTTCATGGTGGTAAAGGTGTTCTCTTCTCCCTGCCTGCTTCACAGTACTGAAAGCAGAACAAGGGGGTTGGCCCTGTGAGGCCTAGCCTGATCTGCACATGTCTGGTCCTGTCTCAGCTTCCCTGGGTGAGTAAACCAATTAAGGCTCTCTCTGTGAATAGGGAGCCTCATTTTGACCTTAGGCTCAAGCTACATTCTCCAGCACAGTTTACCAGAAGCTGTGAGGGCATTGTAGGTAGCTAACGCTCATGCTTTGATCCCCATCTGTCTATTGGTGGTTATGCTCCATTGTTTAGAACCAGGAAAGGTGGTAGAAGTGAGCCACGTGTTTCCTATGTATCCCCCCCCCCCCGCCCCCGTAATGATGATAGTCTTGATTTTCTCCATCCTTTACAGTTGTTGGAACTTTTTTCTTTATGTCTCACAGAACCTTCAGCCAGCATCTTGGCATTATAGGAATTTACTCAGCTTTTTAGAAGCAATTTGACCTATCTGAACCCATCAAAGCAGTTAAAATCCTAAGGGATCCTGACAGAGCACATTGTTGATAGTTGCTTTTATGGAGGTGAAACCTTTTATTTTTACTTGTGAAAGTACCAAAACAGTCTGTCTTCCTTCAGACAAATACCTACTTAGCACAGGTATATTTTACTTAAAAAATGTAGCTTTTGTATTTAATTAAATCTAAGATGGCACTGATTAAAAAAAATGCACTGTTTTATGTCTCACTAAAAAAGATGCTGCCAATTAGCGGTATGACGCCGCTTGGTGTAAGATGCTCCCCCCACTCCACAGTTACTACAGTACGAAAGGAAAAAGGGGTATGGGATAAATGATTTAAAAATGAGTGACTCTTCATTTGCAGAATAGTTCCGTAGGGGCAGGTTGGTGTGAAGAAACATTGAATGGTGAACTGAATGTCTGGAGACTGAGATTCTAGTTTTGGCTACAGGAGAAAATGTATATAATTTTACTTTTAAAAGGATAGAGCTCATAGAGTTTGGAACAAGTCTGGCCTCTCCCTGCCTCCCCATCATCTTCTCGTGACACTTAGTTTGACCTTCTTTTAGTTTTTCAGGCTCACCAACCTTCTTTCAGCCTGTGTCCTTTGCATATGCTGTTTTCTCTGCCTAACCCGTTTCTGGCTCCTTCCTCTGGTCAAGTCCTACTAACTCTTCAAGCTTGCCCTTAAATATTACCTTTTCTGACCCTCCAGGCTAGGGTTTCCTGCTTTAATACACTAAGGCAAATATACTGAGTATATGTACTAACTGCTCCTTGTATTTCTTGTTAGTCACATTTGTCACGATTGTAATAAAATATCTATGCAGTTATTTTCTTGTTACCTTTCTGCCTTTCATGATAGTCTTGTTCATGCTGTACCCCCATGTGTTTTCAGTGCCTGGCACATGTTCCTGTGCCTAACAGAGATACCTGGAGTGAATAAAAGGGCAGAGTGTCCAACAGTGACATATACTGCTGAGGAGGGCAAGCCAAAGTCTGAAAGGGGTCCGCTGGGTGTGGCAAGTAGAGGTCACCAGATATTTTAGAAGGCATAGTTTTAGTAGAATGGGGGTGGTGGACAGAGGCAAGATTGCAGAATATGTTAAAAAGAAAAGCAAGACTTCACTATAAAACATTGGGACACTTGCAAATAATTTCTCTACTGATGGCACCTTTTCTTGAGTTTTTCTAGTTCAGTAAACACTGTCAGAATTCTCCAAATTATAATAAGATAAAAAATAAATCCCAAGACATCCTACTATGATTTCTTTTCTCAGTGGATAATGGATAGAATGGATGATTCACTTTAGTACAGATAACCACAGCAGGCAGTTCAGAGCATTCTGCTCCAGAAGAGCAGAGGGTAACCCAGATGTTTCTCATCCCCTCTGCTTGTCACTGAGCCAAAAGTACTGTCTTTTTTTTTTTTTCAGTACCACTGGCATTAAAAAACATGTACTCTTTCATTGCTGTGCTCAATAGAACTTGAAACAGAACCTTAGAAGACCAACTCTTCACATAAGCATGAAGTAATTTGAAAATCCTTATATGATGGAAGTGGCCTTGTGAAGACATTTATTGTGAAGATCTTCCAGACTGTATTGTGGAGGGTACTATGGGCAGATCCATGGGCAATGCCGTGCATAGTCCTGGTGTGTTCTACTTCTGAAAAGTAATGAGTAACAAATACATGCAACACTTTGGGCAAGTCACCTGTTCTAAGCACTTTACATATATTTACTCATTTAATCTTCACAACAAATCCTATGAGGAAGCTGCCCTTATTCCTTTTTTTTCTTTTATCCGTCAGGAAACTGAAGCTCAGGGAGCTTCAGTAGCTTGCCCAAGAGGGCAGAATTGGCATTTGAACCCAGGCATTCTGGCTTCCGAATCCACGTTCTCCCCTATCGTAATGTGCCTCTGAGGGCACTAATTATGAAGTCAGGACCTAGGGTTGACTGCCCTTCCCTTTTCTGCCTCAGTCCTGCCCTCTTGCTGAGCACATGTTCCTTCTTCACTTCTAGTGTGAGTGTCTAGAGAAACAGCAATGCAAAGGCTTCCACGCTTTCCCACCAGGGCAGTCGCTGTTTTGGAACGTATCAGGCTCCCCGGACACCGTCACTGACTCTGTATGATTCTTTTGCAGTAGGAGCTTCATTGTGGATTCAGTCGATTTTTGAATGCTGGTCACGAATCCTAGTCAACCTTCACAGTGTTGATCATATGGGAAAATATGTTCCTAGTTCTGTTCCTAGTTTTACATGTACGCTTTTGGAACATAATCTGTTTTGAAGTTGATAACTACCTGGGTATGCATTAAGTACTGAAGTTCCCAGTGTTCAAGAAATGTACTACGCTATTAAAAAAGAATTAACAGCTTTCTCTAAAGAACAGAACTAAGCTCAGTGTGGTCTGGTATTAATCCCTGCCTAGAAGTTCCACAATCAAAAGGGCAAAATGTGGAAAAGCAAAGATAAGTAAATAAAATTGGAAAATATGCAAAGCTGTTAGAGATGTGCCAGTGACTCAGAAGTAGATAATACAAAGAAATGCATCCAACCCCTGGGCTGTGAACGTGCCACCACAGCATTGGGTGTTTGAAGTATTTCTGTGACACTCAGACCTCTTTGTCAGTGGCAAACTGTAGAGCCTTCCAGAGTTATTGCAAAGAAAAGCAATGCCCTAGAGTGAAAACAAAACAGAATGCTAGTTAATATTCAATTTGGTATTCTTTACATTGAAAAGTGTTAGTAGTAATATTATAGCTGGATTAACAGTATTGTCATATTAGTGTTAAAATTTTCCCATTATTTTTTTGGCTTGGTGAATTTGAAAGTATTGTTTAACCTAAGAGATTTTTAAAGGTTAGATGAAATAGCATTTATTTTGCACAGTCTGATGGATTGCCAGCAGCAGGGAAGGCTTTACAGCTCAGATGTTTTCAGCACCCTTCTGATCCTCTTTTTGCGTGTTTCCTTTCTCATTAATTTTTCTTTCAGAGCAGTGACCATGTTTTACTTTATGTAGAAGAGATGCTTAAGTAGTTAGGTGTTAATGAACTTCTGTGTATTTTATGTCTGTGTGTCTGCTTTATCATAGCTCTTAATAGCCTTGCTAATGTTTTGGGGAGGGATGGGAGAGGTTTTGCTTAATTTTGTGATACACTTTGTCTTTTACAGAGTTTGGTATATGGCTCAAGAATAAGGATTATAATAAATTACTGTTTTAGAGAATCTGAATGTTATCTCATTGTATTTGTTCTAATATAAAGAGAATCTTTATGGAAGAATTTACCACATCTCAGGAACAATTATTTTTTAAGCATAATACTTGGATTGCTTTACTGCATTGTTGCTTAAGTGGTAGTCCAAAGGAGAAAGAGTAAAACCTTTTACCAATGATTTTTTTTTTTTTACAAGAAATTTCCTTCTCTGTACTCCCACCTTTAGTTGTTACAATGTTAAATTTACTGTTTGTCACTAAATAATTGTGATGTTCACAATTACTAAAGATATTAAAATTGCATTTTCGTATTTGCTACTTTATGATAGAAAACCTTTTGACCTAAATATTTTACGAATACTTAAAAATTTCATATTATTGATTTTACTTTAGATGTGTAAAGTTTTAATTTTTAGTACTGAGCTACCATATGTAAATTGATTATATTGAGAAATGAAATCAATGGAGAATTGACATCTTCTACTTTACATGAATGTCCAAAACTAAAGAACACCTCTAGGCAATGAGGTGTAGCTTTCCATGTCTACACCTCATTTAAATGTCACCTTTAAATTAGGGGAAGGGAGAGTTGTCTTTTGTTATAACATCCATTGTCAAGTTGTGAGAACCTGCTCTCAACCTTAAGTAATGGAACTGCTCCAGGAGCTTCATCTTTCCTTTCTGATTTCTGGGTACTTGAGACTATTTTGGAAAGTAGGCAAAGTTTTTCTTAAGATAAGTTGACTGAATTGAAAAGTTAAGATCCCTAGGGTAGTGGAGCTTCTCCTGTAGAATCTAAGTACTACTTCCTTGCCTCCATAGAGCTTCCCTAGGTTTTTTATGACTAGCCTAAAATAAAAACTAGATAGCTTAGGTCTTAGTATACAATGTAGATCTAAACTTCAGGAATAACATTTAAGCTGAAACCTGATAACTGAGTTTTTAATGAAATTTTCAATGTGCTAAATCTACAGGAGACTGATATGAAAAATAATCTGAGCATGGAAGAGAATCCTTGGAGATGTAAAGCATGGTTGCAGATTAGAGGAATTAAATAGACTGCATGGTGCTCAAAATCAAATAGTAAATCAGGAGACATAATGCCTGATTAACAGTGGTAGCAGGGATATAATGAGATATATGTATATATCTATGTTAAGATTTCTGAATTTCAAAACAGAAAATTCTACAAGTATCTAATCAGTATAAAACATGTTAACTTCAAGTGGAAGACAGTCAGACAGACCCAAGGATTCTACACCCAGGCAAACTACTATCAATTAAGTGGTTAAAGGATCAATATTGGCAGACATGCTGTTGTTTTAACTATGAATCCTTTCAGAAAAAATTAAGAAAATATTGAAGGCAGTGGCAAAATCAAGGGTGAAAAACGCACACACCATTGTAGAAAAGAAACAGTGGCTTGTATGCAAAGAATACCTAGAAACAAATGACAATGGAGACACGATGACCCAAAACCTATGGGTTGCAGCAAAAGCAGTTCTAAGAGGGAAGTTTATAGCAATACAGTCCTACCTTAAGAAACAGGAAACATCTCGAATAAACAGCCTAACCTTGCACCTAAAGCAATTAGAAGAACAAAATAACTCCAAAGTTAGTAGAAGGAAAGAAATCATAAAGATCAGATCAGAAATAAATGAAAAAGAAACGAAGGAAACGATAGCAAAGATCAATAAAGCTAAAAGCTGGTTCTTTGAGAAGATAAACAAAATTGATAAACCATTAGCCAGACTCATCAAGAAAAAAAGGGAGAAGACTCAGATCAATAGAATTAGAAATGAAAAAGGAGAAGTAACAACTGACACTGCAGAAATACAAAAGATCGTGAGAGATTACTACAAGCAACTCTGTGCCAGTAAAATGGACAACCTGGAAGAAATGGACAAATTCTTAGAAAAGCACAACCTGCCAAGACTGAATCAGGAAGAAATAGAAAATATGAACAGACCAATCACAAGCACTGAAATTGAAACTGTGATTAAAAATCTTCCAACAAACAAAAGCCCACGACCAGATGGCTTCACAGGCGAATTCTATCAAACATTTAGAGAAGAGCTAACACCCATCCTTCTCAGACTCTTCCAAAATATAGCAGAGGGAGGAACACTCCCCAACTCATTCTACGAGGCCACCATCACCCTGATACCAAAACCAGACAAGGATGTCACAAAGAAAGAAAACTACAGGCCAAGATCACTGATGAACATAGATGCAAAAATCCTCAACAAAATACTAGCAAACAGAATCCAACAGCACATTAAAAGGATCAAGCACCACGATCAAGTGGGGTTTATTCCAGGAATGCAAAGATTCTTCAATATACGCAAATCAATCAACGTGATACACCATATTAACAAATTGAAGGAGAAAAACCATACGGTCATCTCAATAGATGCAGAGAAAGCTTTCAACAAAATTCAACACCCATTTATGATAAAAACCCTGCAGAAAGTAGGCATAGAGGGAACTTTCCTCAACCTAATAAAGGCCATATATGACAAACCCACAGCCAACATCGTCCTCAATGGTGAAAAACTAAAAGCATTTCCACTAAGATCAGGAACAAGACGAGGTTGCCCACTCGCACCACTCTTATTCAACATAGTTTTGGAAGTTTTAGCCACAGCAATCAGAGAAGAAAAGGAAATAAAAGGAATCCAAATCGGAAAAGAATCTAAATAATTATTAATAGGTTGTGAAGCTAAGTGGATTCATTGCATGGAAAATACTGTAGAACATAGCCAGTTTTATTTTCTTAATAACACTGGAGTTCTTTTACAAAAGTCAGATTATTCCTTTCTATAGCTCTGAGTTCACATGCATTTCTAATTAATTGACTGAAAAATCTACTCTGGCAAAACCTGGGACCAAGGGGTTGAAAGGTGGGGGTAAAATGGGGATATTTATAATGTGGGAGAGGAAATGATACAAATACGATAGACTGAATTCCAGGGAAAAATACCAGAAACGATCTGACTTTCAAAAGTAATCATAAAAATAGCATTTATTAAGTGTTGCAGGGTCTTGTTTTAAGTACTTCATTTTGTTATCTCTTTTTACCCTGCGTATTATCGGGGATATTAATGGACAGGCCAATCTTATATACCTGCTAAAGTGTAAAAAGCATTCATTAATATTATAGACACCTTAATTTTAAAGTCTTTTTTTTTTTACTCTTTTCCCTTTACTTTTTTCAATTAATTCTTTTTATTGGAAAAAATACATAAAAGATACCATTTTAATCATTTTTAAGTACACAGTTCAGCAGTGTTAGCTATACTTACATTGTTGTCAAACAGATCTCCAGAATTTTTTCATCTTGGAGGAACTAAAATTCTGTACCCATTAAACAACAGTTCTTTTGCTCCCTCCCCCCAGCCCCTGGTAAGCACATTTTACTTTTATTTCTATGAACCTGACTACTTTAGTTACTACATATAAGTGCAATCATGGAATCATACAGTATTTGTCCTTTTGTGACTCAATTCTTTCTCTTTTTTTAAACTGTCAAGAGCTAATCATAATCAATAAGGAATTGAAGGAAACTATTGTAGATGCAGCATGTAAAGACAAAATAAATTGGTTGGTGAGAGCTGTCATCCTTTCCATGAGAAAATTTAAGCACAGATGATGCCAATAATTTACATTTTTTATTATGGCACTATGGTTGGCTTGGTTTACATCAGATGGCAGAGAAGAGTAAACTTTTTATTGAGGAACCAGGAGACCCGAGTTTTCTGCCTTTAGGGAAAAAAGAATATGTAGTTAATCTTCATGATCCCTATCAAAAGAACAATGAACTTTTGAACAGATTGGCTGAGCGAAGGGAGTACAGAGCAAGGCTAATTGAATCTTCAACAGGGAGAATTTCTGGAGATAAGTAGGTTTCTGTGATTTCATATGATGGGTTTTTTTGGGCAATGAGAACATAAAAACAGTAAATTCCGGAATGAAAAGTTAATCGATAAAGACCCTGAATTGTGTTTTAATCATGGAGTCAATCGTTTTCTATACTTTTTTGCTTTTATTTTCCGTACAGAGAATCCCAAATACAAAGGAAATATATTTCTAGGTGGTATTGTATTATAGAACTCAGTAATTTGAATTGAATTTACTTTTGCTTTTGTTATCTGAATGGATTAGGAAAATTCCTTTTGAGCAACCAGGGACCAGATGATCAGACACCATATCATCTTCTTTGCTATGAAAATTATAATTCAGCCTTGTGAAACTTTTCTAATGTTATATTTTCTGTAAATAATATAGAGAGTAAAAGTAAGTAAAACCATTACTCTGTTTTTCTCCCTACACATCCTGAACAATAAACAACTGGTTCTTGGCAAATACATATTAAGTTAATTTTAAGGATGTTATTTTATAGTTCATTTTGATCAGAGGTGTAAAAAGATTCATTATCTTGTGCTCAAACCCGTGCTAACCGAGGTAATTTGCTGTAGATATTTGGTATCTTTTCATAAATACCTATGTTTAGATAAGCCTTCTCTCTGGAATCATGTCCTTAAACATTTAAACCTAGACCACCCTCAAGTATAAGGGATTTATGAACCATGTGGGATATTTCAGGAAATCTTTTCACACTGATGAAAACAAGAGACTAGTATTATTGTGGAAAGGAAAAAAATGGGAGATTTATGAGTATATGTTTCATTTATGCATCAAAATTTAATTTTTCTTTTTTCTGATAGTCTGACTGATAAGCAGTTTAGTTAACCTTTCTAAGAATTTCCCTTCAAAATTAATCAAACCTAAAATATTTAAGATGAACAGAAAAATATTGTTCATTGTTTGAAATGGCCATGGCTGATTAAAACTATTTCTAGCTAAATCAACTGTATATTAATTATTTAATATAGTTATTACATCCTCTATATGGAAAAGGTATCAAAACCTTGAGGTCTTTGATTTTCCATTCTTGTCAGTTGTAAAATTGTCAGCTTTTTGCAAGTGGTGGAAGAGGTGTAGGAACTACGGAACTAAGAATTACCTTTTCTTTTTACACATAAGCTGCTGCTCGGCAGCTGGGTGATCTCGGGGAGGGCTGGCCTGTGTTATCTTCGTGTGGCAATGATGTACGCTTTTATAGAGAGCAAATTTATGGCCCTTATCTGTGGAAGACTTTTATGAATGACTGGTGTAAATCAAGAATTGAATGACTGTTTTTCTCTTTGAGCATAAATCTATGATTTGGAGATTGATTTCTGGGTAACTTTTTTGTAACCCATTTGAATTACCATTTTCGACCAATTTTCTATATTTTGGCATAAACTGAATAACTAAAATATAACAATACCAGTGACAGATCTGTTTTTTTTTCTGTTAGGTGTATGTTTTCTCATATAACTCAATAAATAATCTCTGTTAATAGCGTAGAAAACAAATTTATAATATGTAGTGGGAATCCCATGCATGGGATTGACCAAAGCAACCATGTCCACTGTTTAGGTGGGAGAGGGAGAATGAAATATATGTTGAATTTTAAAGGTACTTATGATAAAATGTGCCATTAATTAGGGAAAATAAGTAGAAAGAAAAAGTCATTTCTGGGACATTTGCAGAGTAAATAACTTCTATTGAAAGTACTAGACAAGTGTAAAAAAATGTTAGCTCACGATCTTTTGAACACACTTTCCCAAGAGGCTTTCCTTCAGGAAGAGTCTTTCTAAAAACAAGATGGGAGACGTAGGAGCTCAGATGGAAGGGAAAGCTAGAAATCAGGTGGGTTAAAAAACAGTTTCATGAACACTATTGTCCTCACAAAAAATTTAGATCTGTAGATGGTAACCTGTAGATGGAGGGATTACAAACTTTGTGAAATTATATTTTCTTCTCAGATAAATGCCCCTTTCTTTATCTTCCTCTTGTTCCATGCAGTTGTATGACTTAAACAGTTAACAACGTGGAAGAAATGGTTGGTCAGGAGATAAGCAGTTGATCTTGGCTGTTTTAAAGGGAACTTTCACTACAGTAAGAAGAGAAGGACAGTGCTAGTCACACAGTGGGTGCTTAATAAGTATTTGATGAAGGACAGAAGGAAGAGAAGCAGCCTGGTGGGAGGGATGACACCAAGAGAGGGCTCTAAGTGCAGTGACGGGGCCCTGGGTGAAAAGAGGGTGACCCACGGGATGAGTGGATTGAGGATATGTTCAGATTGGCTCTGGAGTTGGACAGCCTGACCCCAGTTCCAGCAACATCACTTATTACCTGTGTGACCCTGGGCAAGTTACCTTCTCCATGCCTCATTTTCCTTTCTCTAAATAATGGTAATAAGAGAACTTACCTCCTAAATTTGTTAGGAGGATTGACTGAGTTAATAGGTAGTTGTAAAGCCCCTAGGACAGTACCTGGCATGTGGCATTCAACAAATGGCAGCAGGTATTACCTTGGTTAGACATATGCAGCCGTCCTCAACGCCTGTCTCTAGTTAGTCATCACCTTTGGTCAATTCTACATTTAAATATTTCCTAAAGATGGGTTCTCCATCCAAGGGCCATAGTCTTAGAAACTCTTAATCTCTCATATTAATTCAGTTACTTTTTTTTAGTGAAAATTTCCTAAAATCCATCCTGCTCAATACGACCAGTTAAATGCAGATCTTGCCCTAACAATTCCCTCAGCCCTTTCAGTGGTCCCTTGTCATACTTAAGGAATTTATAATTAATCTTTAGCATGCAAGATTCTTCAGAATTTGCTTTGTTTGCCTTTCCAACCTCATCTCCCAGCAGATACTTTATGAACGTCATATGATTTAATTTTACTACAACCTCCCAAAGGTTGTGCAGGCATCCTCACTTTGCAGGGCAGTGCAGGACTGTAACAACAGCAGTGCAAGCTGGATCCACGCAAAGCATCTTAATAACCAATGGGAGTGTATATATGTCCATTATACACTACCAAACGTAAAACAGATAGCTAGTGGGAAGCAGCCACATAGCACAGGGAGGTCAGCTCCGTGCTTTGTGACCACCTAGAGGGGTGGGATAGGGAGGGTGGGAGGGAGATGCAAGAGGGAGGGGATATGGGGATATATGTATATGTATAGCTGATTCACTTCGTTACAAAGCAGAAACTAACACAACATTGTAAAGCAATTATACTCCAATAAAGATGTTAAAAAAAAATAACCAATGGGAAAACTTACGGTGGTTTCAGGACCCTTAAAACTTTTTGTTAAAGCGCTGACAACTCTTACTCTGTTATAAATGTGTGGGGAAGTGGACAATAGTGGCATGAACATGGATTTAGTGCACTGAGTGCAAAACGCTGAGAAATAGAACTCACCAAGGGCAGTGTGAGCAGTGTCTCCCTTCCTCTTGTGTGACCGTATACGGAGTACCTTCTGTGCCTTGGTGAATTGGTAATACTCCTTTCTAAGTTTGGATCAGCTTCCAATATTTTATCCCTTGTGCTTTCGTGGTTGTGAAGTATCTCCTGGAGTTCCTTCAACCTGAAGTTTTTCACTGGTATTACTTCCTCTTGGGCATCTTCATCCTTTTGCCTGTTTACCTTGATAAGTTGCCTCCCCAACTCCCTGTGGCTGCACATCCAGAATCTTTCAAACAGCAGTGGTGCCAGTACTTCCATGGTCAGCAGCCTCTCTATAACCCCCATTTACGCTAGATTTAAATTTCACTTCCAGCTTTACCACTGTTTGTTTCTCTGCTGCACTTTCATCTTTGTTTTGGCCAATACCCTCGTTGGGTTACCAATTTTTGTAAGATGTCCAGTGCATTTATCATTGGGAGACAAGGAGGCAAAACAGGGACGCACTTTGCTGTCTGTGGTTCAACGAACAGATGCACAGTGACCAGTCACTGACAGGCTTTGAAAGAAGTGACCTAATTGGTCATGGATCATGATACACATCTGGTACTTACTTAACGACTTGTGGACTGAAGAGCTAGTGCAGAAGTTTTTGCTTTATGTAATTATTCATGGTTAACATAGTATGGTAACTGACATTTGAACCCTGTTACTAAGGAAATGGTGTTATTTAACTAAAATGTGGTAACTGAAATGTATGCATCTTAGAACCATGCAAAGCAAGGGCTGTCTGTATGTTATAGTCATTCTGCAAGCAAAGAAACTGAGTTTTGGAAAGATTAGGTAACTGCCTAAGGTCACATAGCTAAGAAGTGTCAGAAACCCATTAACAAAACTTTTTAATGTCTCTGGATTTTAATGCTATAAGGATGCACAACCTGTCTATTGATGTTTCTGTCGACATACTGATGGAGCTTGAGTTACTAATGGATTGTCTTCAAAAACTCATCTGCACATCTAATCAGGCCTGCAGCCCTCTAGGAACTCTGTCCCTGCTTAGCTGGGCTGACCATGTAATATTGCCAGGGCTTGCCTGAAAAATGAAGTATTGTACAGTGATTATGCAAAGCTTCTGCAAGCTAGTGACACACTTGACCTTACATGAGATTGTTTCTTGGAATGAATCAAGAGTCCTTAGTCTTAGAATAAAGGAGAGACCAGCCTAGAACAAATGAAACATCCCTGAGAAGGAAAGGAACATCCCAGTAATTGAGTGGAGAGAAGTGGGCTGAACAGTTAGCAGTTGAGATCCCTGGTTAGGTTGGGAGATGAGCAGGGTGGGTAGGGATGTTAAGTGGCCGACCTCACCTTCAGCTTCTGGGATTCAGGGATGGCTTCAGCGTAGTCTCTGCTTCATTCGTTGGCCAGCTGGTAGTAGGAGTCCACACTGAGTAGTTAAATCTGAGTGAGTCTGATTCTGAGATACAGTCCAGCTTCTAAAACTGAGGAGGTCCCGTTTGGAGCATTTAAAATTATTCAGGGTAGAGGAGAACTATGGTACAGAGATGGACTAAAAGGATTAATACTAGGCCTGGAAAGATGAAGGCTGAGAAAAAATTTGATTAAAGACAAAAAGTGACATTATTTAGTGCCTCTAAAATGCCAGGACTTGTGCATGGCTTTTACTTATTAATTGCATGATTATAAAAATCTTGTCAGTAGGCATTGCAGAGATAAGGAAGCTGAAACTCAAAAAAGTTAAGTAACTTAAGTACTAGGGCTAGTAAGTGGTAAAGCTGAGGTTTTCTTTTTAAACCCAGACCCATTTTAATATATCACATAGTTCTTAAGTAAAAGATACAGACTAAAACATTATTAAAAGTAAGTAAGACATTTAGGGAGTATATGTCTCATCTTTGATCTTTTTTTTTAACATCTTTATTAGAGTATAATTGCTTTACATTGTTGTGTTTCTGCTGTATAACAAACTGAGTCAGCTATATATATACATATATCCCCATGTCCCCTCCCTCTTGCGTCTCCCTCCCACCCTCCCTATCCCACCCTTCTAGGTGGTCACAAAGCACCAAGCTGATCTCCCCATGAGATGCAGCTGCTTCCCACTAGCTATCTATTTTGCATTTGGTAGTGTGTTTATGTCCGTGCCATTCTCTCACTTCATCCCAACTTACGCTTCCCCCTCCCCATGTCCTCAAGTCCCTTCTCTATGTCTGCATCTTTATTCCTGTCCTGCCCCTAGGTTCATCAGAACCTTTTTTTTTTTTTTAAGATTCCATATATATATGTTTCATCTTTGATCTTGAACGAAGTCTGTTGTAGGGACCTCAGAATTCATGTTTCTGTAGAAATAATGTTTTAAATTGTGATGTTACGTGGGCCATACTGCAAAAACCTATTTTATATGCATATCTCTATGTTTCTGTGTCTCAATATGTATATTTCTTTAAATATAGCTTTCTGTGCTATTTAAAATACATGTAATTATTATATAAAACAATACATTTTTGAGGTACAACTTAGGAACCCTAGGAACTCCGCTGCTCATCCGGAGGGCAGCCCTTCCTGTCAACAGCACTGTTGAGGAGTAGGGGCCCTGGTGAGTTGTCAGATGTTTACATCTGTGCAGGAATGGCAGCTGTCTTCACCTCTGTGTTCATAAGAGAAGCAGCATTTCCAGTGAATCACTTCTCAGGTATTCTGAATCGGAGAATAAACGGCACTTACTTGATACATTCTATGTTCCCTTTTTCTTATCATGGGCGTATTCTTTTTTTTTTTTTTTTTGCGGTTCGCGGGCCTCTCACTGCTGTGGCCTCTCCCGTTGCGGAGCACAGGCTCCGGACGCGCAGGCTCAGCGGCCATGGCTCACGGGCCCAGCCGCTCCGCGGCATGTGGGATCTTCCCGGACCGGAGCACGAACCCGCGTCCCCTGCATCGGCAGGCGGACTCTCAATCACTGCGCCACCAGGGAAGGTCCCTGGCGTATTCTTAATAAATTGTTTTTTTGTGTCGGGACTTGTCTTAATTAGTAATTAAAGTTCTTTTGATAGCAAGTAACAAAAACAGACTCTAGCCTACTAAAAAAGACACTAATTCTAAGGCTACAGTGGGTATTTTCACATTTGGAATCGCAAGGTCCCCAAGGACCAGAGACTGGAACTCAGACACACAGGAGCTTCTCTCTTTGTCAGGCTCTGCTCTGTCTCTACCTTTGCCTCTCTGGCTTTAAGGTCACTTGAAGCAGCCTTTCCTTTGCTTGTTGACTTCCTTCTCTCTCCGTTCACTGGCTTGCTAAAGGCCTCTGAGCACACGGTCCTACATGATTGCCTCCCTGCTCATGGTTTCATATCTTCTCAGTTTCAGTGATGAGTAGATTCTAACCAGTCTCTGAGACCTGATTCCAGAATCCCAAAGACAGAGTGACTTTGATTGGCCCACCCTAAGTTAGGTATCCATCACTAGATAGGTATCCACGTGATGCCCATGGTGTGGGGGGCCGAGTCCTGCCCTCCCCAAGTGCTGCTGTGACTCGGTCCTCTACTGGAACACGAGCAGACGGCGACTGGGAGGTGCCTGATATGGTGTGTTACTCATTAATTGTATTTGGCTTTTTTGCTTCTGGCTTTCTGTGTTTTACTACTTTTAAACTAAGGAAACAGTTATCACCACACATTCTGTATTTTCAAATTAAATTTCACATCTGAAGTATACCTAGTAATAAAGGGCTCCCAAAGCACTGTGATAGACGAAGGACCAGGAGCAGACTATTCCGAAAACTAGGGGAGATACTTTAAAGCCAACTTGTCTATTTCACTTAATCACAAACCTACTAGCCTGCTGATTGTTTAGGTGAGTAATCTGAAGACACAGACAGTGGTTTGGTCTGTGAGTAAGACTGTGCCTTTTAGTCACATTCTTTACTGCTTCATTGCAAGGAAAAATACCAAGGTGAACGCCAAGTCACCTTTTCAGTATTATACTTGCAGAGGCAGTCCATGAAGTGGTCAATGGAAGAATCAAACTTTTATGGTAATCTTTTATTGTAATCTATTTTCAGTTCAGTCAGAGAAGCAGCATGGCCCAGTGGGCTAAGGGGAGGACGGGGAATTTGGAGCTCTGAGATGTAATCTGTTTTGCAACTGACTAGCTTTGTGACCTTGAATAAAAAGCACATTAGCCTCTGTCTGTTTCCTCATATGTAAAATGGGATCTACCTGATAGATCAGAATATAGGTACATTCTGATTTGAGCAAACTGAATAATAAGAAAGATTTTATAAAAATCAGGAGGGACTTCTTTTCATATCAGAAGACTGTGGTTTATAAGAAGATTCTCCCTAGAATTCATTTAAGATCCAGCCTTTTCTCAGTCTTTTAAATTGTGATTACCTGACAAAAGTTAAGTTTATATATATGAGTTTAAAAAAAACACCCATTGGATAGAGTGAGAAAAAAAATTCTGGAGGGTTATGATAAAAACTCAGTAAATCCATGTGAAATACTTCAAAAAAATGTTTTGCAGGCAGCAGTAAACAAAGAATATTCTCATAGCTTAGATTTCAGGGTGAATTTTCTTCAGTGTGAGAATGACATTAGTGCCAATTCTGCCATGTTTTTGCTAACTGGCTGACATGGGCATCATCGTATTGGTCTTGGCATTATGATGCTGGTGCTGAGTCGACATTCACACTGGCACCATGTCGTCTTGCTCTAGTCAGGAATGGCTGTAGGCAGTTTTAGTTTATCTGCTGCTACGAGAATTTTGATGTAGCAGGGCTGGAGGTTTGATTTGTACTGTGGCAGTCTTATGCCTGCTTGTGAATTTATTCTCCAGAGGGCAAAGTATCCTATTAGGGTAACATGTAAAACAAGCTCAAAGGATTAAAGTAGTAGGAAGAAATAAATAATAGATTGTTATATATTTATGTTGAATTTACATAACAGTCTTAGTTATTTAGAAGTATATTTTGTAAAAACTTAGTTTGTAGTATCACAAAAGCTTGTATATACTTATTTAAAAGTATATTTTGCCGGGTTTCACATAGAGAAACTCCTGAAGTTGAGAGATTCAGTGGCTAGAGACACAGTATCCGAATCTTATTAAGAACCCAGGTTTGTTACCTTCCCAGTCCAGACTGCACCCTGAACTGCCTGTCATAGAAGAGTGTTGGTGGATTGGTTTGTGAAACAGAATGATGTTTGCATTTGAGTTGCTTTGGAAGGAGTCGCCTCCCCATAGGGTAACAAAATTTGCTTATAACTCCCAAATAAAATTGTTTCCTCCAGCTAAAAGAGACTCTCCCAAACCAGTCTGAATACTGTGCTGCCACCTTTTCCAGAAAGAATTTCATGGCTGAGCCTCACTGTTGTACGGATTCATAGCATGTTATTGCTAATGTGTAAATATTCATTTACAGGAAATAGTGACTAGAATCTTGGAGTTCTTTTATACTGTTGTTGAGATTTCTGAGTTAAAGCTAGTTTTCCATTCATTTTAGAGGAAGGTTTTCTGCAAAGTTTCATCTTGGTTGCAAAACATATCCCCAGAGATTCCAGTTGACGTAACTCATGCTGACCGGTTGATTCCAAGTGTGACAGCACAGTGTTCAGCAAGTCCAAGTGAAACCAGGTGGAGGCCAGAGAATATGTCTGCTTTTGCCTACATTATCTGGTTAACTGCTTTGATTCTCAATTTCAGCTGGCATCAGATGAATGTTAAACCAGAGATAAATTTTGTAGCCTTTTGTGATACTACAAATGTTTTGCCATTGCAGTTACTGGTTCATAGTCACACTTCAGAAGGTGCGTGCCAGTTGATGTTTGGTTTAGTCATTTCAATACTTGGGAGGAAGGGTTAGTTGGATTAGATTTCTGTTATTTCTTTTCTCTCGAGAAAGGTGAGGTAGGTTCTCAGATTATTGTATTCAATTAATAAACTCCCCTCTCCTAAGGATCCCATTGCCATCTCTTTCTCTGTTTCTATCTCTGCCTTCATTTTTATTTTTTAAATTTATTTTTATTTTATTTAATTTTTAAATTTTTGGCTGCATTGGGTCTTCAATGTTGCATATGGCCTTTCTCTAGTTGTGGCGACTGGGGGCTACTCTTTGTTGTGGTGCGTGGACTTCTCATTGCAGTGGCTTCCTGTTGCAGAGCACGGGCTCTAGGTGCGCAGGCTTCAGTAGTTGTGGCTCATGGGCTCTAGAGTGCAGGCTCAGTAGTTGTGGCGCACGGGCTTAGTTGCTCCGCGGCATGTGAGATCTTCCTGGACCAGGGCTCGAACCCGTGTCCCCTGCATTAGCAGGCGGATTCTTAACCACTGCGCCAGCAGGGAAGTCCCAAATATGGAAAGACTTTGAATTGCATCCAAAAAGTAAGACAGATAGATGGAAGGATAGAAGAGCGCGTGGATGAATAGAGGTGTGTTAGAGCAAGTATAGTAAAATGTCCATTGTAGAACTTAGGTAGGGACGCCCTCTGTCTTCATTTTTATCTTCATCGCTGCTTTCTATCTCTTCTTCCCTAGTTCGTCTCCCTTTTCTTTAGGTGTATATTAAACAGAAAAAAAAAATTTCCAGCACAATGGCTGAGCGAATTGCAACATTAAAGATTGCTTGGCCAAGAAACTATTACTCTTTGTATGAAAGCCTTTAGGGACCAACATCAAATACAAACATGTTAGAAATCTTTTTTGCTGTTCCAGCTCAACTGACCCAGAAAAATTTTACGAGCAATAGTCAGTGCTTAGCAGAAAAAAAAGAGATACTATTGTAAATTTGAAAAACTCTCATCTTTAACACGGCTTTTAGGTATCACAAGCTCGACAACCTTATAGATTACATGCATGCTCCAGTTGACTTCAAAAATTTATGTTTTAAACACAATTTTACTCAAAGCTTTCTGTGTACTTAGTGATTTATTAATAAGTTTAACTTTTGTTAAATAGGTTACTTTACATATAAATACTACAGTGCATTAAGGAAGAGTTAAGAATTGTTACTCCACATATCTGACAATTTAAAGTGGTGTTCCTTTTAAGCAGTCAATTGAAGGAAGTTCAATAAAGGAATAATAACAGAAAAGAAGCAAAAACCATAGATGTGGGTCCATCTTATAATTTGTTTTTGCTGGTAATTTTGGCCTATTTTGTGATGGACTTTTTTTTTTTCTCTTTGAAGACCTAGAGTTAGAAACTATGCATGCTGGACTTCCCTGGTGGCGCAGTGGTTGAGAGTCCGCCTGCCGATGCAGGGGACACGGGTTCGTGCCCGGGTCCGGGAAGATCCCACATGCCGCGGAGCGGCTGGGCCCGTGAGCCATGGCCGCTGAGCCTGCGCGTCCGGAGCCTGTGCTCCGCAACGGGAGAGGCCACAGCAGTGAGAGGCCCGCGTACCACAAAAAGAAAAGAAAGAAACTACACATGCTGTGCTACTCACCTTACCAGGAGAGAACCAGCATGATGGAGAGAAGATTAGGAAATCACGTTTTCAAAGACTCATTTAATGAAGATTAGTATGTTAATTTGATTTTTCTTTTATCAAGGATCTGTAAGAGAATTTGCACTTTGTTCCCCTTGATTTTGGTGTATGAGGTGGAATTTTTACTCAAGTCCTCTTTTTGTTAGTTTTGTTGAGGGATGAATGGCCTGGCTGTGCCACCTTGCACTTACCTTGAGGATGTTTGCTTAGCCATGAGTGCCACCCAGTTCTCTTGGAGAGGATGGTGTGCCGTAACTAGAGCTACCATTTATTGAAGATCACATGTTTCCCCATTTTAATTCTTACAACAACAAAAGTATTTCCATTTCATAGATGTCGAGTAGCTCATCCAAGGTCATTTTTTCCAGTCAAGTGACCAAGCTGGGATTCCATCCTAAGTCAGCTGACCCAACACAGATGGTCCTCCCCATGAGGTGTGACTTGCTACCATCAGCAACCCAAACTGACTGCTTTGGGGTTCTGAATTGCAACACCTTCTGGGTGGTAGTTCTGGCAGCAGAGTAGATGGGAATCAAGCACATCCTGGTGGAGCCTCCCATTGCTTCCATGTTGACCCTTGGCAAACTCAGATACAGGTTAGAATTGACCCATTTCATAGCACTGATTATTTTATGTTCTCTTGTTTCATAGCTGATTTTTCTGGAGTAAAGAAGATGGGCTAAAATTATAGATCAATTTTTGAAGGCTTTTCCTAACTGTTAAGTCTCCACTTGGATCCCACTGATAAGATAGGAAGTTATATCCCAAAGAATAAAATACCAAATTATATAATTCTTACTCTGATCAGTTAATTGCAATCTATTTGGCTTCATGTGAATTAAAGATTTCTAACTTATAATCAGTTTATTTTTGTGATTCTTAATATTTTTATAAAAGACTCTGTATTATTATTGACATAAATATTTTGTTTTTCTCACTATTTTATGGAAGACAATGACTGGGAGAAGACCAAAACAGATTACATTAAGAATCTTTTCCAGTTTGAGTTACAATTCCACGTATTTTGACACTTACTAAGGGGGATACTATTCAAAGAGGGACTCAAGGGTAACTGATCTCTGTGCTATTCTACATGCTCCCCACCCTCACCCTTGTCTGTCTTCTGTAGGTGTTTTCTGACTAGTTCTCTGTTTGTTCCCTCCCCTCCCTTAACCTCCCCTCTCTCTATATTCATTCTCTGTGGACCTCATCCTTTCTCATGGATTTATGGTGATTACTCCCAAACATAGATTTCTAGGCTGTCTCCCCTATATTTACTTGTTAACCACAACATTGTGTAGCTAAACTGACAGAGTTTTCTCTCCACTAGAAATATGAAAAAAGGACTGTTGCTCTTGGCTAAATGTTAGCTTTGGAAATTAGGTCTGAATTTTGTTTCAGGTCGTAAATGAGCTTAGCATCATGTGGCTTGCACACTAAGTTATTTTAAAGAGTTAGTCCCGAAGGAATTATAGATGGCGGAGTAGAAGGGCATGCTCTCACTCTCTCTTGCGAGAGCACTGGAATCACAACTAACGGCTGAAGAGTCATCGACAGGAAGACACTGGAGCTCACCCCACATCCAAAGACAAAGGAGAAGCCACAGTGAAATGGTAGGAGGGGTGCAATCACAATAAAATCAAATCCCATAACTGTTGGGTGGGTGACTCACAGACTGGAGAACACTTATACCACAGAAGTCCACCCACTGGAGTGAAGGTTCTGATCCCCACGTCAGGTTTCCCAACCTGGGGGTCTGGCAACAGGAGGAGGAATTCCTAGAGAATCAGACTTTGAAGGCTAGTGGGGTTTGATTACAGGACTTCGACAGGACTAGGGGAAACAGAGACTCCACTGTTAGAGGGCACACACAAAGCAGTGTGTGCATTGGGACCCAGGGGAAGGAGCAGTGACCCCAGGGGAAACTGAACCAGACCTACCTGCTAGTGTTGGAGGGTCTCCTGCAGAGGCGGGGCGTGGCTGTGTCTCACCGTGAGGACGAGGACACTGGCAACAGAAGTTCTGGGAAGTACTCCTTGGCTTGAGCCCTCCCAGAGTCCGCCATTAGCCCCAGCAAAGAGCCCGGGTAGGCTCCAGTGTTGGGTCACCTCAGGCCAAACAACCAACAGGAAGGGAACCCAGCCCCACCCATCAGCAGACAAGTGGATTAAAGTTTTACAGAGCTCTGCCCACCAGAGCAACAGCCAGCTCTACCCACCACCAGTCCCTCCCATCGGGAAACTTCCACAAGCCTCTTAGATAGCCTCATCCACCAGAGGGCAGACAGCAGAAGCAAGAAGAACAACAGTCCTGCAGCCTGTGGAACAAAAGACACATTAACAGAAAGAGAGACACGATGAAAAGGCAGAGGGCTATGTACCAGATGAAGGAACAAGATAAAACCCCAGAAAAACAACTAAATGAAGTGGAGATAGGAAACCTTCCAGAAAAGGGATTCAGAATAATATAGTGAAGATGATCCAGGACCTCGGAAAAAGAATGGAGGCAAAGATTGAGAAGATGCAAGAAATATTTAACAAAGACCTAGAAGAATTAAAGAACAAACAAACAGAGATGAACAATACAATAACTGAAATGAAAACTACACTAGAAGGAATCAATAGCAGAATAACTGAGGCAGAAGAATGGATAAGTGACCTGGAAGACAGAATGGTGGAATTCACTGCTGCGGAACAGAATAAAGAAAAAAGAATGAAAAGAAATGAAGGCAGCCTAAGAGACCTCTGGGACAACATTAAACACAACAACATTCACGTTATAGGGGTCCCAGAAGGAGAAGAGAGAGAGAAAGGACCCGAGAAAATATTTGAAGAGATTATAGTCGAAAACTTCCCTAACATGGGAAAGGAAATAGCCACCCAAGTCCAGGAAGCACAGAGAGTCCCATGCAGGATAAACCCAAGGAGAAACACGCTGAGACACATAGTAATCAGATTGGCAAAAAGTAAAGACAAAGAAAAATTATTGAAAGCAGCAAGGGAAAAACGACAAATATCATATAAGTGAACTCCCATAAGGTTAAGAGCTGATTTCTCAGCAGAAACTCTACAAGCCAGAAAGGAGGGCATGACATATTTAAAGTGATGAAAGGGAAGAACCTCCAACCAAGATTACTGTAAGATTACTCTACCCGGCAAGGATCTCATTCAAATTCAATGGAGAAATCAAAAGCTTTACAGACAAGCAAAAGCTAAGAGAATTCAGCACCACCAAACCAGCTCTACAACAAATGCTAAAGGAACTTCTCTAAGTGGGAAATACAAAAGAAGAAAAGGACCTACAAAAACAAACACATAATAATTAAGAAAATGGTCATAGGCGCATACATATCAATAATTACCTTAAATGTGAATGGATTAAATGCTCCAACCAAAAGACACAGGCTTGCTGAATGGATACAAAAACAAGACCCATATATATGCTGTCTACGAGAGACCCACTTCAGACCTAGGGACACATTCAGACTGAAAGTGAGGGGATGAAAAAATATTCCATGCAAATGGAAATCAAAAGAAAGCTGGAGTAGCAATACTCATCAGATAAAATAAACTGTAAAATAAAGAATGTTACAAGAGACAAGGAAGGACACTACATAATGATCAAGGGATCAATCCAAGAAGAAGATGTAACAATTATAAATATATATGCAGCCAACATAGGAGCACCTCAATACATAAGGCAACTGCTAACAGCTATAAAAGGGGAAATTGGCAGTAACACAATAATAGTGGGGGACGTTAACACCTCACTTACACCGATGGACAGATCATCCAGACAGAAAATTAATAAGGAAACACAAGCTTTAAATGACACAATACACCAGATAGATTTAATTGATATTTATAGGACATTCCATCCCAAAACAGGAAATTACACTTTCTTCTCAAGTGCGCATGGAATATTCTCCAGGATAGATCACATCCTGGGTCACAAATCATGCCTCAGTAAATTTAAGAAAATTGAAATCATATCAAGCATCTTTTCTGACCACCACAATGCTATGAGATTAGAAATCAGTTATAGGGAAAAAAACGTTAAAAACACAAATACATGGTGGCTAAACTATACGTTACTAAATAACCAAGAGGTCACTGAAGAAATCAAAGAGGAAGTCAAAAAATACCTAGAGACAAATGACAATGAAAACACGAAGATCCAAAACCTGTGGGATGCAGCAGAAGCAGTTCTAAGAGGGAAGTTTATAGCTATACAAGCCTACCTCAAGAAACAAGAAAAATCTCAAACAATCTAACCTTACACCTAAAGGAACTAGAGAAAGAAGAAGAAACAAAACCCAAAGTTAGCAGAAGGAAAGAAATCATAAAGATCAGAGCAGAAATAAATGAAATAGAAACAAAGAAAACAATAGCAAAGATCAATAATAAAACTAAAAGCTGGTTTTTTGAGAAGATAAACAAAATTGATAAACCATTAGCCAGACTCATCAAGAAAAAGAGGGAGAGGACTCAAATCAATAAAATTATAAATGGAAAAAGAGAAGTTATAACAAGACACTGCAGAAATACAAAGCATCGTAAGAGACTACTACAAGCAACTCTATGCCAATAAAATGGATAACCTGGAAGAAATGGACAAATTCTTAGAAAGGTATAACCTTCCAAGAGTGAACCAGGAAGAAATAGAAAATATGAACAGACCAATCACAAGTAATGAAATTGAAACTGTGATTAACAATCTTCCAACAAACAAAAGTCCAGGACCAGATGGCTTCACAGGTGAATTCTATCAAACATTTAGAGAAGAGCTAACACCCATCCTTCTCAAAGTCTTCCAAAAAATTGCAGGAGAAGGAACACTCCCAAACTCATTCTATGAGGCCACCATCACCCTGATACCAAAACCAGACAAAGATGCTACAAAAAAAGAAAATTACAGACCAATATCACTGATGAATATAGATGTAAAAATTCTCAACAAAATACTAGCAAACAGAATCCAACAGCACATTAAAAGGATCATACACCATGATCAAGTGAGATTTATTCCCGGGATGCAAGGATTCTTCAGTATATGCAAATCAAGCAATGTGATACACCATATTAACAAATTGAAGAATAAAAACCATAGGATCATCTCAGTAGATGCAGAAAAAGCTTTTGACAAAATTTAACACTGATTGATGATAAAAATTCTCCAGAAAGTGGGCATAGAGGGAACCTACCTCAACATAATAAAGGCCATAGAGGACAAACCCACAGCAAACATCATCTTCAATGTTAAAAAAACTGAAAGCATTTCTGTAAGATCAGGAACAAGACAAGGATGTCCACTCTCATCACTATTGTTCAGCATAGTTTTGGAAGTTCTAGCCATGGCAATCAGAGAAGAAAAAGAAAAGGAATAGAAATTGGAAAAGAAAAAAGAAAACTGTCACTGCAGATGACATGATAGTATACATAGAGAATCCTAAGGATGCCACCTGAAAACCACTAGAGCTAATCAATGAATTTGGTAAAGTTGCAGGGTACAAAATTAATGCACAGAAATCTCTGGCATTCCTATACACTAATGATGAAAAATCTGAAAGAGAAATTAAGGAAACACTCCCACTTACCATTGCAACAAAAAGAATAAAATACCTAGGAATAAACCCACCTAGGGAGACAAAAGACCTGTATGCAGAAAACTGTAAGACACTGATGAAAGAAATTAAAGATGATTCAAACAGATGGAGAGAAATACCATGTTCTTGGATTGGAAGAATCAACATTGTGAAAATGACTATACTACCCAAAACAATCTACAGATTCAATGCAACCCCTATCAAACTACCAATGGCATTTTTCACAGATCTAGAACCAAATGTCTTAAAATTTGTATGGAGGCACAAAAGACCCCAAATAGCCAAAGCAGTCTTGGGGGAAAACAACGGAGCTGTAGGAATCAGACTCCCTGAGTTCACACTATACTACAAAGCTACAGTAATCAAGACAGTATGGTACTGGCACAAAAACAGAAATATAGATCAGTGGAACAGGAGAGAAAGCCCAGAGATAAACCCACGCACATATGGTCACGTAATCTATGACAGGGGATGCAAGGATATACAATGGAGAAAAGACAGTCTCTTCAGTAAGTGGTGCTGGGAAAACTGGACAGCTACATGTAAAAAAATGAAATTAGGGCTTCCCTTGTGGCACAGTGGTTGAGAATCTGCCTGCTGATGCAGGGGACACATGTTCGAGCCTTGGTCTGGGAAGATCCCACATGCCGCAGAGCAACTAGGCCCGTGAGCCACAACTACTGAGCCTGTGCGTCTGGAGCCTGTGCTCTGCAACAAGAGAGGCCACGACAGTGAGAGACCTGTGCACCGTGATGAAGAGTGGCCCCCGCTTGCCACAACTAGAGAAAGCCCTCGCACAGAAATGAAGACCCAACACAGCCAAAAGTAAATAAATAAATTAATTCAAGTACCCTTAATTTTTAAAAAAAAGAAAAAGAATGAAATTAGAACACTCCCTAACTCTAAACACAAAAATAAACTCAAAATGAATTAGAGACCTAAATGTAAGACTGGACACTATAAAACTCTTAGAGGAAAACATAGGAAGAACACTGTTTGACATAAATCACAGCAAGATCTTTTTTGATCCACCACCTAGAGTAATGGAAATAAAAACAAAAATAAACAAATGGGACCTAGTGAAACTTAAAAGCTTTTGCACAGCAAAGGAAACCATAAGAGAAACGATAACCCTCAGAATGGTAGAAAAGATTTGCATACGAATCACCGGACAAAGGACTAATCTCCAAAATACATAAACAGCTCATGCAGCTCAATGTTAGAAAAACAAACAACCCAATCAAAAAAGGGGCAGAAGACCTGAATAGACATTTCTCCAAAGAAGACATACAGATGGCCAAGAAGCACATGAAAAGCTGCTCAACATCACTAATTATTCGAGAAATGCAAATCAAAACTACAATGAGGTATCACCTCACACCAGTTAGAATGGGCATCATCAGAAAATCTACAAACAACAAATGCTGGAGAGGGTGTGGAGAAAAGGGAACCCTCTTGTACTGTTGGTGGGAATGTAAATTAATACAGCCACTATGGAGAACAGTATGGAGGTTCCTTAAAAAGTAAAAGTAGAATTACCATATGATCCAGCAATCCCACTACTGGGCATATACCCAGAGGAAACCATAATTCAAAAAGACACATGCACCCCAGTGTTCACTGCAGCACTATTTATAACAGCTAGGTCATGGAAGCAACCTAAATGCCCATTGACAGATGAATGGGTAACGATGTATACAATGGAATATTACTCAGCCCTAAAAAGGAACGAAATTGGGTCATTTGTAGAGGCGTGGATGAATCTAGAGTCTGTCATATAGAGTGAAGTTAAGTCAGAAAGAGAAAAATATCGTATATTAACGCATATATGTGGAACCTAGAAAAATGGTAGAGATGAACCAGTTTGCAGGGCAGAAATAGAGACACAGATGTAGAGAACAAACGTATGGACACCAAGGGGGGAAAGCGGCAGGGGGCGTGGTGGTGTGATGAATTGGGAGATTGGGATTGACATGTATACATTAATATGTATAAAATGGATAACTAATCAGAACCTGCTGTATAAAAATATTAAATAAAATTCAGAAAATAAAAATAAAGTAAAAATAGAGTCAGTCCCATAATGGTTCCAAGTGATTACATCATTTTATTTTTTGTATAATATGGATTTTAATTGTAACACGAGCACTGAGGACACGTTTTACTCACATTAAGTCATTTGATGAGTTGAAGTGAGGTGACATATGATGGATTCAGTGGAAGTTTAGATCAATTTGCATGTCAGTTGTATTTTATGGCTGACTTTAGAAAACTTTTTTAGATAGGATTTCTTGGTAAGTTAAAGGATTTAGGGGGATGATTATGAAATAATTGATTAAAAAGTATGCAATATTAGTTTTCACTGAACTTAAGCTTGTATGAGTTCAATTTAAAACCTAATTCAGTACATTTAAGGTTTTATATTTCCCTGAACTTCTTTTGAAGTATTAATTTTGTCATGCTTGTCATTCTGATCTAATGATGATTTAATGTTTGCAAACCTGAATAAATTTGTAGGCAAGGAGTTCTGTGGTTTTAATCAATGAAGATTAAAATTTGGCAACTGAGATGATAAAAAATGAAACTTTTTAAATAGAAAATGAAAATAATGATTATACTTTAGCAATTATTTTATTAATATTCTTGTCTGTGACCAACATAATATCTTTCTCTTCTTCTTACTGAGTAACATTTAGAAGGTGATTGAACCTTAAGCGAAGTAATTACTTCTAAATTGTGAAGAATATTTAAATTAGAACAGAATCTTTGTGCTCACATTCTTCCCCTTTCCCTGAAACCTGTCATCTAGAGTTGCAAATAAAAACCAGGAAAATGCTAGACTACTTTAAAAAAGTCAGCTACCCCGCCCAGGAACCTGCACAGACAATAAAATTTTCTCTAAGGAAAGTATATCTTTACTTCATTATTACTTATTGATAAAAAAATGTAGAGCTTAGAATGTCTATTAGATCAGTTACATGAAAAAAGTCCTGGGTTAGATATCCAAGGGGCAGCAGCCCCTCTTCCAGGAGAATCCAGGAAGAGAATCCCCTCGTCCACAGCAATCCGAGAGAGCCCAGTGTGGTTTAACATTGCCTTTCTTTCTCAAAGATCTCATGACACTAAAAGACAATTAATACAATCCTTAAAAATGCATACAAGACATTTTATTGTAGTCCTTCACCTTTATTGCTCAGTGCCCTTCAGGGGTGAAAGGAGATATTCCAATGCAAAAAACAGATCTAAAAACCTAACTGAATAATAAGTAATGATTCTTTTAAAAAAAACTTCTAACGTTGTTATTTTTCAGAATTGAGAGGTGGCTTTGGAGGTGGAATAAAAGATGAATGTGACATTTTCAAGGCTAAAATTTGACTTTTTAAAAAGGATGATTTAGCATAAAAACACAAATGTTTAATAGTATATGAAAAGTAAAACTTAAAAAATATGGAAATTTATGAAACCTGAAGTTCCCTGTCAGATGTCAGCAGTTAAAATTAGATATGATTAATTCAAAGAGAGACATGTACCACAGTGTTCATTGCAGCACTGTTTACAATAGCCAGAGCATGGAAGCAACCTAAATGTCCATCGATAGAAGAGTATGGAATATCACTCAGATGGACTATTACAATGGAATATTACTCAGCCATAAAAAGAAACGAAATTGAGTTTTTTGTACTGAGGTGGATGGACCTAGAATCTGTCATACAGAGTGAAGTAAGTCAGAAAGAGAAAAACAAATATCGTATGCTAACACATATATATGGAATCTAAAAAAAAAAAAAATGGTACTGATGAACCTAGTGGCAGGGCAAGAATAAAGACGTAAACATAGAGCATGGACTTGAGGACCCAGGTGGGGAGGGGGAAGCTGGGGTAAAGTAAGAGTAGCATCGACATATATACACTACCGAATGTAAAATAGATAGCTAGTGGGAAGCAGCAACATAGCACAGGGAGATGAGCTCCGTGCTTTGCGATGACCTAGAGACGTGTGATAGGGAGAGTGGGAGGGAGGCTCAAGAGAGAGGGGCGATATGGGGATATATGTATGCATATGACTGATTCACTTTGTTGTACAACAGAAACTAACACAGTATTGTGAAGCAATTATGCTCCAATAAAGATCTATTTTTTTTAAAAAGTAAAAATTGGATATGATTAAGCAAAACCAAAAATTATTCACATAGGTTTGAGAAGCTTTGCTGAATAGAAGCTTCATCTTTTGTAGTACTGGAAGTTACTAGTGAAGAAACCACATAGTTGACCCCTGAAAGAGGTAATGTGTTGACAGTTGAGAATACCCCCTTACAAATGTGTGAGAGACTTGACAGTTTTCTTTATCATCTCATTTGAAATATTGAAAACAATATTGATTGAAAACAATATTTCAATCCTGAAATATTGTTAGGGCAGGTGGAATTATTCTACATTTTACAGATGAAGAAATAGACTTCGCATAATTGTTATCCAAGGCTACATGGTCAGCATTTGCAACTAACCTTCCCTCCAGATCTTTTGAAAGCCTCCTTTTCCCCACAGTACTTTTAAGGTGCTGCATTGTATAGTCTTTTGATTCCTTTGATTTTATGCGTCATTAACACTAAGCCAAAAATTTGCTACTGAGATCTATGTGGCATTGTTATTTCATTTTCTCAATGAATAATCACTTCTGCCTGAAACATGTAACGAGGGTTATCATTTTATAGTTATCTGTCTTCCAGCTAAATTGGATGCCTTCATTTAAAGACAGAAGATAGAATGTGCCACGTATTCTGAATAATTTCTCTTTCTTTAGTCATAGCATATTCTAGACCCTCAGGTTTCTATATGAAAGAAGCCTCTTAAATGTGTGTGTTTCCTTTTGTTGCTGAGTGTGTCCTTGCTGCCCGTGCCATCTGTACAATGTGGTCAGCTGCAGAGACAGCGCCAGCCTCGTGAAATGTCTGTTGGGAAGGCTGCTAGCCCATATGTTGGTTTAGTGTCGTGATCAAGAGTCTGGCTCTGGAGCAGGCTGTGTCTGGGTTCCACTCCTAGCCTGTCATTTGGTTGGTGTGGGGCCTCTCATCTTCACTGCCAACGCTCATCTTTGATTTTTTATTTCCTCCCTCAAATTCTTAATCTTCCTCTCCAAAGAATCTTCTCCTCTCCCCTCAGACAACCATCATATCCCCGTTCTGAAAAGTTTATTCTTCACTAATTCCCTCATTGGCGGCAGTCCTGTTTCCCCTTTGCAGTAATTGTTGAGCCTTTTGACTGTGTAGTTCATGGTAGTTTTCAGTTGAGCCTCAACTGGTTACATACAATATAGTGAACCCATTTTTTCAAAAGATAAATGACGTTAAATTTCCCCTGAGTAAACATTCCATCCAAAACATATGTCACTTTCTTGCTTAAAAAACGATAAAACTAATGTTTCTGCAGCCATGATTATACGTGAGGAACATGCAAGCTCTGGATCCAGCTTCCCACTAGAGACCACGATTACACTCCTTACAGACCTGTGGGGAAAGTCATGAACAATATCAGATCGTTTGGGGTGTAGTCAGTCTTTCCCAGGACTGACTCGGTGGACAGAAATCAGTTATGTGCCAAGATACGTAAGCGAAATCCAAAATTCCACATGTCAATACTCAAACTGAATCTGTACAGGAATGCTGCTGTGAGTCAGTGTGGCCAGGAATGTCCTGTGTTGGCTTAGTTACTACTTTCCAGTGGGGTAAAAAAAATGTTTATCCTCCTTTTAAATTTGTTTCTTAATGATCTGATACACTTTCGGATGAGTTATCAGAGTTTGCTTTATAGAACAGAAAAAAAATTTTTCATTCATACATTATTTTTATTATCATGACTTAAACCTATCAGTTTTGTGAGAAGAAGACTGTCAGAATGGCCAGCACAGCTCTAACTACACACATGAAGACCTCCTTCCCTACCAGAAGGCCCTTTTCTTACGCCAGAAGCATCTGAGGTGGATCAGAATGGGACATTAATTAAAATAACTCCTAAACCTATAGTGTACATTTTTTTAAGTTACAGCTCTATTGAGGTGTAATTGACATACAGCAATCTGAAAATATTTAAAGTATACAATTTGGTAAGTTTTGATATGTATACATCATGAAATCATCACCACAGTCAAGGTGGTGAACATATATATCCCTCCCCTCAAGTTCCTTTGAGCTGAGTTGTAATCCCTCGAGCAGGTTCTTTGCACATTTCCCCATCATCAGACAATCACTGATCTGCTTTTAGTCACTGTAGTTTGCATTTTGTAGAGTTTTATTTAAAATGAAAGCATGTGGTATGTCTTCTAGCCTGATTGTTTTGAGATTCATCTCGTGTGTGTGTATCAACTGTTCCTTTTTATTGCCGTGTAAATATTACGTTGTGTGGGTATACCACAATCTGTTTATCGGCTCATCTGTTGATGGATATTTGGAGTATTTCCAGGTCTGGGGTAGTACACATAAAGCTGGTATGAACATTTTTGTATAAGTGTTTGTTTGGACTTAGGTTTACATTTTTCTTGGGCAAGACATAGGAGTGGGTGGTGGGATCATATGATAAGTATACTTTTTAAGGTCACCGTTTGCAAAGCCTAGTCTCTTCACATCCACGCCAGCACTTCACATGTGCAGTCTGTTTAAGTTTAGCAATTGTAATAAACATGCAGAGGTACCGTTATGGTCTTAGTGTGAATTTCCTAATGACTAGTGATTTTGAGCATCTTTTCATGTGCTTGTTTGCCATACATATATCTTCTTTGGTGAAGAATCTTTTCAGATCCTTTGTCCAGTTGAAATTGGGTTGTTTGTTGAATTTTGGAAGTTCTTTGTTTATTTTGAAAGCAAGTATATCAGGTATGTACTTTGCAGAAATTTTTTTCCAACCTGCACCTTTTCATGTTCTTAATGTCTTTTGAGGAGTAGAAGTTTTTAATTTTGATGTGGTCCAGTTTTCCAGTTTGTCCTTTATAGATTGTGCTTTTGGTATCATATCTAAGAAACCTTTGTCTAACCCAAGATCACAGATATATTCTCCTAAGTTTTATTTTAGGATTTTTTTAGTTTTCGGCTTATGATCCATTTTGAATTAATTTTTGTATACAGTGTGAGGGATAGATCCTTCCTTCCTTCCTTCCTTCCTTCCTTCCTTCCTTCCTCCCTCCCTCCCTCCCTCCCTCCCTCCCTTCCTCCCTCCCTCCCTTCCTCCCTCCCTTCTTTCTGTCCTTCCATGGCTATCTTCTTGTTCCAGCACCATTTGTTGAAAAGGCTCTCTTTTTCTCCACTGAATTGCCTTTGTACTTTCTGAAAACCATTTGTCCATGTGTGTATGGGCTGATTTTGGGACTCTCTGTTTTGTTCCATTGATCTATTTGTCTCTCTGTATACCAGTACTACAGTGTTTTGGTTACAGTAGTTTTACGATAATTCTTGAAGTTTGGTAGCATTAGCCTTCTGGCTTTGTTCTTCTTTTGTACTCCTTTTCCAGAGTTGTTTTGGCTATTCCATATGAATTTTTAGAACCAGCTTGTCATTTTCTACCTAAAGTTCTGGTAGGATTTTGATTGAGATTACATTGAATTTATAAATCAGTTTGGGGAAGATTGATGTCTTAACAAATATTGAGCCTTTCAAATGATGAACAGGGTCTCTGGCTCTCTGAAATTTAAAACAGGTATCTGAGTTTAAAATGTAAAACACTCAGGATCACTGATCAGGAGACAAAGCAAAGGGATACCTTGGGTGCCTCATAGTTAGATTAAACAGAACATTGGGAATTGGTCTTTTTTCACCTTAGTTTTGTTCAGATATAATTGACATATAGCACTGTATAAGTTTAAGGTGCATAGTATAATGACTTGACTTACATCATGAAATGATTACCACAGTAAATTTAGTGAACATCTATCATTGCATATAGATAAAATTTAAATAATAGAAAAATATATATTTTTTCCTTTTGATGAGAACTCTTAGGATTTACTCTTAACAACTTTCATATGTAACATACAGTAGTGTTAATTATATTTATCATGTTGTACACTATATCCCTGGTACTTATTTATCTTATAACTGGAATTTCATACCTTTTTTTTTTTTTTTGCGGTACGTGGGCTTCTCACTGCTGTGGCCTCTCCCATTGTGGAGCACAGGCTCGGGCCACGCAGGCCCAGTGGCCATGGCTCACAGGCCCAGCTGCTCCACGGCATGTGAGATCTTCCTGGACCGGAGCACGAACCCGTGTCCCCTACATCGGCAGGCGGACTCTCAACCACTGTGCCACCAGGGAAGCCCAGGAAGTTCATACCTTTTGACCACCTTCATCCAATTCCTCCTCCCCACCAGCTTCTGGTAACCACAGATCTGATCTCTTTTTCTATGAATTTGTTTGTTTGTTTTTTGAAGTATAATTGACCTACCTCACTATGTTAGTTCCTGGTACATAACACAGTGATTTGACATCTCTGTACATTTCAAAATGATCACCACGATTAGTTACCACCTGTCACTATGCAGAGATATCACATAATTGACTGTGTTCCCCACACTGTGCATTTCATCCTCATGACTCATTGATTTTATAACTGGAAGTTTGTACTTTTTAATCTCCCTCTCCTCTGGCAACCACTTGTTTGTTCTCTGTATCTGTGACTCTTTCTGTTTTGTTATGTTTGTTCATTTGTTTTATTTTTTTAGATTTCACATGTAAAGCGAAATCATATAGTATTAGTCTTTCTCTGATTTATTTCACTTAGCGTAATGACCTCTAGGTCCATCCGTGTTGTCACAAATGACAAAATTTTGTTCTTTTTTATGGCTGAGTAATATTCCATTCTTTATCCTTTCATCTCTTGATGAGCACTTAGGTTACTTCCATATCTTGGCTATTGTAAATAATGCTGTAGTGAACATGAGGGTGCAGATATCTTTTCAAATTAGTGTTTTCATTTTCTTTGGATAAATGCCAGGAATGGAATTGCTGGATCACATGGTAGTTCTGTTTTTAATTTTTTGAGGAATAGACATACTGTTTTCCATAGTGGCTGCACCAATTTACGTTCATTTATATTTACGTTCCCACCAGCAGTGCATGATGGTTCCCTTTATCCACATCCTCACCAACACTTGTTATTTGTTGTCTTTTTGGTAATAGCTGCTCTGACAGGTGTGAGGTGATATCTCATTGTGGTTTTGATTTATGTGGGAATTGGTCTTTTTGCTTGATTTGCTTGACCAATTCTCCACAGAATTTTCATTTAATGTGAAATGTCTAAATATTCGCTGTCTTACTCAGTAGAAACCTCAAGCCCTCCACAAGCATCCTTGTCCCACAGATGCCAGTCACCCACACATAAATAGGTATATACTCAACTAGCCTGCTGATACCACACCAGATGGTGAGCGTTTTGGGTGAGACTAAGAGGGATTTAAGCCAGAGATCCAAGAATATTCAAATCCTCCCTTGATCAGCTACCTCTCTTGGGAATTTCCTGCAGGAAAGGCAAAGGAATACATGCAGCAAAGATTAATTATTATTAATAAGAGCAACATAATTCTGGTTATGAAAGAAAGAGGTCAGATACCACAAGTATTTAGATAACCGTGCCTTTTATAGAATATAGCTTTTCATATTGGGGCTTCACAGTTTTCTGAAGGAGTGTTGATTATAGTATGAGGCTAAGCTGTGACTCAGGTAGTAGGATTGTTTATCACCACCATAACTGGTACCCACAATCCTGCTTGGTCAGTTATATAAAGGTAACAAATGGAATGGTGACTGGTCGTTGCAAATTAACCACAAGTTCTTCAAGGACAGGTCAGAACCTATCTGTTGTTGAATATGTGCCTATGCTGTCCTCTTACATGTAGAATACATCTCTTCGAACTAGGGTAGTGTTGTGGTTGAGGGCATGAAGTTGGCTTGCCTGGGTTCAAATTACCATTCTGCCTTTGTGCATTGGGGAGTCAGTTTCTCTATGCCTCTTTTCTTTAAAGGATACAGAAAATTGTAATCATAGAATGGAGAGTTTAAAAGTGAATAGTTGGGTTTAGTGTGCTTGGTACATTTTGTGTTTTTAGCACAATATATTTTTTCAACTTTTTATCTTTCATTTTGTATGTTCTTGTTGCCACTGACTACCTGTGAAAATGTGAACTGCGTGTTCTGTGAACGGCTTTTGCTTTACTTTCTGTAAATTATTTGTTTTACTCACCCTGTCTCACCTGTTATATTCCCTCTTCCTTTTTTGATCTTTTCACCTCAGTCAGCCTTCTCTTTCACTTCAAAACTAATTTCTTCCAGGAAGCCTGCCCTCCCGCACCACAAATGACTTATAGATTAGAGTCTATGCTATTACTTACATAGCCACACGAACAACCTATCCATATCCAACCTGTAAAAATAAAAAGCCAAATGCTTTTTTCTACTCCAAAGCAAAGAGAAAAGTTTTAGGGTTCTATCCTTAATATGTAACGTAGAGTTCAAAATATTTTTTGTCCTATATAGTAATGCTGAGAGTATTTAATAAACATTGACAAAAAATTAACCATGTGGTAGATAGTTTTCTGCCAATTAATAATTTATTTAGCTGCAGAATGAATTGTCAGTTTAAGAGCTAACAGTACTTACTTCTGACAATTTTAAAATAGGAATAAGACAAAATACTAAACAGAGGTAAGAATAGCTTGAAACCCCTTGATGTCAAATATGTTAAATTTGAAATAGTTGAAGGCTAGAATCCAAATTCAGAAGTAATTAAGCAAAATAGTTGACAGATAGTCAGCCATGCTAATAAATTTGTATACCCTGAATATTTTCCAGCTGGCAAGTACCTGCACAGATGATGTGATCTGATTTTGTCACTAACTGCTTGTTGATGAAGGAGATAGGGACTAGTTCCAAAATCCGTAGTGCTGGATGAGTACCGAGCTTAAGTATTGCCCGTACAGCTCGCATGAGTAAGAGCCCTGATACTAGTGTGATTTGCGCTTACTTTTTCCTCTGTGATCGTCAAGGGGAAAACTGAATTTGTTAAGTTCAGCTTTGAGTGACCTTGAAGATAGTAAATCTGTTTCTGTTTCTTGCTCAGCAAGCATAATGACTTTTATTTTTAGATTCTTCTTTTATAAATTTAGTGTCATCAGGCTAGGGGTATCACCATTGGAAGTTTAAAAGAAAGTGCAAACAGATAACGTCAAGTTCAATTAAAGCTAAGCAGAACATGATCTGCCAATATGACTTGAAGACCTGAATGCAATTAACATAAATAGTTTAATAACAAAAGAGCATTATTCATTATCTTCATATAATGTGGCATTTACTTTTTTTTTTTTTTTTTTGCGATACGCGGGCCTCTCACTGTTACGGCCTCTCCCGTTGCGGAGCACAGGCTCCAGACGCGCAGGCTCAGCGGCCATGGCTCACGGGCCCAGCCGCTCCGCGACACGTGGGATCTTCCCGGACCGGGGGAAGAACCCGTGTCCCCTGCATCGGCAGGCGGACTCTCAATCACTGCGCCACCAGGGAAGCCTGGCATTTACTTTTAACACAGAAGAGAAATACTATTCGGATGGTGAGTGAAATTCCAAGCATGAACCAAAGGCTGTATTAGGTGTTTCACTTCAGGGCACGTACTCGCTAGCCATCATGAGCCCTTGCTTTGGGTGTCATTCATCTGTTCTATCAGCCAGTGCTTATTGAGAGCTCACTGTATGTGCCAGGCACTAAACTAAGTGCTGGGATGCAGTAGTGAGCCAGAGGGTTCCGTATCTCTAAGCAGCTAATACTCTAGAGGGAGGTGGGCAAGTAGTCACTCCAAAGATGCTCACTGTGGTGGGTGTTGTGAAGGGCTGGGACATTTTATTGTCATTGCTGCTGGAGGTCCAGAAAGGGTTTTTTGAGGATGGACCGCTTAAATTGCAATCTGAAGTGGACCAGGTGAAAAGGGAGGGAAGAGTGTGCAGGAGAGGAACAGCTCACGTGGAGTCCTGTGGTGGGAGAGAGCAGCCAGTGCACTTAGTATCTGAGGCACTCAGAGAAGACCGGTGAAGCTCGGAGCAGAGAGCAGGTCAGGTACACATGGTTCTGGGAAGTTAGGTAAGGCCCTCAGCCTGCAGGGCCCAGAAAGCCAATTTCAGGAGATGTGTCTTTATGCTGTAATAAGGGCAAAGGGAATCCATTGGAAGGGTTAAGGAAAGGAGGGAACATGATCAAACTTGAGTTTTGATAAAAATCTCTATGGCTGCAGCTGGAAAATGGATTGAAATGAGCCAAAGTAGACGTGGACTAGAGCAGTTAGGAAGCAATTACAGTTGTTCCGGCAATAAGCATGGAAGCCTGACAAGAAGCAAAAAGATTCAGGAGATGCCGTTGTGCAGCCTTCCCACCCGTGTCCTCCGTCTCCCTAATAGGCTGCTGTAGCGCTTTCACCTCTGCAGAAATCTTTACCCTGCGCTGCTATTCTCCTACGTACTTTCTCCCCTGGAAAGGACAACTTGGTCTAGTTCTGCCCTGTTTATAAGATGGAGATGATTGATATCTCCTGGGCCCAGGCCCCAGCTCTTTGCTTTTTTCCTTGGGTGGGCTCTCTCTGTCTCTGCAGTAGAGGAGTCCTCCAGTGTTTATGCTTGTCTGCCAGCGAGTTTTGCTTGTTCGACGTCTCCACGTGGATGTCTCCCCGAGCTCTCCAGCTTCACGTGTGCTTAGTGCCCCTTTGATTTTCCTTTTCCCAAACTGATTTCTCTACCTCCTCCTCACCTTTTCTCTCTTACTCATTTGTTTTTTTTCTTACTCATTTTTGTATTCCTGTGTTTAGGGTAATACATATTCATTGACTGAGTGGCTGAATTCAACATATAATTTCAGTAGTAGGTAGTTCTAAGAAGAGGGAAGGCTCTTTTCCTTACTCCATCCAAGAATAAGAAAACCCCATTCATTTTACCAGAAAACTGTAGTTTTCCAAAGTTCTTTTAAAAGTGTGCCACTCAGAACTGGGCACACTCTTATTGTCCCCTGCTCTCCTTGGATAATCCCACTTCCTTGCTCCCCTCCCTAGCTGTGTATATCCCTATTCTACAGTCAGTTGTTAGATTGCTATCCTTGATGGATATTCTATTTTCGATAGGCCAGTATCCAGCTTGATTGGGGGGAGGTGCCTTATGTAAAGCAACGATCCCCATTTGCACAGATGACTCATTGAGGGGAGGCTGGAGCTTGTTACTGCTGAATGGTGAGGAAAGTCTTTTGTCTTCTCTGAGACCACCCCAGAGGGATGGGAGGAATGGTACCACGGTACAGGGCAACAGTGGCAATCTAGGCAGCCCACTTGGCTTCTGCTTACAGGAATGTGGTTTGTGGGTTTTTTTTTTCCTGAGGTATTTTGCCAGAGTAGAGTGGTTATTGTCTAAAGGTTTTCTGTCTTGTTAGGTTGTGTCCTTCCTTGTGCTTTGGTTATTAGAGATAGGATTTTCTTGGAGACTTTTCTAGGTTACCATCTTCAGCGTCTGATCTGGGATGAGGAGAAAAGAAAACCAAAAGAATATACTGCTGTGTCATTCTTTGGGTCCTGGGGTCCCTAGCCAATCTTACTTGTTCTTTCCACCTTTCTGAGGCTTTTATGATTGTTTTCTATATTAGGTTCAGAGTTTTTAGCTGTACTTAGCAGGAGGAATAGGGAAAAGTATGTGTACTCCATCTTGGTTTGGAGCTGGAAGTCAGGAAGCTTTCCTTAATTATATTTCTTTTAAATAAAGTTTGCACATTAAATCAGAATACTCTTAGGGTAAAGGAATGTTCAGCCAGTTTAACTTATACATGTTTTATGCATATTTGTGTGTATTTTTGGAATTTTTAATAGCCTTGGTATAAATCTGAAATTTTGCTAATAATCAAATTTTGCTAATTGCTGATACTCTTTCAGTATCAGTTACTATAATTCATGGTGCACCTGCTATATGCTTGACATGCTGTGTGCTATCTCTAATCTTCTCTAGACCTCCGTGCATTAGGTTGTATTATCTCTGTTTTGTGCATGAAGAGCTGAGGCTCATGGAAGTAGATTAACTTAGCCGAGGTCACAAAATGAAGAAATGGTTGCATTAGGTACAGACCAAAGTTTGTCTAATTCTAAAATATTTGCCCATTGCCTTTATCATACAGTTGCAGAAAATTGGATTAAAATTTTAGAGTTAGCAAAATTTCCACTAGCCTTCCTCCCCCTTGAAATTAAAATTACTTTCTCAGTGCTTTGTTTGACTTACAATTAAAGTAGGATTTAAAAAGGGGTAAAAAAGAGAGTATGAGTGAGAACAACCAACTTTCAGAAACTTTATCAAGTTAAATATTTTGGATCCACTCAAACTCTATCAAGTCTCTGTTTTTAATTTTCTCTAGTAGATTCCTGACACTGTATTGTAAAATAGCATTTGTAGAACAAGTTAACAATGACTTTAAGCAATACCTGTTTTCAAACAAGATTAAACCGTATTTGAACTCAGTCCTTGAGGAATAAATAATATTAAATCAGTGGCACTGTGTAGGATTAGGTTAATATCCCAGGGTATTGTTTAAGCTACAAGTACAATATTTTTGGATGTTAAACTCTACCATCAAGTGCATTTGCTTATGAGATTATTGCTTTACCATGAATGTATTCTCTTCAAATTCTTTTTCAGACTTACGAAAAGTCTCTATGTGGCTCATCTTTTTAGAGACCATGTAATCAATAGAACAGCTTTCAAGAAAAAAGTTGAGAAAAAGATGAATTTCATGAAGGGACAGTTGATGAAGTGATGTGAAATATGAATAAATCTGGTGTGCTGGGTTTTAGGTCCCTTTTTTGTGCAAGTGACAGGTTACAGAGCTCTGAACTTGAAATCTTATTTAAATCTTAGAGGATGGAGATAGACTCAATCTCATTTTAAAAGTGTTCTCAGCACGTTTGTAATTCACTATTAGTTATATCTGTTTTAATATATTAAATATTATACATTAAACTACATTAGAGGGAACAATTTTTATATTTAATATTTTCTTTAATTACAAGAGTGAAATAATTGTAACATTTGAAGCGATTAACATATAATGAAGGAAAAGTTACTTTTCCCCAGCAGCCTCCTCTTCACCCTCTCTCCCTCTCCCCAACTGTTCACATTGGAGGGTTTATCTTTCCATGTCTCTCTCCATGTTCAAGCACACACACACACACACTTACTTTCATACACCCATATACACTTCAAATGTATTCGGCTTCGTTAATAGTAATGTGTGATCCATAGACGGGATCATTCTGTATACACGAGGCTTCAGGTTGCCTTTTTCATCTCCTTCTCCCAGGACAATAGATGTACATCAAAGTTATTTAAAATTAACTACAGTATATAGTGTCTGTAGTATGGATGGCTGGTTGATGCAGTCATTCCCTATTGTTGGACATTTCAGTAGCTTCCTGTGAAATTTTCATTTTTGCTTTAAGTGACATTTTCTGACTGTTCGTCATGTTGAACATCTCCAACATTTTTTATTGGCCACTTTAGTTTGGTCTTCTGTGAATTTCCTCTATGTTATTTGCCTATTTTTACATTGAGTTGTCTTTTTCTTTTCAGTTTGTGGGAGTGCTTTCCGTATCAGGTATTAACTCTTTGATCATTTATTTTGGAAGTATTTTTTACCAGTCTATAAATTTTTGAAGTGGTTTGTTATTATTTTGCTATAGAATAAATACAAAAAATACGTTATAACAGTTATCTATCTGTATTGTGGAGAGTTTCCTGTCTTCCCTAGTTCTACAGATATGCTCCTAAATTCTCCTAGTCTGAACGTTACTGTCTTATTTTTTTGATATGGAAATCTTTAAGTCATCTGGAATTTACTTTTTTTAAAAAAAAATTTATTTTTGGCTGTATTGGGTCTTTGTTGCTGCGTGCAGGCTTTCTCTAGTTGTGGCGAGCGGGGGCTACTCTTGTTGCGGTGCATGGGCTTCTCATTGCCGTGGCTTCTCTTGTTGTGGAGCACAGGCTCTAGGCACACAAGCTTCAGTAGTTGTGGCACGCAGGCTTCAGTAGTTGTGGCTCGTGGACTCTAGAGCGCAGGCTTAGTATCTGTGGCGCACGGGCTTAGTTGCTTCACGGCATGTGGGGTCTTCCCGGGCCAGGGCTCGAACCCATGTGCCCTGCATTGGCAGGCGGATTCTTAACCACTGTGCCACCAGGGAAGTCCTGGAATTTACTTTTATGTATGGTGAGATACAAGGGCCAACCTTTGCCTTTTTCTTGATAGCTAGTCATTTATTATGCTAATGGCTTTTACTAAATAAACCATCCTTTCCCCCTCTAAATTTAAATGCCATCAGTATTCTTTTAAAATACTTAAATGATTACATTTCTTCTCCAGCTTAACCCATTTTCAGAAAGGTAATGACTTTTTAAAAGCAGGATTTAGTAAATTGGAAAGGTTATTTCTCTGTGCTCAAATGTCAAATGCTACCTGATAACTCTTTATTGTTGCTGACTAAAATTGCAGGCACAAGAAGGATTACTGCTGTGAACAAATCCACTAATCAGGATGTAACTTAACAATTTAAAGACCCTGGGTAACAAAGGGAAAATCTGAGGTATTTGTTCAGTGCCTCTACAAAAGCAGTAACATAGAAGCACTGTAAAGAGAATAATTTATTAAATATAAGAATGAAATCTCTTTTTTTCTTTTCACACATACACAGAGAAGTTAGGTTCACGGAAGCCTTTCTCTTCTGTCATGGCGTAAGCTGCGTAGGGATGGCTCTCCAAGAAAGACGGTTGCGGTTTGGGCTCGGGGCACCTCAAAGCTGCTGCTCCAGAGGGTTCTGAAGGCAAACCCTCTACCCCCAGTTCTATTTGGGCTCATCTGCACAGAGAGGTCAAATCTGGGCATCTGTTACTTTCATTCATTGTGGAAATAAGTCCTTGGGCTTGGTGCTACAACATCATGCTTTCTAAAATCTTCCTGCTGAGGAATGCTGATTGGATTTATCCACCATCATACAAGGAATGAAAGAGAGGCAAAGGTGACTTCAGTAGCTCTAATCAGGAGGCAGCAGCAAGAATCATATCAATTACAGATTTGAGAAGATTTGGTTATATATTACATTATTGTGATAGATCATCTTTAATTAGAAGTAGACTGTTGAAGTCTGTTCAGAACACTTTATGAACAGCTTAACTATCTGACAGTAAGGACCTAAGTAAATAGAATACACTATGTTCCTAGATGGAACAGTATGTAAGTATTAAATATTATATTTTCGATGAATATTTATAGTTGATAAATATTCTCACAATATTATTTTTCATGATGAATTAGTATCTACAGTAGGTATCCAGCATTTAAGCTCAAAAGATACCAAGTAGCAAAGAGACTTGTGTGACTAATTTGTTCATTTTCATTTACTAAATAAAACTGACTGAAATGGAATAGTCAGAAAGGTAAGAAAATAGGAGGAGAGCAGTTTTGTGGAAGCCGAAGGAGGAGAAAGTTTTCTGAGGGGAAGCAGTAGTTAGTGTGGTCAGTTGGCTCAGAGAGTTCACGTCAGCTCAGTCCTTAAAGGTGTCTGTTGGATTTGGCAACAAAGAGGTTATCAGTGGTGTAGGCCAGACCAGGTTCCTGAAGTGGCACTGAAAGGTGGTAGCTTAAAGGGACTGAATAGAGGATGGGAGACGAAGTGGAGACAAATGTACTAGTATTTTATTTCAGTAGGTTGGCTATAAGAAAAGTGGACAATACAATAGCTAGAAGGAGATGATGTAGGGCTGAGGGAGGGGTGTGTGTGTGTGTGTGTGTGTGTGTGTGTGTGTGAGAGAGAGAGAGAGAGAGAGAGAGAGAGAGAGAGGGATGAACAAGACTTGAGCAATGTCCTAAGTTTCGGGAATAGAGAGTGAAAATAAAGGAGATGACGGAGGTAACTGACACAAGGTCCCTAAAGACATGAGGGAGCATGGAGCTCTATTAAAAAATAGGGGCCCCTTTCCCACTGTGTCTGCAGAGACAGATGAAAAGATGAGCATGTAAGGTGCAGGCAAGTTTGAGTCAGAGGCGAAGTAGGCAGGAGGAAGAATGAAGACGGCTGCATTTTCTTTTGTGAATTAAGAGATGCCATCTGAGGACAGAGAGAGGAGAGATGGAGGGCTTGGGGACTCTGGGTCAGGGAGGGGAGCTGCCTAGCAAACGTGCCTCAGCACAAGATCCGTCTCCTCGGTCCTGTTGATGTATTGACGTGGAATCGGAATTAAGTAGATTTAATTTAATTTCCATTATCTTTCACTGCATAAGATGTTTGCTAATGAGAATTTATATTTAATGTAGGACTGAGTAATTTACTGAAATTTAAGCTAAAGTAAATATTTGATGAACAAAACACATAAAATTAAATAGTTCCATCAGAGTTCAGGAACTCTGCTCTACCTGGTTACTTTGCGTTTTCCAATATTAACAGTTTTTCTCTCTAACTATGAACCAACTGTATATGGCCAGTCAAACCAGTGCAGTAGGAAAGAAACTTGGGGCAGTATGTGAAGACATTGCTTTGGGCAGTTGCCAAGAAAATGGGCCCCAAGCAGGGGTGTTAACACAGTGTATAGGTGTCTCTGCTTATGAGCTGTGAATAATATTGATTTTTTCATATATAGTAAAAATAATTTGTTCAAAACTCATTACCATTAGTAAACTGGTGTCTTAGAACCAGGAACAGAGGACTAAACATTTTATTGAGTTAAACTGTGTAAATTTGTCAAGGGTCATTGAAATGGACTCACATGATTAAAATTAATTGTTACAGACATTTTTATATCTTATCTGTTTAACATATTTGGGGCCTTTGTCATGTCAACTTTCTTTAGAACAGGTAGAATGTCATCTAAGCTCTTCAGAATAAGTAGTTACTTTCCTAAGGATTCTAGAATGATGTTGCCATCTCAGATTCTTAGATGCTGGCTGTACATTGCTTTTGCTAGGCATCTGGTTTCTTTCTGCCACTTTTTAGAAGCAGGCGATTGATACTAGAAACTGGCAGGTCAGGAGTTATGTACCTACGTATCAATAACATAGATTTATTAATTCATTTTGAATCACAGGGAAGTTCTTACAGTAAACATCCCTGGAATAAAGTTAACCTTGTGATTGTTGTATCAAAAGTAAAAAGCAAGGAAGTTATTTGGAAAATGCATTAATAACAGAACAAAACATTTACTACTAAAATGTCTCATTAAGAAAACTCTTAATTTTGTATATATTTGCTTCAATACTTAGAGCTCATAATGCTGTCTTGCAAATATTAAAATAATGAAAATATTTGCCAACCTGCTGTGTTATATTAGAGAAACACTTCCTACAGTATTGTCCTATTTATGGTGACATTTAGAATTCAAAGGAATACGTGTAGTTATGTGAATTATCCTTCTTGTGGGAATTTCCCTTTCTTCATCCATCACCCTGTTAGAACTTCCCATTGTTTACTTTTTCCAAAAGTCTTGTAAGGTTTCTGATGAATCAGATTTCTGTTGCTGTTCCTGCTGAGATATCCCTTCCTTCTCTCCCTGTTTTTGTTTTCTGGCTATTTCTGTTTCTGTTTTTTCCCAGCACAGAGCACGTTTCATTGTGAAGCCCTTATTGATGTCAGTTGCCTCATTCAACCATGAGAAAACTACACGCGACTGTTATTTTTAATGCCACCACTCCCTTTGTCCCAGCATTGCTTCCTCAGCTCCATCCTGACCCCATTATAGAACTGACCCTGCGTCACTGCCCCTCTGTCCACATCCTACTACTGGTGTCTGGAACTGTGGCAGAGCTTAGACCCAGTGTACTCTGCCCACTTCTTCCAAACTTGCTGAAGCCCCTGTACCAGTGCCTGAGCAGGGTGAGTGCCTTGGTGCTGTGGGAGTCCTCTTTCCTAGTACTTAGGACAGTGGCTCTGAAACTTGACTATGCATGCGATTTGCTGGCATGTAAAGAATGCAGATCCCTGTTCCCCACAGTCAGAGATCCTGATTCAGTAGCTGTGATAGGCTGAAAAATGTCCCCCTGCAAGATATCCCACATCAGATCCCCAGAATCTGTGAATTTTACCTTATTTGGAAAAAGGGTTTTTGCAAATGTGAATAAATTCAGGATCTAGAGATGAGGAGATCACTCTGGATTATGTAGGTGGGCCCTAAATGCCATCACAAGGTACTAATAAGAAAGACATACAGAGAAGACAGAAGAGGGGGGTAGTGTGACCAGGCAGAGGTTAGAATGATGCTACCACGTGTAAAGGGCTGAGAGCCACCAGAAGCTGGAAAGGGCAAGGAGCAAAATTTCCCTTAGAGCCTCCAGAAGGAGGGCAGCCCAGCCAACACTGTGATTTCAGACTTCTGGCCTCCAGAAATCTAAAAGGGTGCATTTCTGTTGTCTTAAGCACCCAGTTTGCGGTATTTGTTACGGTAGCCACAGGAACTGATATGATAGCTTTGGATAGAGCCCAGGAATATGCATTTTTAAGCAAACACCTGGGTAATTTCAATGCAGGTGTTCATCTCACTACACTTGACACACGTTGGCTTAGGAAGGGCTATCAGCTTGTGTTCTTTGACCTTCAGCCAGTGTAAGATGATGCCTTGCATCTCAGGTGGACATTGGGACTGTGGTATTTCTTAATAGAGCTGAGAGACAGTGGTGTACTCTACAGTTCTAGAACTGTAATTCAGGTACATTTGGATTAACGTATTTTGGATTAGTCTAGATCTATAAAGTAATTTCATTCATTATTCAATTTTGCTACAAAGCATGGCTGTGAGATAGGAGAGGAAGAAAGGGAAAATTTAAGAATTTTAGGTTATGTGGCTTTTTTATGTTGAGAACTTTGTCATTTTCATTAAAATGCTAACTTTTTCATTATAATTTACTTCTATTTGTAGTAATTAACAACTGCTTTCTTATTTCTTATATAAACCTGGAGCCAAGGTTGGTTGGTTGTCAATTTATTTATACATGTTTTTCTGCAAAACTTTGAGGCAGTGTGCAATAAGAATATGTAAACACAATATGCATAAGAGAAAACCAAGTCCCAAGATAAAATTGATATAGCCGCGTCATAAAAATTAACTCGCTTTCTAGAGTTTCATCTTTATCATGCTTTTTAATGTTACATTTTACTGTTTTTTCTTTTAATTTTCCCTTTAAAAATGAACTTTTATTGGTATTAATAAATGTATTTAGATTTTTTTCAAGTTTCCCCGGATTTACTTGTCATTTGTGGTGTGTGTGTGTGTGTGTGTGTGTGTGCATGCACGCACATGCGCACATTCTATGCAGTTTTATCACAGATGTAGGTTTGTGTTTCTGTAGTCAAGATACAGAGTAGTTCTGTTACTACAAGGGTCCCTTGTGCTTTCATAACCATCCCCTCCCCAATCCCTAATCCACGGCAATGATGAATTTGTTTTCCATTTCTATAAGTTGTCATTTCAAAAATGTTATAGTATGTAACATTTTAGGAGTTTCTTTTTCAGTCAGCATAATTTTCTTGGAAGTCATCTAAGTTGTTGTGTTTATCAATAGTTCATTCCTTTTTATTGCTGAGGAGTATCCCATGATATTGATCTGCTATGGTATGTTTAACCATTTGCCTGTTGGAGGACATCTGGGTTATTTCTGGTTTTTGGCTATTGCCAATAAAGCTACTGTGAACATTTATGTGCAGGTTTTTGTGTGAACGTAATTTTTCATTTCTCTGGGGCAGTCCCCAAATGTGCAGTTGCTGTGTTGTATAGTAATTGCATATTTAGTTTTATAAGACGCTATCAAACTATTTTCCAAAGTGGCTGTGCCATTTTAGTATTCCACCAGCAATGTATGAATGGCACAGTTTCTCTGCATTCTTGCCAGTACTTGGTGTAATCATTTTTTAAATTTAGACATTCTGGTAAGTGTGTAGTAATATGTTATCGTGATTTCACAGTGCTCTAATGGTTATTGATGTTGAACATCTTTTGATGTCTGTTCATGTTGTTTGCCCATTTTATGATCAGGTTGGCTTTTTTTTCTTTTTATTGTTGAGGTTTTTTTTGTTTTTTTTGGTCCCACCGTTCAGCTTGCCGGATCTTAGTTCCCTGACCAGGGATTGAACCTGCGCTCTCGGCAGTGAAAGCGCAGAGCCCTAACCACTGTGCTGCCAGGGAATTCCCTACTGTTGAGTTTTGATAGTTCTTTATATATTCAGACCCTTGTTCTTTATTGGATATGTGGGTTTACAAATATTTTCTCCCAGTCTGTAGTTTTTTTCATCCTCTTAATGGGGAGGATGCAAACTTTTACAGAGCAAAAGTTTTAAATTTTGATGAAGTCCAATTTACAGGTTTTTCCTGTATGGATTTATGTGTTTTTAGAGTCAAGTCTAAGAATTATTTTCTTACCATTAGTTCTGGAAGATTTTTCCCCTATTTTTTCTAAAAATTGCAGAGTTTTAAGCTTTATACTTACATCTGTGATCCATTTTGAGTTAATTTTAGCATAAGATGTGACACTTTAGGTTGAGGTTCCTCTTTTTTTTTTTTTTTAAACCCATGGTTGCCCAGTTGTTCCAGCTCTGTGTATTGAAAAGACTGTTCATTCTTTCATTGAGTTGTTTTTGCATCTTTGTCAAAAGTAAGTTGGGCATAGTTATGTGTATATATTTCTGGGTTCTCTATTTTGTTCCATTGATCTGTGTATCTGTCCTGCTGCCAATATCACACAGTTTTGATTAATGTAGTATTATAGTACAGCTTAATATTGGGTAATGTGATTCCTTTCATTTTGTTCTTCTCTGTCAAGATTATTGTAGTTATTCGCCTTTTCATGTAACTTTTTGAATAATCTTGTCTATGTCTGCAATGTCTGTTTGTACTGGGATTGTGATAGAAGTCATGTTAGACCAATAGATCAGTTTGGGGGAATGATTGACATTCTTCAAGAAAAGGTTTATTAGTGATGATAAACTAGTGATGATGAAAGGAAACTTTCAGTTTTCCTTTGTCTCAGAATGTTTTTATTTTTTCTTCATTTCTCAAGGATAATTTTGTTGATATAGAAGTTATGGTTGACAGTTTTTTTCTTTCAGCACTTGAAAAATATGTCAGTTCCTTCTGGCCTTCATGGTTTCTGCTGAGAAATCTGTCATTTGAGTTGTTATCCCTCTGTAGGTAAGGTGTTGTTTCTCTCTCACTGATTTCAGTAATTTTTAAGTTTTCATTAATTTGTCTGGATATGGACTTTTTGGCATTTATCCATTTTGGGATTCATTCAGCTTCTTGAATCTGTAGGTTTTACCTTTTTTTGGCTAAATTTGGGAAATAGTCATTATTTCTTCATATACTCTTTCTGCCCCACAAGCTTTCACCTCTCCTTCTGGGATTCCAATGATACAAATTTTGTATCTTGTTATTTCACTACAGGTCCTGAGTCTCTGTCATATTTTTCCCCTGGTGTATTTTTTTTCTCTCTTGTTCTGATTGGTAAATTGTACTGTTTTATTTTCAGGTTCACCAGTTCTATCCTGTGATCTACACTGTCCTATTAAGCACTTGCAGCAAGTTTCTTTTTTCATTTCTATTATTGTATTTTTCAATTCTGTAAATTTTGTTTGGTTTCTTTTTTATAACTTCTATTTTATTTTTTGCTGAGATTATCTTTTCTTTTTTTAAAAAATTTGTTCCAAGAGAATTTGTAATTGCTTATTGATGCATCTTTATGATGGCTACTTAAAAGCTCTTGTTAGGTAATTCTAACAAGTGCATCTTAGCGTTGGCATCAGTCAATAGTCTTTTCTCATTCAAGTTGTGATTTTCCTGGCGTTTGGTGTGATGTATGATTTTTAATTGTGTCTTAGACATTTTGGCTATCATGTTGGGAGAGTCTTGGTCTTGCTTAAACCTTTTATTTTAGCCAACAGTCACCTTGTTTAGGTTCAGCATTCAGATTTTAGTCTACTTTTTTTAGTGGTTCCAGTGGCACCTTAATTTTTAGAGCCTTGGTCTTGCTGTTTCGATCTGTTTTGTTCTTCTGATGCCTGCAGGACTTGCACTGATTCCTGCGGGTGCCTACTGAGGGTACAGAAGGTGTTTCCCCAGTCTGGGCTTCATGGTTGCTTTGGGGAAATTGAGGGGGAAGAGGAGCATTGCTTCTGGCAGCTTATTAGTGAGCTTCTTAGTTGAACCCCTTTCTGGTGTTGCTGTGCTTGCCTGGTGTCATTGCTGAGATTCTTACTGACCAAGGGAAGGAATGAGCCCACCTTAGCTGCCTCCTTTGCTAGTTTAGAGATCGGGAGACACCAGGCCTGGTTTGTTTTTATCCGTTAGGTGGGTGTTCATAACACGTGCTGCCGTTTTGTTGTTCCTCCAGTCCTGGCATCCCTAACCAATTCGTTTCTTTTTATCTTTCACAGTTCTTGTGGGGTGAGGATTTAACTCCTTTAGCTGATTCTTGTGCCTTTCCCCAACCTGTTGCCACACATATTATACACATTGCCCTCTCCCTCCTTTCATCCTCCCAATTTCACGACTTGGTTGAATCTGAACATGGTGCTTACACTGTTATGACTATAATTATTGTCCATAGCTGGCCCACACAGTGTACTAAGGAGGATAGTTCTTTTCTCCACAGGTTTTCTATATACCTGTTACTGGTTTGTCCTTGAACTCTATGAAATTCAGCTTAATACAGTCAAACACATCAGGTGGCTTATCAGTTCCTTTTTCATCTTAGAGATGTTCCCCCAGGAGCCAGACTTCAACCTGAGCTGGTGGTTTTCTGGGCCTTCTGTGCAGCTCCTATCACAGAACTTCACATCACCACCACTCCACCCTCTTCCTTCACCAGTCTCCTTTGTTGTCTCTAGTTCACGGGATTCCATGTCTCCTTTGTTGTTTTGCTTCTTGCTTGTTGAAACATACCCTCTAGGAGTTCCCTGAGAATGCACGTGTGAGATGTTCATTTTTAGACCCTTTTGATCTTTGAAAATACCTGTTTTACACTTGTCTAGGTATGAACTTCTTAATTGAGAATTATTTTCCTTCAGAATTTTCAAAGTGTTGCCATTGCCTTCCAGCCTCCAGTGATTCTCTTGGGAGATCAAATGGTGTTCTGATTCTTGTATTTGACATATAAGAAGATTAATACTTTAAGATGTCTCTTTATCTTTGATGTTTTGAAATTTTGCATTGATATAGCTCAATGTGGTGTTGTGGCATTGGGCTGGGTCTTGGTGGGCTACTTTAATCTGGAAACTGTTTTTCCCTGGGAAAATGTCTAATATTATTTCTTTGGTAATATCTTTCCTCTTGTGTCTCTCTTCTTACTTTATAGAACTCTGCCAGAATATAAGCTCTAAAACTAGAGTGAGTTTTCTCTCTTTTTTTCATTGTTTTATCCCAAGTGCCTAGAACACTGTCTTTACAGTGTAAGTACTCTGTACAATAAATATTTGTTGAATGAAGGAATAAATGAACTTCTTCTATATTTCAGTTAAATCTGGATTTATCTTCTAGCTGTTTTTCCTCTTCTTTTGTACAAGTCTTTTTCTTTTTGTTCTGTATACAGGGGGATTTTCTTAATCCGTCTTCCCACTCACCTGTTCTCTTGTCTGCTAATATAGTATTATTTTCAAGAGCCCTCCCTCCTATTTTCTTCATTTTTGTTTTTGTAGATCACCTTTATGAAGAGTCCTGATGGGAAGTAGGATGACCTACAAGTACACAGTCTATCTGACATTGTTTCCATATGTGGTATGACACAGAGCACAGGATGCATTTTTGCCACATGTATGTCTGTTTGGCGCATCACCATTGTGATCATCTTGTCTCCAGTGCGCTGCAGTGTCAACGTTTGTCCTACATCAAACGACTGTATATGTGTACGACTCTTTCCTTTTGCTCAAGCAAATAGGGATTCTGTTTCATTGTTCTCTTTTGTCTGTTGTTGCACTATTACCCCACTATTTTAATTACTGTAGTTTAATAAATAGGATTTACACTTGAAAATGAAAGTCTCTAAATTTGTTCTTTAGTTCTTTTTTGATCATTATTGACCTTTCTGTATTTTCATGTAAGTTTGTAGAATCAGTGTGTCAAATCACACACACAGAGACACACACACACACACGCACACACACGCAAATACTCTGCAAAGATTTTGAATGGGATTATATTGTCTACAGACCAACTTGGGGACAACTGACGTCTCTACAGTGTTGTATCTTTTAATCCATGACTTTCGTGTGTTACTGATTCTGTTGTAACTTTCGCATCTAATGGTGACTTAGAAACCTGAACTTTGACATATTGCAGGTATGTGGGCCCCATAGTTGCTTTTTTACCCCACTCCTGGCATCCATTTAATGGAGGATGGGAAAGACCCACAAAGGGAGGTGGACCCATTTTTTCTTATCATTCCCTTATCCGACCATTCAGGCACAGGACTTGGAAGGTCTGGAAGGAGTGCCTGGTGAGCCAGCTTAGAGCACTGTGTTGCTGGTTACGGAAGCATTTTACACCCTACGACAGAGCATTTCAGGGAGCCAACACTGAGTTAGCCATAGGCCTAAATACCCAACAAACCATAGGGACATGTTGAGGAGAATTTTGTATTCACCGCACCTGAGACATGTTCACAAGGACCAAGTCCTTCCTGAATAAAAGTTGTTGCAGTAATTTTCCATCACTCTTTTTTTCTTGGACTGATAGTAAAGCATAGACATGGGTCCCTTTGAATGAATTCCATCTTCAGGAGGTGTGGTGGCTTTTCTCTTCTCAAATGGACAACTGTGTTAGAAGGTGAGGGTTTGCTACTGGCTATGCCTTGACTTCTGCCTCATAGAACGGGACTGTTGGACACATTGGCAGTCATGATTTGACGCATGAAAACTCACGGGAAACCAACTTTTGTTTAGTTCTTGGGATACGGAGAGAGCCTGAGGGTCCCCAGGCGGATTCTTAGCTTTATATGCCAGTTCTGAGAGCTGTGTTCTGCAGGGTATGAAACAGACAATGAGATGATCCATCGTGGATGCTGCTTCCCAAAACAGGGAATAATAGGAAGCACGGCAACATCACATTACAGTTTCTCTCTGCTAGTGGATAAATTCTGGGTGCTCACCCGGAGAACAAAGTGAATGTTTTTCTTTCACAGACAGGATTCTTATCTAGCTTGCGTCCTAACCTCAAGAATTCAGTTGGGTTGTGTCTTGTCAGTTGGATTCTTTAGCCTGGGCCATGAGCTCAGCCTTGCACTGTTTCTGGCAGGTTTCTCTTATCTCAGAATGAGTATATCTTTTTTTTTTTTTTTTTTGCGGTACGCAGGCCTCTCACTGTTGTGGCCTCTCCCGTTGCAGAGCACAGGCTCCGGACGCGCAGGCGCAGCGACCATGGTTCACGGGCCCAGCCACTTCGTGGCATGTGGGATCTTCCCGGACCGGGGCACGAACCCGTGTCCCCTGCATCGGCAGGCGGACTCTCAACCACTGCGCCACCAGGGAAGCCCGAGTATATCTATTTTTTGAGCCATGTTCCATATCCACAGTTCATAAGAAATTGCTTGTCATTCTTGCTTATTACATAAAATAATAACTGACTCCTTTTCTATTGTAGCATTTGTAGTAATGGCAGAACGATCCAAACGATTATGATAATCTGTCAAGAGGATTACACAGAGTATCCCCCCAGCCCCGTTCTCCACAGCAGAGTTGAACTGAACAACATAAAGGGAATTTTCATAGTTTAGGATTTTGACTAATGGTTTACTGTGTGTTTAAATTGATGTGAAATGACTGGAGGTGTTGAGTTTTTTAAGTTGGAAATACTTACGAATCATCCATGGTAAACATTATGTACCATTAGTGTCTTTAGTTCCTTTGACAAATATGCTGGTAAAAATATGTCTCTTTCTCTCTCTCTCTCCATATATATGTCTGTGTGTGTGTGTGTGTGTGTGTGTGTGTGTGTATAGTCAGCTATGTGAAAACAACAATACATGTAGTTAGTAAGGAAAGGCACAAAATGTTGATAAATGTGTTTATACCTGGGTGGTAGAATTTAGGCTACTTTTTACTTCTTTATACTTTGATCTATGCTTCATGGAGACCATGTGTTATTTTTAGTGAAATCAGTAAAAAAAATTTTCTATAAGCACATATTACTTTCATGGTAGAAAAAATACTTTAAAAAATTGCCAATAATTGAAAACAGTAAAATTTGTATATTGAGCAACATTTGAATTGAAGCTAAATACCACTTACATTCCCTTAAAAAGGAGAATTTTTTTTTTTTTTTCTGCAGTACGCGGGCCTCTCATTGTTGTGGCCTCTCCCGTTGCGCGGAGCACAGGCTCCGGACGCGCAGGCTCAGCGGCCATGGCTCACAGACCCAGCTGCTCCACAGCATATGGGATCTTCCCGGACCCGGACACAAACATATGTCCCCTGAATCGGCAGGTGGACTCTCAACAACTGCGCCACCAGGGAAGCCCCAAAGGAGAATATTTTTACTCATGAATTTAAGAGCCATATTCACAGGCATTTAAGAATTGTTGCCCACTGTACTTTTGGTATGCATAAAAACTATACCTGGTAAAACAACAATCTTATTGGTGTTTGGAGAGATGGGCTAGATGTTCCTTTCCTTGAGTGAGTTTATTTGCTGTTAGGTAATTCTTTATTATAGTAAGTTTTAAAAAAATTGTTATCTTTACTAAAATACAGTGGAAATCATTGTGCATGTTTTGTAGCTATCAAAGAACAAAGAACAAAGTTTGCTGAAACCTTTAAGAATTTGTCTTATAACCAGTTTCCTTATTAGTGATTTTTTCTACGTTTTTTGGATTTGTAGATAGAGGTAGGATTAAAGATACATCTAATTTTACAGTAAAATTAATTGGACAGTGTTTAATTAAAACTTATTCTCCAAATGAAAACTTAGTTACTTTTCCTTAGTACTAGATTTTGTTTATTAGCAGTGCTTGGAAAAATCTGAAAATGCATCACAGGTTTATTAGAGATCTTGCTTTTGCATAATTTTTAGGCTTCCTGGCTTTCTAACTGTTATACATAGATGACATTATCATTACTGTTACTGTATTTGTTGAGGATTTTAAGCAGTTCTTTGCCTCAGACGTTTATAATGATGTGTATCCAAGAAATGAATAATTATCTTCATATTTTAGAATGGAAAAAATAAAGCATAGAGAATCAGTTCAAGTTGTGAAAAAGTTCAGATAAATGTTCAACATTTCTTTATTCTTACCTCATGTGATATTCATGTTGTCCAAGAGAAGAATGTTTTCCTTTACTACTAGTGAAATATTTTCTCATGCCCAATGATGTGTTTTCTGGAAGGATATAAACAGAAATTAGTTTATGGAATTTTGGGGGCTGTTTACATAATTTGGGCTTCTCTCTAATTACGTGAAGTTATGAAATAGTGAGTAACAATATGTTGTCAGGTTTAAAGACTGATTTTTCTGATTATGTGATTATGTATAGGCTGATTTTAAATTTGGAATTTTGTGTCAATTAAGTGATTCCATCAGAAATTCTTAGAAATTAAGACTTTCAGTAAATAGCATCAGGTTGTGTATACTGCTTCAGTATTTTTAAATATTTATGAAGAGCTCGTCTACTTAATTGTGACTAGTTTTCCAGGTAGGGCTTATTTCTAGGTTGGTTTTCCAAGGAAAGTCTTTTTTGTGTGTGTGAATGCCGTGCTTTTCCTTATCCACTGACATTTCTGAAGAGCTTGTATTCTCTATTTGATGCCTAATTGTTTAAGGATTCTCTGAGCAGTTTGCTTGAAGTCTGTTTTTCCCCCTAGCCATTGACAGCAAAACACATCTGCCTGCGTGAGGCCCCTTTGATCTTCAGAGAGCTTTATCTAAAGGAAGATTAAAAAGAAGTCTGTCAGGCATTTTCCCAAGGAAATTGAAAGTGCTTCCTGAGATTTCAGATCAGGTGAAGCTTCATCCCTGAATTAAGGCCTAGGAAAATAACTGTGCTGATCAGTGGTTTAATCATTGGTTAGAGATTTCAGAGATTTGTTTGACTTGGTATGAGAGAATATTTCAAATTTCACCTCAGGCACAGAATTCATGCAGTAATATTGACGGCCAGAAGCAACTTCTATTCATTAATTTTACCATACTTAACACTACTCATGTCCATGGGGAAGAGACCAGCAAGGTTGCGTTTGTTTTCAGCCTTGTCGGGGCCTGGTGTCTTTGGAAGAATTTGCAGCTGGGCTTTTCTGAACCTGTTGATAATTTTCAAAAATGTGTATGCCAGCCCCGCTCCCTCCTTTTAAACAAATACATGGAGAGTGCTTATTTTGTGCCTGACTCTGGGTTTGTACTATTTACCAGGAGCAAACCCAACAGATATAGGATCTAATAGGCAGTGGGCTTCAGAGAGAGTCAGAGTACTGTCCTCAAAACACTGTGTACGACTATTTAAAGATCTCTTGACGGGCCTCAGTTTTAGTAAAGAAATATAAAGTCTGTTATCAAACTAAATTTAATTTCTGACTTACTGTTAATTTAGCCTTTTAAAAAGTTAGAGCTACGGACAGCTAATGAGCTGTTAATTTATAATATAAAACATGTCCGTAAAAAGAAGTCAGCTTTGAGTCTCTCATTCAGTCAGTAAGAAAACCTTGGGGAGGAAGTTATAACTGTGTATAATGGAAACTTTTTATTGAGCTTAGGATTGTGGAAGGAGAGGAAACAATATGAAAGTCTAATGAACGGTTACAGTCTGATTTCTGAACTGAATGGTTGAAAGGACATGGAAAATAAGGGACTGACAGGAGAAACAAGCCTTCCAAATTTCTTTTCAGAAATTCCAGGCTTTTTATGAACTTTTGAGAAAATGGCTTAGCCGTATGTTCTTCCATTTTGAGCTGCTTGGAAGAAAGTGTCATATAAATGCAAATTTCTACTATAATAATTTGTTCACCTTGTATTATGTGCCTAAACAGTTGGGAGAGTCCAGAAGCTGTTTAATATACAAAGCATTGCCTATAAAATATTCCTTTATCACATAAATAGTTTGCTGTATTTGATAAGCAACTACCTCTGCTTCCTTCTCCTCATTTACACCCCAGGTTAGTCTCTGAGTTGACCAAAAAGAACCTGTCAACATCTGGCAGCTATTACATCTGTTTGAGGACTATTGATATATGGGACTTTAGTTGCTATTAGTTGATAACATTTTGATGTCCTTCATTTCATTAGTTTAGGAAAACAATATGGATTTCATATTCAAGTGCATGCTAATTACTTGAGTCATGAGAAGACTGAGAGAGGTCCAAGTGTCCTGTTAATTCCTTTGAGTCCAAAAATTTCTCATAATTGGTTTGGCAAGAAGAGTAAGTGAGATTAGTTGCTAATGAGGGGACAAGTATGTAATTTTAGCATGGTATAAAGCTGTGATTGTCAGTAAGTGGTATTAGGAATCTAGATTATTTTTATTAGACCTTGTTTCTCTCTACAAAATCATTATCATCTCCTGATATTGTAAATTGGGTTATTTCACACTGTTATTTTTAATATGTGTTAATCCTCAAACTATAGGTACTTAAAACCTTGCTAATTAAGGAGTCATTAATAAAGTTAACAATATGAGCAGTCAGTTTAGATCCTCCAACTAATTCAGATGAAATTCAATTTTACATAGTTACACTTCGTTTTCAATTTGCCTGAAATGTTTGAAGTAAGTCAAGAATAAGAAATGTTGTCAACTTACTTACATAGACCAATTTAGTTTGTGTTCAAGTGAAGGACTGGTAACATTGCTAAGAATCAGATAAAATACTACTTTTCCTAGCCAAGAACAAAATGAGTGTTGTGTGGTTTTACTTTTTATAGTCCCTTTGGCTTTCTGTTTTTAATATAAAACTTCCTGATTATATTATACTAGTTTGAAACACTCTGGGACTTTAAACTTCATTTATAACATAAAATGTCTCTGAAACAAACATTGAAGTGTTTTGCATTTGATTTGTGAAAAAGGCTGTTTTTCCTCTTAAAGAATATCAAGCTCTTCAAATTATTCATAACCACAGTCACTTTTACTTGAAGCATGTGTTGTAGTCTTGGGCATTTTTTCAGCTTTTCACTTTTGTAATCTTTATATCCTTCTTTTGTGTTTCGGCTTATGTAAAAGTAGTGTTACAGTGAACATGAGTGCTTTCTTATCCTTTATCCATGTCTCCTTCTCTACTGTGTTTTGAGTTAGTAAATTCATACTTCCCTCCACTACTTTTTGTTGGCAAAAAGGATTGTAAAAATATTTGCACCTCTTGTTTTTTAGATATACACAGAATTCCATTTTTAGCTATTATGTTTTCACAATTTTGAGACACCTTTTGCTGAGGGAGGAAGGATTGTAAAGAACAGTTGAGTTTCTCCATGTTACACATTTTGCATAAATTTTACTGAGTGTCTAGCATATGCCCAGTGTGTTACTAGGTACTGTGAAGGACATGAGAAGAATTAATAATCTCTCTTGCCTGAAGAGCTTTTTATTATGTAGTTAGAGGGACAAGGCTAGTAAGTTAGAAAACAATACAAGCTAAAGATAATATATGTTTTGAAAGAACAAATAAATAAGATTATTTTTATATCTTAGCAGGATAATTGTAATTGATAATGACTAGTTCTTTATTTAGTTAAAATTGGTTACTTCCCCATCACAGGGCCTTGAAATGAACAGGATACTACCATTTGAAGTTCAAAGAAAATGAATCACTATCTTACTGAAGTGAAGTTTCTGGAGAACCAGAAAGCTTTGAAAATTTAGAACTTTAGCTTAAATTACTCAATTTACATTTGGAGAAATTAAGACCAGTGACTTGCCTAAGTTACACAGCTACCTAATAGTAGTGTCAGCATTAGAACATGGGGTAACATATGAGTTTGAGTTGTTGGCCATACTTAGGGAGGAAACTCTCATAAGCGTTACTGATGTAATAAATGAAAGGTCATTATATTTGACCCTTTCCCTCCCTCCTCCTCTTCTTCTCCTTCTTCCTCTTACTATTGTTCTTTCTCCATCATTATCAACATCAGTGTCATTATGCCTTCTATTTGAATGGCTCCTTAGGGTTTAAAAAATATTTTTATATATACCAGTTTACCTGAGCATAACAGAAACCTGTGAGGTACGTCAAGACTGACTGATCCAAGGTGAGAAAACACACCTGCAAATCAGTGAAATAATTTGTTGAAGCAAGTGAAACAAGACCTCAAACTCAAATGTCCTTCTGCAAGCCTTTCCCACTCCTCCTCAGAAAGCTGGTTCCATCCCCAATCCTTTCCCAAACCAGGGAATCATTTAGAACATGTGGAAAATGAGAAGTGAAATTGTGATTAAATGCTTATTGAAATTACTTGGCTTGTGCCTTTTAAAAATGCTTTATAAATTTACTTCTTTAATAATCCTTGTAGATTTGTATATATGTACTATTAGTAGTTAGATAGTATAAACAAAAATCTAGGCTGGTTTGAAGAATAGCTTTGTGGAGTTTTTAAACCCGAGGGACCATGTATCTCTAGATGGGACTCTTGCATGAAGTGGGATGTTTGCAGTCCTAACTGACTCGAAAAGCCTTTTGAATTCAGCCGTGTGCTTCCATGTGCTTATTGATTACTGCATTTTCCCTCTAGGTTCAGCTGCTAATATATCTTCAATTATTGCTTTTTTTTTCATTTTATCTTTCTAGTTACCTTCATTCTACTTCTAGCTGCTTCTTCTTAAACCCTAGCTCCCAAAATAAGGTGCTAACTTAAAATGTTTAGGAGTGTGATAGAAACTAGGTGATCATTTTAGACCATTGTATTGTCTTCATTTATTTTTCTTAGGCTATTTTTTACAAATTCGTATATGTTCTTAGCACAGCAGTGAAGGGTATTGGAAGGATCTGGTCTTTCAAGTCAGACTGGTTTGGGTTGAAAGATTCTCTCCAACACTTGCTAGCCATGTCATGTAGTCACAGGGTCCCTTGAATGTGGGGTAGGGAGGCAGGAGGAGAGGTCAGAGTGGTGTGGCGTGGGAAACACTCCATCAGCTTTGCTGACTTTGAAGATGGAAGCAGACATGAGTCAAAGGAGGCAGGCAGCCTCTAGAAACTTGAAAAGGCAAGGAAATGTCTTCTTCCTACAGCCTCCAGGAAGGCTGCAGCTCTGCTGATTGTAGCCCAGTGAGACTTGCATCAGGCTTCTAGTTAGTATTTCCCGGGTGTATCTTTTTTCTTTATCTTTCTACATTTCACTATGCTTGTGTTTTGTGTCTCTTGTAAGCATTATGTATGTGGATTCTGAATTTTTTACCTAGTTAGACAATATTTGTTTTTAGTTGGAGAACTCAGTTATACTTACTATGATTACTGATATATTTGGAACCATTTTTACCGCTGTATTTCTATCATTTTATTTTGTCCCCATTTTGATTTAAAAACCTTCTCCTTTTCATATTTTCCTCCACGACTTAAGATTTAATAAATTATATTTATTAAACATCTATTAAACATATTATTACATGTATAAACATATAAAGGTTTAACATGCATATTTAAAGTCTAAAAACTTTGCCCTAACAATCTAAGGACCTCTAAATGACCTCTTAATAATGGTCATTTCTTTTCCACATTCTTATTTTCCAGTATATTTAGTTCTGTCTCTTCTTTCTTAATCCCAAATGCAGTATCCTTATTGTTATTTTATATGGTAATATGTGTTTGGGATTAACCACGTTTACTCTTTCCTGTGGCCAGCTTTTCATCTTGCATTCTCAGACCATCCTTCTGGGTTTGCTTTCTTTTTCAAGTATATATCATTCAGAAGTTCCTCTTCACATTGTTTGGTTTTGTTTTCCTGAAAAAATATTTTTATTTTTGCATTGCATTTGAAAGTTAGTTTTATTTGCTATAGAATTCTAGGTTAACAGTTATTTTCTTTCTGCTTCAAAAGTTCTCTTTTCAGCTATATCTAATTGACTGTTTAGTTAATTCTGTTTATTTTTAGAAGGTGTATTTTTTACTTTGTAAAATACACTTGTTCATACTTTCATTGTCTCTTGGTGCTTTCCTGTGACATTATTAATTGCCTATTATTTTTCAAAACGTATTGAGTACCTTACTTTGTTTTCTATTTCTCAATGTTATGTGTATCTTAAGGTTTTTAATGAGTCTCATCACATTTGCTCTTTCTGTTGACCCTCACTATGAAGCTTTCTTTTCTTATATGTTATCATTTTTATTATGAGCTCATGTGTATGGAGATTTTAATTGTAAAAATTCTGTGAGGGTTGTGTCACGGGGAGACTTTCTCTAGAGGCAGTTATGTTTTCTCTTTCTTTGGAACAGCTACCAAGATGGGACTACTTCACATTAATTTCTCTATTTGGAGTGCTTTGGACTGTACAGATAGGGTGAAATTAAATGTCAGTCATTCATTAAGGTCAGTTTGTGATTAGAATTCAGACTTTTTTCCCTCCTTTATCCAGAATTAAGACCAAAAAACAACAAGCTTTTTTTTTGATCTTTTCACAGTAAACGTAGGGACCTTTAATGACTCTGTCTTTATTTTAGTTTCCCACCTTATATAGGCCCGAGGTCTTGTCCTTGTTTTTTGTGCAGTCATTGAAAACAGAAGCTCTAGTTTCTGGGACCACCAATTTAAGCTCCTTGGCGTCTGTGCTCCATCTTTATGTTTCATCTTTATTTGTTCTATCCTTTGAAAAGGAGTTCCCTCTCTTCTTTGCAAGTTAAGCTATGCACATAAAAGGAGTTCCAAATATTCATCTTTCTTTGTGTATTTTATTGCAACAAAAAGCTTTTGAGGGGTCTAGATTAGTTTATTTTCTATTTTTTATAATATACACACTTTTAGAATGTGAACATTTATGAACAGTGTTCGCTACTTTTTGAATGTGTTATTTAAAAAAATATATAAACAATATACTATGTTCTTAAATGCTGTTTTACTAATCATGTTTTTTAGATTTATCCATGTAAATACATATAGATATAGTATATACCTTTTAACTGCTACATGAAATTCTGTCTTATGATAAACAGTGATGTGTTAGTTATCCATTCCCTATCAATAAGCATTTGGGTTGTTTTCACTTTTCTGCTGTTATAAACAAAAATATTCTCATGCATTTATTTCTTTGTGCATATTTGGGAGAGTTTCTCTAAGGTATGTAATTAAAAATGGAAATGAAATCAGTTAAGTTGGTAAGGTGAGCCATTCCATATTTCAACTGGTTTGGTCTCTTCATCAAGGCTGTCATGAAAAAATATGTTGGTGACTACTTGAGATTAAAATGAGATTAGCTCACACGTAAGAGTGAGCTAATAACTGAATGCATTCTGTTGCCTTTGACTGGATCCTGATTTGAACTAACCAGCTGTAGAAGTAATTTTTTTTAAGCCTCTGTAGAAATTTGAATATGGACAGAGGGTAAGGTGAAATTAAGGAGTATTGTTAATTTTGTTAGCTGTGACAATAGTGTGATCATGTAGGAAAATATTTTTTAAAATGCATGCTGGAGTATGCATGAGGCTGTGTCATGATTTCTAGTATTTACTCGAAAATAATTCAACAAGATATTGATAAGACAAGTATACCAAAATGTTCATATTAAACCTGGATGGTGGGTATATAGATATTCATTAGACTGTTTTTTTAAATACTTTATATTTGAAACTTTCACAATAGGTAAACAAACGAACAAACAAAAACAAATTATTCTTCATTCTGTAGTAGGGGTTGACAAACATAGCCATACTCATTTATGTGTGGTCTGTGGCGGCTTTTGTGCTACATGGGTTGAGTTGAGTTCAGCACACCTCAGAGATATTGCAGGTTCAGTTCCAGACCACTGCAATAGAACGAATATTGCATTAAAGCGAGTCACGTGAAATTTTTTGGGTTCCCAGTGCTTGGAATAGTTGTTTACACTATCATCTATTAAGTGTGCAGTGATACTATGTCTAACAAATGTACATGCCTTGATTAAAAATACTTTATTTTTAAAAAATGCTAATCATCTGAGCCTTCAGAGAGCCGTATCTTTTTGCTGGTTGAAGGTCTTGCCTCAGTGTTGTTGGCTACTGATTAATAAGGGTGGTGGTTGCTAAAGTTTGGGGCGGCCGTGGCAATTTCTTAAAATAAGACCATAATGAAATTTGCTGCATCGATTGACTCTCCCTTTCACAAACGATTTCTCTGTAGTGTACAATGCTGTTTGATAGCATTTTATCCACAGTAGAACTTCTTTCAAAATTTGAGTCAATCCTCAAGTCCTGCCACTCCTTCGTCAGCTAAATTTATGTACTATTCTAAATCCTTTGCTGTCATTTCAGCAATCTTCACAGCACCTTCACTAGGAGTAGATTCCATCTCAGGAAACCACTTTCTTTGCTCATCCATGAGAAGCAGCTTCTCATCCTTCAAGTTTTATCATGAGATCACAGCAATTCAGTCACATCTTCAGATTCCACTTCTAAATCTAATTCTCTTGCTCTTTCTGCCAGATCTGCAGTTACTTCCTCCAATGAAGTCTTGAACCTCTCAAAGTTATTCATGAGGATCGGAATCGACTTCTTCTGAACTCCTGTTAATATTGATTATTTTGACGTCTTCCCATGAATCACAGATGTTCTTAGTGATATCTAGAATGGTGAATCCTTTCCAGAAGGTTTTTTTTTTTTTTTTTTTTGCGATATGCGGACCTCTCACTGTTGTGGCCTCTCCCGTTGCGGAGCACAGGCTCCGGATGCGCAGGCTCAGCGGCCATGGCTCATGGGCCCAGCCGCTCCGTGGCATGTGGGATCCTCCCGGACTGGGGCACGAACCCGTGTCCCCTGCATCGGCAGGCGGACTCTCAACCACTGCGCCACCAGGGAAGCCCTCCAGAAGGTTTTTGATTGACTTTGCTCAGATCCATGAAAGAATCACTGTCAGTGGCAGCTCTAGCCTTATGAAATATATTTCTTAAAGAGTAAAATTAGTTGAAGTTACTCCTTGATCTGTGGGCTGCAGAACACATGCTGTGTTAGCAGGCATGAGACTACATTAATCTCATTGTCCATCTTCATCAGAGCTCTTGGGTGATCAGGAGCATTGTCAGTGAGCTGTCATGGTTTGAAAGGAATCCTTTTTTTCCAAGCAGTAGATCTCAACAATGGACTTAAAATATTTAGTAAACCATGTTGTAAACAGATGCGCTGTCATCTAGGCTTTGTTGTTGCATTAACAGAGCACAGACAGAATAGCTTTAGCATAATTCTGAAAAGCCCTAGGATTTTTGGAAGGGTAAATGAGCACTGGCTTCCACTTAAAGTCACCAGCTGCTAACAAGAGGGTCTGCCTGTGCTTTGAAGCTTTGAAGCCAGAGATTGACTTCTCCTTTCTTGCCAAGAAGGTCCTGGATAGCATCTTCTTCAAATGTAAGGCTGTTTCATCTACATTGAAAATCTGGTGTTTAGTGCGGCGACCTTCGTGAATTCTCTTTTCTGGATCTTCTGGATTACGTGCTGCAGCTTCTACATCAGCACCTGCTGCTTCATCTTGCAATTTAATGTTATGGAGAGGGCTTCTTTCCTTAAACCTCATGAACGAACTTCTGTTAGCTTCAGTCTTTTCTTCTGCATCGTCCTCATCTCTCTCAGCCTTTATAGAATTGAACAGAGTTGAGGCCTCATTCACTGGAGTAGCACTTTTAATTTTCTTCAAGAACTTTTAGTTTGAGCTCACAACTTGGCTAACTGAGGCCTAGCTTTTGGCTTATCTCAGTGTTTGACATGCCTTCCTCACTAAGCTTAATCACTTCTAGCTTTTAATTTAAAATGAGAGAGGTGCCACTCTTCCTTTCACTTGAACTCTTAGAGGCCATTGTAGTGTTATTAATTGGCCTAATTTCAATATTGTTGTGTCTCAGAATAGGGAGGCTCGAAGAGAGGGAGAGGGACGGGGAAATGGCTGGTCACTGGAGCAGTCGGAACACAATGGGCGTTTATAGATGAAGTTTACTGTCTTATATGGGCATGGTTTGTGGCACCCCAAAAGAATTACAGTAGTAACATCAAAGATCACTAATCACAGATCACCCTAACAAATATAATAACGATGAAAATGTTTGAAATATTGTGAGAATTACCAAAATGTGACACAGAGACACAAGATGAGCAAATGCTGTTGGAAAATGGTGTAGATAGACTTGCTTGGCTCAGGGTTGCCATGGAGATTCAATTGTAAAAAATACAGTATCCATGAAGCGCAGTAAAGTGAAGAGCAATAAAATGAGGAATGCCGGTAGTTTCGACTGAGGCCATTTGTCCTGTACATCCTAAAATTTTTTTTTTTTCTTTTTGTGGTACACGGGCCTCTCACTGTTGTGGCCTCTCCCGTTGCGGAGCACAGGCTCCGGACGCGCAGGCTCAGCGGCCATGGCTCACGGGCCCAGCCGCACCGGGGTATGTGGGATCTTCCCGGACTGGGGCACGAACCCGTGTCCCCTGCATCGGCAGGCGGACTCTCAACCACTGCGCCACCAGGGAAGCCCACTATCTGACCTTTTACAGAAAAACTTTGCAGACCTCTGCTCTATATATTTACCCTGATTTATTTTTCTTTATAGCCCTTAACTCTCTGCCCTTCCCTCTCCCCTTAACATATAATTCTTTATTACTTGGCTCTGATCACAGTAATATAAGCTTCAAAACAGACTTTATGTTTTCACCAAAATAATACCAGGTATATATAGGAGCTCAATCAATATTTTGTTGAATAATGAATGAGTTAGCAACATGTGAGAGTTCAGTTTTCCCACATCCTTGTTAGCACCTAATATTATGAGATGTATAAATTTTGCCAATCAAGTGGGTGTGGTGGTATCGTGTTGTGTTTTTATTTGCATATCTCTTGCACCTGGTGAGATGATGCATTTTCTGTGTTCTCTGTTAATTGACGATGTACACTTTATCTTGTGTGAATTGCTTGCTAATCCTTTACCTATTTTTCTTTTTGAATCCCGGGGTTGAAGCTGCCTGCCTCCAGAGGGGATTTGTATTTGCCTTTGCCAGTTGCCTGGGGGCGCAGCTACCTGAAGGGCACATTTAAAAATTGTTAGCTTAAGGTTGCTTTGGACTTCCTGGTGGTGTAGTGGGAATTTGGACCTCAGACCTGCGTGAGGCCCCCTGGTGGTTAGAAATTCTCAGGGAAGAGCCTTCCCTTCTAAACCAGTAAGGCAGACCTGTCCTTGCCTTTTTCTTCTATACAGGGGTTTACTCCTCATTCACCTTTACACTGTGGGTGAAGGACTTTGTGATTCCAACTTTATTCAGAAGTCTCTTTTGAGCTTTCCACCTTGTGGAGCCCGTAGGCTTTAGTGCTTACCTCTGATGCCCCATGCAGTCCTCAAATCAGAGGCTCCCGGCCACCAGAGTTCAGAGACATGGTGAAATCTCACTGCCGTCCTACAGTACAGCTTTCACTTTTTTCCCCTGACAGTTTCTTACCCTCTTGCCTGATCAGACATACATTTTGCAATACCTTTTAAAAGATATTTCCTCTAACATTTTAAATTGCTGTCAGTAGGTACATAGTTTAGGGCGTCTGACCTGTCATAATACTGTAAAATAAAACCTGTCTCTCCTTTACATTTTATGGCCGTGGTTTTATAATATGTCTGGTAGAATATGTTCTTTCACTTTACTATTGTTGGCTCATCATTTTTATGGGTGATTTGACATCCTTTTTATGCCTTAATTATTAATCCTTTCTTACAAGTTCTGACTGTCAACTCTGTTGCTTTTTGGTCACACGAAATATTAATTTCGACGTCATTAATAAGCTTTTCTCTTACGTGTTTCGAGATTTTGTCTTTTTAAAGAAGGAATTCTTACCCAGGGTTATAAAATATTTATTTTCCTGTGCCTTCTATTAATATTTATATAGTTTATTTTGAATATATTGATCTTCAGTTTGTCTGTAATTTTTTTGTGTGACTGATATGAGGTAGGCTTTAACCATTATTCCCCCCAAAGATTAGCTGATTTGATTAACTGATCCTTTCTCAGTGTATCAGTCAGGGTCCTGGCAGAAAACAGATTGGTCAAGTAAACAGGGATAGTTTTTGAAGAGTTTAATAAAAAGACTTTCACAAACGTGTGGCAGTTGAGGGAAACCGAAAGGAATTCTGCCATACTCTGGAGCGAGTAACAACTGCTTTTTCCACCTTAGGCCTTTAGGGATAAGGTCAATGGAAGTGGAAAACAGATGTTGAGAGGGCTGAGTGGAGAGGGCCACCTGATAGGAGCTGTGACATTTTGCCGAGGGATGTAGTGAGCTTTGTGGCAACCCTGTGGAAAGGGAGCTGATGTGTATGTGTGTGTGGCGGCGGGGGGGGGGGGGATGTTGGGGCTCAGGGGCCAGAATAAATATCTTGACCTTATTCCCCATTGGGTGAAACCAACTGGAAGTCATAGGAGCCCACTAATGTAGTCCAAACAGGCCAGCGTCTTGCGCACAGAGCAGGATGCAGAAGGGCGCATCTAGAGAGGTATGTGGAAGACGTTCAGCATGTCCAATGATTGGAAATTTTACCTTTTAAAATTCTCAACCTCCATAAACTATATGGCACTGTACCAGGATAATATGGTGGTTACTGTGGTCAGATATGCTGGATTTGAGTCCCAGTCTGCCAAGCATTAGTTGTGGGACCATAGACAACTTACTTAACCTCTCTGAGTCTTAGTTTCCTCAGCTATAAAGTGGGAATAATAAAAATATAACTACTTACAAGGATTGTTGTAAGAATTAAATGAGCTAATCTATGCAATAAATTTAGAACCATGTCTGGCACTTAACAAGTGCCAAGTAAATGTTAGCTATGATGATGATGACGATGGTGGCAACAATGATGACATTCATGATTTCTAGGCTTTTTAATTCTCTTAATTGCTTTCTCTCTTCCTGTATTACTATCACACTCTTTAATTAAATACAGTGCTATGTTGTTTATTATTTCATATAGCTCAAACTCTTTCATTGTTCTTTCTAAAAATTTTCTTCCATATTTTCGAATTTAATGTAAGTTTTAGGATTAACTTGTCAAGTTCCTGAAAAATCGTGTTTGAATTTTGATAGAGATAGGGATTACATTTATCAATGAATTTGTTAAAAAGTGACATTTTTATAATATTGAGTCTCACCATTTCTTGAACAGAGTGTGTCTTTTCATTTATTCAGGCTTCGTTTATGTCCTTTAGTAAAGTTTTATAGTTGTCTTCATAAAGATCTTGCACATTTCTTTTAGTTTTATATCTACTTTAGTGTTTATGTTGCTTTTTTCTATTAGATTCTTAAACTGGCTGTTTTGGAGGTGGAAGAAAGCTATTGATTTCTGTGTTGACCTTGTATGTGATACACTTGCCAAAATTTCTTATTTTTCTATTGCGTCTGATTTTCTAGGTGAATAATCATACTGTTTATGAATTATGGTAATCTTATCTTTCTCTTTCCAATATTTATAGCTCTAAATTTTTGTTTCTTATTGCAATACCCCAATCAGGTATTGAGATGTGGAATAATGGCAGGTAGAGCCCAGCTCCTTGTTTTACTTTTCCTTTAATGGATGCTTCTAATATTTTACCATTACATATAAAATTTTCTCTAAATTTCTGGTATATACCCTTTATCCGAATTTGCTAAGCATTTTTGTTAGGAATTAGAGTTGGATATCATCAAATGATATTGCAGTGTCTATTTGATAATTATATGATTTTTTCCCCCTTTAATACATTGCTACAGTAAATTCATTGGGACTCTTTATTTCTTTTCCTTTTTGTTTTTATATTATCGAAACATATTTATATACCTTGGAGAAACACCAGATGGTCACAACACTTGCCTAACTTTTATACTTTAAGATAATAATACTTTATTTTAAAAATGTTACATCTATGTTCATAAATGTTATTTCTATCTAAGTTTCTGTTCTCATATTTATTGTGTTTATGAATTCAATTATGTTGGCCTCTTAAAATATGTTAGGTAGCTCTTTAAGAAATCTTTTTCTTCGTCCTAAGACATTTTATATAACATGGGAACTATCTGTTCCTTGAAGATTTGGAAAACTCTTCCCAAAACCATCTGAGCTTAGTGCCTTCAAGAAACTCTTGGTTTAGTTTTCCAATTCAACTCTTTCCCATATTCATCTGTTTTTATCTTTCATCTTTATTTTGCTTGTTTCTTTTTGCTTTCCAATATCCCTATGAATGATTACTTTGTTTTCTACTTCCTCTCCCCCTAGTTTTATGCTGCATCTTTTTTTCTGATAAAAATCGGGTTATATTTCTTTTTTTCCCCATCTTTTCTTTCTCTTTTTGGTATGCAGTATTCTTGAATTATTTTCTAAAGTTTTTATAATTGCATCTTTAGCTTCTCGTTTGTTTGAGAAATGATTTAGTATTTGAGGAGAATTTAAAAATTTTCTTTTCCTTATTTAGCTATTTTTGTTTTATATTTTTGTCATGAATTTCAGTTTTTATTACATTATCTTCAGAGAATGTGATCTCTGTAATTTATGTGCTTTTGAACTGAGGCTTAGTTTGTGGCATAACCATCAAGTTTTATAAGTGTTCTATGATCACAAAACGATTTTTGAAGTCTATCACAATGATCATCAGATAGGGTGCTTTCAGCTACAGGTAATGGAAAACCAGCTGAAAATGGCTTAAGCAGAAAGGAAATCTATTATCTACGTCGGGGTCCCTAACCCCTGGGCCACGGACTGGTACCAGTCCGTGGCCTCATAGGAACTGGCTGCACAGCAGGAGGTGAGCAGCCGGCGAGTGAGAGAAGCTTCATCTGTATTTACAGCCGCTCCCTGTCACTCGCATTACTGCCTGAGCTCCGCCTCCTGTCAGAGCAGCGGTGGCATTAGGTTCTTATAGTAGCACGAACCCTACTGTGAACTGCACATGGAGGGATCTAGGTTCGCGCTTCTTAGGAGAATCTAATGCCTGATGATCTGAGAGGGAGCTGAGGAGGTGATGGTGATGCTAGCGCTGGGGAGGGGCTGCAAATACAGATTATCATTAGCAGAGAGGTTTGACTGCCCAGAGACTATATAAATCAGTTGCTTGCAAACTCATATCAGAACCCTATCAGTGACAATTAAGCTGCATCTGCAGGCTTTATAGTGGCAAATGAGTTGATGTACTTTAATTGTATAGCTGCATCTGGTGCAGGCTTTAAGTCAGAATCCGAAACTTATTTTAGTTCACGAGTGGCCCACCCATTATTTTATTTACCACTTCCATCCGTGCCTCTTTCCCGCACTGCACACTTGTCTCAATCACAGTTTTGGTAAGCCCACAAGCTAACCCTAGACAAAATGAGTAAAAAACAAATGTCGCTGGAGAGCTTCTTTGAAAAAGGGAGAAGGACCCAATGATGAGACAGCAGAAGACTCTAAGACTGCCAACAAAAAGAAAGGTGCATTTAAAAGAAGACACCACGCTTTGTGGGTGGGCTAGGAGGGGTGGGCTAGGGAGGGTGGGAGGGAGGGAGACGCAAGCGGGAAGAGATATGGCAACATATGTATTTATATAACTGATTCATTTTGTTGTGAAGCAGAAACTAACACACCATTGTAAAGCAATTATACTCCAATAAAGATGTAAAAAAAAAAAGAAATATGGGAAAAAAAAGAAGACACCACGAGTCCTACTTAAATTACGGGTTCATTGCAACAGGTGATTCACATTCTCCAAGTCCGCTTTGTGTAACGTGGCGACCGGCTATCCAACAAAGCCAGGAAACCTTCAAAACAGCTTCGCCACATGGAGACCAAGCACTCTGCATCAAAAGACAAGCCCTTGGAGTTTTTCAAAAGAAAGAAACGTGAGCATGAAGAACAGAAGCAATTATTGAGGGCCACCACTTCATCAAATGTGTCTGCACTGAGAGCATGGTTCTTAGTGGCTAACTGCATTGCTAAAGCTAAGAAGCCCTTTACTATTGGTGAAGAGTTGATCCTGCCTGCTGCTAAGCACGTTTGTCATGAACTTTTAGGAGAGGCTGCAGTTCAAAAGGTGGCATGTGTTCCTCTTTCGGCTGGCACCATAACTAGACGATTTGATGAAATAGCAGAGGATATTGAGGCGCAATTGTTAGGATTAATGAGTCACCATGGTACACAATCCAGGTTGGTGAGTCTGCAGATGTTGACAACAAAGCAACAATGCTTGTTTTTGTGTGATATATTTTTCAGGAGGATGTGCATGAGGATATGTTAGGTACACTTTTGTTGCCAACCAACACCACAGTGGCAGAACTATTCAAGCCTTTGAATGATACATATCAGAAAAAATGAATTGGTCGTTCGTGTTGGTGTATGCATGACGCAGCGGCTGCCATGTCTGGACGGCTTTCTGGTTTCACTGCTCGGGTCAAAGAGGTGGCTTCTGAATGTGAATGTATGCACTGTGTCATCCATAGAGAAATGCTGGCTAGCCGAAAAATGTCACCTGAACTTAACAGCGTTTTGCAGGATGTGACTAAAATTATCAACTGCATTAAAGTACATGCCCTTAACTCACGTCTGTTCGTGCAGCTCTGAGGAGATGGACGCAGAGCACACATGTCTTCTCTTATACCCAGAGTGAGATGGCTTTCTAAAGGGAGATCACTGGCCAGAGTTTTTGAGTTACGAGAGCCGCTCCAGAGATTTCTTTTAGAAAGACAGTCACAGCACATTTCAGTGACACAGAACGGGTTGCAAAATTTGCTTACTTATATGACATATTCAACCTGCTCAATGAACTCAATCTGTCACTTCAGGGGAGAACGACAACTGTGTTCACGTTGGCAGGTAAAGTGGCTGCATTCAAAGCCAAACTGGAATTATGGGGGCAACGAGTGACCATTGGGATTTTTGACGTGTTTCAAACATTAGCAGAGGTTTTGAAAGAGACTGAGCCAGGGCCTTCTTTCTCCCAGCTGGTGCATGATCACCTATCTCAGCTTTCAAGAGAGTCTGAGCATTACTTCCCAACCACAAAAGACCCCCGAACTGGGAAGGAATGGATCTGCGGCCCATTTGTGGATAAGCCAGGTGAATCGACTTTGTCCGTGCTAGAAGAGGATCAACTGCTTGAGATCGCAGATGACGGTGGCCTTAAAAGTATATTTGAGACAACTTCAAACCTCCATACGTTCCGGATTAAAGTCAAGGCGGAATATCCTGAGACACAAAAGCACTGAAAAGCCTGCTTCCATTTCCAACATCCTATCTTTGTGAAGCAGGGTTTTCTGCAGTGACAGCAGCCAAAACGAGATCACGGAGTAGATTGGACATAGCAACACACGTCGGGGGTCACTGTCTCCCATCACCCCCAGATGGGACCATCTAGTTGCAGGAAAACAAGCTCAGGGCTCTCACTGATTCTGCATTATGGTGAGTTGTATAAGTATTTCATTATATATCACCATGTAATAATAATAGAAATAAAGTGCACAATAAATGTAATGCACTTGAATCATCCCAAAACCATCCCCCCCTGTGCCCAGTCTGTGGAAAAATTGTCTTCCACAAAACCGGTCCCTGGTGCTGCAAAGGTTGGGGACCGCTGATCTATATAATAAGAAGCCCTGAAGTAGGGTAATTCTAGGGCTTGTTAACTGCGGGCTTCAACAGCATCATCAAAAACCTAAGTTCTTTCCATTTTTCCATTCTCCCCTTCTCAGCTTAGGTTTATCCTCTTAGGCTGGTTCTCCCCATGGTTTCAGGATGGCTCTCCCAGATAACAACCAGATAAAGAATAAATGCCCTCATTTCAGTGCCTGTGGTGGGTGGGTGGGTGGGGGAAGGCCTTCCTAGAAGCGTCCTGTAGCTCCAGCAAGCTCTTTGAACGACCGGAATTGGGTTATAGGCCCATTCCTAAAGCGGTCATCGGGAACTAGACCACCATGGGTAGTAAGTGCAGTAATAATTTGCTGCTGGAGGGTAAGTCCGGATTGGAGGCACAGAAGGACAGCTGCCTTTCCCAAAGAACCTGAGCCAGAGTGAACAAAATCAGGGTTCCACAAGTAAGTTTAAAGGCTGGTGTGGCAGGGAGTGCAGGGATGGTAGTTGGGTGGGAAACCAGTATTATTGTCTACACAGTGCAATACTTTATCAGCCATAAGATTGCACAAACAATCCATACACTTCATGTGGAATTTTTTTTTGGGTGTAACTTAAGCTTTTTTTTTTGCTATAAATAATTGAGTTTATCCTGGAAAGTTTGGTGTGATTTTTTTCTTTAATAAGTAATTGCTGCCCCCAAAAAAGAATTACTATAAAATTCTCTTTCTATTATTATGAGTATGTCAGATATATATATATATATATATATATTTTTTTTTTTTTTGCTATTTTGCTTACAATTCAGAATCTTAGGATTTTGAGCAGACATTGTGTCTTTATTGTTCATCCAGCAGTGAGCACTGGATTTCCAGGAACTCATTATTAGTAATGATAAAAGGTACATATGTGGAGATGGATTGAAATGTAACTCAAGATGTGATTAGCTACCTAGTTTGTTATTATTAAAATGTTATTTTTTCCTGCATATTTGTAATCCAGAGTAAGCTTCTAATATGAAAAACAAAGTAGATTTATTTTAAGGCAACATAAAAAATAATTGGTTTAACAACATTGTGTGAATACAGATGAGAGAGTCCTATTAAAATTTGGTCACAAAGTGTATACGGTAGTGCAGCAAGATTCATGCCAAATAATGACTAGTTCACGTTTGTTGTAAAATGCTGAATTGATGTGAAGTTGTAGTGTCACTAAATGAGTCCTGTCATAAAGAAGTGATGTTGCCAATTACACAAAGTAGTCTAAGGCTAATATATTTGAATAACTAATTGTCAGGATGAGCTTTTTTTACCGCCCTTGTGCTTACTGTTCATTTGTTTATTTTCAGTTTTGTTGAGAGAATACAAAAAATGATATATTGTCACTTGCCTTCAAGCTGGAATTATTTCTCTTGATGTTTAGATGTAGGTACCAATTAAGTAAAAAGAAATCAGTCTTTAGTAAAAATTATTACAACTAGTATAGGTATCTTGTAACTGTTTAATCTTGTAACTGCTAGGTTCTTTACTTTGCATCCAGGTAATTTAATATGAATGATGGATTATTAAATTCTTTTTATTGGAAATAGGCATACTTCAAGTTAATAGTCCTTATCACTGATACCGATTAGGAAAAGAGAAATGAATTCCCAGGATTTATATTTCGTAATAGCTCTTTCAGGATTGTTTTGTTACTCTTGGGGAAGGTGTATGAAGTTTGGCCTAGGAATCATATCTGGCATAGAATAAATTTATATATTAATTCAATTGAGTATCTGTGATTGCCAGTCATTCATGTGTTCTGTACATCATTTGATAGGTTGCTATTCCTCTTCTTCTTATATTTCTTTAGAGATCTTATTTTGTGTTAAGAATTTACCACGTAGAAAGCTAGGACTTCCCGTGCCCTCCATTTAACTCTCTGTCAGGAATACAGTTCACTGTGAACACATGCGTGAAGCCCTGCCTGCTCAGACACTCAGCTGCGTGGAATGGCTGGTGAGGGGAGCACACTGCCTGAGCCCACATCCCTGACTCGGGGCTTCTGTGAGCACTCCTTCTTCAGACAGCCTCAGGATATTGCAGGAACCCTCGTTCCCTACAATTTGGGGGCAGTCTCCCAGACTTTTGCAAGGCATGGAGCTTCCTTTAGGCTTTGATGAAGTGCATTCTCCCTCACTTCTTGGGGCATTCTTGGAACTTCAGGAGAAGACTAGGTGCATAGTGGATTCCCCCTGTCCCTTGCTCCCACAGGCAAATTTTCTTCTCTTTGGCATTTACTCCTGTGTAGCATTCATCCTGGGGCCGCAAATTGCAAATGTGAGAATAGCCACCATCCCCAGGTTGATCAGCTTCTCCACACCTTGTGCTCTATGCACTCTCGCTCTCAGCCTCACATCACCCCGCTTTATAGATTGCAGGACAGAAAGAACAAGGATCTTGTTTGGGTTGCCTCATCGAAGTTCAAGCATACGCTCGTGGAACTTCATCTTACAGGCATATGTGGCCCTCAGTGAGCAGGATGTCTCCCTGGTTGCTAAGGGGCCACGTTGGCTTCTGTTCCTGTTGACACCATACGATGAGACTGCGTCATGGTGGGTCAGTGTATCTTCACATCATAATACCACAATGTGGAGTGCTGTATGTAGATCCCTGTCAGAGCCTCTGGGGTGGAGCCCAGGCCATCAGTATTTTGAAAGTGTCCAGATGGTTTCAGTATGCAGCCAGATATGAGAACCACTGGTTTAGAGCTTTGAATAATGCAGTTGTTGCAGTTTTAGGGTAGATGTTACTGCAAAATGTTGTCTATAAAATGAATTAAAGATTAAAGCGTTTCTTTTTTTCCCCCAGTCATAAACCATTGTGACAGCAGTCTTCTGCAGAATTACCTAATTTTGCCTGATGAGATTTACTTAGAAAAAGAAATAAGCATATAGCTGTCTCTCTCCTGAAGTCTTTTTGCAGCAACTAATTAAGGCAATAATTGGTAATAATTAGGCATTCTTAGCTGAGGTAGAACTTTAGATATTGTCTCATTGTTCTACTGAAAGTTACCTGAGTGTTACGGCTTTTTAAATGAATCAGAGCAATAAATCCAACATTGTTTGCAAGCCAACTACTATATGCCAACAATTATGTAATCGAAGTATAAAGTAGCCATTTAAAGAGTTCTTACTCTTGAACAGAATTTAAATTTAAGAATTAGAAATAGTAATTAGCATAGATAAAAGTATCTTATTGACCACCACTTAGTTGATGCAGTGAATACAGGTCCTCTTATGAAACATATAGGCATTTAAAATCCTCTATCCATATGGAACACACTGCCTTCTGTTCCATTTTACATTGACTCCCTGTTGGTTTCTGGATACAACTCAAGGTGTTGATTTCATTTTCAAAGCCAAATGTGATTTGGACATTTGGCGGGATAAAACTTAAATTTTCTCTAATAGACGCTTTTTAGGAACTTAAGACATGAGGAAACTATAATAACTGCTTATTTAAATCCTGAGCATTTCCAAAAATCTTTTCTGTTCATCTCAGACTTTCTTCCCTGCTAAAATGTATTATACGTGAGGGCAGATTTGTGAGTTAAAGGGTAATGTCTCTAATTAGAAAGCTTGTGTCTGACCAGATGTCTGTGACGTTGGGTAATCTTACCAAAGGAATGGGTGGCCAGCAGGCATGCCTTGGGCAGTTCTTCATCAGAGTTCCTCCCCCTCCTCAACACAGCAAACTTCATCCTGTATCTCAGCAGTCCACATTTAACAAGCGCCCTGTTGCTGTCTGGTTGACTGATGTTCTGTTTGTTATGTAACATCCTGACATCCTTCTAAGACTGTAATTATAAAACTAAGTCCCAACTCGTTGACAGAAAGATGCAGCTGTTTAGCCTTCTCTTCCTTTTTTTTTTTTTTTTTTTCGGTACGCGGGCCTCTCACTGCTGTGGCCTCTCCTGTTGTGGAGCACAGGCTCCGGACGCGCAGGCCCAGCAGCCATGGCTCACGGGCCCAGCCGCTCCGTGGCATGTGGGATCTTCCCGGACCGGGGCACGAACCCGTGTCCCCTGCATCGGCAGGCGGACTCTGAACCACTGCGCCACCAGGGAAGCCCAGCCTGCTCTTCTTGATTGAACATAGAACTTAATTCAGCCTTTAGTTGCCTAATGACTAAAATTTTTATATTTTAGATGAGCCAGGAAAACACTGGGAATTTAATGGGATTCAAATAATAAGTAGTTTATGCATGTGCTGTGTTCCAAGAGAAGATTTAAATATGTATCTGTCTACCTACCTACTTAACATCTATTTATCCATCCTTGACATTACTTGAGAGCTAAAACTGAGTTTTTAGTCTTCAAGTCTAGAGCTCTGTTCATTCAGTTATTGTAATAATCGTATTTTAATGATGCATATGGATTTTGTTCTCAAAAAAGAAAATTAAAAATATTTCTTGGGTAGTGTGCTGTTCTCACTACAGAGTATTGTTTCCTTTATTCCTAATTTATACATATTTACAAGGAAGTGCCCACACAGATAAAATAGTCATAATTAAGAAATTTGATTTTCTTGGGATAATTCTTTTATTTAACTAAAGACAAGGAGGGATTATAGGAAGAATTTTATGAATCTCATCTTCATGAGTCAGGGCTTTTGCATTGTTAGGGCTTTTCAGTTTGTTTCTCTCTTGCAAGTTTAAGAGAATTATTCTTGTGTTAGCTCACAAATCCTGCATTTGATCATCCTTTCTCACTTATGACATGGCCTCTGACTTATGGAACATTGGATTTCCTATAGTAGATCAGTCTGAATCTGTCTGTACACGGAATGACCAGATTGAATTGGCACCAAAGTTCCATTACAAATCCTTCGTCCAGCCTTCTAGTTTGAATTGGAAGTATCAATTCAAGCTTCTGTATTATCCTTAGGTGAGTTTTGAAAAGTTAGATTTTTTACTAAACTTTAATCCCATTTATTTAGAATTCAGATATATTTCAAGGACCTAGGAGAAAGCAAATAAACACCTCCTTCTCACTTCAACATTCAAAATAGCTATTATAAAATCTTTTTTTCGGGCTTTCCTGGTGGCGCAGTGGTTGAGAGTCCGCTGCCGATGCAGGGGTCGCGGGGTCGCGGGTTCGTGCCCCGGTCCGGGAAGATCCCACATGCCGCGGAGCGGCTGGGCCCGTGAGCCGTGACCGCTGAGCCTGCGCGTCCAAAGCCTGTGCTCCGCAACGGGAGAGGCCACAACAGTGAGAGGCCCGCGTATCGCAAAAAACCCCAAAAAACCAAAAAACTTTTTTTCTTATTGCATAAGGAAGACTTTCATGCTTTTTTATCTTGAATCAGTATACTTACCTTTTATACGATTTTAACGAGCTTTGCTATATGTTATTCTATTATAGTCCAGATTAAAGATAGGAATTTGGAGGGAGGTGATAAGTAGTGCAAGATGGGGCAATGAGAAATGAATCATATCTGGAAGAGAGGGAAGGAGTTATAATAGCCCGGGGATATTTAGGGTGGTGCTAAATAACTCCGAGCCAATAATAACTTATAAGGATATCATAACATTATGTTATAGTAATAATATTAGTGTTAGAAATTATAAATTTATGAAAAAGGGTTAAGTTTTATGTACTTTATTAAAGAAGACAATATATTGGGAAGGCCACCAAAGTCATCAAAATTTTAACCTAATGTTTAAAACGATAAGAGAAAATGTTTGTACTGTTCACCTATTTGGATTACCTCATTCACTGATTATGCTGCATAATTCAGAGATTACTCCATATACTTTATTTGGGAAACATTTATCATATGCAGGAAGTGATGTGGGGATTTCTCCTCTCACCAGGTGCCCACTCCTTGGTCCTGTGGTTTCATGTGTGTGTCTCTCTCTCCATCTGCAACCCAACCTCTTGCTTGAGTTCCAGACCGTTGTTTCTTATAGGTTAATGTTTAGCGATGTTTCTCTCTTGTGAGAACCTGAAACCTTAATGTCACTCGAACACATTTGTGTAAAAAGAGATAGAGAATAAGAGTAGTATGTATGGGGAGAATACCAAGGGCCAGTGGGATAGAAAAACTCAGCATCACCTCTGGTGGAAAACTTGGGGACTGATCCAGGAGTGTCTTTTGGAAATAGTTTTTTCCTGTTGAACTATATAAAATGTATCCTTCCTTGTTAAGCGTAGGAATTAACCCATAAATTCTGGATGGTGAGGCAGGCTTACTAGCTTTGGTGCTGTGCACTGCCTGGTAGAAGTTGGACTGATGGCTGTGAGTGTCAGCTTTTATCTATTCATAAGCGATGTTTTAAAATACAGAACTTGCTCTGCTGTCTCTATTTATGAACTCTTTGGGTGGGAAAAAGGGCTTCCCCAGATTTAAAATTTGTAGTAGAGGCACTTAAAACAAAGAACACAAACTTCTTCTCTCTGTGTCCCTGAAGCGCTACTGCTCAGGGGTGTTTCCTGATTTGGTTAATGGGGACACCAGCATCGGTCTCTCAAGTGTGAAGCTTTAGGGTCTCTCAATGCTTTTCTTACTATCCACAGCCTGTTGATCACAACATTATGTTTTCCTCAGAACTATCATCTCAGTGAGACCCCTTTCTCCCTTTCTGTTGCCTTAGTTCAGGCCAGCAGCTGGAACGCGTAACAGTTGTAAATGTTTTCCCTTTGTTTCGGCTTTCCACAGTGTTGACATAACTATTCCCTTTAAAATGATAGTGATGATGTCATGCTTCCCACAGAGACCCCCAGTAACTACTCTGTCATCTGGTTCCTGCATCCCTCTTTCACTCTGGCTCCCTCCACTGCCTTCTCCCGCCATGCAGCACCTTGGTCTCCCCAGTGGGCTGTGTCCTGCCACAAACCTGTGCCTTGGCACGTTCTGTTCTCAGTGCCTGGAGGCTCTTTTACAATACTGAAGCCAAGGAAATAACAGACCACTGCCTCTTGAGTTAACATCTTCTAGTGTGGATCTATTAAGCTATACTTCTCAAAATTTCAATTCATACATTCCAGGAAATTTTTCTACACAATTAGAACATATTTATCACATTTTCTCAGTGGACTGTTGCTGTGAAGATCAAATAGGATCTCAACTGTAAAATAAAGTTATTGATAAACTTTTCCCAAGGAATAGAGACAGTGTAACATAGTGGTTAAGAGCTTGGGCTCTGGAGTCGCACGGCTTGGTTTTGAATTCCTGCTCTAGCACAGAGTAAGTGGCTGCATGACTTCAACCTCTGTTAGACCTGCTTCCTCATCACTAAAGTGGGGGTGATATGGTACGTATCTCACAGGGCTGCTGCAGGAACAAACAAGTTAGCATTTCTGGAGTTTCAAGGATAATGTCTGGTATGCAGTCATGTGCTGTACTGTTTTCATGGTTGTAGCTGTGTTCATAGTTCCCACAGTTTGTTTATGGGAATTCCGAATAAAGCTGTTCTATCTGTTTTCAAACGAACACGTATACATACATACTTTTTAAAAGTTTCTATAACTTGTCAGAGTATCAAGTCCTATTTTTAACATTATATTTTCAGCATTATAGAAGGAAGCTGTCTTACCTACTTTATCTTGTTTTGCTTCCTAATTATAATATATACGGAAAATAATACTGTTTTATATTAATGAATGAGTTAATTGGATATAGGTTGCATGGTGAAGGTGAAAATTTAAAATAGTGAGGATTCAGGTCAAGTATAATACATTGATTTATGCTCAATAAATTTCAAAACAGTGAATTTTCACATGTTGAATTTCTCTGTTTTGTGAAGAATATCTGTGCTTCAAATATTTTGCTTTTCAGTTCTGTTACATTCTGAGCGCATAAAGAGTGGACTGTTGGTTAATTCATTTAGTGTAGTGAAGGTATCCAATCCAAGCTACATGTGGCTAATTTCTCCTACAGGCTGGAAGACAAAAATCCTTTCACCTCTCACAGTTAGGTTAGTAGTGCCTGACCAGACTGCTCTTCAGAGGTCACCTGATCGAATTGTGGGTGTGAAGCAATCTGAGTCCCCGTATTCGTATTTCTGTCCCTTTATGTTCTCAGCATGGAATAATTAAATAATTATTGGTGTTGGTCATGCCATTTTTCCAGTAAAAAATGTCCACAACAAATATGTGAGAGTTGAAATCATTCTAGATAAGAATGTTTATTAACAGACAAGACAGTGCTTATTCTTAAGGCTTTATTTTAATCTGTGACTTAAAAGAGAGATCCTGAATAATGCTCCTGTTGTAAGCACGTTACCTCTACATGAGTGCAGTGGTTACTCTTTTTATTTTTTAGATTGTTTTGCCCCGAAGATAGGCATCCCCAGGGCGGAAATTGTGAAATAGAAACAAAGACAAGGGGAATGGGGCTATAGATCTGTGTGAAAAAATACAGTATTTGTGGGAAATGTCAAGCTACCTACTCTTCTTTGCATTTTATTTTTTGATAGAGGATGTTTAACACTCTATTTGTAACCCTCTGCTATAGACATCATTGCACCTTTATTATGAGAGTGCAGTAGCTTTCCGGTCATTGCTATTCCAGAGTGAGTTTCTGAAGCAGCAGGAGTGAGATGATTTTGCAAATTGCAATATAATAATACTATATATGATCTTGTCTCAACCTGTAACATACATATCCTCACAGAAATAACGCTTAATTATGGTAATATCCTTCCTGATATCAGACACAGTGTGGCGCCTGTTAAGATTATATTGTTTGTAGTAAGATGGAGTAAAAAATGGCTTAAAGATGAAGGAATAAAATCACATACCTTGATAAACGCCTTAGATGCTATTTAGGCTGTGGAGAGCTTTTGATTTTGTTTCCGTTCTTTACTCCCAAAATAAAAATGCAAACAATAATTTGACAAACACTGTCAAACGCTGTAACCTCATCTGATCCCCTCACTGCACATCTTAATCCCTGATGGACTTTTCTCAGATGTATGGGCTGTGAGGTTTTTGAGTTTCTGGATGTGACACTTTTTCCAAAGTCTCCCAGTGACAGATGCAGTGACCTTATCATGCAGACAGCTCTATCCAGTTTGACAGTCCAGCCATCTGGTTTATATCGATCCTAATTGATTTAAAGGAACCAGCTCTCTGAAAGTTGGTCATTTGAAACCCTGAGGCTAAACTGGCCTACATTTAATTTGAAGTTTTAAGTCATTATTCTTGAAACTTGTTTTGAACTGATTTGTAAAATTAAGCCTTGTTTCTTGTCTGTGTGAGGTTTGGGGGTGAAAATACTTGCGGCTGGCCTTGAAAAACATCAGCTTTTGTGAATAATAGTTTGTACTCTGCAGACTGCATATGAATGTGCACTTATAGTTTGAGTTTATGTCTCTTTTTAGATTTTGCAGGAGCTGAAAACATACATGGAGTTTGGTGTTAGGGTCGGCTTCCTTATTTACCAGCTTTCTAGATTTGAGCTCATTACTTAACCTCCCTGAGTCTCTTCAGTCTAGAACGTGGGGTGATGATAGTACCCATTTCACTGCATCGTTGGGAGAATTAAGTGAAGTAATATGTCGTGTGCTTAACGTACTGCGTAGCTCAGTGCGAGGAAAACGTTTACTTTCCTGCTGAGTACCATTACTGATTACTCCTGCCTTTCTTGGACTTCTCCCATCCGTTGCTTCTGAAATCTTCCTCTTACTTTGTTTTCCTCAAGTATCACTGACACAGTGGCTCAGTCTTTTACCTGCCTCTTCATCTGTCTGCCCGTTCAGTGCTGGAATTCCTCCTGTACGCGTTATCTTTTGTTTACAGGCTCTTGATAACTTGAGCCACAGCCAAGACCTCAGCCGTCACTTGTCTGTGTGCTGACAGCTCCCGCATGGTTATCTCCAGCCCAGACCTTTCTCTTGGGCTCCTCTGAAGGGCACTTCTTATCCTGCTTCCAGGGCACGTCAGGGGACCCAGTGGCCATAAGGGCAGGCAGAGATCAATTCGGGAATGAATACCATTGATCTGGAGCCAACTCTTACTGGTTAATTAAGAATATGTGGAAATCGAAAGTTTAATTAAAATGCAGGTGTTTTGTACTTTGTTTTTTAAAATCTGATGTTCGTGTCACACCATAAAATAAGTGAATTTTAGTCAGGTGTTCCATTTCTACAGTTCCTGGTTACGATGATGGCTCTGCGATTATTTTGGAAAACCTGGTTTTCTGAATTGCTAAAATTGTACCCAGTGCAGCACTAAATTGGTTCTTTAAGATGGACATCTTTTCAAATTTATCTTAGGCCTTGATTTAATTCAGTGGTCATATATACAACATTAACCTGGATAAATGCCTTGTCAAGCTACCTCCTCTTTTTTACATTTTGTTTTTTATTTTTTTGATAGATATTTATCACTCTTTTTGTAACTCTGCTACAGACATCATTGCACCTTTATATGAAAGTGCAATAGCTTTCCAGTCATTGTAGCTTTTCAGTGATTTTAATAAAGCACTAACTTGCTTCGTTAAAATGGAGTTTATTAACCAATTATTCTTTAATGTCTTAGCCTTTTTTTCTATTTTTACTTTATTTTTTTAAAATTGTGAGACGTATACTATATGGGGAAACGTGTAAAATGTGTATTATAGTTTAAAGAGTAATAGTAAAATGAACACCTAAGTAATCACCTTCCAGTTTAAGCAAATAACATTATCAGTGTCTTAGAGGCCCACTGTGGACTCATTCCTTGTTTTTTCCCTTTCCTTCACACCCAGAAGTAAACCCAAGGTGTCTCCTTGCTCTTCTTTACAGGTTAACCACCATATGGTTATTTTGCATAAAACAATTTATTGTTGTTTTGAAAAATTGAGTAACGTTTGTACCTCCCGCTGTGTCCGGGAAAGGCAGTGTTGCTGCTGTGGTCTCCGTAATTAGAGGAACTGAACTGAGTCTCTGGGTCACAGCTGCGCTTCATTTTTCCTGGGAGTCTACAGAGCCCCTTCTGGGGAAGTTAATGCTCAAGGTCATGAACGAGTTCTGGGAAACATAAGCTTTACCATAGTCAGAAAAATTGGCAGGGCTGTTGTGTGAGCCATGTGTCAGATGCCTGGCAGAAATATGGTAAGACAGGATGCGTGCTTCTCTCTTTTCTGTTTCTAAGTTCACGATGGCCACCACAGCTCTCCAGAGTAGATGAAAGTAGCCATCATAGGGTGAAAAGAAAGTCCTCAGTGGATAAAGGCTTCAGGGTGGGCTTGGGAGTTGGTGGGGAATTGAGTAGGAACTTCATTAACATGTGGTTAGGATGAGCCAAAGTACAGATGAGAGTCTGGGTCTGGCTCACCTGGGCATTTTGTATTCAGGTTGAAAAGGTGGTTAAAAAAAGGGGGGTTGGGGGTGGGGAGGGAGTGGGGTTTGTGGTGATAGCCCTCAGCATGTCTGTTGCATTAGTCACATTGCTGAAATTGCATCAGGTCTCTGTATATTTGTCTCACAGTTCTGATCCAGTGATCATTCTTCACTGTATTTTGATGATTCCATTTGCTTCTTCTCTATGCCAGATCTTGTGCTTCCTGAAGCCCACATTTCCCTGTTCTTTAGTTACTTTCTTCTGGTGGAACATATACTCCAGTATTTTTTGAGCTAAAGCTGCATGGGAGATGACTTTTTTGAGATCTTATATATCTAAAAACGTCGCTATTCTACCCTCATTCTTAGATGGAAGGATAGAGAATTCTCAGTTGGAAATAATTTTTGTCAGTAACATGAAAGTGTTGCTCCATTGTCTTCCCGCTTCCAGTGTTACTGTTGAGAAGTTAAAAGCCATTCAGTTTCTTAATTCTTTTGATGTGATCCTGTGGTTTTTCTTAGGCTATTTGTAAGAACTTCTCTTTTTTCCCCAGTGAATTGAGATTTCACAATGATATACCTAGGTGGAATCAGTTCTGAGTTTTCTTGAAAAATTTCATTAATGATTTTCTCTCCGTTTTTTTTCTTTCCTGTTCTTTCTTTCTGGGATTCCTGTTATTTGGATGCTGCACCTCCTGGACTGGCCCTCTATGTCTTCTCTTTTCTTTAATTTTGCATTTCTTTGACTTTTTGCTCTACTTTCTGGGAGATTTCTTTAACTTCATTCTCCAACTCTTCCTTTTATCCTGCTATCATGCTGTTAATTTTTAAGAGTTCTTTTTTTGTTCTTTTCCTTTTTATAGCATCCTGTTCTTATCGGTTAGATGTAATATTTTTTTCATATCTCTGAGAATTTTAATGATAGATTTTTAAAGACGTTTTCTTCTTTCTCCATAGCCTTTACTTTCCAAAAGTTGCTTTTCTTTTTTAATGATTGTTTTGATTTCTAACTTTTCTGTTGAAGTCTTTCCTTAGATGACTGTTAATCCTATATGTGTGTTTATAATGCCAAATAGCAGGCTAAAAAAGTTGATTGAAAGTGCTAAGCATGCGGGTGGGCCATTTTAACTTGAAGTTTCATTGCAGGGTGATCTACGTGAGCTCTTTTTGGGTCACCTTTGACATTAGTATCTTTAGAGAATTCCTGTTGGACTAATTAGATTCCCTAGAGAAGATTACTTCAATCACTTGCTTGGATTTTAGCTGTTGCCACTTTTTCTTCCTTTCCCTTTCTCTAATTTGCTGTTTGCAGTTTTCTATAAGCTAGGCAGTCAGGGGGAAGAACCTGACTAGGATTGTTTGAAATTATAACAATTGAATCCTGAGTGACCGCCTAAGGGACTGGCCTGTGCATAAAATGCTTTAAGTGTGTGGATTTTTTGGCATCTGTTTTGGTGACCTAGAAACATGTTTTTGTTTATTTTGTGTTCTTGGATGTATTCGGGAAACATGATGTATTCATGTAACAGAATTCTAAGTAGGTGAAGTGTTAATGCAAATTGTTCTGGAGTAATTTGTTTTTTCTTAGCCATTTCAGTTGATCCAGTATGTGTACTTTTCTAGCTGATTATAAAATGATTTATTTATTAATTTGTTCTCTAATCTTCCTAGTTACTGAAGTAAATACTGCTGGTCCATAATTATCATAATCTTCCTTTTATTTTTGTTGAAGTAGAACAGTCATTTGAATTTTTGCAATTATAAACTATCTACAAGTTCTCAAAAGTAATGGGAGACTGTGTTTGAGAAGGACTTCTTACTTTTGATGTTCTCCAAGGTTCATATTATGATTTCCTTTTGATTTACAGACATTTGGAAATTTCAAGTATTCTGTAACCATTTTAACTTATCCTTATTCTTGCTTGTTGTTTTGCCCTCCCAGGCCAGAGATGTTTTTTCTTTATAACTTCATATGTTTTTATATAGTTGGATTTCTAGTGATAGAAAAACCTTTAGTAAAAATTCCATTTATGCATAAGCTCATTGTCATTTGGTTACTATGAATTAACCAATTAATGTTAAAATTATGGCTTAGTCGCTGCCATTAAAACAAAACTATGAAATGAAAATTCAGGTGTACACAAGGGTCATTAATTGGAGATAGCTGCTTCAGAATTTTAACATTCATTGTTTTAATAAATTTTTTTAACAAAATCTTTCATAAGATGATTTATTTTAATAGTACCTTTAATGCATTTAAACCCTGATTATATATACAAAACTTGGATTCACATGCATTTTCAGGACGGCATATGTTGCATGAGCATACACCTATATTTTTTGACAAATGAAAGGGCTTTTTAAATAGAAACCAGCTCCAGCTGCCGATTTTCTGAGAGGCCCTGAACACATTGTTTATTTGTTCTATAACACACTTCTCTAGGCTATAAAGCTGAGATGAAGATGTTAATCCTGATTCTACCAAATCATTGCAGTATTGTAGGGATTAATGAACTAATGTTTGTGAAATATTTTGCTCTTCTTAGAATTGGAATTACCTAAATAGATGATACTATCATTAATATTATGTATTATGTTCAGTACAGTGGACTAGATAATTGTGTCATCCAATGTTTTGGATTTCTTTTCATTAAAATTACATGGAGATAGTGGCATGCTTGCCGCAGTCTTGTCCTCTGCAAATGGCAAGTGAATATTAACATAAAATATTTAAATTATACATAATTACAAGTTTCTGAAGAATTTATCAGCTGTAGGGAAAAACAAGGAGTAAGAAAATGTTAATTAAGATTCAGGAATTGCAGCAATTGTATTTGGAAAAAGTGGATTATTTGGCCTATGGTATTCATAATATTTCAGTACATTCATTTTCAGCCAGTGATGATTGAATCTTGTCAAACACAGTATACAGCAATGAATAACCCACAAATGAAGTTAAGAAAACAATTACATTTATGATAGCAATAAAGAGTGAAGCACTTAAGAATAAATATAATGAAGTGCAAGACTAGTACACTGAAAATGATAAAGCATTGTTAAAAAGCAATTAAAGAACATCCAAATAAATGGCAAGGCATGACATGTTTATAGATCAGAAGACTTAATATTATTAAAGTGACACTGTTTCCCAAATTGATCTACAGATTAAACACATTCATATCAAAATTCCAGCTGAATCTTTCTGTCAGTGTTGCAGAATTCACAGGCTGATCCTAAAATCACATAGAAATACAGGGGATGCAGAATAACCAAATAATATTGGAAAAAAACAGTTGGAGGATGTGCACTTCCCAGTTTCAAACACTGCAAAGCTACAGTGATCAAGACAGTGTGGGACTGGCATAAAGAAAGACGTGTAGATCAATGGAATAGAATTGAAAGTCCAGAAATAAACCTTTACATTTATAGTCAATTGATTTTTTAAAAAAATAAATTTATTTATTTATTTTTGGCTGTGTTGGATCTTCATTGCTGTGTGTGGGCTTTCTCTAGTTGCGGCGAGCAGGGACCACTCTTCATTGCAGTGCGCAGGCTTCTCATTGTGGTGGCTTCTCTTGTTGCAGAGCACGGGCTCTAGGCGCACAGGCTTCAGTAACTGTGTCTAAAAGGCTCTAGAGCACAGGCTCAGTAGTTGCGGCGCACGGGCTTAGTGGCTCCGCGGCATGTGGGATCTTCCCAGATCAGGGCTTGAACCTGTGTCTCCTGCATTGGCAGGTGGATTCTTAACCACTGCACCACCAGGGAAGCCCTAGTCAATTGATTTTTAACCAAAGTTCTAAGACAATTAAATGGAGGAAAAAATAGTCTTTTCAGGAAACTGTGCTGAGACAGCTGTATACACATGTGTAAAGAACGTTCAGATCCCTGCCTCACACCTGTACAAAAATAATTCAGAGTTTTTCTTATAGCTATAAAACTCTTAGAAGAAAACATAGGAGTAAATCTTGAGACCTTGGGTTAGGCAGTAGTTTCTGAAAGCACAGGAAACAAAAGAAAAACAATCTCTCATGCATTGCTTGTGGGAATGTCACTTTGGAAAACGGTTCAACAGTTCTTCAAAATGTCAAAGATACAGTTTCCATATAACCCAGCAATTGTACTCCTAGATGTGTACCCAAGAAAAATGAAAGTATACATCCATTCAAAAATCTGTGCACAGGTGTTCCTAGCAGTGTTATTCATAATGGCTGGAAAGTGGAATCAATCCTAATGTCCATCAGCTGATGAATTGGTAAATAAAATGTGGTATATCCATACCCTTGAATATTACCCAGCAGTAAAAAGGAGTGAAATACTGGTACATTCTATAACATGGAAGGACCTTGAAAACATTATACTGAGTGTAGAAGATAGACACAAAGACCACATATTGTTTGATTCCGTCTATATAAAAGGTCCAGAACAGGCAAATCTACATAGAGAGAAAGATCTAGTTGCCTGGGGGTGGGAGTGAGGTGGGGAATGGGAATTAATTGTTAATAGAATTGAAGTTTCTTTTGAGGTGATGAAATATCCTAAAATTGCATTGTGATAGTGATACAACTCAGAGAATTTACTAAAATCCATTAAATTGTACCTTTAAGCAGCTAAAATTTATGGTATATAACATATCTCAATAGTCCTTTCTTAAAACCCAGCTATTTCGTAGTTGTCAGTAAAATGATGTAAAACAGAAGTTTTTGGACTGTGCTTCATGGCCCATTTTTGTTTCACAGAGATGTATTTGGGGTTGCCATGGGTGATAGGGAAGATAAGTGACAGGGACCTCAAGTGCCCCCAGGCCTTCTTCCAACTTCTAACAAAGTCCCTCTTTTATTCATTATACGGGTTGTAGTTCCACATATGATTTTGTTTGGAAAATGTATTGTACTGCTTTAAAAAATAAATTAATGGGGAGTAGATATTTAGGGCATGAACCACCATTTATAAGAATTTGATTTATTTGTTCAACTAGTATTAATTGAGCACCTCTTATATGCCTCACATAATAATATAAGTAAATAAACAAACAAGTAAAATATATAACATTTCAAGGGGTGTTACACCTCTAGATGTTTAATTTGGCTCTTTTTCTATATGGTAAGACCTTTGACCATTAGAATAATTTTCTTTAAAAAGCACAGGTTATATGTAGTTGAAACAAATAAAGTAGAAATTTTCCTTTTTGCTTACCTTCCTTTGGTTTCAGAATTTTAAAGTATTACCTGTTCTCTTTTGTCTTATTAACTAACGCTCTTTAATTTTTACTGGTTAATCTAGGGTTTACAGTACACATATTTAATTTATTGTCTATCTTTAAATATTATATCCCTTCATGTAAAAGATAATAAACCAAAGCAGTACACTTTTATTCCCTTTCCTGCCCTTTATGCTATTACCATCACGTATTTTTTACATATGTATAAGCTCTGCAATTATTTTTTTTATTTTTGCTTTTAACTCTGTTTAAAGAAATTAAAAGAATAAGAAAAATTCAATTTAAATTTATCCATATTTACCATTTACAGTGCTTTTTATTCCTTTTTGTAGTTCCAAGCTTTTATTTTATAACATTTTTCTTTTACCTGAAAAACTTCTTTTAGCTTTTCTTGCAGTTCAGGTCTTTGGAAATCAAATTATCTCAACATTTTTTTGGTTCTATTTTTGAATGACATTTTCATTGGATTTAGAACCCCAAGGTCATGGTTTTATTTATTTATTTATTTTTCTGAAAGAGAAGGATTTTCTTCCATTGTCTCTGACCTGTGTTGTCTCTTATGAAAAGTCAGTAATATCTCTTACCTATTTTCTCTTTTTTTCTTCTGGCTGCTTTGTAAGAGTCTGTCTGTCACTAGTTTTCAGAAATATAATTATTAATGCCTTGGTGTGTTTTCCTGGTTTTTATTCTGTTTGGGGTTTATAGGCATTTTGAATATGTGGGTTTATGTTTTTAATTTCCCAAATTTAAATACTTCACCTTCTTCCAGGACTCCAATGACAGGTAGAGCATATTGATTCATTACTGTGACTGTGTCTTTCATTCAGGCTTTGTTTCTCCCCCGTGCTTCAGTCTGTACAGTTTTTAATGCCCTGTCTTCAAATCTACTGTTCTTTTCTTCTCCTAGGTTTATGTGCTTTTAAGCACATTCAGTCACTTTTTCATTTCAGGTGTTGTATTTTTCAACTCTTTTTCCCTATATTTTCATATAAATTATTATGTTTGTTTTCCTCTAAATCCTCATTTGAAGTCCTTGTCTATTAATTTCATCATCTCTGTCATTGCTGCGTCTGTATATACTGTTTGATTTTTCTTCTGGTTAATTACATTTTCATTTAAAAGCATTTATTTATTTCTGGTGGCAAGGTAAATTACACGTGTGTCAACTTGACCTCTTCAAGTTTGGCTTCTGAGTTTTGATTGGTGGGTGAACAGTGGTCTGTACTATAGCAGTGTTTTAGCCCTAATTCTAATTCATGGTCTTCAGAGGTCTCTACTTAATGCCTCTGGTGTTTAAGGAGGTTCCAGTGGGACTCCGATGTCCTCCGACCCTGTGTACACTCCAGTGGTGTCCAGCTTACTCCTTCCCAGTTTTTGTTTTTTGCCTTGTCTCTTCTAACCTTGCCCTACACGTGCACAGTTTAGTATTCAGACACGGAGTCAAGGGGATTGTATGCAGATTTCTGGACTTCTTTCTCTGTAAATCTCCTCCTTTTTAGTGTTCTGCTCCACAGACTCCTCTGATCTCTGTCTCCTCAGCTGACAAGACCAGATTCTTGGGCTCCCATCCCTCATAACATAGTCCAATAAATGTCTCCAGGAAGAAACCTAAGGTGACTCTAGGGCTCACTTCATTTGTTTCCTTTTTCTGGGGCATCATAGTCTGTGACAGAAAACAGTCATTTCTCATATTTTGTTTTGTTTTCTAGTTTTTTTTAACTCCGGGAAGACTTGTCCAATGCTAGTTATTTTGAAATGTTTAGCAGTCCCTTTATTATTATTATTTAACTTGCTAATATCTTGTCACCTTGATTAATGCAGAGACTTTCTCCTGTCTTTCTTGTATCATTGAGTCTGGAACAAAGCCTAGTACATAGTAGGTGCTTAATAAATATTTGCTGAATGTTCTATTGAATAGATGATCTCTCCCTTCTCCTGTATGTTCTGTTTCTCCTACAGGGCTGATGTCCTCCAATTAGCATTTAGATATGCTTTAATTTCCCCTTGTCTTAAACAGCCACATCTGGACCTGCTGTCACCGAATTCTCAACCTGTTTCATTCTTGCATTCACCTAGTAGTTCTCCTGCAGTAGCATTTCACATGCTTACTCATGGCTCCCTTATTGCTTAAACGAGCAGGCTGTCTCAGTACTAATCTCACTTAATTTCTGGTGGCATTTGACACTTCTTGAAATTCTTTCTTCCCTTTTTTTGATATCATAAGTTCCTACTTTTCTTCTTCCCTTTAAGGCTATCCCTATCTTGTCTGATTTACTTTTATCAGGCATAAAATTCTGGTGATTGCTGGAGTATTGCCCATGGTCTTCGTCTTTTCTAATTCTGCACACTCCTCCTTAGCAATGTCACATAGTTCCCTAACTTGAATTATCATCCATAAGCTGGTGTTCTCCGAATATTTTTTTTCTGGCCATACTTTTTTCTGAGCTTAACTGGCTGTTGCCTTCCCTGTCCATCAGACTTTCAAACTTAGTCTACCCCAGATTGAACTAAACATTGCTCTTGCCCCTCTGACATTATCATTCTTGAGATGGCAGCTTAGATATCTAATTCCAGGAATCCTCTCTTAATTCTCCGAAGCATTCTATGCTTTTTCTATCTTAACACACAGAGCTTTTGTATATGGGAATTGCCTTGTATTGCATTGGCCTTTCCCCAAACTTGTTTGTTTCCCAAATTATGTTGTAAGTAAGAACTGATTCTATAAGTAGGCACTTAGTATATATTCAGTGAACAGAGGAAGAAATAAGATTTATAGGAAGTGATTATTTCTTTTATTGAATGTGGCATGTAGTTTATTCTTTTGCTCTTAAAGAGTAAACACATCTAGAATGTTTTAGTAAATCGAATGTTCTAGTAATAGCTGTAGCAGTGATGGCAGTCATAGTAGGCCAGGAGCAGTGATGAACTCAAAATTTTACGGTAGCCTAAGGAATGAGGTCTGTGTGCACGTGTGTACATTGTGTTTGTGTGCACGCTTGTGAGATAATATGCACACATACATACACAACCCATCCTAAGGGAGCAGTCAGTATATCAAGTAAGATTAAGTCGTATTAAGTAATGGAATTGTGCCCAATGACTTGACCCCCAAGGTATCAGCACTGGCACATATGCTTGGGGATGGATTCTCAGGCTTTCCTAATTGTGCTGTATTTCTAATATTAGTGATGGGAGCTTCTCAGGCTGACCCTGGAGCCAGAGCTACTTGGGTTTGAATCCCAGCTCAGCCAGGATGTGACCTGAGGCGTTTCTTCACCTTTTCGTGTTCAGTTTCCTCACATGTAAAACTGGGAATGTTGATTTGTAAAGCACTTAAGGGTGCCTGGCACATAATCATGGCTGTTTAAGGGTTTATTAAATAAAATGCTTAAAACCACAATATTAGGGGTTCTTCTGTCATCTCTGTTTTACAGATCCGAAACCATGAGCCCGTCAGCTGAGTGTTCCCAGGGTTCCTCAAGGAGCAGAGCTGATCCGTCCCCGAGTCCTTTTCCCCACATCACGCCTGCTTCTTCACTCCCCACGTGACCCTCCACTTAACAGTGCGGGCAGGCTCCCACAGCAGCCGTCACACAGGGCATGTGTCCTCTACCGTTGGCCCTGGGTCAGATTTCTGTAAGAAAAGGAACAGGATGGGCAGAGAGCGCCCCCAGTACAACTGGGGAGTGAGACTGTGGAGTCTGAATCTTAGAATGAGTTAGACCAACGCAGGCTGTGTGTGGGGATAGGCACCTCCAGCACTTGTCAGTGCTCCCCAGGTGGCCCCAGGTTCAGGCCTGGTTGAGAAGAGCCACTGATGTAGGCTGCAGGGGGCTCAGTTACAGCTTGTGCCTCCAGGGTTTTCAGGAGACAGCCTTATCAGAAGTAGATCTCACAGTGTTTCTGCAGTGTTTGGACCTGGGGATTTTTTTTTTTTTAACTGCAGCTTGAATTCAACTTTTTGCAGACCACTGTGTGCTGCTAATCACGAGGTGAGAGAAGAGCAGTGTGTGAGGTGGAGAGGAAGCCAGTGTATCAAGGAGTGTAAAATTTCACAAGGAAGCAGGGCCTGAATGCTCAAAGTGTAATCGCTTTGCACAGAAGGCTCTGTTACACCACAGGCGTCACTGGTCATGTCTTGGCTGCTCGAAGTTTACACTTCACCCGTGTTTGCTGACAATGCAGTGCTTGGTTTTTTATGTCCTGTGACAGTATTGAAACTGGGTACTGATATTCTGATGTTTTGCTTAAAAAGCATTAACATGGTAGATGGAGGATTAAGTGAAAAACTGAGTGATTTCCATGCTTATTTGTATGAGTAGTTGAGATTTGGGGTAAATATAATCTTGTGACTATTTTTTTCCCTACTTAGCATCACAATAAAAGCTTCTTTTCCTGTGTTGTTGAAAATGCATCATGTCATTGTAAGAGCTGTGTGATTGTCACGGGATTTAATATTCACCTCTTCTTAGAAATCTTGGTTATCTTCACCTTTTAAAAATAAATAGCATTGACATTAAAATAGTTGTGCATAAAAACCTTTCCTGTATTTTGGATTATTTTCTTAGAGTACATTCCCAGAAATTAAGTAACTGGTTTGGAGAACAGAAACATTTTTGAGGGTCTACATATACATTATGAGGTTGCTTTTCAGTAATTATACTAATAAAAATGATAGCGGTTAACATTGAGCCCTTTTATTCCTAGTCTTTCTGATGTTTTATCTCATTAAATCCTCTTAAACACCCTGTGTGTGGGGGTACCTGTGATAACCCTGTTTCATCCCTGGGGAAACTGGAGCTCAAAAAGATGGCAGAAGCAGAGCCAGGATTCACACCAAGGTGGTCTTTCTCCTCCAGAGCCCTTGCTTTTGCATCCTCTTAGCTGTACTGCTTTGCATGGCAAGAAAACACTGCACTGGTTTTCAACCCTAGACTGCTAATGCTATAAAGTTTCTGTTTTTAAAATCTCACTGATTTTATAGCTGAGACACGGCTTCTTGTTTTGGTGTACTTTGAAAAATTAATGGAAAATTATTCAAATATGTATTATCCATTTGTATTTCTTGTTTCGTTCCTTGTCTTTTCATGTCCTTAATTTGTTACTAACTTGCTATGAAATTAATCTATCTATATTGTGTCATATTTGTTACAAATATTTTGTCTAGGTTTGTGATTTGCTTTTGGATTTTAAGTTGACTTTGCAAATTTTCAGTTTTAAAAAATGTGGTCTGAGTAGATGGACTTGTTTCTTTTTGGCTTCTTCTGTTTCTTTGAAACATAGAAGCATCATCCAGAAAGCTGATAAATACTTACGTCAACATTTTCCCTTAATTCTGGGATTTTGTTTGGAATTGTGTTAATCTTATAAATCAATTTGGGACTGACATTTAAAAAATAGTCTTCCTGTACATAGCAAATCTCTTTATTTAAATCTTTGTCATGTTTAATGTCTCTTAATGAAGACTTAAGACTCATGTGACTGAAACATGAAATTATGGTGTACAATATAAAGAAAATAGTATTTTAGAAATAAGGAAAGAGCAGAAAGACGAGATAGGTTTCAGAGCAAATGTTTATAGACTTACTGTCTGGAGTTTTTTACCAAGTGTGATTTTTTTTTTCTGCAAGAGATTTACAATTGACATTTCTGCATTTTATAAGTTGAATATGTTGTATAATCTTCTGTTGTTTCTGGGACATGTTTTTACATGTTAATGTGTATTTTCTGCTAATGCAACAAGGAAACAAATACAAATATATCTGTAGAAAATTTACATATCAGGTAGATTACCTTTGGTTGCTTTCAATAGACAATCCATGTGGCTTAAACAAGAGAGAGGTTAATTTTCTCTTACACTGTGAGAGGTAGGTCGTCCAGGGCTGGTGTGGTGGGTCCACAGTCATTAGGACTCAGGCTCCATGTGACTCACCACTCTGCCACGAATAGCATATCGTTGTCATAGATGGATGCTCTCATCCAGCCCTCATGCATTTCTGCTTGCAGGAAGGAAGAGAGCCAAGGAAAACAGAGCAAATGGTGTAGGCTCAGCTTTCTGTTGAGGAGGTGTCTGGAAGTTGCTGTACAGTACTTGCACTCTTTCTCACTGGCTGAATGTTAGGCCTGTGGAACAAGATACGGTGTTTTGTGCCCAGATGAAATTCAGAAGCCTGTTATTGCTAAAGAGGAATGGAAGAATGGATATTGGGCTAGATAAGTAGCCATCTCTGTTCCACCTTATTTACGTTTCTCTTCTTACATACATACAAAGAAGCATTTATTTCATGTGTAATAAGAGCAAAGGAAACATTTCTAATCCTTATAAGAAAAATAATCCCTTAGGCCATTTTCACCAGTAAATGTAAAGATTCAGGATGAGACATTATCAGGCTTGGAAGGTACCTTTAACACTGTTGTTCCCTTGACATCTCTGTATATCTGGGGGTTCAGGGGGCAGGTGAGAGAAGGGGCACACTGGACTGGCCAGGAGGAGACTGGAACTAGAGGTGTAGCAACTTCTCGTTCTGCTGTGTTATTGAATGATCTTGGGAAGTTGAGCACATCTTGGACTGAGAGCTGACTCTTATCTCTTGGGACCATCCTGAGAAATAGTCCCATAGGAGGAAAGACTTCTGTATATTAGGAAAAGAAGAAAATTTACTAGTTTTTTGTTGTGTCTAAATTTAATTCAGAAGAGGTACCCCTAATCAGCAAAATTCTGGAGGGCAACAATTGCATCTATGAATTGCTTAGCACAGGTCCATGTGCATAAGGCCCAAATTACCAATTACTTTAAGTTACAAATGCATTATTAAGAAATCCCAGTAGTACAGTCTCAAAGCTATAAATCACAGTATTTTGATCAATTTTTAAAGATTGAAACAAAACTAATGAAAAATAGACTTCACTGAGTATAAGAGACTTAGCTGAAATTTTTCATTTTTGACCTTTGGAAATATTCATGTAGTGTAATTAGAAGGGCTTTCTACACATGTAATTATTTCATTACTCATTGTTATTTTATACCTGTAATTCATTAGATGAGAACTAAAGTATTAAGTCTTCAGTGATAAAAGTTGGAAAAATGTAAGAAAATTTTAGAACTCTCCTTTGTTTTTACCCTTTTCTTAAAAAAATATTTATTTATTATTTATTTTTGGCTGTGTCAGGTCTTAGTTGCGGCACACAGGATCTTTCATTGCAGCACACAGGCTTCTCTCTAGTTGTGGTGTGTGGGCCCCAGAGCATGCGGGCTCAGTAGTTGTGGCGCAAGGACCTAGTTGCCCTGCGTCATGTGGGATCTTAGTTCCCTGACCAGGGATCAAACCCATGTCCTCTGCCCTGGAAGATGGATTCCCAACCACTGGATCACCAGAGAAATCCCTGTTCTTACCCTTTAACTCAAAAGATATATTCTTGTTTTTTGGTCCACTTTCAAAATAGGTATTTGTGTGTATAATGCTTAAGATATATATACAAAGTCTCTCTCTATGTATATATACACCTATATGATATATTTATGCACCTATATACTAAAGTTATATAGCTTATACATATTATATATGTACATATTATGTATACTGTAAAGTATATATATAATGTTTATACATACATGAACCTATAATCTCTCTCTCTCTCTCTCTCTCACACACACACACACACACACACTCACACACACACACACACAATCTACCTATGTCAAACCATCCTACTGGATGATTCTATATTCTTTTAACCCAAAACTGACTTTTATATGTTGGAATTATTTGCCACAGGCTAATAATTGAAAGTACAATAAGAAATTTTAAAGTATTTTACTTAAAAAAGCTATTTTATATTTTAAGAAATAACTGAAGACATATTTGTCAAACCTTTAATGAAAACATTCTCCTGAGTTCTGAATGAAGTATTTTTTAGAGCTTCCCTGACCTCTTAAGGAATTCATTTTTTAGTGTACCAGTAACTACTTTTGCAAAGTGTTCTAAAAATATATTAATTAGGGTGAAATGGCCTTCAAGTGAATTATCGTGGGTTTGTATAAACGATAATTTGGGAAAGTTCATGGAAGACTTTTGTGAAAAACTCTGGTTATCTTCTGACAGTTAACAATTTGAAATATATCCAGTATTATATATTTTTACTTCAAAAGAAATGGATACAAAAATCATTCAAAGAAAAGTGCTTACTTTCTTAAGAATTCATTAGTTGTGACAGACTTCATCACCCATAATTTGGGGACATGAAGAAGTACTCTAAGTAAGAGCTGTGAAATGCTGTGTTGGGTCAGAGCAGCCTGCTAGTAGCTCTTGGATGTTGAGAACCAGACACTGTGTTTTGGTATGTTTGCCAAAAACAAACATATGGATTCTGTCATCTCAGAGGATTAGGGTTATAAGCAAACAGCGCTGATATTTCTCTGTGACCTATATTGTATACATCATTCATAAATGTATGAAAACTCTTACTGAGCCTACTTACATTTTTAGTCTGAACCATTTCTGGAAGAAACTTATTCCTAAGCAGTTGCTTCTGAAAGAATATCAGCAGTTGCTCTGGTGGCCAGGAAATTACAACTTTTAGGTTTATGAGAGCGCCCCGTAATTCAAGCATCTTTACATAAAAACTTCCATTATGCCCAGCTGACTCTTCCATTTTGTAGAGCACTAACGTTTTCAGTCTATCTTTATGTGGGTCTCTTCTGCCCTCTTTATTATTTTAGCTTACTTTTGTTTTATTTCCTACGTCTCCTCTTGAATTGTACCCATGCAAATTCAGTACAGTGTCAGAGACAGAAATGCATCATGGTTCCACAGAAGAGGAAGTCAAGCAATGTTCTGTGTCTCAGATACTCTTCCTGATGATACTCGTCACTTGTACATGCTTCCTGCGGGAACTTACTGAGCCCTTTTCATTATAGGAAATGCCCAGGACAACTTAGGGAGCCACGAATATGTCACCCTCCATGATTCCTAGCTCAGAGCCTATCATCTCTGGAGTAGGTTGTTATTATCTGGTCTGTCTTACCTGCAAGTTGTCCATGTTGATACGCACCACTCTTCTGATAAAGCTGTCAGCTTTTTTATGTTGCATGATCTATTAGCCTGGAACTTTACTACCACCCAGTGCTTTCTCTTCCTAGCTCATCTAGAGAATTTCTTGTGCATTTCTTCTCCTAGGCCATCATTAAATAAGACCACTTTTCTAGCACCTGACACTACAGTTGAGATTGCTCTTTCCAGAAAACAAATTTCTTGTTATTGTGTTACCTTTACCCAGTGACTAAATATTTTTTCTTAATCTAATGGGTAATTCATTTTGTATTTTGTTAGTCTGTTTCAGTGCCCTCACTCTTTGGTGCAGAAGCCTACCAGGGTATTTAAAGAGCCAAATTAAAGTTATAGTTTTAGGCCTTTGCTTTGTCAAAGCATAATTAATTTTTCAAAGTGCTTTAGGGAGGTATTTATGCTTATACTTAGAGTATTGTTTTTGCCTAGAAGATGGGCTGAGTTTATATAGTTTACCCAGTGTTGATATGAGGCAAGAGAATATATTTCTTTAGGTGAATAACATTGCATACTATCCTTTCTGGGAAAAAATTAGTAACACATATTAAGAATTCTTAAAGTGTGAGCCTGTCTACCCAATAATTATGCTTCTTGGGATTTATTGTAGGAAATAACAATAAGAGCTAACATCTCTCTACCACTTGCTGTGTTTTAGATGCTATTTTAAAGCATTTTACATAGATTAACTTATCTAACTCTCCATAACCCTAGGAGGTAGGAACTGTTGTCATATCCATTTCTTAGATTAAAAAGTTGAGGTACAGAAAGTTAAGTAGCTTGTCCAGTATCACTTAGCTAGTGAATGGTGAAGCCACTGTTTTATTTTGCCTCTGTTACTCTCAGAGGTGTGCATTAAAGTGTGTGTAGAAGATGAAAAATTTTGAATCCACTTGTATTTCCACACATAGAGGTTATTATTGAATGAAAGAATCATACAACAGATTTCTATGAGGAGATTAAAAATTCAAGTTGTGGAAAATGCCTTCCATAATGGTAAACCTTAAAGTATGATACTATTTTTATAAAAAGGGTATTAATACACATAAATTTGAATAAAGATATTGTATAAATAAACTGGGAAATCATCTAATAGAATATTAATAATATTGACTACCTCTAGATATTGGGATTATTGATGATTTTATTTGTGCATGTAGTTTTTCTGTTTCCTAAGTTTTTTCCATTGAGCATGTTATTCTGCATTTGGAGAAAAAAAAAAGGTTACTTAAAGTTAAAAAGGTTTTTATTAGATTAAAAGTTACTACCTTTGGTTATATTTTTGCCATTGTGCCAGTTAACTTGATACTTAGCATTTTTATTTAGTTATCAGACTCTTCTCTAGAGCCCTACTGTGGGGGTTATGTTCACACTCTACCTGCCTTTGACACAGTGACCTTGTAAGTTACAGGGTCAGGATTTGACCACCAAGTTCATAGTTTCACTGTCTCTTCCTCTAGGACTTCTAGATAAATGCTTTGTGGTCCCGTTGATTTATCTATATCTATATCCAGTTTGTGTGTTAAGAACATCAAGTGCAGTTACCTGTTTACTCCCTTGAGCCTTTGGAAGGTTATCTCGTTAGTATAGCATTTATAATAACAAAGCTGTGTGAACAGTCTCTCTGTGGGCCATTTAACTTTGCTGTGTTTTGTGTTACAGACTGTACTCCTAATCTTGTCAGAGAAAAGGGTTTTTGCCTTTTCTTTGAAACATTTTGCCTGAATGTTTAGAAATTTTGTATAAACTTCTCACTTTATTTCAAAAGCAATTGGAGCAAATAGCCTTATCATGTACTATAGTTCTAATATATTTGACCCAATTATTTTAAAACCCAGTTTGACTATGGGGATCTCTTCAAGTTTTCCTTAATAGAAACTGGAATGTTGTCTGCTCTTTACTTTTAGCTCTGTTCACATGGGCATGTTTATCTTTAACCAACTTACCAGCATTTAGCTTCTGTTTGGATAGCTTGTCTGAATTTGCATTTTGGCCTGTGTTTGACCTTGCGCTGCCATATTTGTTTGACCTTGCGCTGCCATATTTGTTTGACCTTGTGCTGCCATATTTGACCTTGTGCTGCCATATTTGTGAGCAGATTAGTTTCTTATTGCTACCGTAATAAATTACCACACATTTAACAACCTGAAACAATGCTCATTTATTATTTCACAGTTGTGTAGATTAGAAGTCTGAGTACATCATGGTTCAACTTATTCTTCTGCTTAGAGTCTCACAAGGTCAAAATCAAGGTGTCAGCAGAGCTATGTTTCTTTCTGGATGCTCTGAGGATGAATTTGCTTCCAAGCTCATTCAGGTGTTCCCTGAAATCAATTCCTTGCAGTTGTGGGACCGAAGACCCCGTTTCCTTGCTGGCCCTTAGCCAGGGTCTGATCTCTGCTCCGAGAGAGAGGCCACCCACATTCCCTCTCTTGTTTTCCGTGTGCCTCTCTCCAGGGACAGCAGCTTGAATCTCCTTCAAGGGAATGTTCTACTTCCCTTCTGCTACCCCTCTCTGCTTTAGGAGCTCGTGTGATTAGATTGGGCCCATCCAGATTATAATCCAGGATCATCTTCCCATTAGATCGGTAGAGTCCCTTCTGCCCTGCCTAGTAACATACAGGCTCTAGGGATTTAGGGCGTGAATGTGCTTGGCGGCTGATCTGTTTTCCACAGTGAGCCTGTTTGTTTTCATGGCTGTAAACACATTCCTTCTGTGTGTTAACCATTGTTATCCACAGTAGTGAGCACCCAGAAAATAAGAGGTAGAGTCCTAATACATGAGTTGGTAAAAACTAGTTGAGGATTTGTGATAAACATTTATACTGGTATTTTAGGATTTTAAAGGAAAGTAAATTCAGTGAAGATGAAAATAAGGAAGGCTTTATAGAGGAGGAAGCCGCTGAGTGAGCCTTTAAGACTGTTTGAACGTTCATGCTCTGAGGACTGTGGAGTTGTAGAAGACAGGAAGAACTTGATCAACTTGAACAAATATGATGTCGGATTGGATATGGTGTATTTATGCCACAGCAAAGAGGCTCCATTGACTATGTTAGAAATAGTAGTAAATAATATGTACAAATTGTATAAAGTTTGGAGAGTCATGCAATGGAATTTAGGTATGATTTCTTTTTTTTTTTTTTTTTTTTTTGCGGTACGTGGGCCTCTCACTGTTGTGGCCTCTCCCGTTGCGGAGCACAGGCTCCGGACGCGCAGGCTCAGCGGCCATGGCTCACGGGCCCAGCCGCTCCGCGGCATGTGGGATCTTCCTGGACCGGGGCATGAACCCGTGTCCCCTGCATCGGCAGGCGGACTCTCAACCACTGCACCACCAGGGAAGCCCTAGGTATGATTTCTTAAAATGGGAAACCACTTGGTTTTGAGTGAGAGAGTAGTATAAGGAAATGAGTTTCCGAAAGATTGTTCTGGAGGCAATATGCAGGATGAACTTGACGGTGGAGGAGGTGTTCGGACAAGTGGGGCATAGGGTCTGGACCATCGTCATCAAGCACCTCGCTTACTGAGCACAGCCTTGAATACTGACATCATAAGACTTGTTATGATTTTAAAGCTTTAAGAGACAGCTTCATTAACTCCTTCACTAATGATGCTATCTTTTGGTTTTATTGTGTACAGTAAATCTCCCTATCTCTTTGGCGGCTTTGATGTCAGTCAGTAAGTGATAAACTTTTCTCCTGTGTCAGACTTTTAGTGCTTCACATACTTTTCTGATAATAGTCTTCGGAATGCATATGGGATAGGAAGAATTGCGTTTTCTATTTGAGTATGAAGAGGTGAAATGCAGAAATCTGAGGTTACTTTATCAAGATCATTCAGCATGTCAGTGTCACAAGTAGAAGTAGAATTCTGGGCTTTAATTCTGATCCAGTGCCTTATCCTGCAGCTGTTCTTGGAGATAAGTGGAGAGAATCTTCAGATACACAGTTTGAAGTAAACTGAATAATTTTCCTGCTAAATAAATATATGTATTTAGTTACTGGTTTTTAAGCAGATATCTTAGATGAGGCATATGATAAATACTTAGGAGCTGGTTGGATGCACAGACTTGAGCATCTTGTTGCTTCAGGGCTTATTATGGGGCCTGGCTCATAGAAGGAGCCCTGAGATGCTTATTAAATTAATGATTGATAATTGGGGTCACCTCGGCTCACCTTTGAAAAGCTTCTTATTTCTTTTCTTCCACGTTTCCAGAGGCCTGAAGGCCAGTTGTCAGCCTGGCCAGACCCAACCCCTGAGTGCTCGGTGCATGGGCTCCAGCTTTGAGGCTCACAGCACCCTTTGAAAAACACAGTCTTGTTTTAAAATAATCTCCATGTTGATCCTTCTGGTGGGAAGGGAATTCACAAGTGTTCACATCAGAGAGTATGACTAGCCTTTTCTAAGGAGATCTCATTAGTTTGTTAAATTCAAACTAGCATTTTAGACATGACTTCAGTAAAGGTTACAGGCACCCTTTGGCTCTAAAATTTCATTTCCGAGTAAGAGGTCCCTAAGGGCTAGTTTGACTTATTTAATTATACCGTATAGGACTTGGGTAATAGTTTTATAAAAACCCTCTTCAAGGCAAATTTGTAATTTAATACAAAGTGGTAAATTGGTATACCTTTAACATTTGTATCGTGAGACAGGTGATGTAGGTCAGGATTAAATAAAGGGGAAAAATTTAGGTATCACATTTGAATTAGAAATGACAATATTCGTATATTTTTGTGAAAACTTGGAGTGAAATCTCCTGAAAATCACTAAATGCAATTGACCTGAACGCTGTAATTATTAAAGAGCCACCAAAATTTGCAAAAGCGTTTGTAAATCGTGAATGAAACAGCTTGCTTTCTCCTCTGTTAACAAATGGTTACTACCGTGCTTGGCACTGGGTCCTAGAGATGTAGCCTGTGCTGTCCCAGGGCTTCTAGTCTAGTGGGGAATGAGACACAGACTCAGGCATACGTTTCCAAGGGGGTTCACTGTGGGTGCAGAGCGAGCATGCAGTAAGTACTCAGTACATAGTAGGGTATCACTAAGTATTGGGTTAGTGAATGAAAGTGACCCTTCTTCTAAACGTGTCTGCCTGGTGAATGGCTACTAAGCTTTTGAGGTTTAGCTAAGACCCATAAGTGTCCCTTAGAGGGTCTTTTTTGACCCTTTACCACCTTTATGCAGTGTGTGCTTCTGTCACAGAATTTGTGATACCCCAACAGGTATAGCCACCAGAATGAGTGCAGCATGGGGAGCCCTGAGGGGCCCAGTCTCCCAGAGCAGGAGGAAAACTTGTAACTGTCAGAAAATCAGAATCATCAAATATTAAATAAGCTGTGACAGTTGTTAACAACCAGTCAGACTTTTGATTTGCAGCAATGTGAAAACTTTTTCTTTCTATCAAGCTAGAAAAAACAAGCGAAAATTAGAATCCTTTAGCTCACACAGGAGTCAGCTCTGCTCCAGGGATAACACATCCGCCTCCCCACCCTTCTCCCTCACCCCACCATGCGCTGTGCTTTAGCACGTGCTCAGTAAATGTTCAGGAATATTGTGGGGGGAAAGCATTCCAGTTCGAAGGAAACTTTTTATTGTGCTTATTGTTTGTATCATAAATGATTGGATTTCTTAGTTTTCATTTCCTTTTTTGTATTCTGTTGCAGAAGTCTACTTCTGTTTCACTAGCTTTGTCTGATGGTAGGCATGTGAATTTCTGGAACAAAGCTCATTTACGTGCACCACTCAGAGTGGTGTGTCCATTGTGTTGTGTCCACTTGTTTAGGAAACATGTACTTCTTTCTCCTTTTTTCCAGTTGATGGCCTCCAGATTTTCTGTCACCTATATAGTTCACTTACCTATATAAAATGAATTCATTCATTTATTCAGTAGATGTTTATCGGACAACTGTTGTGAGCCAGGAACTACTGTAGGTACTGGGGATAAAGCTATTCTAGAATTCAGACATAGTGCCTGCCCTTACAGATTTTACAGTCCAATAGAGAAAACAGATAATGAAACTAGTAATTATAGTGTAATGAGATGGGAACTGTCTTAGGGGACATATGGAGTACTGAGGGGTCTGGGAAAAGAAATTATAATGTTATAATAGAAACTCTTTGATACCGGAAATCTCTCTGAGAAATGGTTAGTAGAATCTATATGCCAAAGACAGGATTGTTGATCCCTAAGAAAAATCTTTAGAAAGTAGTCACCAGGGCTTACTTGGTGGCACAGTGGTTGGGAGTCCGCCTGCCAATGCAGGGGACACGGGTTCGTGCCCCGGTCCGGGAAGATCCCACATGCCGTGGAGCCGCTGGGCTCGTGAGCCATGGCCGCTGAGCCTGCGCGTCCGGAGCCTGTGCTCCGCAACGGGAGAGGCCACAACAGTGAGAGGCCCATGTACCGCAAAAAACAAACAAACAAACAAAAAAAGTAGTCACCAGGAAGTAGTAAACCTATCAATACCAGTTAAAAGAAAAATTTTAAATTTCCAAATCGCGATATGTTATGGGTATATGCTGTCAAGAGAAAATTGAATAATTTGATGTAAGGAAAAGAAAAGATGGAATACAAGTATTAATATTTCTGTATATATTTAAAGGAAGAAATATTATCCAGTAGGTAATCAGGCATATGTTATAAAGGCATTCCGTGTAGTGGTGCTTCTTAAGCTATCTGTGGTGAAAGAGCAGTTTTTTCTTTTCTAAAAAGTTCTAATCCATTGCAGACTAATGAGTGGCCTTTCTGCACATGAGCAGGGTGTAGCTCACACCACATGGAACCCAAACGATGTGTACCTTGATCACATTCATCGACAAATCACAGCAAAGTCAAGTTGCCTCAGAGTCTAAGCGCTTGCTCTTTCTGTCCTGACAGTGTGCAGACTGGCAGTGCTGGGTCACGTTTGAGCAGCAATTCTACAGTGTGACTGGATGGTTAATTTTGCCTGTATTCTACTAGATAATTTAAGTCTCTTTGTTGTAATGTTATCATCACCAAGCAGTCTACTGGTTGTGTGTTTAGTTTTCTACTTACCTTAGTGGCAAAATATTACTGTGATTGTGGGTCCAGACCCCGCTTTTGGCTAACGACTTGGTGTCTATGCAAACCTGTCTCCTCTGGGTCTGGATGCTCACCCCTGGCCTGTGAGTCCGTCACTGGGATTAGAATCCTGTAGCTCGTGGCCTGAGTCAGCACATCAGCTTTGGGAACAGCATTGATTCATTCATTCATTCCGTATATATTGCCTGAGAAGATGACATTTGAGCAAAGGCCTGCAGGAAGGAAGGGAGTGAACTAACTGGCTATGTGAGGGAGGGGCTTTCCAGAAGGAAGGAACAGCAAAAGTAATTGCTCCGAGATACGAGAGATGAGGTCGGGGCACCGGATCGCACACGATCCTACAGGGCTTTCTGGAGTACTTTAAAGACTTCGGCTTTTATTTGCAGTGAGTTGGCAAACCATTGGAGAACTTTGAGTAAAGGTCGAAATGACAAGATTCTACTTACATTTTAACGAACTTAACTCTGGTTGCTGTGTTGAGAACAGTTGAAGGGGGCAAGAATGGCAGCAGGGGGATCAGTTGGGAGGTGATTTAAATGATCAAACAAAGGTAATGAGATAACTGCAGTAAGTGGTAGCAGGAGAGATGGTGGGGAGTGTAGGATTTTTGTATATATTTTAAAGGTTGTGCCAGTAAGTTTTGCTGACAGATTGGATGTGGAGAGTGTGTGAGTGTGTGAGCGTCTACGCCCACACGTGCATGCGTATATGTGCCCATAAAAGAAAGGAAAAACGGAAAACAGAGCCAAGGATGACCTCAAAGTCTTTGACCTGAGAAATTATGTTTCTGTCCCCTGAGATGGGGTCACTGAGAGCAGCAGGTTGGAGGGTGGATTTCCGGAGCTTAGTTGTAGGCATGTTCACTTTGAGACGCCAACTACATGTCCACGCGGAGCTGTCGGATAGGCAGCTGGATGTACAAACCTGGAATTGTGCTCCGGAGAGGTCCAGGTTAGAGAAAAATGGGGGCCATCAGTGTAACTAAAGGCCTGAAAGTCATGGGGTTGGATGAGGTCACTGAGGGAGAAAGTGTAAATAGAAAGGAGAAGAGGTTGTGTGAATGGAACGCTGGGTTCTCCAGCATTTAGAGATCTAGGCAACGAAGAGGAAGCAAGCAGAGCAGCAGCAGGAGACCAGGGACCGTGGCGTCCTGGAAGCTGAGGGAGGAAAGGAGGTCAGCTGTGCCAGCTGCTGCTGCTGAGTCCAGCAAGAGGACACACACTTGGGCACAGGGTTCAGCACTTGGATGTTATTGGAGACCCTGGAAGAACAGTTTTGATGAAGGGATACTGGTGAAAACCTACCTGGATATTGATGCAAACGTAAGTCTCTCTCCAGAGAGTCACTGGGAAAAAAGAAATTGGAGAAAGTGAAGATGGAGTTTGTTGTAAAGGAGAGGAGGGAAAAGTTAGTGACAGGGAGAGACAGGGCAGGACGGCTGGAATTAGATCCTTGATCTAGTGTGCAGATGCAGGTTTGGTCTTAGATGGGAGGAGTATGGCCAATAGTAATAGGTGACAGGGCAGAATATACAGGTACAGAGACAGGTGGGAGAGTAGATGAGGTGGTGATGTTTATGTAGCGCTCTTCTGATCACATCTTTTCTTAGAGAAGCAGGAGCAAACTGAAAATGAGGAAGGAGGAGGTGATGTGGGAGGTTTGGGGAAAGGTGTATGAAGTTGTCACGCAGGGGACTGGGAGAGGGGACGGACCAGACAGTGGGACTGCCAGGCTGCAGGAAGGGCCCCGCTTGAGGTTTGCAATCTTGAGTTTAAAGGGAGCCCGGTCAATATGATTGTGTGTCTTTGTCCAAACACAGTCAGTTGCCTGGGAGTAGAAGTGGAGTTCACACATGCAAGAGAGTGGGCTGCTTCTGTAGCGATGGGGGGCCTCTCTCCATGGATTCAAGCCATGAGGAGGGGGTTCTGGGTACAGCGGGTCACTTTCTGCCTCCTGCCCTTTCTTTATCTAGTGAGTTTATATCAGGCTGTTCACTTGTACTTGGGGAAATGCCTTTTCGCTCCTAATTTTGTTTAGACCCCACGTCTCCCTTTTCTTATCTTCTGGAAGGTTGATGGCACAGTACATTCACTACGAGTGTGGCTGGTTAGTAAGAGAGCAGAACCAACTCAGCAGTGTCCCCCGCACCCCAACCTGGAAAATGCTTTTGTAGCTGTTATGTGTACAATATATTTCTGATTGCAAAAACCTCTATCCTTGTATTGGGTCAGGCTGAATTCCTGTCACCTCTGTTTCTCTTAGAGGAACGTTTCTGATGAAGGGATGGCGTGTGGACAGGTGATATCAACGTGGAAGCCATATTTACAGTTGGTCTTCCAAATGGCTTTCCCCACATGCCCTGTTATTTTCTGTCTCAGTTGCTTTGTAGATTTCTTCTGCCTGAAATTCCCTAACTCCCTATTCCCTGACCAATAAAAAACTATCACATTTAAAGTAATAACTTGTCGTGTGTAATTTTGTTCACTTAAATAAAATGCAGATTTTCCCAAGGACTTAAGATGGGGTTGGGATAGAGATTAACGAGGTAATATATCCCTGCTATCAAATAATTCACATTTTGGCCTTTATAGGATTTGTTATTTTTACCATCCAATTTTCCATTGTAGGATTTACCATGGATTTTTATTATGGTACCTGTTTCACTGTAAATTGGCAGTATTTTTCATACATTGGAGAAAATTTTTAAAGTCAGTGTTTTCCCCTATGATTTTGACATAACTTCTATTTAATAATCATTGTTTTTAGATTAAAATTTCTCAGCCACCTTTTTATGTTATATATTTTCCTTATATGTTGTCATGTGAGTGTATATATTCCATATATAGTATATATATATGGAATTATTTTCATTGTCTGCAGATAGTTTTTAGGTTGAATTTTTCTTTTTAGTTGTTATACTTTCCTCCATCACTTTGCTTGGGAATGCTGGATGAAATGGTTACTTTCGTTTCTCTTTTTCACCATGATTGTTGCCTGCAGTCCCATTTATTTTCGTCAGGTTCTCCTTCACGCCATCAGTCTGCCTCGTTTGTGTACCAGTTCAGTTTCTTTTCCTTTTTTCACTGCCACGCAGAGCTATGGATGGTCTTTATTTGCTTGATTTTCATTCTTGATGCATATACAAACCACTGGAGTATGCAGGGTTTTTTTTTTTGCGGTACGCGGGCCTCTCACTGTTGTGGCCTCTCCCGTTGCGGAGCACAGGCTCCGGACGCGCAGGCCCAGCGGCCATGGCTCACGGGCCCAGCCGCTCCGCGGCATGTGGGATCTTCCCGGACCGTGGCACGAACCCGTGTCCCCTGCATCGGCAGGCGGACTCTCAACCACTGCGCCACCAGGGAAGCCCGAGTATGCAGTTTTGAATCCTATGTATGTCTTCCAGATTTAACTTTATATTATTATGAAGATATTTGAGCAGCTCTGAAAGGCTTCTTCCTTGAGACTGTCTCTACTTACCTTTTCTAGTGTTCACATGGCAGGTTGTCAGTTAAATTGCTATAAATCTGTCTTCAGTCTCAGTTTCTATAATCACGTAAATTCTATTATGAACGGCACATCTCTGCTTTGGTGGTCTGTTCCTGGTGTTGCTAGTGGTTAGTGTCACTAACCCTGTTATTTTCCCATTTATAGTGAATCCACATCTTCAGATGATTATATTTCTCTTTTGTAAACATTTGTTATACATATATTTCTGTTAATGTGTCAGTTTAGCAAATATTTATTAAATGCCCACCACGTATTAGGCACGTAAGTAATGGGGATACCATGATGTGTAGGATACCCTTGTAAGAATTACACCCTCACGTAGGAGGCAGACAATAAGCAAGTAAATACAAACCTTATGGAGCAACAGGTAGTGTTAAGTGCTTCAAAGAAAACAGAGCAGGGTGCAGGCGTGGAGCTGAAGACATTTGGTGTGGTCAGGGAAGGCCTCTTGGGAAAGGTGACACTCAAGCCGAGTCCTGACAGATATGATGGAATGAGGGCAGTTTAGAGAAGGGAGCAGCACATGGAAAGGCCCTAAGCAGAGCTAGCTGGATGTCCTAGGGGAGTGGATGGTAGTAGCTGGGGTGAACGGTTGGAGCTGAGGTTGGAGAGGCAGCAGGGGGGATCCAGAGGCTTTAAGAGGCATAGGAGAGAGTTTGGATTTTAAGTGGAGGCTCTGTCCTCCTTAAGTGATGGAGGATTTTTTTGTAGGGAAGGGTGGTGAGCTTGCATTTGTTAAAAACAACAACAACAACAAAAAACCTGAAGCAAGAAACAAGAACACTCACCTCCATAAGCACAATCTAACCACGTGAATCAGGAAGTCAGTGTCAATATAACACTGTCAGTCCTGTCCACAGAACCTGTTCACATTTGACCAACCATCCTGCCATCTCTTTCTGCTTCCTGCTCCAGTAGCCATGTTACCTTTAGGTGCTGTGTCTCCTGTCTTTTAGTCTTTATTGTTTTTTTAGTCTTTTCCCATCTTCATGATGTTGACATTTCTAAAGAGTTCAGGTTTATCATATTCTCTAGGATGTCCCTCAGCCTGAGTCTGTCCAGTGTGTCCTCATATCCAGCCCAGGGCTGGAATTTTGGCAGAAATACCACCTAATTGATACTATTCTCTTTTCAGTACTGCCCATCAGGAGGCACGTGACGTCACCATATCCCACCACTGCCAGTGTTTGCCTCGATCACTTGGTCACCAGTTTTCCCTTTGTAATTTAAGTATTTTGTTGGGAGAAAAGCCAAGACTACACCAATATTCTGTTTCTCATCAAACCTCCCCCACCAACGTTAGCATCCATTGATGACTCCCACCTCAATCAATCACCACTACAGTGGTTGCCAAATGGTGATTTTTTTCTTTTACTTCATTATTCCTTTCTCATTTATTAACAGTCATTCTGCTGTAAGGAAGAACTTTCCTTCTCTCCCATTTATTTATATGTTTATTTGTATCTGTTACCATCATTATTTATTTTGATGCTCAAATTGCCCAAGATTTAGACAGTGAGAGCCCCTTCAGGCTGGGTCCTGTAGCTTTTGGACGTGCCCCAATCATTCGGCGTACTTTCTCACTTTCTGACACAAATACATTTTCCAGGATCATCTTATGTTTATGCTGGAATCAACTATTCCTTCAAGGAGCCGTGGTTTTCTTTTAGTGGAAGATGGAATTTAGAGAATAAAACCTAAGCACTTGGTGTACTCATTGTATTTAAGAATCTAGATTTCTAGAAATTATGGCTGGAAATAATTTTAGGATTTATCATTGCAAAGATGGCATTTAAAGTGAGATTGAGCCAGCTTGGTTTTGTGTTTTTCACAAACCATGTTGCTGTTTGTGTGCAGGTGAGATGGGGGTAGAGCATTTGATTTCATTGATATTGGGGGTTTCCAGCTGTCTGGGATACAGGGCGAGAGGACAGGGAAGTTAGGGGTGCTTATACGGGCATGATTATAGTGACGGACAGTGGGATCTAAACTGTGTAGGGCTGAGGTAGGATGTGAACAGAGGAATGACCAGTAAAGATGTTCTAGAGGTCAGTGGCTTGAAGGTCTTGAGGGAGGTCGGTTGTTTGGCAGTGTGTGTGCAGGACTGCCTTATTGCACAGCTCCAGTTGTACTACAGGAAAGAACTCTCAGGGGCCCTGATAATGAGAAAGTGAGCCTGGGACATAGCAGGATACTTGGGGTTGAGATTTTGTCAAGATCTCTAGAGTATACTCATGGAAGGAGGCGATCAAGTTGGGATGGAGGAAAAGTTCTTCAGATATGATGACAGCAAAGAAATGGGAGATGAGTGTGAAGGATGGATCATCTGTGTGCACGTTGAATGATAACAGAAACTGTGGCAGTATGAAAAAGACAGTTCCTCAGTGCTAGCATTCTCATCATTGGGAGGAAGGGGTGGCCAGGAGGTAAAGTCAGAGAAGGAGATGTGATGATGGGAACAGAGTCTGGGAGGTTGAAGATGCTGTGCTGCTTGCTGGCTTTGAAGATGAAGGAAGGGGCCCCCAGCCAGGAGCACAAGAGGCCTCTAGGAGCTGGAAAGGCGAGGAAATAGATGGGCTGCAGCCCTGCTGACAATCTGATCTTAGCCCAATGAAGCCCTTTTTGAACTTCTAACATCCATGATGGCGAGATAATAAATTTGTGCTGTTTTAAGCCACTGATTTTGTGGCAATTTGTTATAACAGGAATAGGAAAATAATACAAATAATTTAAGGCTAATTCTTTAAATTTGCTGAAAGTTTGAGTGAGGAAAAAATCTGTAACCAGCCATGGCATGTTGCCTTCAGGGCAATGGCATATGGGGTGTGGAGAAGAAAACGGCTGCCACCTACAAGGGGCTTCTGGGGAAGCCTGGTTTCAGTTAAAGGAAGAGGTGATGGGGCTATTCAGAGAAGAAATTGAGGGTGTAGAGGCATGGCAGATGGTGAATTCCAGAGGGCATAGTGGGAGGGTGTGGAGGGCAGCGCAGGTAGAATTTGAATACATTTACTGCATCGAGAGGGTTACGTGGAGTTAAGAACTTGCATAATGTCAGATAACTAGAGTGCCTGAAGTTCTTTTGTGGGCGGAAGTTTACAGCGAAATAAGCAAACCAACCAAGCTAGTAATTTAGGGCATAATGGGATCGCTCCAGAGAAATGTAGGGAATCAGTGCTTAATCTGACCCCCGTGTTGGGATTGGTCTGTCGGGCAGTGCGTGGTGGTGAGCACCTCATCAAGGCCTAGGGCAGCAGCAAGCCCTCCTCCAGCAGTGCTTCATTTGCTCTGACCTGGGGTCTTCACCTTACAGACCTGGAAGGCATTTCGGCGGTTATAGATGCATGAAGGTACTTTTCCTACTCACAGCCATTCAGGTACTCTGTTACACCACCAAAATAGAAAATAAAAGTCACTAATTCTATAGCAATTATCTTTATTTTTTCCCCTAAGTTTAAAAGAAACCGTATAAAGATTATAGTAATGTATGAAGAAGAAAAGAGTGATTCCCTCAAATAATCAGCGTTCCATTTTGGTATACTTCTTTACTTTTTATTTGTAGTTTTACATAGTGGAAATCATGCTATACGTACAACTGTATGTCCTGCTTTTTAAACATAATTTACCTCATAGCTATTTTACCTTCTTTTAAACATTATTTATAAGCAGCTGTTTAATGTCGACATAGTATTCCGTCATATAAATGAGTCATAATTCAACACTGTATAGTTTGAGTTTTAACTTTTCACTATGTGATGAACACTTTTATGGGTAGAATTCTATACCTAAGAGTATTCCTTGGGGTAGAGTTCTGAGAATGTAATAACTAGAAGAAAGAGTAAGAACTTTTAAAGACTCTTAAAAAGTATTATTAAATTATATTCCCAAACGTAGCATCAGTTTATGCTCTCACTAGTGATTTGTATGTAAGTACCAATTGTATCAGCTCAAAATGGCAATGAGTTTATTTGCATGCATTTGAAAATAATAGTACAATAAACCATAGTCTTTTTTTTTAGATTTTTTAAAAAAATTTATTTATTTTGGTTGCACCGGGTCTTAGATGCGGCATGTGGACTCTTAGTTGCAGCATGCATGTGAGATCTAGTTCCCTGACCAGGAATCGAACCCGGGCCCCTGCATTGGGAACGTGGAGTCCTACCCACTGGACCACCAGGGAAGTCCCTAAAAATAATAATACAATAAACCATAGTCTTAGAATGACCATTTTGACTTGCCTAAGAGCAAGGATTAGATCTTTCTGTTTAAAAACATTTTCTATAGTATCCCTTACAGATGTTCATCACCCTCCTGCTTAAACACTTCCAATGAAAGTTCATGGATTTTGTTTCTTTTAAGGCTAAATGCTTATTAAAACTTTAGGCCTTTTCAAGTTACTAAGAGGAAATTTGTCTTTTACCATATTATTAACTTATATTGTAGACATACATAGAAGACGTCTACTAATGACTAGTTCTTAGAATGACTGTGAACCATGAGAGAAATAAGAAAACCAAGTCAGAAAGAATAAAGAAGGGATACATAAAACATGAGTGAATCTTTAAGTTCTACAAAGGAAAATAAATGGATAGAATGAACAATAGAGGGAAATAGTATTTCTGTTGTTTATTTGTGATATTACTGACAGTGTATTACCTGTTTTCAAATAGACAGGTATATAAGGTCAAGCATCTATTTCAAAATTACCTTGAATATGAAGTTAGCATATGTGCATGAATGAGAAATAAAAATGTAAACTATGGTAGCTGAATTCATACGTGGAATATTAGGATTCATTTACTTCATGAGGAGTACTAGTGAGTCTGTGAAATTACATCTATGAACAAATTTGTGTGACAACATAATTTCTGAAAGAATTATTTGCTTGCCTTATTATTTCTCTGTGTGTAAAAACATAGACAGCTATCCAGAAGGTCAAATCTAAATATTACTAAAATTTGTTTCTCAATGAAAAACCTTATCGTACAGTTGATCGTCTCTGTTGGAAATATATGGCTGGTATTTGGAATTATGCCGTTAGAATGTTTTACCCAGATAGCTCTGCTTCGTGTACCAGTGAACGAATGATTCATTTAAGAGTCTAACAAGGTTGGACTAATGTGAACTCTACTCTGCATATTGGATCCGCTCCTGATTGTCAGACCGAAGTGCTTACCCTCAAACTACATGCTTTTCAGTTGGTATTAAATGTGGATCTTTTGATAAGCCCACGTTTTTACTTGAATAATTCAAGGGCACATTTTGGAGTGGTCTTAATCCAGTCCCTATTTTAGTGCTTTGTGTAAGACCTTTATTTACCCTTAATTTTGTATTGAAATGTTCATGATTATTTTGACTTCAGTTACTAAAGGTAGTGAGAAATGTGATGGAGATTTAGTCTTTATTTGAATAATGGGTATTTGGGAAGGCTAAATTGAGGATAAATTTAACTTTTACTTTCTTAAAATTAAAAAAAAGTGAATTTACCAGCTATTTGAGCATTAATCTGTCTTTTGAATTTTTTTCATAGAGACTCAGATTTTCCTAGCCATGTTCTGAGTCTAGCCAAAAGGGAATGTAGGTTAGTTAAAACATACTTAGTGGGTAAGTAATTAAAATTGTCATTATCTGAGTATGTCTCAGTCAAATATAAGTGATTTTAATATATTTAAAATTATTTGGATCATCCATACTATTTTATCCCTGTTAGTGTAGATAATTAAATTAATTTCATTACTTTGGTTCTTCCATTTGTACTGGGTATTGACATTTGTTAGAAGTAATACATGGCAGAGTTTACTCTTGAAAAAGAAATGATTTTGGCTTACTACTTACAATGCTTATCTGAACAATGCCAAGTGTTACACATTAATATTTTAAACATATAAGGAATTCACAGGAAGTACTCTGCAGTTCAGGTAAAATAAGCTGTCTGGAAATTAAGTAGGCTTTTGTTTTAAACGTGATTCATTTATTTGTACTAATGTAGCACCTTCAGTAACACCCCATTTATCTGGTCATTTTCCAGAATAAGGTGGAATTTTCTAGGTAGCTGATCATAAATCAGTTTTCCAGGTAACTGAATCTTACACCTTCAAGGACTAAAATCTTTTAAGTTTAACCATTTTTGATGGAAATCATTATAAAATTTATTATACACTTTCTACCTTCTTCCTTTCTTATGTTTTCTTAGTCAGAGGATACTTAGTGTAATTCAGTCTTTTTTTCTGATGACTCAGGACCAGTATTTAATTTACTTATTATTATTTTTCAAATCTTTATTGTAGTATAGTTGCTTTACAATGGTGTGTAAGTTTTTGCTTTTTTGTTTGTTTGTTTGTTTGTTTTGTTTTTGCTTTTTAACAAAGTGAATCAGCTATACATATACATATATCCCCATATCTCTTCCCTCTTGCATCTCCCTCCCTCCCACCCTCCCTATCCCACCCCTCTAGGTGGTCACAAAGCACTGAGCACTGTGCTATGCGGCTGCTTCCCACTAACTATCGGTTTTACATTTGGTAGTGTATATATGTCCATGCCACTCTCTCACTTTGTCCCAGCTTACCCTTCCCCCTCCCCGTGTCCTCAAGTCCATTCTCTAGTAGGTCTGCGTCTTTATTCCCGTCCTGCCCCTAGGTTCTTAACAACCTTTTTTTTTTTTTTTTTAGATTCCGTATATATATGTGTTAGCATATGATATTTGTTTTTCTCTTTCTGACTTACTTCACCCTGTATGACAGACTCTGGGTCCATCCACCTCACTACAAATAACTCAATTTCGTTTCTTTTTTATGGCTGAGTAATATTCCATGGTATATATGTGCCACATCTTCTTTATCCATTCATCTGTCGATGGACACTTAGGTTGCTTCCATGTCCTGACTGTTGTAAATAGAGCTGCAATGAACATTGTGGTACATGACTCTCTTTGAATTATGGTTTTCTCAGGGTATATGCCCAGTAGTGGGATTGCTGGGTCGTATGGGAGTTCTATTTTTAGTTTTTTGAGGAACCTCCATACTGTTCTCCATAGTGGCTGTACCAATTTACATTCCCACCAGCAGTGCAAGAGTGTTCCCTTTTCTCCACACCCTCTCCAGCATTTATTGTTTGTAGATTTTTTGAGGATGGCCATTCTGACTGGTGTGAGATGATATCTCATTGTAGTTTTGATTTGCATTTCTCTAATGATTAATGATGTTGAGCATTCTTTCATGTGTCTGTTGGCAATCTGTATATCTTCTGTGGAGAAATGTCTTTTAGGTCTTCTGCCCGTTTTTGGATTGGATTGGTTGTTTTTTTGATATTGAGCTGCATGAGCTGTTTGTAAATTTTGGAGATTAATCTTTTGTCAGTTGCTTCATTTGCAAATATTTTCTCACATTCTGAGGGTTGTCTTTTCTTCTTGTTGATGGTTTCCTTTGCTTTGCAAAAGCTTTTAAGTTTCATTAGGTCCCATTTGTTTATTTTTGTTTTTATTTCCATTTCTGTAGGAGGTGGGTCAAAAAGGATCTTGCTGTGATTTATGTCATAGAGTGTTCTGCCTATATTTTACTCTAAGAGTTTTATAGTGTCTGGCCTTATATTTCGGTCTTTAATCCATTTTGAGTTTATTTTTGTGTATGGCGTTAGGGAGTGTTCTAATTTCATTGTTTTACATGTAGCTGTCCAGTTTTCCCAGCACCATTTATTGAAGAGGCTGTCTTTTCTCCATTATATATTCTTGTCTCCTTTATCAAAAATAAGGTGACCATAGGTGTGTGGGTTTACCTCTGGGCTTTCTATCCTGTTCCATTGATCTATCTTTCTGTTTTTGTGCCAGTACCATACTGTCTTGATTACTGTAGCTTTGTAGTATAGTGTGAAGTCAGGGAGCTTGATTCCTGCAGCTCTGTTCTTCTTTCTCAAGATTGCTTTGGCTATTCGGGGTCTTTTGTGTTTCCATACAAATTGTGACATTTTTTGTTCTAGTTCCGTGAAAAATGCCAGTGGTAGTTTGATAGGGATTGCATTGAATCTGTAGATTGCTTTGGGTAGTAGAGTCATTTTCACAATGTTGATTCTTCCAATCCAAGAACATAGTATATCTCTCCATCTATTTGTATCATCTTTAATTTCTTTCATCAGTGTCTTATAGTTTTCTGCATACAGGTCTTTTGTCTCCCTAGGTGGGATTATTCCTAGGTATTTTATTCTTTTTGTTGCAGTGGTAAATGGGAGTGTTTCCTGAATTTCACTTTCAGATTTTTCATTATTAGTGTATAGGAATGCCAGAGATTTCTGTGCATTAATTTTGTATCCTGCTACTTTACCAAATTCATTGATTAGCTCTAGTAGTTTTCTGGTAGCATCTTTAGGATTCTCTATGTATAGTATCATGTCATCTGCAGACAGTGTCAACTTTACTTCTACTTTTCCAATTTGGATTCCTTTTTCTTCTCTGATTGCTGTGGCTAAAACTTCCAAAACTACGTTGAATAATAGTGGTGAGAGTGGGCAACCTTGTCTTGTTCCTGATCTTAGTGGAAATGGTTTCAGTTTTTCACCATTGAGCGCGATGTTGGTGGTGGGTTTGTCATATATGACCTTTATTATGTTGAGGTGAGTTCCCTCTATGCCTACTTTCTGGAGGGTTTTTATCATAAATGGGTGTTGAATTTTGTCAAAAGATTTTCCTGCATCTATTGAAATGACCATATGGTTTTTCTCCTTCAGTTTGTTAATATGGTTTATCACGTTGATTGATTTGTGTATATTGAAGGATCTTTGCATTCCTGGGATAACCCCACTTGATCATGGTGTATGATCTTTTTAATATGCTGTTGGATTCTGTTTGCTAGTATTTTGTTGAGGATTTTTGCATCTATGTTCATCAGTGATATTGCCCTGTAGCTTTCTTTCTTTAAAGACCCCTATTTTAAAGAAATGAGGTTGTCAAGTGTTACTCCCACTTTTAAGTGTTTTCTTCTTGGTTAGATTATTAATAAGCTGCCATTTCCTCTGCTCTTGTATCACATCTAATAACTTTCCTTTTTCTCTTCTTGGTTTTGCTTTTTGTTCTCCACGGCTTGTGAAACCAAAGTTTTTAGGAATTACTGTTGATGGTAAATCAGAATCCAGGAGGATCAGGGTGAGGACCTCAGCTGGTCGGGCATTCACACTTCTGCAGCGCTTCTGGACATGGAGCTCTGTCCTGAAAGGTTGATTACTAAGAGGTCACTGACTCATGGTATGTTAGGTCCTACCTGGTGCCTTCACCTTCCCTTAGAGGTGAGTAAACTGTGCCCTAAGTGAGTATCCTGGGAATCACCCCAGCTTACATACACTAAATAGTAACAGAAACCTGGGTTTAAGTCTCAGACTCTTGTCTCCAAACTCAGTGCTTATGTACTGTAACTACGACCTTAACTCCAGGTAATTAAGAGCATTGTCATCAGTCTTGATAAATAAAAAAGCCTGTGTTCTTTCTTGAAGGGACTCGTATTACTCACCCTCTTACATACACTAGAAACCAGAGAATCATCCTAGACTTTTCTGCACTATCCATTGCAAGAGTTACTGAAACCTTGTTTGGTTTAAATCTCAGTGGAATCGTCCCTCCTCTCCATCTCTGTTATGCAGGCCCGGTCCATGCATTGTCATCTTTTGTCTTTTTTCTCTCTTTGTTCTGCACCCTGCTTCTGGAGGCATTGTCCTCAAAAGCACCATCCATTCAGCCAGTATAAACAGTCAGTAAACGGAGAAAATGTGCGAGAAGGAGGGAGATGGAGAGACTCTGAACAGACATAGGCTGAGGACACCTGGAGGGCAGAGAATGAGTTCCAGTGGGTAGAAAAACAGAAATACCCCAATACAGGTAGAAAATAATTGAACCGTGTATATAGAGGTGTGAGAGGAAATGATTCGCGTGTCCCAGCTAACCAGAACTTTGTGGTAAATATGGGGTAAGACACCATGAAAACCCCGGATGCATGGTGGCACGTAACACTGACCTCTTGCTTATCAGATACAGTACTTAGAGATTAAAGTTACTGCTGCTCAGGCTCTGATTGGAATCCCATTTCCAGTACAGGGTAATGCTAAATGAAAAGTGTAGACAGGGCTGAAGAACGTGAGCTCTAGTAACTAAATTGAAAAGTAGAATAAGAACACCCATTGGTAAAGACTTAAGGAAACGGAATTACTGTGACTTGAAAAGGAATTGTTAAGGGGTGGCTTATAGGTGACTTAAATATATAAACTTTATTATTCTGAGGGTGATGCCAAAATAAATTCTATATATTCCCCAGATAGTAAGGGATTATGGTATAAGCAGTGTTTTGAATTTAAATATTTTTATTTTTATTGGCCTAACATGTACTATAGAAAACCAATTAGTACTGTAAGTCTGTAATGAAAACTAATGGTATCAGGTACCCTGTTCATCCTTAAAATGTGGAAATTCATGTTCTGGGAATTTTTTTTACTTTCGGTATTATTTCTTGGACAGTTTCTCTCTTTTTGTCTTTTATTTCTTTTTAGAAGTCTTAATAGTTTCCTGTTGGACTTGCTGGGGTAGTTATCCTGTTTTCATCTGTTTTTCTTTTCCTGTCGTCCGTCTCTTTGGCTCCATGCCCCCCTCCGCCCCGTCCCGCAGTAGTTTTTCCTTAGCTATCTGAGGATATTCATTTCTTCCTTTGGCTTTTTCTTCATTGCTTCTGCTGCTGCTTGCGTCCTTTCTTACATTTGTTTGTCTTGGTCTCTGTCCTTCGTGTTGGAGGCTTTCCTCAGATGCCTGTTGGTCATAAATTCCTTGCACATGGATGGGACCCAAATGCTTTCTTATAAGGTGATCTGTCTTAACCTCAGTGGAGTTCTCCAGGTGTCAGTGTACATAGTTCTCTTATATAAAGTTCTCCACATTTAACTAGCAAACCTAGAAAGCTATTTGAATTAAGAATAAGAAAAACTTAAATTCTAGGGATATTAGATATTGCATTGAATTATTATGGAAGGCTTTATAACTTCTGAAAGCTTATTGTTTTGGTTTTTAAATATTAATGTTATCTGTTTGCAGTGTGTTTAGTGTGGGAGATTTTGTTGAGGGAATCAGGAGCAGGGTCCTTGTCTTTTTGTGGGTGAGGAGGGTGTTGTTTGCAGGAACATTACAGTTCTACTTCCCCAAAGTTCACTGTAATTCAGTAGTAAAATTGGGTTTACACTAACAAATTACAGCACACACTTCTTCTTCTGGTAGAATTGCTAGCCACTTACGCGGTTCAGAACTCCTCCTAAGTGATACTTTGTTACTATGATCCTTAATTAGGATAAGATAATGTTTTTTTTCATTCTTAAATACTTAGTTGTTGAGAAATTATTTCATGTAAAAATAATTTAAATATTTTAAAACACTGTAAAAAATAGGCAGATATCACAAAGAAAGTTCAGTGTTTTCATAGAAAGAGCAGTGATAGATATTTTCTCAAAATCATTTTACTAATAGTTGCTAAGGGTCTTGTAAAGTGAGAAAAAATGCATTTAGCCTTACAGTTTAAATTAATAAAATGAACCAGTTTATTTCAGAACTATCAAAGCTAATAAAATATAAAAGCTTGCACATTAGTTTTCATTAGTATGAGTGGGTTTAAGTGTGGGTAGTTCTTTTATTACGTTAAAACAAACTATGGTAGGCTATAAAGAGTCCCTTTGCTTATCTCTTCGTTTAATTTAAAAGTAAAACGTATATTATTCTAATTATATGCATTAGTGTTGAATGTTATGTTCATAAATTCATGACTCTCATTCTTAATTTTAAGAACATTTGATTACTTTATACCCTATGGCTGCAGTATGGAAAGAAACCTGGCCTGGGAACCAAGAGAACTGTTCCCCAAGTTCAGTTTGACTACTTATTTAGCTGTGTAACCTTATGCAAGTTACTTAACTTCTCTGCTTTAAAGTTTCCTCAGCTGTGAAATGAGAGCCCTTGGGTTTCCTCTATTTGTAATACTCCCTTATTATATGACAAATTATGTCATTATAGGTCTTCCTTATTAAATTAATGTATAATCAGCTAATGCAAACGACATATTTTTAGATACATACACACGTACATATGTATGTATGTATCATGGTGAAAAATTCGGACGTTATCAAATTCTGTAAAACAAAAAGTGAAAGTCTGATCCCACTGCCACTCAAAACAAAACAGATTAAAAGTCTACATGTAGTGACAGAGCTAATAATTGCTAACAGTCTCTGTACATTATTGCAGAAATTTTTCATGTGTTTGTCAGTGTATATATATATAAATCATAATACAGGTACTATTTAGTACCTTACTTTTTTCCCCATTATATCTTGGATATGATCTTATGTAAACATATTCCTGTACATATTTATTTTTAATCACTATCTGGTAGCTATAATTTATAATTTAATAAGAAATTTAATTTTTAATTGTTTACCTCGTTTCTTAAATCTTAATTTTCCCCCTGCATGTTTGAATTCTAATAACAATAATTTTTAAAAACCTGTATATAGAAAAATGTCTGGAGATAGGAACCAAGATGGTGGAGTAGAAGGACATGCTCTCACTCCCTCTTGCAAGAACACCAGAATCACAACCAGCTGCTGGACAGTCATCGACAGGAAAACACTGGCACTCACCAAAAAATGTACCCCACATCCAAAGACAAAGGAGAAGACACAGTGAGATGGTAGGACGGGCGCAGTCACAGTAACATCAAATCCCATAACTGCTGGGTGGCTGACTCACAGACTGGAGAACGCTTATACCACAGAAGTCCACCCACTGGCATGAAGGTTCTGAGCCCCACGTCAGGCTTCCCAACCTGGGGGTCTGGCAATGGGAGGAAAAATTCCTAGAGAATCAGACTTTGAAGTCTACTGGGATTTGATTGCAGGACTTCAAAAGAACTGGGGGAAACAGAGACTCCACTCTTGGAGGGCACACACAAAGTAGTGTGCACATCAGGACCCAGGGGAAGGAGCAGTGACCTCAGGGGAGCCTGAACCAGACCTACCTGCTAGTGTTGGAGGGTCTCCTGCAGAGGTGGGGCAAGGCTGTGGCTCACCGTGGGGACAGGGACACTGGCAGCAGAAGTTCTGGGAAGTACTCCTTGGCCTAAGCCCTCCCAGAGTCCGCCATTAGCCCAACCAAAGAGCCCAGGTAGGCACCACTGTTGGGTTGCCTCAGGCCAAACAATCAACAGGGAGAGAACCCAGCCCCACCCGTCAGCAGTCAAGCAGATTAAAGTTTTACTGAGCTCTGCCCACCAGAGCAACAGCCAGCTCTACCCACCACCAGTCCCGCCCATCAGGAAAGATGCATAAGCCTCTTAGATACCCTCATCCACCAGAGGGCAGACAGCAGAAGCAAGAAGAACTATCCCACTGCCTGTGGGGGGGTGGGGGGGTGGAAACTCCACACATTCACAGAAAGATAGACAAGATGAAAAGGTAGAGGGCTATGTACCGGATGAAGGAACAAGATAAAACCCCAGAAAAACAACTAAATGAAGTGGAGATAGGAAACCTTCCAGAAAAAGAATTCAGAATAATGATAGGGAAGATGATCCAGGACCTTGGAAAAAGAATGGAGGCAAAGATCGAGAAGATGCCAGAATGTTTAACAAAGACCTAGAAGAATTAAAGAACAAACAAACAGAGATGAACAATACAATAACTGAAATGAAAACTACACTAGAAGGAATCAATAGCAGAATAACTGAGGCAGAAGAATGGATAAGTGACCTGGAAGACAGAATGGTGGAATTCACTGCTGCGGAACAGAATAAAGAAAAAAGAATGAAAAGAAATGAAGGCAGCCTAAGAGACCTCTGGGACAACATTAAACACAACAACATTCACGTTATAGGGGTCCCAGAAGGAGAAGAGAGAGAGAAAGGACCCGAGAAAATATTTGAAGAGATTATAGTCGAAAACTTCCCTAACATGGGAAAGGAAATAGCCACCCAAGTCCAGGAAGCACAGAGAGTCCCATGCAGGATAAACCCAAGGAGAAACACGCTGAGACACATAGTAATCAGATTGGCAAAAAGTAAAGACAAAGAAAAATTATTGAAAGCAGCAAGGGAAAAACGACAAATAACATACAAGGGAACTCCCATAAGGTTAATAGCTGATTTCTCAGCAGAAATTGTACAAGACAGAAGGGGGTGGCATGATATACTTAAAGTGATGAAAGGGAAGAACCTACAACCAAGATTACTCTACCCAGCAGGGATATCATTCAGATTCGACAGAGAAATCAAAAGCTTTACAGACAAGCAAAAGCTAAGAGAATTCAGCACCACCAAACCAGCTCTACAACAAATGCTAAAGGAACTGCTCTAAGTGGGAAACACAAGAGAAGAAAAAGACCTACAAAAACAAACCCAAAACAATTAAGAAAATGGTAAGAGGAACATACATATCGATAATTACCTTAAACATGAATGGATTAAATGCTCCAACCAAAAGACACAGGCTTGCTGAATGAATACAAAAACGAGACCCATATATATGCTGTCTACAAGAGACCCACTTCAGACCTAGGGACACATTCAGACTGAAAGTGAGGGGATGGAAAAAGATATTCCATGCAAATGGAAATGAAAAGAAAGCTGGAGTAGCAGTACTCATATCAGATAAAATAGACTTTAGAATAAAGAATGATACAAGAGACAAGGAAGGACACTACATAATGATCAAGGGATCAATCCAAGAAGAAGATATAACAATTATAAGTATATATGCAGCCAACATAGGAGCACCTCAATACATAAGGCAATTGCTAACAGCTATAAAAGGAAAAATCGACAGTAAAACAATAATAGTGGGGGAGTTAACACCTCACTTACACCAATGGACAGATCATCCAATATGAAAATAAATAAGGAAACAGAAGCTTTAAGTGACACAGTAGACCAGATAGATTTAATTGATATTTATAGGGCATTCCATCCCCAAACAGCAGGTTACACTTTCTGCTCAAGTGCGCATGGAACATTCTCCAGGATAGATCACATCTTGGGTCACAAATCATGCCTCATTAAATTTAAGAAAATTGAAATCATATCAAGCATCTTTTCTGACCACAATGCTATGACATTAGAAATGAATTACAGGGAAAAAAAACATAACACAAATACATGGAGGCTAAACAATACGTTACTAAGTAACCAAGAGATCAGTGAAGAAATCAAAGAGGAAATCAAAAAATACCTAGAGACAAATGACTATGAAAACACGATGATCCAAAACCTGTGGGATGCAGCAAAAGCAGTTCTAAGACGGAAGTTTATAGCTATACAAGCCTACCTCAAGAAATAAGAAAAATCTCAATCTGACCTTACACCTAAAGGAACCAGAGAAAGAAGAAGAAACAAAACCCAAAGTTAGCAGAAGGAAAGAAGTTGTAAAGATCAAGCAGAAATAAATGAAATAGAAACAAAAGAAAGCAATAGCAAAGATGTATAAAACTAAAAGCTGGTTCTTTGAGAAGATAAACAAAATTGATAAACCATTAGCTAGACTCCTCAAGAAAAAGAGGGAGAGGACTCAAATCAATAAAATTATAAATGGAAAAAGAGAAGTTACAACAGACACCACAGAAATATACAGCATCCTAAGAGACTACTAGAAGCAACTCTATGCCAATAAAATGGCCAACTGGAAGAAATGGACAAATTCTTAGAAAGGTATAACCTTCCAAGACTGAACCAGGAGGAAATAGGAAACATGAACAGACCAATCACAAGTAATGAAATTGAAACTGTGATTAAAAATCTTCCAACAGGGGCTTCCCTGGTGGCGCAGTGGTTGAGGGTCTGCCTGCCGATGTGGGGGACGCGGGATCGTGTCCTGGTCCAGAAGGATCCCACATGCCATGGAGCGGCTGGGCCCGTGGGCCATGGCCGCTGGGCCTGCGTGTCCACAGCCTGTGCTCCACGGCGGGAGAGGCCACAGTGGTGAGAAGCCCACATACTGCAAAAAAAAAAAGAAAAAAAAATCTTCCAACAAACAAAAGTCCAGGAGCAGATGGCTTCACAGGTGAATTCTATCAAACATTTAGAGAAGCGCTAACACCCACCCTTCTCAAAGTCTTCCAAAAAATTGCAGAGGAAGGAATACTCCCAAACTCATTCTATGAGGCCACCATCACCCTGATACCAAAACCAGACAGATACTACAAAAAAATAAAATTACAGACCAATATCACTGATGAATATAGATGAAAAATCCTCAACAAAATACTAGCGAACAGAATGCAACAACACATTAAAAGGATCATACACCATAATCAAGTGGGATTTATCCTAGGAATGCAAGGATTCTTCAATATATGCAAATCAATCAATGTGATACACCATATTAAGAAATTGAAGAGTAAAAACCATATGATCATCTCAATAGATGCAGAAAAAGCTTGTGACAAAATTCAACACCCATTTATGATAAAAACTCTCCAGAAAGTGGGCATAGAGGGAACCTACCTCAACATAATAAAACCCACATATGACAAAACCACAGCAAACATCATTGTCAGTGGTGAAAAACTGAAAGCATTTCCTCTAAATCAGGAACAAGACAAGGATGTCCACTCTCACCACTATTTTCAACATAGTTTTGGAAGCCCTAGCCATGGCAATCAGAGAAGAAAAAGAAATAAAACGAATACAAATTGGAAAAGAAGAATTAAAACTGTCACTGTCTGCAGATGACATGATACTATACATAGAGAATCCTAAAGATGCCACCAGAAAACTACTAGAACTAATCAATGAATTTAGTAAAGTTGCAGGATACAAATTTAATGCATGGAAATCTCTTGCATTCCTATACATTAATGATGAAAAATCTGAAAGAGAAATTCAGGAAACACTCCCATTTACCATTGCAACAAAAAGAATAAAAAACCTAGGAATAAACCTACCTAGGTAGACAAAAAACCTGTATGCAGAAAACTATGACACTGATGAAAGAAATGAAAGATGATACCAACAGATGGAGAGATATCACATGTTCTTGGATTGGAAGAATCAACATTGTGAAAATGACTATACTACACAAAGCAATCTACAGATTCAATGCAATCCCTATCAAATTACCAATGGCATTTTTTTACAGAAGTAGAACAAAAAGTATTAAAATTTGTATGGAGTCACAAAAGACCCCGAATAGCCAAAGCAGTCTTGAGGGAAAAAAACGGAGCTGGAGGAATCAGACTCCCTGACTTCAGACTATACTACAAAGCTACAGTAATCAAGACAATGTAGTACTGGCACAAAAACAGAAACATAGATGAATGGAAAAAGATAGAAAGCCCAGAAATAAACCCACGCACCTATGGTTAACTAATCTATGACAAAGGAGGCAAGGATATACAATGGAGAAAAGACAGTCTCTTCAGTAAGTGGTTCTGGGAAAACTGGACAGCTATGTGTAAAAGAATGAAATGAGAACACTCCCTAACACCATACACAAAAATAAACTCAAAATGGATTAGAGACCTAAATGTAAGCCTGGACACTATAAAACTATTAGAGGAAAACATGGGAAGAACACTCTTTGACATAAATCACAGCAAGATCTTTTTTGATCCACCTCCTAGAGTAATGGAAATAAAAACAAAAATAAACAAATGGGACCTAATGAAACTTAAAACCTTTTTCACATCAAAGGAAACCATAAACGAGATGAAAAGACAACCCTCACAATGGGAGAAAATATTTGCAAATGAATCAACAGACAAAGGAGTATTCTCCAAAATATATAAACAGCTCATACAGCTCAATATTAAAAAAAAAAACCCAATCCAAAAATGGGCAGAAGACCTCAATAGACATTTCTCCAAAGAAGACATATAGATGGTCAAGAAGCACATGAAAAGCTGCTCAACATGACTATTATTAGAGAAATGCAAATCAAAAGCACAATGAGATATCACCTCACACCAGTTAGAATGGGCATCAACAGAAAATCTACAAACAATAAATGCTGGAGGGGTGTGGAGAAAAGGGAACTCTCTTGCCCTGTTGGTGGGAATGTAAATTGATATAGCCACAAGGAGAACAGTATGGAGGTTCCTTAAAAAACTAAAAATAGAGCTACCATATGATCCAGCAATCCCACCACTGGGCATATGCGCAGAGAAAACCATAATTCAAAAAGACACATGCACCCCAGTGTTCATTGCAGCACTATTTACAATAGCCAGGTCATGGAAGCAACATAAATGCCCATTGACAGACAAATGCATAGAGAAGTTGTGGTATATATATACAATGGAATATTAGTCAGCCACAAAAAGGAACGAAATTGAGTCATTTGTTGGGATGTGGATGGTTCTAGAGACTGTCATACAGAGTGAAGTAAGTCAGAAAGAGAAAAACAAATATATTTTAATGCATATATGTGGAACCTAGAAAACTGGTACAGATGAACCAGTTTTCAGGGCAGAAATTGCGCCACAGATGTAGAGAACAAAACGTATGGACACCAGGCGGGGAAAGCAGCGGGGGGTGGAGGTGGTGGTGTGATGAATCGGGCGATTGGGGTTGACTTGTGTACACTGATGTGTATGAAAGTGATGACTAATAAAAAAATAAAGCAGACATTAATAATGCTTATGTTGGGTGCTAAATTTGAAGTAATTTTTTCGTTTATGCTTTTCTGTATATTTCATATTTGTAACAATTGACATTTTATTGGGGAAAAAATCTATTTTAATAAAAAGTGCCATGCTATTATGAGGTAGTTATCAATCAGTAGTTGTTTAATTGAATTATAAAACCATATTCTTTATTGACTATTAAATAGCACCTCATTAGAATATTTTATTGTCGTTCTTCCTATTCTTTTTATTTTTAATTGAAGTATAACTTACATGTAATAAAATGCAGAGATTTTAACCGTACATTTTGATGAGTTTTTTATCCACTACACTTAAAATATAAAACATTCCAACAATCCCATAAAAGTCCCTTGAATCCCTCTAAAATCATCCCCTCTCCTCCATCCAGGCAGTCACTGGTCTGGCATTTATTACTATGGATTAGTTTTTTTCTGTTTTGAGCATCATTTGAATGAAATCCCACTCTCTGTACTCTTTTGTGTCTGACTATTCTGTTATACATCATATCTTTATGTGTCTTCATCACTGTTTCAAAACACCTATTCTTTTTCTCAGTGTTCAAGTAACTGGGCTAAAGTTGCAGAGCTAGGAAGTGCTGGAACCAGGGCTTGGTCTCAGGTTTGTGCGACCCCAGAGCTCTTTTCTCTGACCCTATGCTTGTGACTTTCCTAGGCTTGTGATAGGAAATGAAGTTGGAAAGGAGGATGGTGTCAAATTGTGAAGTACCTTGAATGTGATGCTGAGGAATGTGCATTTTATTCCTTATAATGAGTTCTCCACTACAATACCATGATGCTTTGGGACTGTGAAATACAACAAACTGCATTCATTTTATATATATTTTATATATATATTTATATATATTATATATACAATATATAATATATTTATATATTATATATTATATGTAATATATATAATATATATTTATATATATTATATTATATATATTATATATATATAAAATTCCAGTCTTCCTTCAGTAAGGATTCATCAAGTCACTACTGTTCTGAGTAGCTTGCTGACCCCAAGCCCTGGCTGTGGGGTGATGTGGTGACCTGCTGAGTCAGGGAACTTGATTTTAGATGTTGGCATTTTTCTTTCCCCCTTGAGCAGATTAGTTTCTCCAGGGAAGATTCTATTTGTCACCTGCCTAGAGGGTGATAGCCTGGCTGCAGCATTCAGGAAGGTGCGTTGGGGCATATATGCTTAAAATCAGATCATCTCCCTGATTTCAGGAAGGTACTCGGCTGTGTCTGTCCCAGAGTCTGAGTCCATGTACCCTTGTGTTACCCTCTGCAGAGAATAAACCTCCAGTGCTTGCCCAGAATGGCAGAGGGTGGCACCTGATTATGCATAGTGGGAAAGAGCATCGAGATACTGGTTGTTTTTAACTACCTTTCATGTAATCTTCCTTGCCTAGCTCCTTTTCACTCCTTTATGGGGTAGCTCAGGCTACCCAACATCCTTTGGGGATTTTGCCTTGTACATCATCATCTCTGCTGTTCGTTTCCCTCTTGCCGGTTTTGGACTCAGGCTGCTTGTGTCATCGGTAGCATTTCCCACTGCTACAACATTTTCCAGCCGTCTAAATTTTGTATTCTCTCCTGTGTTCCCTTTACTTTTAGAAGAAAATCCTTTTACTGTCATTTCATGAAGTTTCAGAAGAGAGTTAACTATGTACTTTCAATCGGCCATCTTTACCTTGGAAGTCCCTTTTTAAAAAAAATCAGTCTAGGAACAGATCTTTTTTCATTAATTTTTAAATTAATGTTTCCTTCTGTTAATTCTGAGGCAGGTTCAGAAATACTGAATTTTTGTTTTTTCCAAAAATCAATGTAATTTTGACTCCAAGCACCTTCCTGTTGCCCTGTCAGCAAGTTATCTTTATTCATTCTTAAGGTACATGCCCCCTTACCTGGAAAGGAAGATGGTGTTGGACTGTGAAATACTTTGGATGGTGTGCTAAAGAATTTCTGCTTTATTCCTTTTATGTGGGAATCGACTAAGTCCCCATGGTCCCCTCATATCTGCCAGCCCAACTACTTCTGTGCTAGGCTGACGACACAGGAATTTAAGACACTTTTCACCCCAGAATGTGATGAACTTGGAGGAGGGCAAAAAGGCTCGTTCGAGCCTGATGGAGAGGAAATGACTGTGGTGGCTGGATAAGGTTTTAAGGAACAGAAGAGGGGGGAAAGGAGAGAGACCCAGAGTTCATTATCCTGCTGGCATGATTTTATGGTTGTAGGAACCAAGAGACAGAAGGGATTCCTCTAGAGGTGTTTTTGCTGGATTCTTTTTCCTGTTTCTGTCCTGTCTCCCAAATTGGTATCATCTCCCTCTGCCTTTTCAACCTGGTCGCTAACTGGTGTGTCTCAGCTTGTAAGAAATGGCTCTGGGTTTGTTGTTTGTGAGTTGAATACTCCCCACCACCATTAGCGGGACAAGAAGACCCAAGGGAGAGGTTTTTCAGTAGGTCCTTTCTCTTTGTTCAAGTCACCTACTTCCCAGGTTGGTAAGCATCTTTCCACAAGTTAGGGCCTGTGTGGGAGGGGGCCGCTAGGGCATCCTGTTACTTATACTTACCAAGAAGTTGGAGCTTGACTATGAAGACCTTATCCAGTTGGTGTTTCATCTTTAGAAATTGCTTCCAAGACTTGATATATACATGATTTAAAACATCATTTTAGTGTTTGTATGGAATTTTAATGGGAAAGTGAAAGAGGAATTTGGGGCCTTTGCCCTTGCCGCCTGCAATGCTCAGAAGAGGGCTACTTGTGGGAGTTTTAGGCTGGACAAGCAGAGTTTGTGCTGGCTTTGGAGCATCCACGTGAGGGGTCCCTGGGGTCTAGAGACTGTGGGCTGGAGCTCAGCAGAGACTGATTTACTTGCCTGGCTCCCTACCTTGGACTGCAGGCTCATTTAGAGCAGGACCACATCTCATTTGTTGTTGAACTCCTGACAGCTGGCATAGTCATGGCACGTAATAGGTGCTCAGTAAATTATTGTAGCCTGATTGATTAAATGAGGATGTTACCATCACGGTGATCATCCACGCCAAGCTGAGTCCTAGGAATGCGCTAGGTTACAAAGAATCGTTGCGCACGTCTCCCTCACAGGACTCATCAGCTCTGTGCGCACAGCGTCCAGACGAGTGAGTGCAGAGCGGCCACTCTAGGATGACCAGCTGCAGCTACAGCTCAGCTCAGTGTCGGTAGGCAGTGGCCGGCTGGTGAGCACACACCTTATCTGATGGGGACAGTTGCTGCTCAGCTGTAGCCAGTAGATATGATGCCAAACCTCCCAGTTTTTCAGAAGACAACATGAACCATTCTGATTTTTAAATTTAAATTTGTAGTATTTTGAGGAACAAATAAAACACACATGTAGGTCAGATTTGGTCTGTAAGCTTTCACGTTGCGCTCTCCAGAAAACCAAACAAGAAGTGGGCAAGGCGCCAGGAACCCTTAAGGGGCAGGTGGAAGGAAAGGAATTCCCAGCAAGCTTGAGAAGGGCAATTAAAGAGCTAGAGGAGAGCAGTGAACTTGAATCTTAAGAAGGGAAGACTCTCAAGAAATCTGGGCAAGGTTGATGGATATCTGCAATGATATATGCTGTGGAGAAGTCAAGTAATTAGAGAACACAGTGAATCATTCATGAATGCAGGGAGAATGCATATTAATATTATGCAGCTATTTTTGGTCTGCATAAATATGGTCCAGACTGTGACTTAGGTACCAGTTTGACCAAAGTTGTTTTTAAAGTGATTTCCTTAAAGCTTTAACAAAAAATGAGTCCAAGTTCATATAAATTGACATTTTGAAAACCATTATTCATGTATCCATAATATAATACTTTAATGGAGTATTTAAAATATTTCAAGCGATTTACATGAAACTGTCAAAGGAATCATTCTTTTTATATCTTCACCGTGATAGTATGGGCCTTTGTCTTGTCTGTCTGGGTAAGGTTATGACAGTAGATCCTATTCCAGGAGGTTTTATTTTATTGGATGGAAGCCCAGTTAAAATCTCCGTGTTAATTTCCTGTCATGTTATCTACCAAAAACAGATTTCCAAAGTCTCTCAAATATTTGACACAATCATTTCCATTTGTTGAACTTCATCAATGTTCTTCAAGTGATACATGCATTTTAAATCAAAATTGAACAAGGTACATCCTTGAATATAGCAAGGTGTATCCTATCTAAGGTATTGGACTAATAGAAGATGTTTTCATTTTTATTTGTTGAAATAGAAAGTTTATAATTAATTATAAATTACTCTAATGAGTGCTTTGTGCAAGTTGGAAATTGTCTCAGGGAACAAACAAAACCCGTTGACTGAGTTCCCTCCGTGTACTCCCATACGCTCAAAGCCATGCAGGTTGATTCGTTATCATAACGCTAAAGAGGGTGTAGTCTAAGCCACACACTGATCATTCTCTGTACTTCCTTACCTCCATGTCTTTTTCTGATGTGCTGCCCTCTGCCTGGAATGTTCCATCCACTTCCAGTCTCCTGTCCCAATCTTTTTTGTGAATTCCTACTTATGCAGCAGGGACAGTTTAAAATGTCAGTTACTCTAGAGCTATCCTCAGTGCCTCCTTATCATTATTCCCATAACACTTTGTGTAAACTATTTCTGTATCTAGGCATGTATCTGACATGGGGGTACTTTTCAACAAATGATTGTTGACTTGGATTGAATCCATTTATTAGGACAGGTATCACTCCAGTGCATGACTTAGGCAAATAAACCATTAACCCAATGTGTTATTAAATATTTAGCTTAACAGTGTGATGAACTAAATGAGCTCACATATTGTTATTATGTAATTCAAACAAAGGAACAAAAATAAGAATGTTCAAGGAAAGAAGGGCTAGGTATATGTTTAAGCATTCATAAACTAATTAACTCAAAAATCTGGCACTATTTTATTTTAAGATGGTTCACATTGATTTAAACATTTAATTGCTGGTTAAGAAGTCAGTGACAAAGCAAACTCTAGAATTTTCATTCAGAATGATAGAGATTTCTCTAATAATCTGCAATATATTTCTATTATGTCATAGCTTGATATTACATAGTTTAGATATGCCACAAGTAAACTCACCATTCAGAAATCTAATGATTGTGGAGGTCTCACATAAGACAACTTGGAACATTATTTTTCTCCCAATACCAGTGTTGGAAAGGTGATCCAATATATCTAAATGATCCTTTTTAACCTCTGCTTTATGTAGAGATCATGAACATGACTCGTTTTATAGAGACCTGTATAGCCAGCATGGCCGTAGCTCCCACGCTCCAGGGCAGAGCACTGGGTCTATAAGAGAGAAGCATCAGTGTATAGGGGCTGTGCTGGGAAACATCTTGGTTTACCTAGCCTGGCATATATATAGTAGGTTAGCATTTAGTAAGTGTTTATGCAGTATTGCTTGATTAAAATGGCATTGATATGGCAGTCAATAAAAATATTTGAAATATTTAAGGTTTTAAAGTAAAAGATATTTTAATTTATGAAAACACCTTGCAGTAGCTATTGGCAATGTGAAATTGTTTCTCTTTAAACCTCTCTTAGAAATGACGTGGTAGGCTTAGTTTTATTCTTTGTTTACGAGGAGTACCTTCAGAGAAGGCATACAGCTCTGAAAGGGGCCTTTTTTAAGAGTAAATGGAGAAATGAAGAAAAAACATCAAGGACAAAGGAAAATTTCTAAGAAGGAGAGTAAAAATGGATCTACCCTAGCTTCAGAAGCTTCCCAAAAGGGAGGAGCAAGAAGAAAGGGGGGCAGACCTTGCTGAGGGCATCCTTCATTCCCTCTGTTGCTTGTTTTGTCCCCTGATGCCCAGAGCCTCTCTGGGGGAGATTAACCTTCATGGTAAGTTTGCAGCTGTTGCTCTCATCCCCCCATGCTGGGCAAACTCAGGCGTAGTTCCTAGTTGTGTTTCAAAGTTCTCTGCCGAAGTGTGTGTGTCTCCAAGCTAACTGAGCTCATGCTTCATTTTTATTGTCTTTTTAAATTGACAGACTGTTTCTACCACTAGCAAGAAAAAGGTTGAGATATCACCGTAAAGGAATTGTCATTGAGATGGCATTTGTGATAAGATTTGACCTTTGGAAGAAATAGATCCCATTTCCGTTGGCCTCCTCTTCTACCCTGAGTGTTTAATTTGATCATTATCTGTTGTGACTGTGAGGGTAAAGCCACAAGGCCAGACTCCTACCCTGTAGGCGCAGCCATTTTACTGAGGAGATGAGCTCTCCAGTCTGAAAGGAGTCTGGGCAGAAGCGGCCCCAGGCAGGTCAGGTGAGAGGCTACTGCCCTTGACTGTTATAATGTGTTTTAAATTCTATTGATGTTTATTTATATGGTTTGAATTTCATTTTTGGCTTATTCTGTATAAGAGGATGTTTTTTTCAGAACATTTAATAAATATTAGCGTCCATATTACCTCAAAATATTCAATTATTGGTTACCTGATAATAAAGACACCAATAGCAATCTGAGTTTTATAAACTTTTAGTTTTTATCATTAAGATGGGCTTGATTTTATTTTTGAAAAATGATCATTTTTTGAATGAAATAATGGCCATTTGCAGCAGCATGGTTGGACCCAGACACATGGAGTGAAGTTAAGTCAGACAGAGAAAGAGAAATATAGTATGATATCATTTGTGTTCGGAATCTAAAAACAACGGATACAGATGAACTTATTTACAAAACAGAAACAGACTCACAGGCTTAGAGAATGAACTTATGGTTACGAAGCGTGTGTGTGGGTGGGAGGGATAGTTAAGGAGTTGGGGATTGACAGGTACCCACTGCTATATTTAAAATGGATAACCAACAAGGACCTACAGTACAGCCCCGGGGTACTCTGCTCAATATTCTGTAACAACCTAAATGGAAAGAATTGGAAAAAGAATAGATACGTGTATATGTATAACTGAATCACTTTGCTGTACACCTGAAACTAACACAACATTGTTAATCAGCTATACTCCAATATAAAATAAAAAGTTAAAATCGTTGTTTGCTCATAGATTGTTACTACTAGCCATCTGTGCTGCTGTTCAACTTGTTTAATTCCTTCCTCAACCGTAACAATTGTATGGTTTTTATATTTGAATTATTTTCCTCGTAAATTGTGTTATCCTTGGCTAAAGGCTTTTCTCTTTAGTAAATGCTTTTGACTATCTGGCCTTTATAGCATCAGTTTCATTTTTAAATGCCTACGGAGACATGCTTGACTGCTTATAAATTTTCTAGTATAGTTCCGTAAGAATTCTTCACTTTCCAAGGACCATATGTATCCGTCTTGGTTCCCAACAGTTTGACTGCCAGAATAATTTAAAAGACATTTTTCCTTTGCAAGTTAATTTAGAGTAGAGAGCATTTTGTCAGCAAAGGCAGTGCAGGAGGCGGCGTGGATCAAGCAGCACTGGACCTCGAGCGGCCTCAGAGGCAGGTTGGGGTGTCCAGAGAATGTTGCACTGGGAGTCTGGCTTTTAAAAATTTCAGTTTATTTCATGCTTAGGCTACCCACCCAGTGTGGGAAGGCTGGGGAACTACTGCTCAGCACAGTCTAGGCTGGTGGAGGAGCCACCCTCTCAAATGCCGATACCTGCCGGAGTGGGAAGGCAGTGTGGCCCGTGTATGTGTGTACAGCTCACTGGGTCCTGAGCGTCTGCCTGGAAGTGAGCCTCCTGACTTCTGCTTGCATTTCACTGACTGCAGCACAGTGCCATACCCAATTCAGGGGGCAGGGATATGCAGACCCACCAGGACCTGGGAGAACTGGGAATGTTTGCTGGGCAGCAGGATTAAAACCCCACTTTACAGAGGCGAACTTCCGACCAAAGCCAACTTTAGGAGAAAGTTTTGATAGGCAACAGATCTTTGGTCAAGACATTTCCACATTGTACAAAATGAGGATGATGGCTGGTGAAAAAGGCATTAGACAGGAAGCAGAGACGTGTCATGGGATTGATGAAGGGTTAGAAAAATAGTTGTGGTGCACCAAATAAACAGAATGCCCAAAGGGGCTAGTGTTAACAGTCAATTTTAGGCCAACATGACATGGCACATTTGGGGGAAAAAAGATGAATATGGAGTTGTTTCCAGAAAGAGAGGGTTGTAGGCTTCTTCATGGCTGTTTGCTTCAAGAACTCTCAACATCCTTTACTCCTCATCCTACATGGCTTAATTCAAATATTAGTTATTTATTTGCATATATTTTTCCCCACTCAAATATGAATTCCTCAGGGACAAGGGGCCATTTTTGTATACTGTGTTCCTAGCACATGGTTTACAGGCACTGCGAGATTATTGAATGAATGAATTAGAGCCATCTGGCAACCCTCTCCCATGGTGCCAGGTACCTGCGATCCCTTTTGGCTGGCTCAGCATTTCACACACCTACACTGGGGTTGCTGCTGGCGGGAGCGGCTAGGGCAGGATGGCATTTCTGAGCATCCTGGCCTCTGCTCTATTCATCTTGGTGGGGCCAGTGCAAGTAGGAGGGGTAATGAAGTAGTATTTGGAGAGCTGAAAAGGGAAAGGGAAAAAGTAAATTTGTACCTATACGTAATTTTTGTTTCATTTTTGTTTCCTACTTTTGAGTGTATCAAAATGTATTAAAAGGAGGAAAACGTAAATTAATATGATCTAGTCATTTAAAGACTCTATAACTTGTGGTATTCTTGGCTTCACATTCTTTTATTATTACAAAATTACTAAACATAATTAGACGTATAATTTAACCTTTAATCCTTGTGATATAGAACAGCAGTTCTCCAACTTGAGTGCATCAGGGTCACCTGAAGGGCTTGCTAATACCCGGATTGCAGAGCACCATCTCCCGGAGTTTCTGGTCCAGTTAGTCTGGGCTGGGGCCTGAGAATATGTAGTTCCCAGGAGGTGCTGAGACTGCTGCTCTGGAACCACAAGTTGATAAGCACTGATGTTGAGGAAAATGGAGAAAAAAAATGTATGCACTTGAGTCTCTGTGATGCTGCTTAACAAATGTTTGGCTTTGTGTGAGTTACTCAGTCCCTCTATTTCTGTTTCCTTCTTGTGGAAAATGAAGGTCATAATTGACCTCACAGAGGATCAGATAAGATTGTATAACAGAGCCTTTTTTTTTTTTAAAGTAAGGCTCTGTGAAAATACCACCTTAGAATATCCTATATATTATGAACCATAGACATTTAATTTGCAGTCAAATGTATACAGGGCACACTATGCAAGGCAGTAGAGTGTAGGACATAGAAAGAAAAAGAGAACAGCAAAAGTGTGAGCTATCCCAAATGCTAAACGTGTGCAGTGGCTGTTAAGAATTCAGAGAAGGAGAGGTTGCAGTGGGCTGTTGCGGGTGGCCTTTGCCCATAGTTTGCTGTGCAAAGACTGTCATTTCACAGGAAAACACTGGGTGTTCTTTGCTGTAGAACTGTCTTATCGCAGAGGTAATGTCCCGAAACCTAGAAATCTGTAATGTTGGCACATTTTCAGTGAGGTTTATCCTTTCCAAGGACTCAGTCTCAGGTTACCTACTTCTTAGAGTTTGGTGAAATTAAGAGTATAAAATTATTTGTTTTGCCAGCATTTAAAACTCAGTAAGATAGTTGTAAATATAAATATCAGAAAGATATATAGTGTCATTTTCTTAGCCCGTTCAGGCTGCTGTAACAAAATACTGTGGACTGGGTGGCTTATAAACAGCAGACATGCATTTCTCACAGTTCTGAGGCTGCCAAGTCCAAGATCAAGGCACTGGCAGATTCGGTGTCTGGTGAGGAACCCAGTTCTGGTTCATGGGTAGCCACCCTTTGGCCGCCGTCACCTCACATGATGGAGGGTACAAGGGAGTTCTCTGATGTCTCTTTTATAAGGGCACTAAACCTCCACCCTTGTGACCTGTAACCTCCTAACGCCCTCACCTCCTAATACCGTCACACTGAGGCTTAGATTGCAACGGGTGGATTTTGGGGGGATGCACACGTTTAGTCTATAGCAGTCTACCGAAACTCTTGATTTAGCCAAATGGGGTGGGTGAGGAAAACCCCTGAAAATCTCAGTTTAAAAAATGTAGCTCATAATAGTTGATCAGCACTAACATTTTTCTTTTATGATGTGTGACCTTGTCCATTCTTAGAGTTTTACATATCTTTATTATGGTTTAACTCTAATTTTTAAAATTATACTTAATAGTAGGTTTAGAAATTAATATTGAATGCAGAATATTAGCATATTTACTTTAAGTGGTTTAATAGCCTCATCTTTAAGTTTAAAGTGATAATTTATCATTAATAATATTGATTTGAGTAGAAAATATGGACTAATTTTATAGGTCAGAGCAGTTTATCTGGTAAATGAAAATTATTTTTTTGACAATAAAATTGAGATTTTAAAACTTATCTTGGGCAAAGACAGTATCTGAGCAGTCGATTGAGCTCTAGACAGTGAAGCGTAACTATATATGCTGGCTACCATTATGATTAATAGGTTTATCTAAAAGCCTGACTGCAATTGTAGTAGACTTTACTGTGTGTTTTTCAACCAGTGGATGCCAGAAGGCCAGTTACTACCATGTGGGTTCTGTTTAGATCCTTGGCATTAAAAGGGGGATCCTCATACCTGAAAAAGATTGGGAATCCCTGCCCCAGTCCATGATACTATTCTGGCCCTTCATCTTGACTTGCCGTTTGGATCACCTTGTAACATAAGTTTCTTACATATTTCTTAGCCTTTTGGCTAGAACTATATCTTCTCTAAAGGAAGCAAGGATGGAAAACCAAGAATATTAACTTAGGATGTGAGGATACTTCAATACTCTCTTAAGACTCAGATACACCTCAGCCTTAGACGATGGCCTTTTGCCTCCCTCCTTTCCCTCTGCCTGGCTGTCTCCTCTCAGAACCTTTTCTGATCATGTCCACCCACATATTCTTGTTGAAGAACGTATTAGAAAGTGTAACCAATTTTTCCCGCCATCCTCTTTCCTTTTATTCTTTTAAAGATAACTTTTATTTCTAAAGTACCAATGGAAGAATAGATCCAAGAATTTGCCCCCCAGATTCTTAAAACATTTCACTGTGGGGCAACTATAAACCAGGTACTATGAATTTCTCACAGTTAAATCAGTACGAATTAACATTGAAATAGATCTGTAGAATAGATTAGAGGTCTAAGTATATATAAAGATCTGATATATGATAAAGCTGTAAAAATCAGTTCAGAAAATATGGTTTATTTAATAAATGTCATTGACACAACTGACCATACTTCCAGAAGAAAATAATTGTAGACATCCTTCTCCACTATGTGCAAAAATAAATTTCAGTTACATTATTATTCTAAACATTCCAGATACAGAAGTTGTAGAGGCAGGATTTGAACCCAGGTCTGTCTCATGCTTGTGTGCTACATCTTTAATATTGACAGATGTTGTCCTGTTACATTCCCTGAAGGAGAGACGGGGAGAGAAATGTTTTCTGTTGCTCATCATTTATTTTTATAAATAATGCTTATAAATTGTCTAAATTGATAAGTGGATCCATGATTATTTTCTTAGAACCATTTCCTAGATGTGAAGTAGTTCAGTCAAAGGATACTCAGATTTTTGAAGGCTTTTGAAATGAATTTCCAAATTGCTCTTCAGAAACGCCACGCCAATTTAATGATTTGGCTCTTGTGTTGTATTCAATATCTTACTATTTTTCTATTCCTAGGCCATCATTTGTTATAGAGACGTACTTTTCCCCCATCTTCTTTTTATATTGGCAAGTTTTTAATTAACTTAGGGCTTCCTGTGAAATCTGGAGTTAATATTCTTTTATCCTATCATCTATTGCAGAGTAACATATCAATAAGGTCAGGAAGAAAATATCACTTCTTTGACCCCAAATATCTTCTCTAGCATTAATCAGAGACCTCTGTTATGATTCCGTCACGTAGAACAGCAGTAGTAGGGTTTCCTTTGCATAGTATCAATATATAAACCGTGTGGTGGCCAGAAGTCCCTCCTTCCTCGCACTGTCAGTGAATTACATCCCTGGTAGAGCTCGCTGCTGCACGATTTCTGTCACTCTCCATTATCTATTCAGTGGAAGTGCAGTATATTTCTGAACTGTATAAAAACATGTGCTGTATTAAGACTTATTCCTGTGTTTGGTTATCTTTCATGCACACACTTCTTTTTCATGGAATCTAGAATTTACACAGTTAATTCTGAAGGCCATGAAATGTGATTGCTATGAGTTCTGCTCTTCCTGTGTGGATGCATTCTCTTTGTGGAAGCCGCCACAGGGTTGATACAGTATTATTTATTTTTCTTCCGTACACTTTTTGTACCTTTTGTACGAAGTAATGACATCTCACCAATTATTTGGTGACATAAGAATTCCTTGTGTGTTGCCATTTTACTTAAAAATTTTAAATAATATATTGTGCTAAACATTGTCCCTTGTACTGAAGGAAAATAAAGTTCTTTTCAGAGCAGGGAGTTTTACGTCTTAACAGTATTCAATGTGAAATAGGATGGGGATGTGTCATCAATCACAGTGCAGACCAGGCTGAATTTAGAGCATTTGTGTCCTGTGATCAGAGTTACCGGGTCTCCTTGCAGGTAAGAGGGGGTTTTGGTTTTGGTTTTACTTTTTAGCACAGACTTAGATGGTTATACTATAAATAAGGTGAAAATTATAGGAATTGTTTAAGTTGACCCTAGAGAGTGACACTGACATCTTTCTGTAAATGGCTTTACTGACGCACATACAGGCACTGCTCTTTACTCTTGCCCTTCTTTTTACTGCAAATCATTTAATACGTGAGCGGAGATCTGAGTCATGACTCATTTTTCTTTGCATAGTCCGGTTGTTTCCTCCAGCCAGATTTAACCAGAAAGGAAAGAAATCCTATTTTGGTGCATGCAACACTGAAATAGAACAATGCAGCTTCATTACAGTCTCCTTAAATCTGCATCTAAAACATATATTTAGATATATGAAGTATATATGTTTATTAAACATCAGCACAATGATATTGATATTTGTAAAGTCAAGGAGAATTTTTAGCTTTACATATATATATATATATATACACATTCATACGTATATATCTCAATATATTTATATATTTTATATACCTCAACATGTATGAATATCTTAGTATATCTGCATGTATATTGAGATAACACAAATAACAAATGATTTATCAAGGGGGTTACAAATTTTAGGTATCTTGTGATGTTTAAATAAACTCACAGTATTTCAGTTCCTGGAATTTTTTTTAACCTTCACATTTTAGTGATTTGCACTTTCTTCCCTTTTCTCAAGTACTCTTCAGATGAATTAATACACTCAAAATCAAAGTATTATGGCAAAGTGAAAAGGATGGGTATTGCACACATTACCAGGGATTAGATCAGAGTAGTCCCGGCGACCACTTAAAGCGTCTCATCTCCCCTCTACCTTTAAAACCTCCCCTTAGTTATTATTGGATACTTATCGTTATTCCTTCTCTGATTTTATTGGAATAGTATAAATTGGAATACTTCTTTGCCTGTCTATCATATATTAGTTTGGTTTTTCTCCATCCTTAATACTTGATGCAGGACTCCTAAAAGTGGACTTTTAGGACATGTAGAAAACAAGGCAGGAATTTTCTTGTGCTGATTATATCCACTTGACAGATGTACTCTGAAACTTTCTTGTACTCATTAAAATATGAAGTAAAATTTGAAACGCTTTGTGTGATATATTAGTGCTGTGACAAATGATAGCTTAAGAGGGAAAATATTTCTCATAAGAACTCTCGTCATATTTCCTTCTATCTTCATGTTTTGGTATTTCTAGGAAATGTTTTCCTCTATTAAAGATAAGTACTTATAATTTTTTTGCAGTACTGCTCTGGAGCCTAGTTGAAATGCACATATTAGCTTATTTTAAACCTTCCTTTATCATTTGTGATTGTTAAAAGAAGTAAAGGTTAAAATGTGTAAGGGTTGGGTAAACTCAGCCAGCTTTTGATACTATTTTTTAGCAGGATAGCAAGATAGAACAACCTATTTAAGGGCCTCACCTACTTTTAAATCATGCACACTAAATTTTCTTTTTTTTAATTTGTTTAAAAATCTTTTTCCTTTTTATTCTTTTGCATTTTATTAATGTTTATTGTAATGGTAGTTTGCCAGGAGTAGATGTTTTTAGGGGGTACAATCCAGTCAATAAAAAAAACACATCTGTGTTTATAATGCAATATTTATTAATATAGGTCATATTCTTTTAATATATCAGTACCTGATGGGTATGTGAATTATTTAAAATGAGCATCTGTGTACTATTTTATGGTATTTGAAATAAAATGAATTTTTAATGTTCCTATGTAATAAGATCTGCTAAGATTATTCCGGTAAAAGTTTTCAAATCCATATGGGGAATCAGCCGCAGTGTTTCTCCCTCACTTTGTAGCAAAGCGTAAAGTTGGACCCAACCTTCAGTGATGTTTTCCTGCTTTAAGATGGGCTAATTATGTATATATTTATACACTATTACGTTAATAATTTTTGAGTCAGTTAAGCTTCAAGCTTGCTTGCCTGCCTTTTCAGTCTTTTTTTTTTTTGTGGAATTAAAGCTCTCCAAAAATAAAAACAGAAATAGCAGTTTAGCTGATCTCACTTTGCCCCTGAATTTAGTAGTTTTATATAACAGACAACCTTAAAGGTTTTCTTAAAGAAAATTTTTCTCAAGGGAATTATTTAGACCTAGAAATGCTGATTCATGTTATCAATCTTTAAAAAACTATTAACTGTAATCGAGAGCATTAAGTGCTGGTTTCACTGAGGTTTCAGTTTGGCACAGCTGCTAAACGTGAGGTCTTGCCCTTTTGGACCCTCTGCTTGCTGAAGTCATGGTCCCAAGCCTTCAGCTGATGTCTGTTGAAGGAATGCTCACTGAGCAACTCCATCCTCCAGAGGCTGCTAGCTTTTTACCTACCTATGCTCCCCGTACATCAAGGCTGACGTAGTCCAAAAGGAAGGCAGAATTTGCTACTATGTTAGTTTGTGGTACCTATTTTTACGTTGGAAGAAATTATTTTCATTTGGGTGGATCACACTGTAGAGAGCTCCTTGCAGTGAAGTGGATTCCGAGCAATGTTTCTGAGCTGGACTAGCCACAGAGAAGGATCTTACCTTACTCATGGCTGTGAATCGTGTTAAGCCATTTATCTTAGCTGTCATGCAGTTTGCTAATTAAGTCGTTCTAGGGGTTAAGGGAAGTGAAAGATTTTGAAATAATCATCACATTCTCAGAACAAAGCAGCAGCGGTTAGTGCTCTTGCCCAGTCATTTTATTCTGACATCTCATAAACCCGGAAATGAAAGATAAGTTTGGATCTTATTGTTGTATTCATCATCTTCCTCACTTTATCTGAAGAATGTGCAGAAGATATTTAAATAAGAAGTGATAAAGTATAGATCTAGGTTAGTTATTTAAAAACTTTTACCTTGCAAATGAAAACCTGTTAATTGTAGAACACTTAGAAAATACAGAGAAATATAAAAGAAGGAAATTTAAAAATACCCATGATCCTACCATCTAGAGGTATAATTATTTAATGGATTTCATTCTTGGCCTTTCTATTCATATCTTTTCACAAAATTTAATTATTGCTTTATATTTTGTGACATTTTCTGAACGCTTCTTTCATAGAAGGCGGTGAGCTGAGAGCTTTATGTGTGTTATCTATTTAATGTTCACCAGACTATGAGACAGTTAGTTTTTAGGAATGAGTCTGAGACTTAGAGAGATTTTACTCAATGTCAAAAAATTGGAAATTTGAGATTCCCAGTCTGTACAAGATGGCACAGATCTGTTTCTCCCTCCTCCTCCCCACTAAGTACAACTATAAACCTTAGAACTAGTGCAAGAGGCCAAAAAGGAGAACTCTGAAAGGTGGTAAGAAGCAGGCCAGCTGGTTTGGGACCTCTGGAACGGAGGAACCGTATTCTGGTAGGACCTATTATTCATATGTTCCCCAGCCAATACAAGAGCCGGCGAGGCCTGGCGTCTTCTGACTCCCCACACTAGCAACATAAGCAGCTCCAGTAGGCCCTTTCCCTCCCTGGATCAAACAGGAGCAAGTCCGGCATCAGCAGCAAGCGGGATCAGTAGAAGCCCCGCCAACAGTTATCGGCCGGGGTGTGCCCTCTCCTTCCCTGACGGGGCTGAGAGGTGCCTGGGCATTTAGTAGTCCCTGCTGCAGGCATCCTGCCACAACAAATGGCCCAGCCAAGTAGCTCCTTTGTCACTGTGGGTCTGAGACTACCCTCCCCTGTCCAGAGACACAAGGTAGCCAGGACACAGGTAAGGGGGATCCTGCCACAGTAAGTGCTAGGCCTGGGAAGCCCCTTCCAGCCTGTAGGCATTCTCCCTCTTCCACTGAGAGACAGCAGACAGCCATACTTGGGGAAACCCCTTCCATCCTCTCAGCACCACTGGGAGCCTCACTGGCACCAGATAAATGAAGCAGACCAAAAGAACCCTGCAAAGCCTCTGAAAATTAGACTGTCATTGAAGCCACAGCACATAAAGGTAGACCGTGACCTGTATGCTGAACCTAGACAGGGTGACTGCCTAGAGAGAAGATCAGTAAGGGTATAGAAAGGCTGGACAACACAATCAGCCAATGACCTGATTGGCATTTCTAGAACATGCCACCCAACAGTGACAGAATGCAGACTTCTCAAGAGTTCACAGGACATTTGCCAGGATGGGAGACATCCCATGTCTTAGAGCAGACCTCAGCACGTTTAAAACAATTGAACTCATGCAGAGTGTGTTCTCTGACCACAGTGGAGTAAGACAAGGACTCAATAGCAGAAAGACAACAGGAAAACCTCCAGGCAGGTGAAAATGAGACAGCACACTTCTAAGCAATATGTGGATCAAAGACATCTTAGAGGAAATAATAATGTGTAGAATTGAATGGAAATGAAAACAAACTATGTAGGATGCAGCTAATGCAGTTCTGAGAGGGAAGTGTACAGCCCTAAATTTTACATCAAAAATGAAGAAGGGTCTCAAATCAGTAACCTAAGTTCCTACCTCAAGATATTAGAAAAAGAAGAGGAAAAAACCCCTGAAAGCCAGCAGAAAAAAGAAACATTAAAGAGCAGAAGTCAATGAAATTGAAAATAGGAAAATAATAGAGAAAATCAGTAAAGCAAGAAGCTGGTTCTTTGTTAAAAAAAAAAAAGAAAATTGATAAACCATTAGCAAGACTGAGAAAGAAACAAAGACACAAATCACTAATGTCAGGAATGAAATGGGATAACACTACAGATCCTGAAGCCATTAAAAGATGTAAAGGACAACTTTATGCTCATACATTTGCCAACTAAGAAGAAATGGACCAATTTGTCAAAAACTACAAACTACCAAAACTCAATCAAGATGAAGTAGGTAATTTGAAGAGTTTTATAACCATTAAGGAAATTTGATGCAGGGTAGTGGTTGTGGTTACAAAAGGGCAACACCAGGGATCTGTGTGGTGACGGAAATATTCAGTATATTGGCTGTAGTGATGGACACACGAACCTACATATGTGCTGAAATTGTAGAATTACACACACACACACAAGAACAGGTTAAACTGGGGAAATCTGAGAAAGAACAGTGGATTATATCCATGTCAAATCCTGGTCCCAATATTCTATAGTTTTGGAAAATATTACTGTTGCAGAAAACTGAGTGAAAGGTACTAAAAATCTCTATAATTTCTTACAAATGTGTGTGAATGTATAATTATCTCAATATAATTTTCAATTGAAAAAAAAGCTAAGAACTTGTTACTTTGAGTTGACCCCTGGCAGTGTAATTCCAGAACATGTGCCCCCAGTGACACATTTACACTGCCACGTGATTTGAGACATTGCATTACTAGAAGTTTTATGCAATCACATGGATTCATACTATGTGTAAATTTAAAAACGTGTGTGTAGATGTATATAGGTATTTGCATATATATCTTTATCTTTACTAGCAATGGTTAATACTAGATAACGTAGTGGGGTTTTTTTTCTATCACATAGTTTGAAAATTCCATTCAGTATTGGCAGCTGTAGTCACCAAAGACTCTTTAAGTTCCAAGTGGCATAAATTTGACATGACCTGTTAGGCAGAAACAGTTGAAATTGCCAATATGGTTGTCAAATTAGACAATTTTGATTTACAGAAATGGCAGTTTCATATGGTTCAAAGAAATTGCTGGAGCACAGAGGATTTCTTGGAAGGATCTTGTAGGTAATAGGATCACAGGAATTGTGGAGGGGACAAGAGAGCTCTGGGGGTCTCTGAGACTGGAACCTGGGACACAGTCTCTTTACCCATTTCTTATCTTTTCTTCTTAAATATTGGATTCTCTATACCGCCTGCAGTGGGATCATTGGTAGCCTCTAGGGTCTTATCCTAACTCCTTCAGTCAGAAGGAAAGGGAACCTCCCTCTTTGAGGATTTCTTTGAAAAGATCCCAGGGAAGATTGAGATTAGCCTGGTTTGGGTGACATTCCCAGCTTTCTCCAGTCACTGGGGAAGGGGCAGTGATGGGCGAAGCAGCATGGGCAGCGTGGACCAGGAGATAGAGATTGTTGCTGTATGAAGGGGGTGGGAGAGGGGAGGGCACTTGAGGGGCAGCCCAGACATGACCACTGGGAACCAGGAGCTGCTGCAGTCCATGGCGGTAGTTATCAGGGCAAGATACCTAAATGGTAGTTAAATCGTGACTGTAAAAATAATTTTTAAAATATGCTTAATTGTAATAGCTTTTGGGTTCAGTAGACATTTCCCCTTCTGTTAATGACAAACCAATCTATATTAGGGATTATCCAAAAAAATTTTTTTTTTTTGCGGTACACGGGCCTCTCACTGTTGTTTCCTCTCCTGTTGCGGAGCACAGGCTCCGGATGCGCAGGCTTAGCGGCCATGGCTCACGGGCCCAGCTGCTCCGTGGCATGTGGGATCTCGGACCGGGGCATGAACCTGTGTCCCCTGCATTGGCAGGCGGACTCTCAACCACTGCACCACCAGGGAAGCCCTATCAAAAATATTTTTAAAGTAGCATTTAAACAAGGAATATTGGTATGTTTTTAATATGCATTTTATTACGCAAATGTATATTCCACTCTAAATTCATATAATCACTTTTTCCTACTGTACTTGAAGTCACACATCTAAGATTGTTTGAAAGCAGGCTGTTGACTAATGGGTATGAGAAGCAACAGCTGAATGTTTAAAATTTTCCTGATACATACAGGATGTATGTTTTTGAAAACTTAAGAATGAAAATAGAAAGCATGCCCTCTCCAACTGAAGGCGTTTTCTTTGAAGCTTTCAGTCTGTAATTGAGATGCTGAACCTAACTATGATATATAAATAGTTATTTTTAGTAATATTACAAAAGTCAAATGTGTACTTGGAAACAAAACCCCAAACAGTACAGAATAATGACTCTTGCAGGGATAATTTACTATTACGAAGTCTGACTTTATAACTCATCAGCATAGGAAGCATCAATTTGAACAATGCTGTTGTCTCCTTTGTAAAATGGTGGTGGACAGTCTTCTTGTCCACTCTGTTATCCAGTATGGCTTACCTGAAGACCCATGTGAACCCCGCTTCAGTCCATTTCCAGGAAAAATATTTTCTCTGCCAGTGAATTTTTGTGTTTCTTTTGCCAGAAAACGAAAAGATACATGATTTAAGTTTTTCTTTAGTGCCAGGACACTTAGGGGACCGATTTAGTGCCCAGATGTAGTAATCGGCATCCTCAGATGTAAGTCATTTGTACTCCATTCTGATTCATTTCTAAGTGTCTTGCAATAGCTTTTACTTTATCTGTCTGAAGCCCTGTTGTAAAAGAAGTGTCGATTCAATTTACCTGCATATCTGCTTACAGTTTCTAAACTATTTTCACAATCATAAATATTTGAACCTCCAAAATAACCCTGCATAGTTTAAATAGAGATGACACTGTGTTTTCCTTTAAAAACTCAACCAAAACAAAAACAAGCACAGATGAACTTAGTATCAACATAGACTATAGACTTCACAAGGGCAGGGACTCTTGCCTTTGCTGCTGTATCCCTAGTTCCCAGTATAGTTCTTGGCACTCAATAAATGTTTCAAGATGATTGATGTTGAATAAACTTAAAAACTACTGAGCTCCTCAGAACTTGAAAGAACACAGAAAAACCTGTATTGGCAGAAGAGAGAAATGCACAGCCCCAGGGGACCAGAACGTAGCTCACAACAACCTGTCACGAGTACATTTCTTTGAAGTCTGGTGTTTTATCTTGAAAACTCATACACATTTAAAACTCTACTTCATGTTAGGAATGTTTGCTCTGTTGCAAAAATTATTTTAAATGTTATCTATCATAAAATAATATCATGCTTCTGGAAAATGCACTGTGTGTGTCCGAATACCCCTAACTAACACATCTCTGTTGCTTTTGAGAAATACAAATGTCCAATTAATTACATTCTGTTTGAGCACTGTCTGTATGCAGATGACATTCAAATGTATGTCTTTTGTCTTTACCCCTCAGTTCATCTTAGTTAATGGCAACTGTCTTTCCAGTTCATTGGACAAAAAAATTGTTGAGTCATCCATGACTTGCTTCTTTCTCTCACCGTCTACATCCAGTCTATTTGGAATTACTTTTGTCTCTGCCTTGAGTCTATATTCTGAATTAGAGCACTTGTAACCACCCCTACTACTACCGTCATCTGGCACCATTATCTCTTAAATTAATTGAACAAGGAATCCATTAGACTGAAGTGACTCTAATGCTGGTGGCCTTTGTAAGCAAACTAAAACCTAAGCTTGTAAATGCCTCAAGGTTACAAAATCAAAACACTAAGGACAGCTGATCACAACCAACCAGCTTGGCTTTACTGTAGCCAATCAAATGATTTCCTTTGCTTCCACACTTTCTCTATATAAGTTTTTACCCTGGCTCCTTTGGGGTGGCGTGCTTCTAACCACTTCCTGTTTGGGCTGCCTGATTCAAATTGATTTTTGCTCAAATAAACTCTTAACCTTTTAAATATTGGCTCAGTTTGTCTTAGCATCTCTCACCTGGGTTTGTGCAGGAGCCTTGTAACTGGTCTTGCCATGTCTACCCCCCCAGCTCCCTGCCTGCCTTTCCGCCCAGTGTCCATATGGGAACCGCGTGACCCTATAAACACACAGGTCAGGTCATGGCCACACTTGACACATCACTCTCCGGTGGCCGCCCCCTGTCTGGAGTGACCTGCACACCCCTCTGTAACCTCCCTCCTACAGCCTCCCATCCTCCTGGCTCTCTGCCTAAGCCAGTCTGGCCTCCTTGCTGTTCCTCCAGCGTGCCTGAGCTAGTGCTTCTTCAAGGCTTTGCAGTTGCTTTCCCTCTGCCGGACCAGCTCTCCCCCAGATATCCAGATGGCTGGCTCCTGCTTCTCAGTTAGGTCTGTACTCAGAAGTCACATTTGCAGTGAGGTCATCCCATCCATCCTATCTAAAATTTCACACCTACCACGAAGCATATCCCCCTTTCCCACTTTATTTTTTTTATACTTATCATATCAGCATACTATATATATTTTACATGATGAAGGTACTTATTATCTCTTCTTCCCTCTGCTTCCCTCCCCTGCAAAATACAGCCCTGGACTGTAAACTTGGTGAGGGTAGGGTAAGATGGTACCTGCTACATAGAACAGGCAAGCCAGGAAATCTTCATTTAATCCTGATGTGTCTCCAGAGTTAGCAGAATGCGCCCTTTGAACTCTGTCTTGCTCATTTCTTGAGTCAGATCCCTAGCACTCAGCCTCAGAGTCTAAGGCCTGCATCATGTCTTCAGGATAGTAGGCCGGCTTTGGGTCAGAAATGCTTCCGAGCCAGCTGTCTCAGTGTCTGTGCTTGCTGCTTCCTTCAGGCATCAGGGACAGAGCTTCTAGTGGAGAAAGGAAAGACGCTGTCTCCTTTCTGCTCACTTCTTTATTCCCACATGCATATCCCAGTGCGGTTCTATATGTTAGAAACAGTAAGCACGGTTGTGGAAGCTGGAAGTCCCCGAGAGGATAAACATTCTCCTGATGACGTGTTTCCTAGAGAGACTTGCTCATCAGGATGTGTATGTGTTTTCCTAAATGGTAGTTATTGGTCAGACATAATGTCCAGCACATAGTAAGTGCTCAGTACATCATTTATATATCAACACAGGGCCCCTAAATGTGAATTTGATGATTTTAGTTTGTCCCTCTATAGCTGACACGTGGTCTTCACATATTTACATTCTGAAGCTCCAGGAGATATTATCAGAGGCCAGGCTACAAACAGCATGTTTCCTTCCAGAATGCACTGTTTCTAACAAGCAAACTAAATAGGTTTTTCTGAATATGGATATAAACAAGATTCATTGTAGGGCTGGCCTTGCACTGGGAACTTATTTTTATAAGGAACCTGTAAGTTATGAATATTTCACTCTCTTTTCAAAGTTTTCTTCTTAAATTCACATTTGCTTTCATTTTCTTGTTAAAATGGATTGAGAAAGATTAATTTTAACAAAAAATGCCCGTGGGGGGAAATACAGAGAAAATATGCAGTCATAATAAATATTTTAGGTCTCTTTTACCAACCCGCGGCTACGTTTGTGTAGTTGATCTAGGACAGAAAGCAATGCCATGTCTCTACGATATGCTGCCTCAGAGCCAGCGTTCACCTGGGGAATATAATTTTATGTTTGGGAAGCTGCATAGTGCCCTAGTGAAAAATGATTCCAAGTGCGAGGCGGATCCTATCGCCCAGGATTTCAGACCATCGTGTAAAGTTTCCAAAAATAACTTGCCATTATCAGCCTTGACCCTTACCTTTAAAATAACATTTTCTGTTTGTTCAAGTAAAACACGCTCATTGTAGAAAATACTTCGGCATAACCTTCTTTGGGTTTGACATCCAAGAAGCGGTGTATGGGCTTTTAGTGCCAGCCGAAGGGTAAACTAGCACAGAGACTCAGGGAAATCCCGGTGCTGAGAACTAACTAACAACAGAACGTGAGGACCCCCTCGCGGAGATGGAAGGCTGCCTGAACTTTTGTGTAGCTGGGGAGCCTGTGACTGCAGCCTGTGCGGGAGGCAGCCGGAGGTGTCATGGAGGAAAGCTTTCTTAGCTATTCTTTCTAACTGGGGTAAAATATACATAACATAACATTTACCATTTTAACTGTTTTTCAGTGTACGGTTCAGTGGCATTAAGTACATTCACGGTAAGTTTTGCTTTCACCTTTCCCACTGCCTTGAATTATACCTTCAGCTGTACAAGGCCTTATAAAACTTTCCATATGAAGACCCACATTGAAATATTTTGGGAGGAGTATCTGAATATGTGGGGTAACAAACACATGAGCAGCTCCAAGAGATAAGGGAAGTGAGGAGGAATCAGATGCCCTGGAGAGTTTATTGAAGCTGTAAATGACAAAAAATAATATAATTTAATAGTGAGTCGGATATGCTTTGTTCAAGGAAAGACAGTCCTTGGACTCAGGGAGTACAGTGCCTCACAAGCAGGGGAGCATGGTTCCTGAGGGGTACAGGGTAAGAACGAGGTCTTATGGAGTGTTAGAGGCAGCAGAACAGAAAGAGGACAGCTGGCTAGGAGGCTGGAGAGTTCCTGGTAAGGCTAGCAGGCCCTGTTTTCTAGGGTCAGGTGAGCTAGCCAAACTGAGTTGGAGGACTGTGCTGGGTGTGTGTCAGGTTCCTTGACAGGTGTTTCCTGTAAGTGCAGGCTGATTTACGTTTTGATTTGTGACGTGGGCTGGACCAAAGTGAAGGACCAAAATAAAAAGACAGAGAAACAGGCAAAATAACCCAAATTCTAGACATTATCTGCATTATTTGATTGAGAGGAAACCAAAGGGACTTGACAGTAGGGTTAGATAAACATAAGAATGGACCTTAAAAGCAGCCACTGTGCATACAGAAAACAGAAGGTGGTGCAGCTTTTAAACCAGCAGAAGAAAACTTGATTTTCCTAATCAGAAATAGGAAAGGGAGGTGGGATGGGGGAAGAAGACAAAAAGAAAGTACATTAAGTGGGAAATGTGATAAAAGTGATCAGAGTCTAATATGACATTAATCACAATATATATTACTGGCTTATTCATTATAAAGAGAAATCCTTAGACTGAATAGAAAAACAAGATGCAAAAATGAGTTATCTACGAGAAACATACTTCAAAAAAAAGGCAGAGAAAGGTTGAAAATGAAAGGATAGAAAAGAGGTATACTACACAAATATGATCCAAGAGAAAGTAGCAGTAACTTAAAGTAAATATAAGGGAGAAAGGAATGTTATATACTGATAAAAGGAGCATTGGAAAGTCAAGACTACAAGAAGGTATAATCATCAAAAACATAGGTATCTAACAATACAGTCTGAAAATATACCAAGCAGAAATTGACAACTGCTGAGAGAGAGAGAGAAAATCAACAATTGTATTTGAAGATTTTTAACACACTGCTGTCAGAAACTTAAATCCTCAAGTTAAAAAATAAGCAGACATGGAGAAGTCCTGAACAACGCAATTAATAGGCTTGAGCTATTAGAAATATGCCTAAAGCTGTATGCCTAACAGAGAAATGTGATTTTTTTGTGTGGGGGGGCTCATGTGGAATGGGTATATATTATGCTATAAAGGAAGCTCAATAATTTCCAAGAATGGAAGTGATACAAATTAGGTTCCCTGAATATGTGCAGTGTAACAAGAAATTACTCACAGAATGATAGCCCTCCCCCCAATAAAAAAATCCCTTATGATTACAAATTAAACAGCATATTTCTAAATAACCCTTGGGTTAAAAAGGAAATAAAAACAAAATTACGGTATATTTAGAATTGAAAGGTAGTGAAAACATTAAATGTCAGAATTGTGGGCTATAGTTCAAGCCGTGCTTAAAGGGATTTTATAGTCTTAAATACCTTTATCAGTAAACAAGAATGGTTAAAAAATAAGTGAGCCAAGCATTCAACTCAAAAGTTGGTATAAAAAAAAAAGAAAAACAAAGTTCAGGGAAACTAGAAGGAAGGAAGTAAAGTACTGAAGGCAATAAAATACAGAACAATGATAATAATAAATGATAGAGAAGGTTAAGAAAATCCAAAAATGGATCTTTGAAAGATAGACCTCTAAGAGACTAAACATGAAGAAAATAAAATGCAAACAGAAGATTAGGCTATAGACCAAAGACATTTTCAGATGAAAAAAGTATTGGAACAAATATATGCTAATAAATTTGGAGGGGGGAAATTAAATTAAATTGATAAATTTTCAGAAAAAATATAAAAGGTCAAAGTTGTCATGAGAAGAAATAGAGAACATGGTTTGACCAATGTATGATTAAAGCAGGCAAGGAAATAGTAGTCAAAGGCCTTTTCTCCCACAATCTCTAGGGGAAGTTTTATAGGTGATTTCTGTTAAACTGTTAAGAAACAGTCCCTTTTTCTCAGTTGTCTCAGAAACTAGAAGGTAAAGAAAAAAATGCTCAGCTCATTTTATGAAGCTACTGTAATCATTATCAGAAAATCTGTGCATGTAATACTGCACATTTAAAAGAATGGAGGAAAAAAATACTATCTCAGTGCAGCAAAAACATTTGATAAATTTCAACACCTATTTATGATTTTAAAAACACATGCACGTAACAAATTAGTAACGAAAGGGAACTTCTTTAAGGTTACATACCAAAAACTATATCAAAGATTGCACTTAATGAAGAAATATTAGATGCGTTCCCTCTGATACTGGGAACAGGACAAATATACTGCTGTAAGTTACAGTTTAGTGTAGGAAATAATGTGTGGTTCCAGGTTGTCAAGTGGAAGGAGAGGTAGTATTCTGGGTCAGATACCTAAAAAGTTGCTGGAAGGGCTCGGAGGAGCAGGTTTGGGGGAAGGAGTTCAAGATCACATCACTGCATTTACACTCAAAGGACAGAGGACAGGAAGGTCCTGCTGCTACCACCGCGGCCACTGTCATTACATTTGCTCTTGTGCGAGTGTGGGGAATGGGTTGAGGAGGGAATCCGTACATAAATCAACCCATACATATAAACGGTGGTTATATGATACTCCCTTCATGAATGGGGTACAATTTGTGAAAGCTGCCCCTTATTGTTAGGTATTTAGATTGTCTTAGGGTTTTAAAAAAGCAGTGTAATGAGCATCGTTGCAAATACTTATCTGGTCGCACTTGAGGTTATCTACTTAGAAAGAACAGTGCTCTGGCATTTACAGACTGTAACCTCAGCCAAGATATTTCTCCCCTTTGCCTTCCTTTCCTCATGGGTTATTGTGAGACCTGTAACAGGATTAGAAGAGTGTCTGACACATAATAAATGCTTGGTAAATGGTAGCTTATTACCATGGCGTTATTCCTAGAAGCACTGGATTAATTGGTGTTAACTTTTTTTTTTTAAGACTCATCATTCATTTGTTCATTCAATAAATATTTATTAAGTGCCCACAATATGTCTTGGTACTTAGACAAAAGTGGAACTAAATTACCACAGTAACAACAAATATAAATAAAATATAGCATATGTTACATGGTAATAAGTGTCACAGATGACGATAAAGCTGTGGTTGGTTCTCATGGTGCTCTGATTCACGTGTGCTCAGCACTTGGGTCATGTACTCATCACTTCATTCTTCATTTTGTCATTCCACAAGTATCAGCAAGAGATGGTAACCCCCTGAGGTTTTCCTCTTATTCATCATTGTTTCCTAGTCAAGGTGGGGGTTCAAATGCTTGGCCACCTGCCACCTGTATCACATCCTCCAGGGTTCTCAAGAGGGTAAGAGATTTGCTGTTGGAACCAGTGTCATAAATGGCAGCATATGGGCCATTTATTTACTATGTTAATCTTTGCTAGTCAGCGACTTTAGACAGCTCTGATAGACCATTCCTAATTTCTGGCTTCTTTCCAGAAGGAAGTGCATTCCTTCGTGGTGCTTCCATAACTCTTTGTAGCTCTGTTAAAGGGATAATCAGCATTCTTCTTTGTATGTAGTGTAGGTATTTTTTCCCTCACTAGATTTCAGATTCTTCTGGTCAGGGACTATGGGTGGTTCATCACTGAATCCCTCAAGTGGTTAACATTCAAGGAGTTTTTGTTGAATTGAATTTTGACCTTCTCCCTCGGTATCCTTTGGACTTCGTTATGGTAAATGTTCAGCATGTCCCCCAAGGTTATTCATTACCACATTCCAAAGGACCTCAGAAATGATTTGCACCGACAGTTTACGATAAAGAGCAGACCCTTGGCAGACAGAGCCTTTATGATTTATGACTCCACCTCTGGTGACATATAGATGTGGCCTTTGGCAGGCTCCCTGAAAAGAAATGATTTTTTTCCTAAATTTACCTCATCTTGGAGTATCTTTGATGCATACTGTTGGTCACCAGGACCCTTCAAACACCATATTCCAACAGGTTTTGCTTCTGCATAGGAGCATATATCCATTTTATGTTGTTAATAAAATAGAAAATATTTTCCCAAAGAAATTATAGACAGGGCTTCCCTGGTGGCACAGCGGTTAAGAATCTGCCTGCCAATGCAGGGGACATGATTTCGAGCCCTGGTGCGGGAAGATCCCACATGCCGCAGAGCAGCTAAGTCCGTGTGCCACAACTACTGAACCTGCACTCTAGAGCCTGCGAGCCACAACTGCTGAGCCCACGTGCCACAACTACTGAAGCCCATGCGCCTAGAGCCTGTGCTCCGCAGCAAGAGAGGCCGCAACAGTGAGAGACCAGCGCACCACTATGAAGAGTGGCCCCCGCTCGCCGCAACTAGGGAAAGCCCTCGCACAGAAACAAAGACCCAACACGGCCAAAAATAATAAATAAATTTATTTATTAAAAAAAAAAGAAATTATAGACAAATTGATTTATTATCCTTTTTTCACTATACAAACATTTAGTTTAACTTCTCTAATTTATTACTGAATATTTTAGCCTGGCATATGTTTTTCCTAGTACACATTACTGTTGGCAGTTCTTTAGACCTTAATTTTCTTACTGGAAAAATTAATGTTTGTAGTTTTTTTTTTTTTTTGCTGTACGCGGGCCTCTCCCGTTGTGGAGCACAGGCTCCGGACGTGCAGGCTCAGCGGCCATGGCTCACGGGCCCAGCCGCTCCACGATATGTGGGATCTTCCCGGACCGGGGCACGAACCTGTGTCCCCTGCATCAGCAGGCAGACTCTCAACCACTGCGCCACCAGGGAAGCCCTAATGTTTGTATTTTTTATACTTATTTACTCATTTAAAATTTATATCTTGTTTAGTTCTAAAATGCATTTAAAGTTGGTGAAAAGGATACAGAGAGTACAAAAACAAATGTATCAGTTAGAAGCGAAGAAAAGTAGGCCCTTAGACTAGAGCCAGATGTGAGGCTGATAGAAGCACGCAGAGCCTGGGTCCTTCGCCATGACTGTGCCTGGTTTTAGTGATATGCTGTGTTGCAGCCAACAGGAAAAGGGAATTCTAGCCAGCTGCCTGGCTCCCAAGGCTCATCAGATAAAGCAAGCTCTTTGTTTCAAAGAAGCACAGATATTCAGGATGCTAGGACCAGAGGCTGTGTTCCTTGAGAAGCTGGAAGTGGAGGACACTGGGGCAACCTTTCAAAGCCTCGTGAAGAGTCCCAAGGGCATCCAGTGCAGCCTCTCTCCACGTGGGCAGTGAGGTCCCCCTGACACGGGAGCCAGGATGACGAGTGAAGGCTCTTCACTGGATGGTCTCAGGCCTGGCGGTTCTCGGAGATCCTCTGCTAGAGAGGCCAGGGTGCCTGTGCACCCAGGAATCATTGGCTTCTGCTTTGCGCTTATGGAAGGAAATTTCCCCTCTGTCAGCATGCATTACAAAGTTGTTATTTTTGGAGGAACAGTTTTACCTTAGACTTGTTAGGGTCTGTTCTGTTCCTTGTGCCATACAGTTGACTCTTGGTTTACTGTTTTAGTGGGAACTGTGTCCCTTCGTGCGTCTTACGTGCGCTATACCACCATCTTCCTTTGATGCTGCCTCCTTGGGGCTCAGAGTCCTTCTCTGCCTTTGGCCTTAGGACTATTATTTTCTTATCACTGTTTTCTTCACAATTCTAAATCATGGATAACAGCTTCATCATTTGAGAGAGGTGGGGACAGAAACCAATGGCTCTTCATCTTCTGTGTAGCACGAGCATCCAGTTGCTTTGGGAAAAGCCTTAGGCTGCTGCTTCCCTGTTTTGTTTTGTTTTCCCCCAGTATCACTTAATTAATGGTTCTGTTTCCCCAAACTACTCTCTGCCTCTCACTGGATGGCGAGGATTCCCATTTAATCCATCGCTCTTGTGAGGATCTCTCAAATTCTCTCTTATCTGGGGATAGTTCTTGTTTTCGAATGATGGTTTTATTTATAACGACACGGTCATTAACTTATGTCACAGTCACAGATGGCAGTGGCCTGGCCGTATCCTGCAGCATGGCATGCCGTGGCATGTGAGAGCAGTGTGATTTACTGCATCAGTGGGTCCCCAAAGGCATTTAAAGCTTTGCTCCACAAAATGCTGTATTTTAACTCAAATTAATGTTCTTTATTTTGTTCGGTGATTTTTGTTAATACATAAATGCTTAGAATTCATTATAATCACAGTTTGCTTGCTTTTCTTTCATGCTTCTTTAATCTATGGTGATTTATGTGTTTACCATCTGTAGTATGAATTTCTCTGTCAGAATATGTACTGAGATATTTGTACTTACAGTACACTCATTTGTTTTACATTTCCCCAGGGAGCTAATATATTTTTCTCAAATATATTTATTTAATGAAATTAGGATCTTCCCATTGAAATGTTTATTTTTAAAATTCCAGTTAAGTATTCTATGTTATGCAATTTAATTTAGAGTTGGATTATTGAAGTTGATTATTTACTTAAAAGTAATTTCTGGAGTATCTGTAACTCTCTGTCTCTGTATATAGATATATAAACTTATTTTAGATATTTTATATTACTGATCTACAAAATATTGGTTTTGATGGTATTGTTCTTATTCTAGGCTATCTTTGTTGTTAATGAGGTAGCTTTTTGTTTTAGAGTTTGTTATAAGGGAATTCCCAAATTCACATCTTTTAAAAAGTATTAGCTCATTAAGACCCCTTTTTAAAATCAGCTTTGAGGAGTGTCCGGAGCTCACTGAATACAGCATTCTTGGTAGTCAGAGAAAAGGGCCAAATTTTTAGCTTGGACAAGCAATTCCAGCATGAGTTATGAGGAAGTGTAAATTGACCTGTTTTCTTAATGTTGAGTTAAATCTGCTGTCTGCGTTTTTTAAAGCTAATCGGTAAACCTCTACCTACCCCTTAAAAAGTCATCATTCTCTCTTCTCATCCTATTATTCCCTCCTCTTACCCAAGTTACTCCCTTACTATTCTATTAGGAAAATCTTCAAAATCTACTTGTTGAACATCCAAGTACATAGGATTTACTGGCTAACTACCAATGCCTAACCATCAAAGAAAGGGCACTCGACCCATTAAATTAAACCTTTAGATCAGCAAGAAGTGACTGATTTTTTTTTATTCAATTCAACAACCATTTACTAGGTACTTACTATGTTCAAAATACTGTGGATAATAAGAGGACTAATAAGTCAGTAGTTTCTAATTTAAAGTAACTTTCATTCTTGCTTTTTTCTATTCCTTTGCTAGAACTTGTTGACCTAAAACAATAAAACAGCCACTTATTTTTACCAGCAAAATGGGTTCATTCAGGAACAGCGAAGAATTGCTATCAAGGACATGTGATCTCTGGGGAAGCACAGGCAATTCCAGAGACAGAGGAGAGGAACAGTCTTTTATAGAGGAGAAGGGGGAGTTGGGAGGGGCTGTTACAAACAAAAAGGCCATTGGAGGAAACTGGGAATTTTCATTGGCTGAGTTGTGACAGTCTCTCATTGGCAGGGCTGTTGCTGGGCAGGGAGAAATGCTTCCTTCTTCTTGCTGAGTGGTAAAGTAATAACCTTCTTCCTGTTGGAGATGCAAATGTACGTCTCTTCCTGTTGTTCTACATTTGATGTCGAGTAGTAGGGTGTGGCAGCTCTCCCTTATGGTCTCCTGACTCTAATTTAAATGAAGTTTTTGTTTATTAGGTTCTTTAATGGTATTTCATGTATTTTTGTTGTTTTGTTTTGTTTTGTTTTGTTTTTTTGCGGTACGCGGGCCTCTCACTGTCGTGGCCTCTCCCGTTGCGGAGCACAGGCTCCGGACGCGCAGGCCCAGCGGCCATGGCTCACGGGCCCAGCCGCTCCGCGGCATGTGGGATCCTCCCGGACCGGGGCACGAACCCGCGTCCCCTGCATCGGCAGGCGGACCCTCAACCACTGCGCCACCAGGGAAGCCCTCTTGTATTTTTGTAAAGAAGTTTTTTTAATGACAATCCTGGGCAAAAATGCCTCATTGGAGACGATGTGGAGCTTATTTGGGATTAGGACCCCAGACCCTCAGAGGGCAAGATTTTGGGCATAGTGGGTGGGCATCAAGACCTGGGCTTGGTGTAGACATCAGGTCTGACCGGACTGGAGTAATGTCTCCATATGCTCTATAAGGTGCATGGACCACTGAATGAGCATAGGAGAGACAGCTGGAATGTGCCAGAAAGTGCACAGATTAAATGAGACACACATATAAAGGGCCTAGCGCGCTGCCTCACAGCTCAATAAATGGCGGCTCCTATTATTATTCTGCTATTATTACTTTTAATTCTGATGACTATTCTTCGGTGAAGATAGACAGCCATTCATTAATGGCTGCTCATGGAGTGCCTGTTATGTGATAGGCACGGTACCAGGTAAAGAGGATTTCATTGCGAACTACACAGACCAGCTCATTGCCCCCGTAGAACTTGTAGTTCTGTGGGGGATTCAGAAGAGTGCACCGGCTAAACAGCATGTGTGATGGTGGCAAAATACACGGTGCCATTTGGAATGTGTTCTCCTGAAGAGGGGGTACAGGAAGAACTCCCACTGGAAGGGGTGTTTCAGCTGGAAGGTGGGTAGCAGTTGGCGAGAGGAGGAGGTGAGGGGAGCGCTGTTCCAGCAGAGGCAGCGTCCAGCGTGACCACCCAGAAGTGAGGGAGAGTACAGAGCACCCCCGGAACTCGTGTGCAGCCCAGGTCAGGGGCCAGGTGGGCCCTGCGCGGGCAGTGCCTCTAGCTTGCTCCGAAGGAGTCTGTACTTTATCCCAGAGCAGTGGGGGAGCTATAGATTAAATATTGCTGGGATCTGACAAAATGCTTAGAAAAACTTCTCTGGTCTCAAGGTGGAGAATGGTTTGGGCTGATGGAGGAGCTGCTGCAGAACCAGAGGCAGTGGCAGAACTAGGGCTGGAACTGGGCCTGGGGCTGACACTGAGCACCTGTGACCAGGAGGGGCAGAAGGATGCAGTTTGTCCCACAGGGGTGTGGACAGCGGGCAGAGTCAGGACTCAGAAGAGGCTGAGCAGAGGGCCCTTCTCGGTTGGGCTGGTCTTGGGCTTCTGTATACTCTTCAGCAGTGGGAAATGGGGTGGATCTGTTTGCTCGAGGGCCCAGGGAAGAACTGGCCTTAGGGAGCCAGTGTCACTGGACAACAGTAGGTCAGCTGTGCACTGCAGAACGGAGCAGTCGCTGGGCACAGCCCGGAAGAGGTGCAGTCACAGTGCGTCTTTCAGCCCCACCCAGCACCTGGTGAATGAGCGCTTCCTCCAGAGCCAGCCTTTGAATAGGAAGAACAATAATCACATGCTCCTCTCCCCCGGGGATGGTGCGTTATCGCGATTAGCTTAGGGCCAAAGGTAAACCACAAAACCAGAGGCTTTCTGGGAACTGCCTGTTGTTGCTGCGGCCACGAGCACTGTGATCTCTGCTCTTCCTTTTCTCTACGGCAGCCGGGCATCCTTCAAGCCCCTGCAATTCTTCCCGTTGGCCACTCCTTGTTCCAGTGCTCATTGAGAGGAAAAAGAGAGACAGAGAAGAAAGAAAGGAAAGGAGCAGAAACCTGAGTGTGTGACCAGGTCAAACCTAGTCACTGTGTTTTTTATCTTTTATTTTTTTCCTGACGGCTTCAGCAATTCTACATGCATTTATTGAATATTTACTAAAGACAGGCTGTATTTTAGGTGCCATTCTTTGCAGAGTTGGTGTTCTGAAGCTAGGGTGTGTTGCACGATTCCTAACAGTTTACTTTGAAGAGTGAACAGACTTGGCTTCACAGTGAGGGCTCAGCTGTCCTTCCAAAGCAGACTCTGTGGTCCCTGAATTGACCTGGTTTGTGAATTTCTGCCGTGAACTGTTGCCAGAACCTGGGTTTAAGGAACCGTGGGGCCAGTGTGCTGTTGCTGAGAGTAGATGAACCTGGGAAGGTTCCCGGCCTCCTCCCCACAGCCTTGACGCTCACCAGCGCTGGCTCCAGGGTCCTTCCACTTGCAAAGGGCGACCTCCATTCCCCTCCGTACCATCTCCCTCCACGCACACATTCCACGCAGCTAAAGCAGCTTATAAAGTCGTTAGTGCAACACAGTACTGCCTGGTTCCATGAAAATCAGAAGGAAGACATTTCACTTAAAGTTACGAAGCAGACCAATTACTCAACCAAATAAAGGAATAAAGAAGGAACATGTGACAAAAGGTGAAAGAAAGCTGGAAAGAAAGTCTCCTGAGATGAATAAGTTAGAGTTCTAGGACTGAGAAAAGAAGCAGTTACCAGGCTCGCGGATTAATAATGTGAAAGGCACTTTCTCTGGATTATAGAAAACGTCTGAGTGTGAGCTGTCGTGTTGGACCCACTTTATCTCCAAGTGCAGGAGAGTAATTTTCTGAGTTGCTCCTTCCAGCCCCCTCCAGGTTGTTTGAATTATCACTGCTTTACGCTCATGAGGAGCCCAGAAAACGCCCCCTTTGCCTCTCAGAAGACAAATCCTTAAGTTTGAGTTGACATCTGTCTTAGCTCTAGCTCCGTGACACAATACCGTAGATCGGGAGGCTCAAACAACACATTCCTCACAGTTCTGGAGGCTCGCAATCCAAAATCACTTTTCTGGCCAGTGTGGTTCCCAGGGAGAGTTCTCCTCCTGGCTTGCAGACGGTCACCTTCTCGCTGTGTCCTCACGTGGCGGGGAAAGAGAGAGAGCAGAGAAAGCACAGGCTCTCAGCGTCTCTCATGAGGACGCCGCTCTCACGACTTAACCTAATCATAATTACCGCCCAAAGGCCTCATCTCCAAATGCCATTGCATTGGGGGTTAGGGCTTCAACATACGAATTTTGGGGGGACAGAAACATTTAGTCCATAGCAACATCTCATTTAATATGTTTATTTAAGCTAAAAGAATACATTTTCTGGAGGGAAAAAACCCCACATAGGCTATAAATAGTGGTTTCAGCTGGCTTTTGATATTTCAAGATCAAGAAGAATCTAGAGACAAACAATGAAATTCCATTAAGTAGGAGCTTCAAAGGGACCGTCTTAGTAAAGGCAATAACTCTGTTTAGAGAAAATTTGGGGGATCATCTTATTAATAGCATTCAAACCCATCAAGCTTTCTTTGTTCTTTAAAGCTACGGGAATGAATTACAAACAAACTTCCCAGTCTATCATGTATCATTGAAACCCAAAGCACAATAGCATTGTCTTGTTACAAACCAGGAGGCTGTAAATCTATTATTTATTTTCTATTAAAGGTGCAGGCTCCAGAGCTAGGCCTGTGAATAGCCAAGGGAAATAGGAGATGGAGCCTTTCCTCTCTGCTCAGTTGTACCCCGTGTGACCCAGGTCAGCAGTGATTCAGTGTACCTGCTCTTATGAATGTGTTTGTTTACCTGGACCATGTTCAAAGGTAAAGAGAAAAGAAAGGGAAAAATGAGGAAAATCACAAATCTGACTTTACATTTCAGAAGAGAGTTAAAACTGTAATTAGAGACAGGTACCCTACCATTTCCAACTCTCAGCACAATTGTTTATCAAACCAGCTGTACTTTGGATCGCTCACAGGTCATCATGAACAAGGTAGAATGGTCATGCTGTGCTATTCAGGCTTCTCTTTTTATGTCCACCACCCCCAAGTAGGTAGGTTCTTGGGGTCACCACTGTTTACAGAGTAGGTGGTGTCCTGCCTCAGGTGAAGGCTTCTGAAATTACACCGGACACCTGGGGTCTGACTCTGAACTAGCTGGGGGCATCTGGAGCAGGTAGGCAGCCTGTTGCCCGGTTAGAGAAAGCCTGCGTCTTCCTTGGGGAACCAGTGAGCAAGTGCAGAAGACATCGAGCAGAGAATCCCCACTGGGCAGCCGGGTGGCAGTGGTGACAACGGGAGATCCCTGGTGTCTTAATATGGTGGCCTCTGAGGGAACTGATGCAGTTAATGAATACCATGCCCTCAGCTATCCAGCAGATAACTCCCTTACTTGGATACTAGGGTTGCACTGTAGTACAGCAGTCAGGATCTTTTAACTTGCTAGAAAAGAGCAAGTCGTAATCAATTCTACCAGTTTTCTCCCGTGTAGGAGACATGACTTACACCTGTATGAACTGTGCACGGTCACGTATGTGGCTGTGTTTTGTCTGCTTTAAGCCCATGTGAACAAACTAAAAACAGTGTTTCTTTATTGCCCCGGAAACTAGAGCTTCTACATTTTGTTCCTGATGCTTCCTTGATGCAGGCGGAAGGTGTGTACTTAAACTATATACGTAGCATCTGCAAAGCGGAAGTCAGCTGCTGTTTGTTGGGACTGTCTACACCTGCCTCTGGGGAAGCGCACATTAATTTCCCAGGTAGCTGGTGGGCATCTGTTTGCGTGTACCCGCTGCGGACGGACTTCCTCGTCTTTCCTTGGTGCCTTTGTAGCCACCTCCTGACTTGAGTCCTCGTGTCCAGTCCACCTCAGAGACGGGGCCGCGTGTCAGTGCCCCTGGGGACTGGCCTTGTGGGACGGTTTCACCCGCCCCTGAGCCCGTTCCACAGCAAGTCCAGAGGCTCCTGCGTCTGGAAACCTAGCTCCCCTGCAACACCCGCAGACCGGCTTGGCATTTCCCTTCCTTACGCTTCTCTACAAATCATCGTCTAGTCCTAGTAACAGTCACGGCAGTAATAACAGCTGCAAGGCTGGTGCCGTTACTTGCACATTTTACAGACAAGGAGGAGGAGGCTGGGAGAGAAGGGTGCCCAGCCCAGGGTCCCCAACCAGCAGGTCCTGGTGTCAGCCTGATCCAGGCCGTCTGACTGCAGAGCTCTTCGCTGAGGCACGGCACAGGCCCTTGGGCTCCTGGGGCTTGGTGTGCGGGGTAGGGCCCTTCATGCTCTCCCAGCTCCACACTGCAGCCACTCCCACCTCAAGTGTGACCTTCTGTGCGTCAGGTCCTCTCGGAGGTCTCCGTCTCTCTGCGTAGCCCCCACGGGAGTCTCTCATTCTCCTGCTATGTACTGATCTCTCTCTGTGTCAGACCCCGTGCTAAGAGCGTTCCATGTCTGTTGGGTTCAATTGAAATAAACTGAGCATTTCATTCTTGCAGCCGCAGGGAAAGCATATTCCCTATTTTACTAATGAGGGACCTGGCTCACATTAAATTTTCATTTGGTTGTATCGTCCCACAACCATGTTACAAGCTTCTTGAGGGCAGAGTCGGTAATTTCCTCATTTTCCGTGTTCCCAGGCGACCCCTAATATGTCCACACAACAAAGAGGTTTGTGGTGAGTGCCTTGATTAATTCAGTTTAAAGGAAATCTCAGGCTATAGAGAAATGATCAGAGGAAGAAAGAGCAAGAGAAGTGGTCAGATGGATCCTTTTGATTCACCTTATACCGACGAGGGAGGTGGTGAGGTGCCTTTCTTTTCCTTCCCCTCCCTTTTTCTTGGTTTCATCTTATTTTTTTTCCTGTAGTTTGCATTATTTTCCCCTAAAAGGGAGGCTTTATGAAAGTAGTATCAAGGCTAGTCCTTCCATTCTGGTCCTTGATCTGATTGTGCAGTAAAGGAAGCAGAGAGTTCCTTCCGTCTCTGGTAGGCCTTTAGCCGTGCCCAGCCCAGCCCTCCCTCCCATTTTTCCAGCGTCCTCTTTCTCATGTAGCTCTGTGGCCTGAGCGTGGCAAGGACTTTATTATCCAGGACCTCCGCCGCGCTGGGGAGGAAGACACACCTGGCAGGTCGCGGCAGGTAATAAGGGACTTGCAGGGGTAGTGGGTGTGCATTCAGGAATCCAGGAGCCTGAGGGAGACTTACTCCCGAGGTCCCGCTTCTGTTACTGAGGCCTAAGCAGGGCGAGGGGGTGGGAGTGGGGGATCAAAAGCATTTTGATAAAGAAACTCAAGTTGGAGGCTCTGGACAAATGGGTGTAAACGTTCTCCAAGCCTCTGGCTGTTGCTTGCATTTGGTCCCTGACCATAGCCATGTGGGCCATACATCAGCATGACTGTTCACAGCTCTCAGTCTAGTGAGGAGCGTCACTTACGCCTGAGGGTATGTAAACGTGGCAGTTCTCGCCGTCTGTCGGGGAGTAAGCTGCTTTCTCAGTGAACAAGTTTTCAGTTCATTATGTTACCATTTAGGAACTTTGCTCTTCTTGCACCAGATTGCTCTTAAAGGTGACTGATTCATAAAGGATATTTTACTTACCTTGAAATAAGATTCTGTTTAGAACAGTTTTAAAACGCAAGGAGAGTCGGCAGTCCCTTGCTAGAAGTACGCGAGGAGCTTAAAACACTGGAATCCACATCTGTATTTGTCTTTGAGAGGTTGTTTCTATCCAGTTTACGACACTTATTTCTGATTCATTCACTGAGTCGCTATTGTGTGCAAGACCCTCCACTTGGGGGTCTCAAGATACAGAAATGAATAACATACAACCGTTCTCTGGCCCTTGAACCTCTACACTTTGAAAGGGGAAATGAGTACTAAAATGAGAGGCGGAGAGTCCTAAGTGCCCTCTGAGAGGTATGCTTTGCAGAGGAAGGCACAGGTGGGAAGACCACATCTACCTGCAAGATCAGAGGAAATGGCACAGAGAAGGTGGCATCTGGGACAGCAGATTCATGCAGCAGGAGGTAGAAGGCGGGGCAGGCATTTCCGGGGGAGGGGCTGTTGAGGACAGAGGAAAGCATGGGGCCTGTGGAGCCCTGGGAAGTCTAGTCTGGTTGGAGTGAAGGTTAAATGCCAGCAGTCTATTAAGTAATACGCTGGAACCCTGGTTTGGGGTCAGGTACCGGCCATCCTTCACCGTCCCGGGAGGAACCAAATGGTGGTCTGAAGTGGTTGATGGTGGAGAAGTTTCTAAATTTTATAGAGCAAGAAAAGTAAATTGAGTTGAATAATTTTTCCAAAGGATGTTTTTTGAACGTAGTTTGGAGCGTTGTGAGGAAAAAAAGTTTCTGTGCTTTAATTAAGTTTGGGAAATAAGCAGGTCTTTATTATAAGATTGCTTAGTGCCTTCAATATGCTTTGTGACTTTCTGGATGGAGGATGTATTTTGTGCCATTTCAAACGTCTTGGACCATGAACCTGAGTGGGACACAAGCCAGGGGCACCTTGTTGGTTTCCCTTGGCTGCCTCCTCCTGTCTTCTGCCAGGAACTCCCTGCCCCCGCCGCGCCTGGCCCTCTGTCTGGGCTGCATTCTGATTCAGTTGCCCCTCCACTCCTGGCCTTGGGTAAAATGCTTCATGACAGTGTTCCTGATGGGGTGACCAAGGGGTGGGGGTGATGCAACCTGGACTTTCTGGGGGAGTTAGCTTCCCAAGAGGTTAATCTTGATCAATAGGCGTTGGGAGGGAGCTGGGCTGGTGGAGTTCCTGTCCTTTGTCTCTTCACAGTCTGTTCCATGGTATGCTTCTCCTGAGAACTTTTCAGAGAAGTCGCACGTACCCGGACATGTCTGCCAAGTGAGCTGGCGTCTTTGAGTCTGTGCCATCACAGCCTCTGGGGCGACCCAGTGCTTGACATCTCTCCTTGCCTCAGGTCTCTGTTTCTCTACGTCCTCTGACCTAGCTTGCACTGTGCAAATAAAATGTCAGCACTTAATTCTTGCCTCAGGCTCTTCTTTCTGGAGGACCTGGGCAAAGGCAGAATCCTGTTTCTGTTGCGCATTGGAGACCAGTGTTTCACAGGGCTCGCTTTGGGAAAACAGTGTGGTGGCTGCTTGGGCTGGGCTGGGCTGGGGCTCCAAGCACCAAGGATGAGCAGCCTTGCAGTCGTCTAGACCAACAGAGCGCAAGAAGGAGAGAGGAGGAGAGGATATGCCCAGCAGGTAGTTGACGAGGTAACTCAGAACTGGGACTAAAGGAGTCGGAGGAAAGGACTTGGGGGAGGTCTCTCAGAGACGATTAATGAAAAGATGGTGGTATAGACTGCATATGGGGGTGGGTGAGCAGAAGAAGGTGAGAGGTGGGACTGTTTGGGCATGGAAAGGGAGAGGATGAGACACTCTTGAGAGAGAGAGGATGACTGCAGAAGCAGGGGCGGGGTGTGGAGCCCCTGAGAACGCTGAAGAGCACGTGTCCTGACGACGGAGGGGACCAGGGCCCTGGACTCCGGGGGTCACACAGTGGTGGAATCACGGTTCCCGGCGGGTGCAGTGGGTGCTGCCAGGGGTGGCATTAAGCCTGGAAGTTGGGGAGTGGAGGGGAGGAGGATGGTAGCTAGAAGGTACATCTGGGTTGAGGAAAGGGAAGATAGATGAAATGGGGGAAAAAGCAAACTAAAAGCGAAACAGATTATAGCCACTTCTGCCTCTAAAGATGTGGTATAATTTTCGTCATTGGAGAAATCTGTTTTTCTCTACCTTTAGAGATTGGCGGCTCAGGGATTAGAGGGAAAACTGACGTTGCAGGGCCTCTGCCATTCCCTTGTTGCTAAAGGAAACAGTTTGTGGCTCTTTGTTTTAGAAGAAACAAGAAGGAACTTTTGGGTATGCACGTATGGGCTCCACAGCTGATTGGGTGGAAGAGAGCTGTATTGCTGTGCTAAAGAAAGTGGGGGGGATTGACTTTGCGGGTGGGACTGGCCTGGAAGAGAGGCCCGAGTAAAACGGAAGCGGAGTCGTTAGGGAGGGAGACGGCAGAGCCACTGCTCTGCTGCCCTAACCGTCAGTGACGTGTGCCATGCACAGGACACCTTGGGCCAGTGTCTTGGGCAGGATGGAGCAGGGAGAGGAGGAATTTAAGTCACACGGAGAAAAAAGGGCTACTTTCTACTGGGTCAGCACGCATCAGCACAAGAGCCCAGCTGGGGGCCAGCAGCTGTCAGCCGGAGCAAGTGTGCCCAGCTGATGTGACCTTGAGAGCCTGTCTCTTAGAGATTAGCAGCAAAATTGAGGAGGGATTTGGACTTCCCACAGTACGTGGGAGAGGACGGCAGAAGCACTTTGATTACAGTGTCCAAGGACAGAGTAACCTTAGCTGTCATCTGGATGTCATGGGGGATTCTTACTGTTTGTGTAGGCAGCGGGGAAGCACTCAGTGGAGGTGGCAGAGAGGGGCCATGGGCTGGAGAAGCTGCTGGACAGTCAGTGTGATAAGGGTTCCACGGGAGATGTGTTTTTTTAAAGCAATGAGGGTCCAAATAGGGTTAGCTGGCCTTGTGGCGAAGCAGTGGCATAACTGCTGGGTGTAGCAGAAGGAGGTGGAGGAGGAGGAGAGGGTGGGGGGCCCAGTGCAGAGATTTGGGGATTGGCGTGCTGGGCATGGACTGACGTTCCTTCAAGGGGGGATTCTTGGGCGTGTGTGAAATCATGTTGAAAGGGCTGGTTATGGGTCCAGACGCAATGGCTAATCCCTAACACACGCTCTGCTCGTGGACCTAGGTAAGAGGAAGTGATTGAGAATTTAAGTCAGACTGATGCCAAACTTAGAGAAGAAGGGAGGGAGCAGAGGAAGGAGATGACAAGGAATGGGTGTCAGAGGGGCTTTAGGGGGCGTGAGACTTTCAGCATTTGCTGCTCGTATTAGAACTCTTCATAGAAACAGAAACAATGGGATATAACAAGAGGAGAGAGAGAGAGAGAGAGAGAGACGTGAATACGGAGGCTGAGGAGTCCCACAGTGTGCCGTCTGCAGGCTGGAGGCCCAGGAAAGGGCCGATGGTGTCGATTCCAGCCTGAGTCTTAGGGCCTGAGAACTGTAGGAGTGCAGAGGACAGACGATCGATGTCCTGGCTCAGCAGACTGGCAGAGGGAGGCTGAATCCAACCTTCCTCCTCCTTTCTGTTCTATTCAGGCCCTCCATGGATTGGATGATCTCCACCCACAGCAAGAAAGGCCATCTTTACTCAGTCTGCCATTTCAAATGCTCATCTCTTCCCAAAAGACCCTCACAGACACACCCAGGAATAATGTTGAACCCCCTATCTGGGCATCCTTTGGCCCAGTCAAGTTGACACATGAAATTAACTGTCACATTCCTCCATGACCTTCCTTGGATGGTGACCTAGGTTTCCATGTGTGCACATCAGATCTCCACATTCCAGTTAGGAGTGAGCTCCTCCAGAGCAGGGTCCCTGTCTTCTCCTGTGTTCTCTGTAGCTGACACAGTGCTTTCCATGTACTAAATAGTCAATAAAAATGTGTTGGGTGGTTCATTGATCCAATAAACTTATGTCTATGCCAATGTAGAATTGCTCTTAAAAAGCTGTGGGTAAATCAGTTCTTTGTAAATTGAATCTTATTTCAAATGTACGAGGGATCTTCAGCATTTAAAGGAACCTTAAGTCAATTGTTAGGGATCCAGGCGTCCTTTACTCTGTCATTCTCGTTTTACAAATAAGGAAGCTGATTTGCAGAGAAATTAAGTGACTTGTCCCAATCTGATTTGCTGGCCAAATATAAGGTTCCTTCAAGCAAAGTATACCTGTTATTTAGGTAAAGAGAGACTCGGTGAAAAGTCCAACTATGGGATTTATAGCATTAGATTAATAACATCATATTTCCAGCAGTATTTATCTTTAGTCTGCAGATACTTAGTAGATTTGTTTAAGGTAAAACATTATTTCAGTAATACACTAATAAGTGAAGTCTGTATTGAACAGTTTTGTATTTTATGGCAGGTTAATTAGAAAAACAAAACAAAACAAAACAACCCACAGGAAAAGCTTCTATCCAAGAAAATTCACTTATAAAAGGCCCCTGACTCAAAGCACTGAGTTTTTCTTTGGTGACTTGTGTGAGGAGGTGGACGTGCTGGGCAGGTGCATGGCCTGGGTCATGAGCGTGTGTTCCTGGGTTCTCTGTTGAGGTGATGAAAGTCCTTGCAGCCATGACTTCATGCTAAGTGTGAGAAAGATGTTGAAAAAGGTTTAGTGCAACCTTTTGGACACCTCACTGATTGAATTATTCATTTAAAATTGATCAGGTTTTATCAACATCTGTGTTGCGTTGATTTAGTTTCTTCTTGCTGTGTTCTAGAATAAAGTAATTTACTAGATGAGAGAAACTTGAGAAAAAAGCAAAGCTCTTTGGATCGCTATTCGGGATGATCCAAACCAAAGAAATAAAGGAATCAAAGCATGCGTTTGATTTGCTCTCCTTTCTCTTCATGGTCATTTTCCCATGGCTTCTGCTTGTCAGAAATGATTTTGAAGTTGTCACTTAACTACAAAAGAAGCTTCCTCTTCATTTGGGGTTTTAGTTTCCTGACATGGGACAGTGAATCAGATGTGAAGGACAGGAGTTACTTTGTACTGATATTCGATAACAGTTGTTGTGCAGATATCACCTCACTTAATTCTCACAACTCTGCGAGGTGGAAGTTGTTAGCCCCGTTTTGCGGATCCCGAGACTCAGGGATGAACAGACTTGCTCACCGAGTTAGCGTGGCCCTTGGACATCAGTACCTGGACTCTTCTTGGTCATTAACACCGTCTCCACAGCCAGAATGTCTTCTTCCAGTTTTTACGTATATTATTAGTGTCAGCTGCTGTGACCACTGTTTTTGGAAGACAATGTGATATTATTTACATCAAAATCTCTTGAATAACTGTACTATTTGAGCAATACAAAAAGTATGGATAAATGGAATCTTTTGATTCTCCACACCCTCAGTCTGTGCTCATCACAGTCTCCGCTTAGCCAGTGTCATATGCTTCTGGAACTAGTTACATGGTGCTGTGCCAGGATATACACAAAAGTGATACGGAGTGAAAGTTTGTTTTCATGTTGGCGTAAGTATGTTATGGGATAGAGGGTAGATAAACTATGCATGGGTTTATAAAATCGAAGACTAAAGCTGACATGTAGAGCTCGTAGCGGGTAGCTTCAGGCTCTGCTCCCAGAACTGTGAGGGCACTTGCTTCCCCTGTTGTGGGCACTCCTGAGTAAAACTTGAACTTCAGTGGATTTGAAGTAGAAACAAATCCTGTTTCTTGAATTCTGAATTCTGGTTGGTTTGAAGTAAAAAAAAAAAAAAAAGGATCGATTTAGACTTTTTTTACCTCCTTCCCTGTTTCTGTTTCCTTTGCCTTTCTTTTGAATATTTATTATTTTTAAATTATATAACAAATATAATGAAATTTAATGAAACAAATTTAATGAAAGAGTGAATTGATAATTGAAAATATTCTGTTTAGCTTCTAAAAAATGAATATTAATAAGTTTGAAATCACTGAGTCACAGTGATTTCTTGCTTTGAGCAGCAGAGTTCTATTAATTAAAATTGAAAGTCTAAACATATTTTGCGGAAGACCGCTAGTGTCAAATAATGGTGTGTGATACCCTTCACTTCCTTTAAACTGTTCTCAGCCTCAGCTGCACAATAAAATCACAAGGGAAGCTTTGAAAATGCTGATGCCTGGGCCCCACTCCCAGGCATTCAGATTTACTTGGTCTGGGGTGTGGCCTGGGTATCAGCATTTTTGAAAACTCCCCAGGAGATTCTAATGTACTTCCAAAGTTGAGAACCATGGTTGTATTACAATCATTGTTTAATTACATTTGGCCATTTTTTTAAAGTTAGAGCTCTGTATTTTAACATTTTGACTTTAGAGTTGTACAGTTCTGAGGAAGGCAGCTCAGACCAACTTGCAGGCAATGCAAAGTCTTGACCTTTATCCTCAAGGCTTTTATATTTTAGATGACAAATTACCGTAAAGATTACCCGTTTCCTTTTGCAGCGTCATAATACTGAGTGCCAGGACCTAAGTTTTTGAAACCTCCCAATAGACCCTTTTTAAACTGTTCTGAGCTGGGTATGGCAGGACCTGGCTGTTAATTCAGTGCTTTCATCTGATTGACATGGGGAGGATCACTGACCACCTAGGGGAAGCCTTACCGTTACTAATTCCTTTCTGGACGTCCTTTATGTGTTTGCCCAGAGGCCTTGGCATTGGGCACGGTGTGAAAGTCATAAAATTAAAGAAGTATTGTGCACTGGCTGCTCGTACTGACATTCAGAAAAACAAGTCACAGTAATGGCTGGGGCTTCCTCCGTTGAAAGAACATGCACTGAATGCCTTGTTGGTGCATATTTCTTGGTAGAATTTGCAGTGGGCCTACTGTGCGCTGATGGATAAAAAAGGGTGCATGTTCATGATGAGGCCACAGCACTGGAAGCTATTTGTAATCTCTGCACCCATTTGTGTGTGTGTGTGTGTGTGTGTGTGTGTGTGTCCGTGCACACATGGGCATGCTGGGATGTACATATATTGCTGGGTTTTTTAAAAATTTGAAACATGAAGGTCAGTTTTTAAATGTTTGCAAAATGTGTGCAAAAGGAGAGAAACCTTTAAATGGGTGATTCTCAAAATTTTGTAGCATGTCAGGATCAGATTTAGTATCAGATTTGGGGCCCAGAGTTTGAGAGGCAATGATTTAAATCCCCAAAGCTATTTTTCTTAGATGCCCTGACACAGATTACAAACAAGTCTATTGATGGTTTCATATAGAAACAAATGAGTGTATTTTTATCATTTGTGGAAATTATAGTTTTGAAACTGGGAAGGCCTGTGTATCACTCTCTGCTCTATTTTTGGAAGTAATGGAGGAAGTATTTCAACCTGATTACTGCCTGTGGAGTGAGGAACTTCGTATTTGACTGACCACCTGCTGATACTTTATTTCCTTAGAGCTCCTCAAGTCATTATAAGAATCACCCAACAGTTTGAAATCAAAATGATGTCTCACTATAAAATGTCAGCTATCCGTTGTAAAAAGATTACATGCCATTTAAAGTATAACTGCCATCCCCCTCCCCTCCCCCTTACATGCAAACATTTGAGCGTAACAGAATCCTTGCAAAATGAGGAGGAGCATTCAAGGTTCAAGCTTTGGAACTCTGAGAAACTGCCTCTATTTTAAGGCTTTTAATAGTGCAGATAATTATAACTCCACTTACTGTCCCTTTCTTTCTCTCTACCTCCTGGTCATTCTTGCACCATTTTCATGATGCTGGTTGTATATTGCTGCTGCTGAATTCTGCCCAGTGAAGGTTATTTATTTCTTCCTAAGCTGGATTTTTTCCTCTGTTTACTTATCTTGGTATTCTGTTTCCTTTCTGAACTGCTACCAGACGTTCCTTTCCATGCCATTGTGTAATGCACAGCAGGCTGGTGGAGCTTGGGGACTCCTGCTGTGGAAGCCCTGTTTAGGTAAATGTCACTGCTTTAGACAAAGAAGAACTCGGCTAAATCGCACCTCTAGAAACAGCTTAGATTGCCACCATTTAGATGTTTTTATCTGGCAGTTTGAAAGCGTCTGCTTACTGTGTACTTTGAAACACTAGCTGGTTTGGCACGGGGTTTCTAACTCATTGCTTGTAGATATCCTTGGGGTGAAGGTGAAAAGTAGCCAGTGGGGGGCGAGCAATCTAGAGGCTGTTCCCTCCTGCCCGCACTCCATCCACAGGCAGCTGGGGAGTTGAGCCAGGCACCTGGGGAGAGAGAACTCATCTGTAAAACATGGTTGGAAAGCAGTGTGGCAGCTGGAACTTGGTGAGGCCGCGGTAGAGAGTCCTACCTCGGTCTTACTGTTGGGGAGGGTAGTTTAGGTGATTCAGCGTCTGTGACAGCAGGCTAGGGTCTAGGTACTATTTTGAGAAGTCTTACTCATCTTAAGGCTTATCTCTTGACATTAAGAACATTCTTGTGTAGTAATGCTTTTTTCTCAGCACCTCAGGGCTTTTGAAAGGGGCATTTGCCTTCAGTTATTTCTACCTGCCAGCCGTTGCCCCTGGGCCTCCCTGTTGAGTGTAGAGGACTCGGGGACAGTGTAGCCCGTCTCCTCCCTTCTTTTGCCCTTTAGGCCTGGGAATGGCATGTGCTCCCAGTGGGCAATGGCCATGGGTCTGCTGCCCCTTTCCTTGAATCTTGCTTTGTTTACTCAGGGAGCTTGGAGGCTCTGAAAGTACTCAGCTCATGTTTTCATAATTCTACTTGTTTAGAACATGATTATTTTGAAGAAAACTTTGAAGACACCTTCTCATGATGGTTTTCCCTCTTATTCTCAAATTGAATCCATCAGGCTTGCCCAAGATCTTTTTGCAAAGAGGTCCCCCTGTCTGCAGGGGAGATCCTTCTGGTTTTCAAGAATGTATGTCCAGGGCTTCCCTGGTGGCGCAGTGGCTGAGTGTCCGCCTGCCGATGCAGGGGACACGGGTTCATGCCCTGGTCCGGGAAGATCCCACATGCCGCAGAGCGGCTGGGCCCGTGAGCCATGGCCGCTGAGCCTGAGCGTCCGGAGCTCCACGGCGGGAGAGGCCACAACAGTGAGAGGCCCGCGTACTGCAAAAAAAAAAAAAAAAAAAAAGTATGTCCAAACTTAAGCCAACTGTCCTTCGTTCTTCTCCTGTTGTCCTCTCCTATGTCCGCTCCAGTTTCCCTCCCCTTCCTTCTGCGCACTGACCACTGCTGACACCCACAGACAGAAACTGGCTCTTTTTAGGAGACTGTAAGGCAGAGTGGGTGAGAGCACAAACTTTGCATGAAGTTCCCTGGGCACAAGCCCTGCCTCTGCCACTTCCCAGCTGTGTACCTTGGGCACATCCTTGCCCCTTCTGTGCCTCAGTTTCCTCATCTGTAAAGCAGTGAAAATGATAGTACTTAACATGCTTAGCGCAAAGAGCTATTGTTATTATTTCCTAAACATGCTACTTTAACAGCTTCGTTGAGATAATTTAAGGCCATAAAATCCACCTGTTTGAAGTGTAAATTCAAAGTTTTTAATGTGTACAGAGTTGTCCAACCATCACCATACACTAATTTTTGAACCTCCCAAATAAACCTTGTACCTACGAGCGCACTCTTGTCATCCTCTTCCCTCTCCCTGCTCTGCTCATCTGTCCCCAAGTAACCACTGATCTACTTTGTCTGTAAAGATTTGCCTTATTCTGGACATTCATATTAATGCAGTCATAGACCATATGATTCTCTGTGACTAGCCACTCCCACTTAGCTCATGTTTCTAAGGTTCAGCCGCTGTTGCAGCATGTATCATATATTTTTCTTTTTACTGCTGAATAATATTACATCGTTTATCCATCCACACATTGTTTGTCCGTCCATTGCTTGATAGACATTTGTGTTGTTTCCACCTTTTGGCTGTTAGGACTGACGCTGCTCTGAATGTTCATGCACAAGTTTTTGTGTGGACATGTGTCTTTATTTCTCTTGGACGTGTACCTAGGAGTGGAATTACTGGGTCACATGATAATTCTATGTTTATCACTTTGAGGAGCTGATAGACTGTTTCCACTTTATATTCCCACCAGCAATGTATGAGTTCCAGTTTCTCTATATCCTTGCCAACACTTGTTATTATTTGTCTTTTTGATAATAGCCATGATAGTGGGTGGTCTGGGATAGGTTATCTCCTTATGATTTTGGTTTTCATTTTCCTAGTGACTGATGATGTTGAGATTTTTATGTGCAGCTTAAACACATTGACTGTAAGAAAATTGTGCTCACTGCGTTAGAGATAATACAGATATAAGAAATACCAGTTCCTGCTTTAATGAAGTTTGCAACCATGGCGAGAGAGGATAGTTTTTAAGTCACGCGCACTTAAAGAATCATACCTGGATCTCATTAACATTAAGAAAATGTTAGCTCTAGATACAGCAAAGTCGTCATTCATGTTTAGAGTTTAATCATTTCCTAATACGTTTATGTATAGAGAGATCATTTTATTTGGTTTCATCTGTACTTGCATTTGTGTTTTAATTTTAAAAATTGGTGTTTAGTAACTTGGAAAATGCCCTTTTTGCTACCACAGTGAGTTCCAATTTGTGCTCAGCAACTCTTAGAAGATTGGAGTCAGATGCAGCCAGTTTTCTCCCAATTTTTTCTTCATCTTTCCTGAATGATGTAAGTTTTCAATCAGCTACATAATAGTGGTTTTTCTGTAGTATAGATGTGTTAATGTAATTTGGCTTGTAGGAAATCATATATATATTCTTTTCTGTATCTCAATTTACCCTATCCATTGAATGCTCCCTGCAGGGAATATTTAGCTGTGGCACTGATCATCTTTAACTGCTTTTCTATAAATCTTACCTTCACGTAGCTTCATCTCGGGTAAGGGGGATACTTGTCTGTATATTTTACAGATTTTGAAACAGAAACACGAACTACTCCCCTTGATATAAAACTTGCCAACACTAATGTTGATATTTAATTATGCAATTGCATTTCTATTCACTTTTAGTTTACCTTCTGAAACAGGGGCAGTAGGCCAACAGTGTGGTGGTGGAATTAATTAGGGACAGAGGTGTTTGACCTTGACTCTACCACTTAACTATCAATGTGATCTTGAATGAGTTACCTAATCACTTCCTGCCTCAGTTTCTCACCTGTCTAATGGGCATTAAAAAATATGACCTATCTGTTGGGGTTGTCGTGGGAATTCCTGAGATATTATTTATTAAAACATGTCTTCCTTGGTATGCAGTAAGTACTCAATAATTGGTAGGTAGTAGTCCTAGTAGTACAAATAGAAGTATAATCTTGTTGACTCATCCATCTGACTGGGAGATAAGATACACCTGAAGAGTTAAATGGCAATAGAATCAAAAGTTCAGTAGCACATGGGCAATCTCATTAGCATAATAGTAGAGGAGAGTGTGTCTTAAAGTGCCAGTGACCATGCGGTAGACGCCAGTCATTGATCTAAAGCAGCTGGAGGCCGTGACTGACAAAGGAGTGTCTCTGTTTCTGAGACAATGGGCACATGTATGCCTTAAGGACTTTTGGTTGGGGTAAAATTTGTAAACTGTGAAATTCACAGATATTAAGTGTACAATTCAATGAGTTTTGACAAATGTATAAATGCATGCAACTACCACCTCGGTCGGGAAATGGAACGTTTCTCTCACTCCATCAAATTTCTTCATGTCCATTCCAGTCAGTCTCTACCCCTGCAGGCAACCGTTTTTCTGATTTCTTTTCACAAAAATTAGGTTCGCCTGTGTTGAATTTCGTATAAAGGGGATCACATAATACGGGCAAAGTTTCTTTCACCCAGCATAATGTCTGCGAAACTCCTCCACGGTGTTGAGTTTATCAGTTTGTTCATTTTTACTGATGTCGTCTCTGTTGTTTTCAGTTTAGGGTATTAGAATTAATGCCACTGTGACTATTCATGTGAAGTGATTTGCGTGGACATTTGCTTTCTTTTCTCTCAAAGAAACATCTAGGCCTGGAATTTCTGGGTCATTGAGTAGGTGTTTAATTTTATAAGAAATTGCCAAACCTTATTCTCAGGTGGCTGTACTATTTTTACACCCTTACAGTGATGGAGGAGGATGGTTGCAGTTGCAACACATATTTGCCCACATTCAGTGTTGTCTGTCTTTTTCAATTTAGCCATTATAGTCCCTAATGTCAGATGATATTAGCACTTTCCTGTGTGCTTGTTAGCTATTGGTATTTCTTCCTTTGTGAAGTGCATGTTCAAGCCTTTTGCTCATTTTATTTGTTTTCTTTGTCTTATCATTGAATCGTAGGCATTCTTTATATAATCTGACTTCAAATCTTTTCAAGATACATGTAACCAGAATATTTTCTCCCACTTTGTGGCTTTCATATTCATTATCTTAACAGTGCATTTGTTTTAATGAAACTTTTTGAGATAATTTCATTATTTTGTAGGAAACTCAGGTGTAGGAGGTTGAGTTACCCAAGCTCACAGTGCTGGTCAGGGTAGAGCCGGGGTTTGAGCCTGGGCAGTCTGGCTCCTGAGCCTTTGCTCTAAGCTGCTGTGATGTACGAGTACTTCTCTTTGAGAAACCTTTATGGTTTGTAACTTTGCTGAAATCAATAGGCCTTATCTATTTGAATTTAGATATTCTTAAGAAGTTCTTTTCCCATGTAATTTTCCTGGTCTAAAATTAAACCTTCATCATTTAAGTATCTTTTGAGTTCCAGTTTTGTGTTATTTTTTTTTCACAACTCACACACACACACACACACACACACACACACACACACACACACACACACACTGTATTTTATTTTTACAAGAGATGAATAAACTGACACCAAGCATTGTAAATGGATGGCCACAACAAAAGCAACAATGATTGCAATTACCAAACACGAAACACACTCACACTATGTCATAATATTGACATTCAGTCCAGGAATCCTCCACTGTTAACAGCTCCTTTACTCTGCAGTGAAAATTGATTTGTATATTTTTTGCCTCTGAGTCCTTGTGGGATTTTTTTTTTTTTTCCAACAGAAAGTCACAAAAATTATAATCATCCTCATCATGTCACTCAGTCCCATGTAATTACTTTTTTTTCCATCTTGATCTTTTGTTAGCACTTTTATGAATTCATCAGTTTTCCATTAGAGTTCTGAAGATGCTTATTCATTCAGTTCAGCAGTATAGTCAGTTACCAGAAACCTGTACTTGTCAGATGAATCCCAGTTTTTATGTCAGTACACATGTGACAGAAACTCAGCAGTCTGCATTAATCAGGGAAAGATAAATCTCATCTGAGTTTCTTTTCTTTTACCTTTTGGCCTTTTATTTAACCTGAGTTGGAGTTTCAGGATTATTTGAAAGAATATTTGAGAGAAATATTGTACCACAGTCAAGAAAAATGTCGGTTACTTCTGTTAACTCTTCTTATTTTGGTTGGTCATACTTTTTAACGGCAAACCATAGAAATGACGATTCAGTGTGATTGTACTTTGAAATAAAATATTGGAGAGCTGCAAGCTTATTGCAGTTTGGAGAAATAGGGGAATTGCTTTTATTCCACTGCCTCTTATTATTAATTTATATGCTGAAATAGATTAGCACAGTGCAGGATCAAACCAGTACATAAATACAACCATTTATGTTTCTACCATCAGCTTCACTGTAGGTTAATCTCACTGAAAGCTTGAATGGTTTCTTAGGGGAAAATATTGGGAGGGTAGTTTTACCCCATGAGTTCCCTTAAATATGCTGTTAATTCACATTGATTTTAGAGAAAACAGAGATAATCAGTTTGACTTGCCCCTGACTGAATGCATTGGCAAGCTGTTCACAGTACTGTTCAGTGGGAATCTTAGGGACCCCTCCTGCTTTCCTCTTTTCACACACACAGACCAAATACCAAGAGAACACTGCAGACCGGCTACTTGGCCACACTTTCTAGATGCACTTTTGAATAGAAAATGATAACTTTACCGTGAGATCTAGGAATATGCGGTGCATGGTTTGATCTTCTTTCTGCCTCTGATTACGGTGCCCCCCAGAGGACAGGGGGACAGACACTTGCAAGAGGGATGAACAGTAAGTCTTTTCCTTCCTCGTATAGGGTACTCAGGTGTCCTGTCCCCTGGCTTCCCGAACTCCGTCCCTAAGCAGGCTTAGTAGTCGCTGCCACTCCACCAGGCCATTCCTCATCCTCAGAGGCCTCTCCAGGCCTGCGAGGACGGTCCTGCAGCCCTGCTCACCTTTCACAGCTGGGCCCAGGCACAAACAAACAGATGACGCATAGAAGTTTCCTTCTTAGTTGGGATGGAGGAGTGCATTGATCTAAAAAAATTCTCACTTGTCATAAGGGATGAGACAGTTCCTTAACGAGCCTTCAGAAACCTTTGGAAGCCACTGCGTAGCTGCAGCAGCACGGAGATGTACCTGAGCCCTCGTGGCTCCGTACGGCCTTGGGGCCTCAGCCCCTGTGAAGCCCGAGGCTGTCAGCTTGCTCTGGGCACTGGCGCCCCTTCCACTTCTGTCCTGGCTGATATGCGGACCCTCAGCCGGGGAGGTCTTCGGTCCTGAACCTCATCAAGGGCCCTCTCAGGCAATGGCTTCCTGCCTCTGTGCTCTCACCTCCTGTGTTGCCCTTGGCTCGTTGACTAGCCTCTTGCTCCCTGGGCTGTGACCCCTCAGGACAGGGACGAGCTGTATCCCCAGAGCAGCCAGGAGACACTCAGCAAGTGCCTGAGGGATGACGATGAGCCTTGGTGATGTGGTGCGGGAGCCACTGTGGGCCTCAGTCTTGTGTCCCCTCTTCTGTGCGAAGCTCCGCCAGCTGGGAAGGGGTGAGGGCCTGGCTGCTTGTTGGTCGGAGATGCTGCAGCGCAGGGTGGAAGCCTGGCTTACAGCCCAGCCTCCAGTCCTGCCCCATCGGAAGTGCTTACGAGAGAGTGAGAACTGGAGAGCACCGTGTCCCTGTGCTTCGTGGTCATCGTGATAGGTTCTGATGTTTGAAGTCAGACCTGTATATGTTTGTTCAATTGTAGCTACCTTTTGCCCTGAAATTTCTGATTCGCATTCATTTTACAAGGCAGTAGTAGAAATATATAAAGTGACATACAGAGAAGTTGGCTAACTTGTTTAGCCCCAGAATGTGATGGTACATCCTACTATATTTGAAAGTCTATCACTGGAAAATATTTACAAATATTTCTGATAAGCTAGAAGAATGAAGCTTGAGAATTAGCGGGGATGATAGAGCCACCGTCTCTTCCTCTTCCTCCTTTGTCTCCTCCTTTCCTTCTTCATTTCAGCTTAACCACCGAAGGGTTTACATTAGGTGCTCACAGGAAGTGCAGGTTGAAACAGCCTGTCCTAAAGCACATAGAGGACTTTGTCCTGAGACTGTTATCTTCTAGGATCATCCTTCTGCATTGTAGTGAGACCTTTCCAGATTTGCGTAGTTAACTATAAGAGAACATATCTAATCATATATTTAAATTTTACCTCAGAAATACATGTACAATGCACAGCAGTTGTTTTAAAAAGCTTAATACTACTGTTATGAAAAAAGCACAACATACTGTGAGATTAAATTCCTGGCTTCGAAGGGTGTGCATTATGACCTGCCGGCAGCTGAAATCTGAATGACTGTGTTTACCCAAAAGGAGTCCTCTACCCATATTCTTCAGAATAGCTGTTCACAAATGATGCATTATGCCCTGTGCTTTTGTTTTTCACTGGGGTTTGAAAAATAAAACTTTCTGCTAGCGGTAAATTCATAAGCTTGGGGCATGAAAATGTTTGAATTTGATATAAAAGAAGCTCTGAAGGGAAGATGAGTGGTTCAAACCAAAAGATTAGCTGCCCTGGGAAATTCAGCCGTCAAGAAAGCAGAGTTCAGTAGTACAGGGCCCTGCTCCAGCTGAGTGCTGCCCACGTGCTGTGACTCCCAGCCCTTCCCGCTGGACTCTCACCTGGCTGGTGGCACTGATGATGATTGCTTACTAAAGTTTATTGTCACCAGAACATGTGGGGCTGCTCTGCTTTGGACCCCCCCTTGTTTGTGGTAGGTTGATTCCTCTACTAAGTGGAAGTGATTAATATTATTTCTTTACTCGTTATCACTTTAAAATGGGGGAGAAGAGGGGAAGTTACGGAACAGATTACAGTTATTGACGGTCGTGGCTGAAGTTCTCTCATTGGCAGCGTCTCAAGAATCGCTTGAAGTTTGACTTTCCCGGCACCGACTAGGTGATTCCTATCCATTCTGCCACGAAGGAGTATCTGGTAATAAATCCTCCATATTCCACTGGGAGCAGATAATTAAAACCCGTGGCAAGGCCACTCTTCCTCCTGGTAGGAAAGCCTGGAACCCCAGGACGTGGTTCTGCTTCAGAGCATCTTATCCTCTGGCTTCCCCATGGAAATGACTTTTATTGTGGCAAATGGGTCATGGTTCCTTTCTGGATGAGCAGAAGACTATCTTCATATTGGACAGGTAAAGTTAAATACATTTACACCATATCTGAAAACCTTAGAAATCCATTTAGGGAAGTAACTTATACATCATAAAATTATGATGTTGTCTTGAGAGAACACCAAGTCCATTCCTCTCCTTTGGATGGACCTTAAATCTGTATTATCCAGACAGACGAGACTCTTTCTTTCATAAATGATTTATGTTGTATTTAATTGTATGTGAAAATGGAAATTTCACAGTTTTTCTTAGTAATTCATTCAGGGTTCCATGAATGTTCATTGTAAGAATACAGAAGCATACTTAATGTCTGCTCATTTTTCCTATTAGTTATTATTTGGGAGAAACACACACACATACACCTCAAAGAGCATCAGGTGGACCACTGACTTGTCCCCAGGTCAGAGTCTCATAATCTTATCTCAGAGGTACCTCAGTCATTTTTGTCTTTATGGATCTTTTCAAACTCTTTTCTGTTCCATTTAAGATATATAAAGATCACATGCTTTTGTAGGGGTCTGTGCAGACCTGAATACTATTCCTTCTGTTTCTCTTTCTCTCCCCAGAGCTTTTATGTTTTGTTACCTTTAGGCCCTCTTAATTTCATGATCTACTCTGTATATTTCAGTGGTAAATATTTCTGGGCTCAGAGAGCTAACTATGTTATTCTGCACATCGGCTAATCTATGTTAAAACACTTATGGCAGTAATTTTAACTTAGACCCTTAGCATTCCAGAACACTGCCATAGTTACCCTCCCTCCTCCCTATAACTAACGTCAGAGTCAGTGCCAACTGTAATTCTTCACTGTCGCAAGGTATTTGCTCGCCAGCCCTATGAAACCTCTCTTTTTTGAAAATATTTTTTCCTACTAGGTCACAATACCCAGCATAATTTGTACACGGTGTAGGCATGTTTAGTAAACGATGAATTCTAGGAAAAATTGAATTATTATGGTATTATTTACATTCAGAACCATCGTGTATTAAATCAGTGATGCTCTGTCAACTGTAAAACCAAATTCAGCTTCTTAAGCATCTATCTTGAAGCCTTTTTCTTTCAAAAATATCTGTTTTTTTAATGACTCACTCTTGTAGCACACTGGAACCATACGAAGGCATTTCTTTTTCTGTTGTTGAATATAGTGCACATGGCAGGGCATTAATAAAGCCAGTAGCTCAGTCAATCCCGAGGTATCAAAGCCATATCCATCACAGTTCAGCTTTATTAGACTGTGTGGGTCGTGGGAGTGTGTGACTTTAGCACATAGCAAAAAGGGAAATTGGACGCACAGTTGACAATCAAAACCTAAGAATGCACTTGAATTGTAACTTAGAGTAGGTGATGTGCGACAGAAGCAGGTGGAACTTCTGGGGTAGGACGGGGGTGACTACGTCCTGCCTTTGCGTTAGGGTTAGGGTCGCAGCACCTGACACTTTACCGTTTCTATTCCTGTGCCAGATTTAGACTATAACCTCTAAAGGGACAGAAACTCTGTCTTATTCTTGTTGTATTCCCCATGCTGATTACAGAATCAAGGTGTGTTTCTTGAACGGAAAGTCGTGCATGTCAGAGATCTAAGAATCCTTCTTGAACCTCTCAGTCCTTTACGCCCGTATTCAGTCCATCGTTAAGTCTTTTTGCCCCCTAGATCTTGTCTTAGAGCCATCCATTTCTGTCTCCACCACCACAGTCACTACTCTTACCTTGACCCAACCCACTGTCACCTTTCAGAGCATTTCCTTGGGTTACTGCAGCGACCTCCTAACTGGTCTATTCCCACTACTCTGGCCCCTCTTAATTCCTTCTCCATGTTGCAGCCAAAATGAACGTTTAACTACATGGCCCCTTCAAAGCCTTTCTGCCGTCCTTTTATATTAATAGCTAATCATCATTGTAATTATACTGACAGTACTTTTGACCAAGGCCTAGAAATAGGGTGGTCATATAACTTATTATTCACATGAGAAGAACGCTTTTGAATGTGAAGTGGGCACCATTGAAAATCACACAGGGATGACGTGGAAAGACTTGTGTTTGCCTTGCCTGCGAGGCCCTGCTTCCAGTCATTCTCTCTGAACCTACAGAACTGCTGGTGTTTCAGTCTTTTGTGCTTTCCAAGGTTACTCGCCATGTTTGCTACCACCGCAGGGCCTTTGCACGTGGTGTGTTGGAGTATCGACAACTACTGCTCTTTCAGCTCTCAGCTCCTGCCCGGCATCTCATTGAGGCGGTTAAATCTCCTTATTACAGGCTCCTACTACACTCACAGATACGAGTTAACATTTATTTATGTGGATAAATACCAGTAAGAGACTGGTAACATTGCATTACCAATGTACCAATTATGGAATGCAGTGATCAGCACAATGGCAAAATAAACTCTATATTTAAATTCTCTATATTCAGTACAGAAGAAACCAGCTATACGTACAATTTAAGGGAAAAACAGTCTCAATTTTGGCACTGTTAATATGCTATTTGATGATTAATTTGAAAAATACAGTAATTTAAAAGTCCAGTTTAGTAATTCTACAAATTTATCAAAAATTTGAAGTTAAGATAAGGATTCTTTTATTTATTTATTCATTCATTCATTCATTCATTCATTCATTCTATGCTGGGTCTTAGTTGCAACACACAGGATCTTCGTTGCCACGTGCGGGATCTAGTTCCCTGACTTGGGATTAAACCCGGGCCCCCTTGCATTGGGAGCGTGAAGTCTTAACCACTGGACCACCAGGGAAGTCCCATTAAGATAGGGATTCTTGAGAAGAAAATTTCTCTATTGAGAAACCTGTGACATTTAGAGCCATAATATATAGGATATCTGGATTCTGGAACAGATTATCTGGGGTTTAAATCATGATTGTACCACATACTGTCTGGGTGGCCTTGAACAAGTTAGTTTCCCTATGCCTCTCTTTACCCATCTGTAAAATGGGTATAATAATGGCATCTATTTTGTAGGGCTTTCATGAAAATTAAATCAAGTAATACATATAAAGCACTTGGAACAGTTTCCATCATAGTAGATACTCAGTGAACACTAGCTATTACTGTTAATTTTGTTATTATTGTATTTATTCATTGAACGAATATTTATTCAGTATCTACTTTGTTCCTGGCATTGGTTTAGAAATTCAGAAGTGATTGAGATCGTGCATGGGAATCCACTGGGTATAAGTCACGGTTTGTTAGGGCGTGTTGGTGGGAGGAGCTTGGTGAACCTGAAGGATGGGAATGCATCAGCTTTTTGCAGGGAGCTGGGGAGGAGCACTCGGGGTGGAGGAGGAACACAGGCAAGCCCCCCCCCCCCCCCACCAGGGAGAAAGGGCTTAGCCTGGCTTAAGAGTGAAAAGCAGAGTGTGCTGGAGTGTTCATTCCTGAGTCGAGAGGGTAGGAGGCCTGAAGGATAGACACACCGGATTATGTGGGTGTACCCTGGGGATTTTATTAGAAAAATGATAGAGCTAGAACTGCAAATAAGTCTCCTATGTTCATACACTTTTTAAAAATTAAGGAAGCATCATACAAAAATTGCACAAGTCAGGTACAGGATGATTTTCTATGAATTTTCACAAAGTGAATGGCCCCGTGTAACCATGTTGACAAATGGGTCTTGATGTGCTCTCCACGAGCTGCCCTGTTACACACCTGCCACCATCCCCATCCCCCAGAGGTAACAACGCTCACCCTGACTGACCTCTAACACCACAGACTAGTTTCGCCTGGTTTTGAACTTTTCTGAACTTTCGCATGGAAGCATATGCTATAATTTTTTCCTGTCTGGCTTCTCTCACTACACATACGTCTCTATCCGTGGTGTTGTGTGTTGTGTGTAGCAATAGTTGGTTCATTCCTGTTGCTGCAGGCTGTTCCACTGTATGAACACACGTGGGTTTCCAGTGTGCTAGCCCCCTGGATGTCACTGAAGGAGACAGTGTGTGTGTGAGACGAAAACTGGATTGTGATGCATGTCATTTATGTATATGTGTTAATCTGTATGTATATGTATATGTATATGTGCTTATCCTAGTTACTTTTTTTTTTTTATAACTAAGTGAAGGTTATATTTTTCTTTTAGAGCCAAGGTATATACCCTTGATTGTTACTTTGAGAATATAATGCCTAGTTAAAACCAAGGCTTGCATCAGCAGAGATTGCCCAGTATGCCGTAAGTAAGTATTAATCACAAGTGGAAATAACTTGGATGAACTTGTCAGGTGCTTTCACATGGTGCTGTCATAGAGCATTCAGCCTTTTGAAATATTGTCTAGGGTATTGCAGGTTTCTAGGGGGTCAAGGATAATTTGCTACTTAATTGGGCCAAATAGCCATCATTTCTGCTTTTTAAAATTAGGTCTGTTTAAACAAGTGATTGATTAATTGGATGAATGACGTTTTCATGTGTACTTCATTCAGTTTTTTTCCTTTCTTTCTCTTTTTCCTTTAATATTTCAGATGACGTTGTGCCATATTTTAAAACGGAGCCGGGCCTTCCGCAGATTCACCTGGAAGGGAACCGTCTCGTTCTCACTTGCCTTGCTGAAGGGAGCTGGCCCTTGGAATTCAAGTGGATGCACAACGACAGTGAGCTCACCACCTACACCAGCGAATATAAGTAATTGATTGCTTGAAAATAAGATTCTATTTCAGGTTGATGTGTCTAGAATATTTGCCTATTGGCCATAATAGCGCAGGCTGGGGGAATATTGGATTTAATTTGTAAGGCATTAAGGATTGAAGGCATAGATTTGAACATATAATCAGAATGTGATTTACTATTCTGATACAGGTTGTATGCACACTTAGGAAGCCTGTCGTTATATTTGTGAAAGTAAGCCCGGTAGTGAAATCACCAGACCAAAGAAGCTGTAGTTACAGAGGAATGCAAGGAGCAGCTTTAGCCTGGTAGATTTGACTTCTTGTGGCAGCTCTCCTACCCACCAGCATTGTTCCTGTCTGAGGAGCGTGAATGCTTAAACAGATACCTTTAGGTCATAGCTTCTGGAGCTCTGATTAGTCAACAAATGCCTTCCTGGCTAACTTTCAGAGTTGGGGTGGGAAAAAATGGAACTATGGGAGGATGGACATGAGTACAGCGTCTACACTGAGCAGGAAAAATGAATATTTATTGAACACTTGCCATGTGCTAGGTACTGGGGACTGAGTACAGAGGACGGAGATGGGGGAAACTGGAGATCAGGTTATATCTGAGGTGCAGCTTCACCCAGGAAGCATCAGGATCAGCTTCCCAGCCTTACCTCCTTGCAGTGCTTGATGTTTTTCTAGTTTTGTATCTTTTTACCTCCTGTTCTATGTGAGGATTATGCTGGATACTCCAGTTCTGAGTGGGATGGAGAATTAGCAACTGCCTAAACCAGTCCCAGAGGCCCCCAAATCAGCAGAAATCAGCAGTACCTTGCTCTTATTTAAATGAAATAAGAAAGAGAATTGGCTGTCTAGAGATATTTTTATTTATTTATTTAAACATAATCTTCACTCTTGATTTATTTTTGGCTGCGTGGCATGTGGGATCTTAGTTCCCCAACCAGGGATCGAACCCATGCCCCCTGCAGTGGAAGGGCAAAGTCTTAACCACTGGACCTCCAGGGAAGTCTCTAGAGATATTTTATGTAGAGTAATGATCTTCTCAACATGGGGCATAGCCCACCACGCACTCTTTACCTCAGAAGTTATAATATGGTGGTCCATGAACCACATTCAGCCTGCCTGGAACATGGTGTGGGTATTTAAAATATCAGTTTAAAAATATATGTGGATATATGCACAGTAGATATTTCTTAATTGATTGCCAGAATTTAACACTTGTAAGATTTCACATAAAAATCTGCTTTTCAGTCCCTCTTGAACAGTCAGCAGGCATGGCTTCCTGGGTTTGCAGCCCCACACAGAAGCTGGCGCTGGCAGTGCTATCCTGGGGTACAGGCATGGATACCCAGTTCTCAGCACTCTCTGGTCCCCACCTTGTGCCCTGCTTGCTTTGCCCAGTCCCATTATCCACCTGCCCTGTTTAGACAGAGGAGTTTGTGTCCTCCTCTTTCATCATTAGGCCTGTACTGTCAGAGGATCTGCTGTTGTGAGAACAATTTATCATAATAGTTAAGAGCTTGTTGAAATCAAACAGACCTACGTTTGAATCTGAGCTCATCACCAGTTAGGGTTAGCAGTATGACCTCGGGCAAGAAGCCTGTTAGCCCCACTTTCAGTATCTGCAAAATGGGGGTGATCAAACCTCATTTGTGGTGGTGTGAGCATTAAAAGGCTCTAATGTATGTAGAACAACATATTTTCTGGCCCACCAGCAATCAGTTAATACATTCTATTAAATTCTATTTTATCATGATATGACATGGGGCTTGGTTTGTTAGAAGGGGTATTAGAAAGCAAAAAAAAAGTGAGCTTAGAAATGAGAACCATTATGAGCAGTGGGCTTCGATGGCAGAGGACTTGAGTTCAGATACTTCTATTCAACTTATTATCTGTTTGACTTTGGACAAGTTATCTAACCAGTTTGATCTTACTTTTCCCATCTGTAAAATGGGTATAATAAAACTCACCTTAGAGGGTTCTCATAAAAACTAAATGATACCATGTTTCGTATGCCCCAGGAAGAAGGAAGTGAGGTTTCAAAAGAATCCATACTGTTTTTCCTCATAAAAAGAAGTAGTGATGTGGGTGATCTGTAACAGTGGTCTTAAACCTGGGGTATATGCCATGGACAGTGGCAAAGGAACAGTTTTTTAGATCTTCAGTTTCCACGTGCATGTTTTCTGAAATTGAGCTACCTGAGAACATGCTTCTGTGTTGGCACCTGCCAGTTCTCTTTTCATACCTGCTTTGTGTTATCTCTTCCACTTCTCAAAAGAAGGACACGCCTTTCCCAGTGAGTCTTCTTTGAAACCACACCTTCAGGGTGCAAGACAAGCAGAGTTTAAAATATTGGGCTTGAAGAAGCCTCTTTTAAACATCCCATAGAAGAGCTCCTTGCCTTCACTCTATACATACTACTTTTAAGGGCAGAGTATGACACTAGAAATGGGATCTTTTGACCAATCTTGGGGTTTTCTTAATTCAGAAGTATAGGTGGTCAGCAAGAACTGTACCATGTTTTTGTGAACAACCTTCCCTTTTCCCTTCTCCAGCCATCATCAAAGTATATATTGTGCCTCAAGGAACGTTTATGAGAACAAAGCAGAGAAACATCTGCAAGAGTTACCGCGGGCAAGAGGCACCTTGTTTTATCCAGGCTGCAGACTTGGTGGAAGGCGCTGTGGTGTGCACACACTTCCACATAATAGAATTAGAATTTTCAAGATGTGTTAGAAATAAGAAGCCCTTTGAGAAATACTCTTCCCTGAAACACACTTGTCTTCGTTTCACCTACCCAGAAGTGAAAAGAGCTCGGGGAGGCTTCAGTGATAGATCTCAACGAGGAGGGGGTGAAAAGTTCTGTTTATTTTCATCAGATCAATGTGCCCTCCTGATGTAGAAGGACCATGCACTATAGGAAAGTTTGTGCTTTGTATTTTCTCATTCATTCGGAAGACACTTCCGTTAACTTTTGCAAAAAGATATCATTTGCTATTCTAAATCCATATGCATTTTTATCACTTCAGTGTGTTTTGCTTGCTGGTGTGCAGCAGCCTCTTCTCTACTTGTTCATGTCTTCGTGTACTCGTTAGAGTTAAACTAACTGTATGCAGATATGTGGCCAGTACCTTCTTTTCTTTTTGTAGTAAATGTCTACCCAGTTCTGTTCATTCTAATAGTAAATAACTTTACATTCAATAAAATGTGAAGTAATTGAATAAACAGACACTTTCAAGAGACATATCTCCTAAGTTTTTAATGTTTAATAATTATTTTTCAAAATTTGTAATACATTGATGTTGTTTTCATTAGCTGTGTGGTAATAATAATTACAATCCACAAGTAATCCAGATGAAATTTTTTTTAAGTGCTTAGACCATTTTGACAAAAGGAAATTCTTTTTAAATTACCATTTATTTGTATATTTTTATTTCAGAGAAGTATGTTGAGTAATAAATAATATCTTTCAGGCATAGAAAAATGTCACATTAGAATAAAATTCTGTGGGATAAATGGATTTAATACTCAAGTTCAAAGAGTAAAAAGAAACAGTATGAAAGCTCTGTCAGTTCATTTTTTTTTTTTTTTTTTTTTTTTTGCAGTACACGGGCCTCTCACTGTTGTGGCCTCTTCTGTTGCGGAGCACAGGCTCTGGATGCGCAGGCTCCGCGGACATGGCTCACGGGCCCAGCCACTCCGCGGCACGTGGGATCTTCCCGGACCGGGGCACGAACCTGTGTCCCCTGCGTCGGCAGGCGGACTCTCAACCACTGTGCCACCAGGGAAGCCCTCTGTCAGTCCATTTTTAAGAAATAGAAAGTGTGTATATCAAAATCATTATATTAACTTCCATTGGATACATTTAAAACAGTGTGTGACCGTTTTATTTTAAAACATATACTATGCCATTATTATATATGCAACTATTTAAACTTCTATATGATAGAACAATTTTGGTGTCAACTTAAAAATATGCGAGGAGGGCTTCCCTGGTGGCGCAGTGGTTGAGAGTCCGCCTGCCGATGCAGGGGACGCGGGTTCGTGCACCGATCTGGGAAGATCCCACGTGCTGCGGAGCGGCTGGGCCCGTGAGCCATGGCCGCTGAGCCTGCGCGTCCGGAGCCTGTGCTCCGCAACGGGAGAGGCCACAACAGTGAGAGGCCCGCGTACCGCAAAAAAAAAAAAAAAAAAAAAAAAAAAAAGCGAGGAGATTGAGCTCTTTTTTGCCTTGCTCTTTGCATCGGCTAATTTACCTGTTAACCTGACACACCCTGGATAATCCTCAAGAAGACAAAGCATTGTTGCTTGATTGAAGCAGGATTGAGAAGGTGGTTCATTATATATGCACCATTAAAACAGGGTAGATGCTTCACTACCATTTCACCAGAAACTCGTTAGGAAGATATTGGTTATTCTGAAGCAAAAACGGTTTAGGTTAGACGTGATAAATTATATTCTGTTCACTGAAGGCTTCAGACCCTGAGACGGGTTATTAAGGATCCATTGTATTTTGTCATCATTTTTTTCAAGATATAAAACCTGTCTAAAAATCTTAGCTATTTTTTCAAATTACTCTTTCATCTGCTTCCTTCCAATAATCACCTTCAGCTGTCATATGTTAACCTTCAGGAGGCTGCTGTAAGTCTCAAATTGGAAAACATACTCTATAAAAATGGTAGCTGTTTCCTAACTCCACCCTTTGGTGTCAGTTATGAAAGTGCTAACCCTAAAAAAAGCAAATATTTAATATAAATTCAGCTTTTCCATCTTTGACAAAAAATAACATTTTCTTTGCTGCTTGTGTTATAAACTACACAATGAATTTTAGTAAGTTTCAAGTGTTATATTATTCATATTGATGCTTATATCCATGTTTAGGACAGGTGGCTACACTGAGAAAATGAGAGTAGTTCAGTAATTAAACAAAGTTGCTTAAGTGTCATAGGCAGATTTGTACCCATTTTTTCCCCCAGAAAATAGTTACTGTAAATCATTTTTTCTACTTTGGGATAAAAAATATTTTGTAATTATATTCAAAATATATATATGCCCAAAATTTCTAGTGCTAGGCACAATACTCGTTCCAGCAGGAGGAATAATTGGATACTCTAAACTGCAGAAAATCTTATAGTCTCCTTCCGTGATCTGCCTCTGGCTCAATTTCTGTTACAGTAGAAACAGTAGAAATTTGATGGATATTTATCTATTTATTTCAGTAAAAAATAGGAATGGTTAAGGGAAAATTTACTTTTTCTTATGTCCTATAAAAGGACGAAAATTCTACAATATCAGTAAAATTTATTAAGTACCTGGGAATAACCTTTATAAGAAATGAGTAGAACATGAAGAAAAGTAGAAAACCTCACTGAGAGAGTTGAAGGAGAATTCTAGATAGGTCGTCTAAACAGCCGGAACACTGGACAAAGTATATGGAATAATTGTTTTCAAGATACTGGACGTCAGGCAACCGAAGGTGTAATGGCTGAGAGATGGAAAACCAGCAAGGTGAGCCCTGTGATTGCTCGGGTTACTGCCCTGAGAGAATTTCCAGGTGTGGCACAGAGAGGGAGAAAACAGGTGAAACCTGGAGGGATCCCTGCGGTGAAGGGAGCCGAAAGTTCAGAGAGATCAAGGCAGAGTACTGGAGAGGAGAGAGCTGTGGAGAGAGTGAACTCTGGAGATCCTCAGAGGTTCTTTGTCTAGTATTTAGCAGATTATTCACCAGCACGTTCATGTAAAGAGACTGCCCAAGACCAGGGCCGAGGGACCCAAGAAGTGGAGGCAGTAGTTCCCCAGGTTCACACAGCGTGAGGTTCAGTGCCTCTTCTCAGCAGCCAGACTGAAAAACTTTGTAATCCATGGGGTTATTGGATAAGGGTACACAGAAGTGTCCTGGGTCTGTAGTGGGGGTTACTAACCCCGGACCGAATACAGCTCTGGTCCTGCCTAAGAAATCTTAAAAGCAAGACCAGAAAGCATCAGACCATTTCCAGGTATCTTTGCGGCACTGGAGAAGGAAGCTCAGGAATATTTATAGGAATACAGAAATATCCAGCACCAAAATTTACAATGTCTAGAATCCAGTCAGAGATGATCAGGCATGTAAAGAAGGAAAGCGCGACCCCGGTGAGAAAAATCAATCAACTGAAACCAAACCAAAGCTGACACAGATGTTAGGGTTAGCAGAGAAGTGAGTTGAAACGTCGTAACTGTACTCCATGTGATCAGAATGTCTGAGATGAAAAACACATTGGATAGGACTAGCAGCAGATTAGACATGCAGAAGAAAATATGAGTAAACTTTAAAATATAGCAATATAACTCTTCAAAATGAAAGGCAGATAGGAAGAAAAAGAAGTCAAACACAATGAAAAGACCATTAGTGAATTACAGGACAACGTCAAATGGCCTAATATATGTATAACTGGAATACCAAAGGAGGCAGGGGTGGAAAAGTATTTGAATAAATAATACTGAAAAATTTTTACATTTGATGAAAACTACAAACTCATCAATGCAAGAAGCTCAACAACAGATCCCAATGATGGAGTTACTAGCCACTGCAATAAGAAAAAGAAATAAAAAGCATCTAGATTGTAAGAGAAGATGTAAAAATGTATTTTACTGAGGGTTACATGATTGCAGAAAATGTGATATTATCTTTAAAAAGCTGCTAAAATTTATGTGTTTAGCAGTGTTACAGAATACAAGATGAGCATACAAAAATCTGTTATATTTCTGTATACTAGGAAAGAATAATCTGCAATCTATTAAAATTTATAAGTTTTATTAAAAATATCTTATATAATTTTAAAATATCTTCAAAAATCTTAGAGATAAATCTGACATGGAATTTGCAACATTTTTACACTAAAAACTATAAAGCGTTGCCTAAGGAAATAAAAGAAGACCTAAATAAATGGACAGATATTCCCTGTTCATGTGTCTGAAAATTCAGTATTACTGCCGTGTCAGACTTTCCCCGATTGATCCCTTGCCCATATCCTTTAGGCTTGAGACCCTGAGACAGAACTTCATCACTAAGCCATGAGTTAGACTCCTACACCTGTTTTTTTATTTTGTTTTGTTTTGTTTTGAATCTGCTGAGTCCCTACTCATCAGGAAAGGTCCGTTTAATTGAGAACCCTTTTCTTAAGCGAAACGCAACCAGTTGGTTTCTTCATCAACCAGCCAAACTGAGTGCGACTCCCACCTACAGCTTCCCACGAAGGGCTGAGTTCCCCAGGTTGTTGACCTTCAGTTTTCTTAACCTTGTTTACAGTCATTCTTTTCTCCTGGTTCACTCTTCATTGGTCCTGTCCTCTGGGAGCTGCCCAGCTCACAACAACAGGTTGTATTTTGGTTCAAATGAACTAGTCTTGCCCATTTTGACTAAGTATTGGGTTGGCCAAAAAGTGCCTTCAGTTTTTAAGTAAAAATAAAAGACACGTTTTTCATTTTCACCAAGAACTTTATTGAACAACGTATTCACGCATTTGTTCCACTACCTTCTGCCGTTTTTCAGGCAACTTCATAATTCCGTCTTCCCAAAACTTTCTATGTTTTTGAGCAAAGAACTGTTCCAGGTGCTTTTATAGTCTTCCAGGGAATTGAAATTTTTTCCATTAAGAGAATTTTGTAATAGACCTAAATAAATGGAAATCCAAAGGTGCAATGTCTGCTGAATACGGCGGATGAATCAGAACTTCGCAGCCAGGCTTTGGCAGTTTTCGCCTGGTCATCAAAGAAACAAGCAGCCTTGCGTTACCGTGATGGAAGATTATGCGTTTTCTGTGGACTGATTCTGGACGCTTTTCGTCAAGCGCAGCTTTCAGTTGGTCTAATCGCGATCAGTACTTGTTGGAGTTAATCGTTTGGTTTTCCAGAAGGATCTCGTAATAGAGGACTCCCTTCCAATGCCACCATACATACAACATCACCTTCTTCGGATGAAGACCGGCCTTTGGTGTGGTCGGTGGTGGTTCATTTTGCTTGCCCCACGATCTCTTCCATTCCACAGTATTGTACGGTATCCACTTTTCATCGCTCGTCACAATTTGTTTTAAAAATGGAATGTTTTCATTACATTTAAGTAGAGAATCACATGTGGAAATACAGTCAAGAAGGTTTTTTTTCGCTTAGCTTATGTGGAACCCAAACGTCAAAGCGATTAACATCACCAAGCTGGTGCAAATGATTTTCAACGCTTGATTTGGATATTTTGAGTATGTCGGCTGTCTCCTACATGGTATAGCGTTGATTGTTCTCAATTAATGTCTCAATTTGATTGCTATCAACTTCATCTGGTCTACCCGACCGTGGAGCATCTTCCAGCGAGAAATCTCCAGCACGAAACTTCGCAAACCACTTCTGACACGTTCGCTCAGTCACAGCACCTTCTCCATACACTGCACAGATCTTTTTGCATTTCAGTTGCATTTTTACTTTTCTTGAAGTAATAAAGCACAATATGACAAAAATGTTGCTTTTTTCTTCTATCTTCAATATTAAAATGGCTACACAAAAATTCACCAATTTTGATGTCTTTTTTTAAAGTGCATGCTGATATGACAGCTGTCACATACAGTCTAACAAAATTGTTTCAAATGAAGTTAAAGACAACTAAGTGCTACTAGAGCCATCTTGCAAAAAAGACCAAATGAACCTTTTCGCCAGCCCAACCCAGTAGAACCCTTTACAGTCCCAAGCTGCTTAAGGCTTGGGGTAACTTTCTTCTTAGTGCCCAAGACGTGAATGGTTGGGCACTTGGTGTAAAGCTTTCAACCTGATTTTGGCCTTTCTTCTATATCACATGGTTATATTTAGGAGCCCTGGAACTAACAAATGAATGTTCCATTCCTAAGGCATCACGTCCTTTTGTCTATTTGTTTATAAGGAAGGGGAAGATAAACTTCGGCAGGTAAAAGTGTGTGGACTATTCTCATCTCATTCCTAGTCAAAGCATCTGACATTGATTTCCAGGGCTTAAAGTGGTATGATTCTGTGCTCTCTTGTTCGATTTTGATCTCTGATATTAATATGGTGTGTCCCAATGCTTATATCTCTCCCACAGCGTTGTGTATTTGTTTCTGATTTTAATTGACCATCTTTTCAACTCCATGTGGTCATAGCAGATATGATTGTTTCCGGAGAATTTCTGAAGCAGAGTAGCATTGACCTTTTAAAAGTTCTTACTGGAGATGACTTGGATTTGAAGAAGTGATTCCATTTGGGTCATTCATCTCAGGATCATCGTGGGTTCTAAGTGGAGAACTTTAGCCAGAGTGACCAAACAAGTCTGTAACATGATTTCAAGAAGTGCTTCCACGAGACAAGTGAAAGCTTTTTCATTTACGTTTCTAATTCACTTGTGCTAATATTGCAACACTTAATAGCTTAGGTCTTCTTTCCATTGTGTTTTGGTGTGGATCATTTTGACTGTGTAGAAACTAACATTTCCCCTCATATTTTAACCCTTCATATAACGGTTCTAGATGTTTTTTTTTTAATATCTCTAGAGAACCTGGCAATATAAAGAATTAAGTAAACAGAGATGAATAAAGGACTTTTAGCTCTAAAAAAATCTCTGTCTTTCACAAAGATTTTCTGAAACTCCATTCTTACTGACTTGAGAGAGCATTTTCTCCTAATGACAGATCTGACAGACTAGTTCCGGTCATGTGTCCATGTTTACCAAAATGTGAATTTCTCCTTTACTGTCCCTGGTTTGATAATAGAAGGTAGGAATGGAGGAAGAATGAATGATCCCAAAACATTGTTACTGTTAGAGAAAATCACATAAACCACAATCCCAGAAGAAGATTCTTAGTAACTTTTCAATGTTAGCTCTAGAAATTTTGAATTGGTGTTTATAAGTGAATATAAAATTTAAATGTAGTTATTCCTGGTATGTGGATACCCAGCATGCAGTTGATCCCTGGAGGGCTTACAGTCCCCAGATTTATACTCCCAGACAGATTCCATAGATGCTTACTTAGCCCATCCCCAGCAGGGACCTGTTTATTGCCTCTTTCAACTTAATGCAGAATTTTAAGTAAATGAAATAGAGATTAAAGGACTTTTGTGAGGATGATGTTCCTATCGGCTAACTTGCATCTTTATTATGCTGTTTACTTTAACTTCATACTGATTACTGTAACTCTTTGGAAAGGATTCAAAGCATAACCATCAATTTGCTTAATGTCTAAGACCTGTTAGTGAGCTGGACACGTGTCCGTCTCTTTGTTAACAAGTTTCAGTCTGGATGTTTCATTTCACTCTTTGCTTGTGGCAAAAGCCCGCTATGGACTCATTCCACTTTTGACTGTTGCTGTATTTTAAATGTTCATATAGGAAATTTATAAAAATAAAATTGAAAATACAATTATTTGTAATCTTGTTTCCAAAAATAGGATGGAATTAGTTCCAAGAAGGATATAAAGGGCTTAGTTCTGTATTTTTTTTTTTCTTAAACCTTTTTTCACTTTAAAGATAATAATGGGCTTTGGGCCAAGATATGAGAGTTCATTATAGAACTTGGTTGTTTATTTTCGTGCAGAATAGATACTTTCATACCAGATACTTTCATACCAGAATAGATATCTTCATACTTTAATTTTTAAAAAATTAAAGCTGTGGGGAATAGTCTTGTCTGGAGTGGCATAAAATGAATGTAGACCCCCCCCAAAAAGAAAAAAACCTTATATCTAATTTTAATGGGTATGAAAATTCTTTCTCATGGATCGAGTTATGTCCACTGACCTTAGAGGGAGAAGTATGGGTTTTCTCTTCTATATCAAAGATGTGGTTTCGTTTTTCTGAACTGTGACAGGTCTCTGTAGACCTGTGTGCTTAGAGCATTTAACTCTTGTTGGGAAGAACTGCTCAACAGTCACTGTTCCAAAGCAGATAGTATTTTGTGAGACATTTTCTAAAATTTCAGTGGCTCATGGCAGGAATACTCCTTATAAAAGATTAATTAGTCTCAGTTTTGGGGGGACTGTTTACCACTTAATGATTCTTAGTGGTTAGCTGGGAAGCCATGATTTTTTAAAAAGAGATGATTCAGTGAGGCGTTATTTGGGTTTTTCTGTGACCATGGTGAGTACCTAGTAACTTCAGAAGCTTTTTCAACCAAAGTTATTTTGGCTACATTCTGGGGAGTTCTAGGACAAGCCAAACAAGCCCTCTCTCGTTGAAACAAAAAAGGAAGTTGTCACCTGGACATTGGGTTGCTTTTACAGTCACTGGGCTGACTGGACATTGGGCAGGACCAGAGGGAGGCAAGCCCATCAGAGCCAAGTTGCCCCAAGAGCCAGTCCCACAGGGTCCTGCTGCTGGTACTGCTGGACCCTGGTTGCCGCTGCTTGAGCCACTGCCCCTATGGGCCCTGGACACTTGCACCGTTCCCCAGTCCAGGGCTCCATGGCGCCCCACCGCTGCTGCTGTTGGACAGATTCTCCTTTAGCCCTGCCCCTGTGCATCACCAGCCCCAGATCTGAAAGCCCAGCGCACGTGTGTGCAGTGGTCCTGTGGTGTCTCATTCCTGTGCCCTGCTGATGTAGGGGTCCGCCTCCACCAGGACTCATGGTGGAGAACCCTGCAAATATAAGAACATGGTGCAGACCCCAGGCACACAAAAAATGTCAGATATCCTCTCCAGGCAGGGCTAGTCAAGCGATTGTTCACAGACGGAAATGGACCTAAAACTGCTTCTTAGAGAAATTCTAGAGTTGCTCTTGTTGCCCATTCCGAGTGGCAGTTCGGAACTGAGGTAGTCTCCTACGTAGCAGAAATGAGCGTTTAAACCCTTGGGTTTGTTGTGACTTTGTGTTTGATTTTCTTTAATTTGCTCTTCCTGATAATGAACTAGCCCTGGAAAAGGTTCTGTTAGTCTAGTAGATTCTGCCTTGAAACAGTGAATACCAACATTCCCAGCTGTGCTTATTTGAAACAGGAGCAGGCATTTTCTATATTTGAGTGGCATATGGTGCTAGGATTTGATCATACTTATAAGGAGCCAGGAAACTTTCTCTGCTTAAAAATGTGTGTTTATAAACAATAGGCTTCCAGTGAATATTCCCATCTGTTGGGTAAACATAATTTGTGTAGGAATTCCTGTAATAGGTGGAGTACTTTGCCACTTTTTTGTATATTTTTTCCCTGGTGAGACATTAGACTAAAGAGACAGTACAAAACAGCATATGCCTAATATTCAGTTTTGTATCTGTTTCTCCCAGTTGTTTGAAAGCAGTGCTGTTTTTCTGCATTAGTACACAGGATTACTATAGAAATTCATAAGAGTATAAAATCTAGGGCTTCCCTGGTGGCGCAGTGGTTGAGAGTCCACCTGCTGATGCAGGGGGCGCGGGTTCGTGCCCCGGTCCGGGAAGATCCCACGTGCCGTGGAGCGGCTGAGCCCGTGCGCCATGGCCGCTGAGCCTGCACATCCGGAGCCTGTGCTCCGCACCGGGAGAGGCCACAGCAGTGAGAGGCCCTCGTACCACAAAACCAAAACAAACAAAAAACCCAAAACAAACAAACAAAAAGGATATAAAATCTGTTCAGGATACTGCAAAAAAGGAAAAATGAAATGAATAACAATTGTATAAATGTGGTTAGCTTGCAATGATGAAACTGCTCTTGTAGTTTTTCAAATATGTACTCCAATAACTTGTGTTATTTCTTTTCCAAAAGCTTTTATTGACTTTGTTTTAACCTAATCTCAAAACCTCTCCTAATTAAAATCATAGTGTGTAATCAAAGCTGCTCATCCTTCTAGTCTTGATTTGTAATTTAAATAAATGGCATTTTGACTCTTTGTGTTCAGTTTGGTATTGTCCTGATTGTCTGCACTAATTAATTTTTTGTTTGAGATAAACCATTCCTCAGAATAGAATAAAATTTTGAAGACTGAGACTCAGCAGTATTTTTTCATAAAATAGTTTATTAATCTTGCTCGTAAGATCTCAAGATGGTTATCAGAGGGTAAACACGCTCTGATTAATATTTGCTTAATACTGAATTACCTGTATTGTCCAAATGTTTCATTCATTTAAAAATTATGCCTATCAGTTCCTTTTTCCAGTTGACTAATTGGACATACTTGAATAAAAAGAGGCGCAATTAGTTGGATATAAGTGATGTTAAGGTATGTGTAAGATCTGAGCAAATAAACCATACCATACTTGGTGCCTTTTACCTGAGTTTTTTTTTTTTTTTAGGTTTCTCTGATTATACTTTGTAAGAGGAAATATTTTTAACTTGAAGATAACTATTATCAGAACATGTTTTTAGAAAGCATAGCATCACTGTGTTTTCTCTTTTTTTTTGGAAAGTAGGCTCCTATTTGATTGGGTTTTAGCTCTCTTATTCTTTCTTAGGGTAGGCACCCTCCCATGTGTGAAAATCAAGCCTTAGTCTTTTATTGATTGATTGATTGATTGATTGCTGTGTTGGGTCTTCTTTTCTGCGCGAGGGCTTTCTCCAGTTGCGGCAAGTGGGGGCCACTCTTCATCGCGGGCCTCTTACTATCGCGGCCTCTCCTGTTGCGGAGCACAGGCTCCAGACACACAGGCTCAGTAGTTGTGGCTCACGGGCCCAGTTGCTCCGCGGCATGTGGGATCCTCCCAGACCAGGGCTCGAACCCGTGTCCCCTGCATTGGCAGGCAGATTCTCAACCACTGCGCCACCAGGGAAGCCCCTTATTCTTGATTTTTGGTGAATATGGCTTAGAAACCAATTAAATGCACTCTTCTAGGTAGCACGAAAGGTTTGAGCTCCGGAGCTGCAGAACTCACATGAAGTGGTCCTCGGTTGTACCTCCTGCTTGTTCGTGGATTTAAAAATATCCTGAATTATAAAACTAACCATAGGGCTTCCCTGGTGGCGCAGTGGTTGAGAGTCCGCCTGCCGATGCAGGGGACACGAGTTCGTGCCCCGGTCTGGGAAGATCCCACATGCCGTGGAGCGGCTGGGCCCGTGAGCCATGGCCGCTGAGCCTGCGCGTCCGGAGCCTGTGCTCCGCGACGGGAGAGGCCACAACAGAGAGAGGCCCGCGTACCGCAAAAAAAACAAACAAACAAAAAAAACTAACCATAAACCTAAACCAGGGCTTTTATGGAAACTGTATCTTCTAGCTACTTTGTCCCCCCTATAAAATTTACTGACGTTTTTAGAAAGGCATTGATTTGAGGGATGGTTACTTATAGTCATAGGAATGGAAAATACAAATGAAATAACCTCCCAGTCAATCAAAAAAGTTTTAGAAGTTAATGTCAAGCCATATGTGAAGTAAGGAAAGTGTGTAAATGGTGTGGGGAGATGTCTGCTCGCCGTGGGGACTAGAGAGGGGAGTTGTGCCCTGATGTCACTGCTTGCTTTGCCTGAATGACACCTGTGTCTCATCCTGCATTGTTTGAACTTTGATGCCGAATGGCACAACACATTATGTGAAGACCATTGCCAGTTCTAGAAATAATTTTTAGAAATTCTGAGAGATAGAATTATAAAAAAAACATTGAAAGGTCTGGTTTACTTGTAATGATTTTTAGCTATTTAACAGTTCTTATTCATTCAGGCAGTTTTGAGTGATATCTATTGATACTACGTGATGGCACAGGGGTACAATGGTGAACAAGACAGTTCCAGAACCTAGCTTCATGTGATATTTGCAGTCTAGTTGGAGAGACAAATAGCAAGTAAATAATCTCACAAATCAATTGCAGATGCAGTAAGTGTGTAGGTCAGGGAAAGCTTGCATAGATATTAGTTTATCAAAAATTAAATATTTTTGGTACTAGATACCAAAGTATACTAGATGAGATGCCAAGGCTGGCTGCCTAGGTACGGAACCATTAACACTGCTTTTTGGTGTTTGGCAGGTATGTCATTCCGTCTTTACAGAGGCTGGATGCTGGGTTTTACCGCTGTGTGGTTCGAAACAGAATGGGAGCCCTCTTGCAGAGAAGATCAGAAGTTCAAGTTGCATGTATGTGAACACTGAGACGATCTACAAACGTTAAATAACAAAACACTGAGCAAAATCACTTTAACCACGGTGGGAGTCGAGTTTCTATCTTGGGTTCTATTTGGAATAGTATAGTTTCTAAAATCGATTGAGAGAAGTAAATAGCTAATGCAGCTGGTCTGACGATGATCTGGGGCTAATGAGGTAAATGCCACTGTTTTCAATTCAATAGATAAGGCTCTGTTGAGGATTTAGAAAATGAGCAAGATGCCTTCTGTTGTATGAGTTAGCTGCTCTTAGCTTTTATCATATCCAGGTTCAGATATTTTTAAAATAAAAGATTAAATCCAATTAGTTAAATTTTTATCAATTCATATTCAGTTCTTTCCAGTGATTTGTTTAGAAATCCTTCAGCTGCACAACAAAAAGTACGTGGATAGCATGTATTAATGCTGTAGTGAATTAATTCTCTACTGGGCAGGCCATTGTGGAGAATGAAACCTTTAAAAGTAACTGGAGGGGATATCAGAACGCAGGGGCCTTGAATTTTGGTGTAGTCTTTAGGAGGATGTGGAGAGGGAAGTTGGCTGATGCAAAACATTTAATACTTTCCTAGTCCAAACTCTGTGATGGGGAGGGGCCATCTAAAATGGCCTGTAGGCTTTATTATATTTTGAATTTACTACCAAAATGTCTCTTCATTTAAAAGAAAGCAAGAAGTGTTAAGAAATTTTAAATTACATATAAATATGTTATAATAGATTTAGAGAACTCTAAAAAGCTCCTAAATTGGGGTGTGTGAACCAATGATGACAATATTTTCTCATATGTCATTTTGACCCCAGTTAAGGCTTGTGGTTCTCAGTGTTACTGTATAAAATAAAATAATTTCTAGTTATTCTACTTTTCTACGGTAATTACTAGTGACTGGGTAAGGTGCTGTTGCTATACATGTTTAGTTATAGTTTTAATTACTAGGGAGGCTTACATTTTTCTGAACTGTGTTGGTGAAGTCACTCAACTAAACCTGTCTTCAGAATAATTCAGAACTTTTATTCAATTGAATAATTGAAAACATAATTCATAAATAAAAAATTAAGGTCAATACCCAAAACATTTGAATAAGCTTAGAATTTATTATATTTAATAAATTGTTTAATATAATATCCTTGTTTTTATCCTTTACCTCTAGCGCTAGATTTTATCTCTTTTCTCCTTCTCTCTGATAACAAATTTCACTTTACTTTAAAATAACCGTGCCTATTTTCCTAATCTGTTTCATTTGTTTCATCTTTTCCTAGGCTATTAAACACTGCTTGTAACATAGTTAATAATTTCTTCTGGATCACAAATCCGTTGATAATAGAGATCTTTTATGGACTGTTCCAAATTTATATGCGTTCAGACAAAAATGTAGTATATATGCCATATCAATGTGTGTATACATATATCTGTAGCTAATCATAATATGGAAATTTTTAAAAACTATCAAATGGTACTGATTAAAAAATTGGCCACATATACCCACATTCTAAAGACCGGGTTTTTTTTCCTGTGATCTCATTTTTTAAATGTTGTAAACCAGTAGCACAAAGACTGGAACAAAACCTACCTGCCCCCAATTAAGTCAGTAGTATGGGGTTTGGAGAACCCTCTAAAAATTAATCAATGGTTAAATATTTCTCCCAAAAGATCTTTTAGGGAGCATTCACCCCAGAAACAAAGAAAAGGAGAAACTGAGCAGGACAGCGGCGGGTGCCTGGGTAGAACCAGCTGGAGAGATCTGGGAGCCGGGGGATGTCTGAAATCATTTTATTATCATTTCTGGGAAAATGCTTCATGTGGCATGAGGATGCTTTCCCACAATTTATTTCAATATTAAAATTGGTTGCAAACATTTCATTGTATTATCGCCGCGACACAAAGACCATGAAGTTCTGCTGATTCGCGCACTTCGTGGGTACTTTGGAGGCGCATGGCTTTGCCTTATGCTCCACTTTACCACCCAGTCTGCACTCATCAGCATTACTGCTCGCCTCTGGTCTTACTGCTTAATTATAGCAACATTGGTGACTTTGCAATAAAATATAGTTATTTCCATCTTTGACCTCCCACCCCCTCAAAAAAGAATTTTCTGAAACTTAAAAGGTCTGATTTTTCTTTGCAGATATGGGAAATTTCATGGATACAGATCAGAGAGAAATGGTCTCTCAAGGACATGCAGCTGTGCTCAACTTACTGCCCATCGCCAGCTGCCCCAGACCTCAAGTGACTTGGTTCAGAGAAGGGCACAAGATTATTCCAAGCAACAGAATGTAAGTTGTTCCAAACTTTAAAGTTTAAAATACATCTCATTACACTTGTTGGTACCATTTCCATATTAAGTATACCAATTAAACTTTGAAAAGACTAACCTGGTCTAGTAGACCTACCTCAATCCTTAATAAACAGCTATTTGAAGACTGGCTTGGAAATTTTTAAGCAGTTTAAGAAAATTGTCATGTGATATTATTCTTTAATATGCCGCATAGCCTAACTAAAGCACCTTTACATACTCTTTATGGTATTTTTTTTCCTTTTTTGAATGCACTTCTGGGATGTCATTTTCATCCTGAGTTGTGTTTAGCGCCAAGTACTGATTTAATGAGCGCTCGTATTTACTCATAGAGCTGTGGGGTTTTTCCCTCTTACTGAGCCGTGTTTGATGCTACTTTCTCTGACGATAAAACAGTAATTGCTGCTTATTTCTCTCTATCCTTTTATCCTACCATGACAGTTTTATTTCCTTTTGTCTAATTAGTGGTTCACCCATCTACTGCAGAGTAGTTGCCTTGTGATTAGTTAAGCATTATTTCAAGGTGTTCTTGCCTATTTCACATTTAAGATATTTATCTAATGCCAAACAGTTTCTGCATTTGGAGCTTTAAGTGATTAAAAAGAACATTTGGTGTATATTTTATAAGTGGGCATTTTGCAAGGTAATTTAAAGATAATATACCGAATATAAAGACTTTGAGGATGGACGTTTCTGAAAGAATTGTGAAATGCTATAAGCTTGGGCTAAACGTCAAATATTTATGCCATCAGATGGTTGCACTCAGACAAAAAAAAAATTGTGAGAAGAAAATGCGCTTTTTTTCCCCCAAAAAGGATATGTGAAGGCAGTTTGCTGAACAGTTTTCAAATGTGCTTTCTCCCCATCTGAGCATCCGTGCAGTCCCTTCTCTAGGTCCAGTATCGCCGCTCTTCCACTCGGGCGTCAGAGCTCTGCTTGAGCCCACACAGTTCTTAAGCTTATTTAGCAAATGTTTCTGTTTTGGTTATTGGAAACAGGAAAAATATTGAAATATGTAAAATCCATATTTTAAGATTCTAGTAAAAATATAAATTACGTTGGAAAAATGGGATAACTTCTATCCTTTTTCTTTATTTTATTAAAAGTTGCTTATGTATCCACCTTTATATTCATTCCAACTATAATAAATGCCTCTGGAGTTGGGGTGAAACAAAGACGAGGATCAATTTCTCATTCTCTTAGAAGACTGTTAGGCTGAAAAGAAAAAAGCAGCTGAGAGAGATTCTTGTGAAATATTCTGGAAGGTCCTAGTGTTGAGCACAGTGTGGCTGGGCAAAGGTGGGATGAGTGCTGGGGAAGAGTTGGTACAAGGAGGGGTGGGTAGATTGGATTAGGCTTCCTCTCAAACACTGGAGCTTCTAACTAATGTCAACGGTGGAAGGATTATTTTAACTCAGCAGCGTACAACTACAGAGTAATTCATTTGTTAACCTGTGGTCTAGCTATGTTCGTGAGACAACATTTACTCAAGAAGTATAAAAGGATACAGAATGAAATAACTCTTAATTTTATAAGCTGGTTTTTCTTTAACTTGCAAGTTCTTGCTAAAGACTGTTTAATTCCTGGTGAGCTAATAAGGCAAAGACGCTAGTAGGGCTTTAACTTAGTGTCATAGCAAACAAACGGTCTGCTTACAACCATGAAGCTATTGATGAATCTCCAATCTCAGTGGAATAATATGCCTGTATAGCTTTTTTTATTTAAGAGATGAGATGAGGCTGATTATGGATATTTACACTTTCTCAAGGTCCTTTAGTTTCATATTTTCCACCTCATCATCACCCCCATATTTATTTAAGTACCTGCTGTGCAAGATACCATAAATCAGCACTTGCGTGGTTTTCTCCACAAGTTTATGCATCATTCAAAGACGTATTACTTTACACATCTAATAAAGTTCAGCTTGGACATCAGATGGAAGGGCATTTATGCCTCTGCCCAGACGGTTGGCAGACAGAACTCAGATGGCATTAGCTCTGTTCTGTGCCACCAGGTATCATTTCAAAATGGAGCGTCTGGCTCAAAGTGTTCTGCACCTGTCGAAACAGGTCAAGCCTCTCCTCCTGCTTTTAGCCTGGTTATCTGAGGTCAGCTCCCTAACACAGGGGAGAGACGTCCCTTTGTCATGGGGAGGGAGAACCTCATCTTGCCACCCCACCCCTGTATTTTTTAATATTATCTCATGACCTTAAAACTCTGAGCTTTAGGCTTTTTCTTCATTTTCAAGGGAAACAGTAAGTTTAATGTTCCTCAACTTGAAAAATGAGTTGAGTAGTCTATTAATAATTGTAACAGCAGCTGTTATGTATTGAGGACTACTCTAAACATACCTTCTGTAATCCTCACGTTTGCCTTCTGAGGCAGGTATAATTAGCCATCGAAACTGAAGATTGGAGACGTTACATGACCCACCCAAGGGCACACAGCTGACAAATGGCAGAGCTGGGACTCAAACCCATGTCTGTCTGGCTATAAATCTCATGCTCTCTTCTGCATCAGGCTAATTCTTCTTTTCACTTTACTTTGCTGAACCTTCTTCGTGCTTTTGCTGTATTTTCTCCTTACACTGCTTTCAACTTTTTCCTCCCTTTTTAGAACACCAGGTTTCAATTTGAAATGCTATAGGTTAACCTGGGTTTGCCATGAGCCACGGACTCGTGCAAACACACACCCCCTCGTCAACAGTGAGCATCCCTGCATGTGCATTGTTTATCCTTTCTGTATGAGGTCTGTTGCTCCCTGTCTTCAGAAATTTTTGACAAAGAGAAGGCAAATGTGGCCTTCCAGTTAAGGCATGGACTTTATTAAATTCAGAGGTCTAGGGGGAGATGGAGACAGAAATTATCTCGATACAGGGATCATCAGTTACCTTAGCGCAGGGTGGATGGCAGCGAGAGACACAGGGGTGATGACCATGTGCAGAATGCGGCACCCTGTCAGGGGCTCCTTGTTCTTCGGCTGCATATTGTTGAATGAAGAATAGACTGTGGAGGGCTCCCCTGGTGGCGCAGTGGTTGAGAGTCCGCCTGCCGATGCAAGGGACACGGGTTCATGCCCCGGTCTGGGAAGATCCCACATGCCGCGGAGCGGCTGGGCCCGTGAGCCACGGCCGCTGAGCCTGCGCGTCCGGAGCCTGTGCTCCACAACGGGAGAGGCCACAATAGTGAGAGGCCCGCGTACCGCAAAAAAAAAAAAAAAAAAAAGAATAGACTGTGTAGGAAAAATAGCAGAAATTCATCATCATTTCCAGAAGAGTCGCGGCACCTGAGCTGCTTCACATTCATATGAGAAAGGCTGAATGAAAAACTAGCAAAGTTCTGACTGCAATTTGGGCACTGTTTTTCATTCATTCACCAGGTCCTTGTGCAGGGCATACTCTGAATAGACAGCAGTAAACAAAAGAAAGATCCTGTCCTCAGGGAGCCTACGTCCACCTGGAAGGAAACAGATGCCAGCCTGATGAGTGTAGGATATGCCAGCTGATGACACGTAGTGAGGAGAACAAAGAGCAGGGTGACAGAATAGGGTCGCAGGATGGGGTGGTGGCCATTTTAGACATGAAATCTGAGAAGGCCTCTCGGGTACTAGACTATGAGCAGAGCCCTGAATGAATCCAGGGAGTGAGGCACAGGGGTGTATTGGTGAGAAGAGCACGTGTGAAAGCTCTGAGGGAGGACCGTGCCGGTGTGTTTGAGCAGCAGCAGGGAGGCCAGTGGGGCTGGTGTGGAGCCAGGGAGAGGGCTGGAGATGAGGTGATCAGGGCCCTGAGGATCAGATCTAATTCCAGAACCAGATTACTTAGCCATAGTGAGGAGCTGGGCGTTTGCTCTGAGGATCTGAGCAGAGGAGTGATGCAATCTCACTTAGGGTTCTTCTATTAAGAATTATGTTGAGAACAGAGACTTCCCTGGTAGCGCAGTGGTTAAGAGTCCGCCTGCCAACGCAAGGGACACAGGTCCGATCCCTGGTCTGGGAAGATCCCACATGCCGCGGAGCAGCTAAGCCCGTGCGCCACAACTACGGAGCCTGCGAACCACAACTACTGGAACCCACGTGCCTAGATCCCATGCTCCGCAACAAGAGAAGCCACCACAATGAGAAGCCCATGCACCACAACGAAGAGTAGCCCCTACTCGCCGCAACTAGAGAAAGCCCGCATGCAGCAACAAAGACCCAACACAGCCAGAAATAAATAAATAAATTTATTAAATAAAAAAAAAAGAGAATTATGTTAAGAACAGGCTGTAGGGTGACAGAATCAGAAGCCAGGAGGCCTGTGAGGGGTTTCTGCAGTAATTCAGGTGGCTCGGATCAGGGTGGTGAGAAGTGTCAGATGCTGATATAGTTTGAAAGTAGAAACAATGGGATTTCCCATTGGACTGGATGTAGGGTATGAGAGGAGAGAAGCCATGGGTAACTCAAGAATTTTGGCCTCAGCAACTGATAGGATGGAGTTACCATTTTCTGAAATGGGGAGATGATTTGGGGTGAAACAGTGCTGGTCTGTGTGCGGGGGGTTGGTGGTGGTGTCTGAAATTCGTGTCGGACATGTTAAGTGTGATGTGCTAGTAGGTGGCCAACGGGGTCCAGTCGTTAGATAGTTGTATATATCAGACTCAAGGTTAGCCAAGAGATCTTGGTTAAACTTGGGGGTTGTTGCCGTGTTGATATTTATAGGTCTTTAAAGCCGTGTATGGACTACATAAGCCAGTTAGCGAAGCCCAAAGAGTTCTATCGTTTCACTTAAGATGCCCTTAGCTGCAAGTTACAGAGGATGGCTCTGGCTAAGCAAAAAGAAAATATGTTGGCGTATTTAGAGAACTACAGAACCAAACCAGCAGAAGGAGAGGACAGCGTGGTAACCAGGGCTGCTCCCGAGGCCCAGGGAGCAGGGACCGAGGCGGCACTTTCATGGCCTCCCAAGGATATCCAGGCCCTAATGCCTGGAACAGTTGGATTTGTTAGGTAGCATGGCAAAGCGGGTGAAGGTAGCAGACTCCGTAGGGAACTAATAAGTTGGGGAGGTGGGACAACAGCAGTCTCAGGCCAGGAGCAGTTACGCTGAGGGTCTACACCCATGACCTTCACGGGCCAGGCTCAGCAGCTCTTTCTCTCAACATCTCACCTTGAGTCTTTAGCCAGTGAGTCATGAACCCCGTACTGTATGTGTAGGTCCTGTCTCCGCAAGTGGTCTTCACCTCCCCTGGGTATTGACCATCTAAAATGTCTTTGTTTTTATAACTCTGTCTGGCCTGGTGTTATGCAGAGCAGAAATGCAACATTGGAAAGTGAATGAATGAATGAGGGAATGTGAAGAAAAATCATGTAATATCTGTAAAAACATCCTCACGAAAAAAGGGAAAAAAATGGCACAACAAACCTCAGGAGGAAACAGTGCTGATGAAGGAGAAATATATCTTGGGAAAGCAAACAGTATTTTGAAAGAATTGAGAATAAGTTATACTCAGAATTATGAATTGGTAATTATAGGTTTTATTTATCTGAGAAGATGAAAAAAGTGCCTGTTTATTTTTCTGATTTACTGAATCCGAACAGTTAGTTTGCTGTCTTTGGGTATCAAAGATGATTATAGCCTTGTCTTACAAATACAGTCTAATTTGATAATAAAATTGTTCTGTGTTATTTCAGTTTAGATAGATGTTCTTTGTTTCCTTATATTTCTCAAAATATGAAATGTGAATGTTGATGTCATGCAGTATTTCTCTGACCTCCGGGAGGTAATTTGTGTCGGCAGTTATCAGATTAGGACGCAGAAACTCGTCCTGTGCAATTCCATTCTTTTGCTTAATTGCAGGTTCTTGTGCTCAAACTGCATCCTGTAGCCTACCTGACAGGAATGTGTAAGCACAAGTGTACTGGCATGTGTTTTCCTAGGAATGCGTGGTTTATAGATTAAATATTTCAAACCTCCAGTCAGCTTTGTGAGGCGACTTGCCAGGAATGATCTGAATTGTGAAGTATGGGCAGCAAACAGCATCCCAGGTGACTTAGAAACGGTCTGACTCATGATTGTCTATGCTTAAATCCTTGAACATCCATTCACCTATTACCATTTCAATTGCTGCAAGAAAGATTTGTTTAAATTAGCACATGTATTGGAAGTCACAGCTTAATGCTTGAAGGAAGTAGATCTGGTTGTAATGATATTTTTATAGTTAACTGGGTTTTCAAAATAATATGCTTTTAAAATTTTTATATTATGTTTTGTAGGCATTTTGTGAATGTTTATAGAGTATGTCTGTACGTGTGAATTGAGTCATATTTGGTATAAGTAAAAAAGACTAGGAGATAACGGGCTCTAGACCTGCTTCCACCATTAATTCTGACCTTGGGAAACTTACTCTCCTTTGCCTCAATTTTCTCATGTCAAAAATGAGGAAGGTTGGGTTTCCCTGGTGGCGCAGTGGTTGAGAGTCTGCCTGCCGGTGCAGGGGATGCGGGTTCGTGCCCCAGTCTGGGAAGATCCCACATGCCGCGGAGCGGCTGGGCCCGTGAGCCATGGTCGCTGAGCCTGCGCGTCCGGAGCCTGTGCTCCACAACGGGAGAGGCCACAACAGTGAGAGGCCCGCTTACCGCAAAAAAAAAAAACAAAATGAAGAAGGTGACATGAAAGACCTCTGAGGTCCTTTCTGGTGTTCACACCAGCTATGCTCATGGGAGGGTGCTCAGGGCCAGGCCTGTCTCTCCCTCCCCCTCTCTCCTCCTTCCTGCACTCAGTAGACGCTTACTGAGCACTTGTTTTGTGCCAGGCACTGTTGTAGCTGCTCGGGACAGGAAGCAGCATGAGGACATTGAAGCTTCTGCCTTCGCTGAGTTATGGTTCAGTGTGGAAACAGGTTAATAACCAGGGTTCTTTTGGGGATGGTGAAATCTATGAGGGAAATGGAGGGCGGGACAGGAGAGAACTGAGCGGGAGGGGAGGGAGGTGGGCAGTCTGCCTCTCCATGCAGGTGACATTTTAAGGTGACACTTTATTGAGTTGTAACTTACATACAACACAATGTACAGATTTTAAGCACACAGGTTGATGAATTTTAACAGTTGTGTACACGGATGTAATCACTACCCTAAGCAAGTTCCCGAGGGCAGTTCTTACCCCTGGTCCCTGCCCCGCCCCACCTGCTCATCTCGTTCTATTACCATAGGTTAGTTTGCTTATGCTAGAATTGCTTCTAAATAGAATCATGGCACATGAGCTCTTTTGTTTCTGCCTTCTTTCATTCGACATAATTTCTGTGATATTCTCAAGGTGGTATTAATAATGATTGTTATTAAATATTTTTTGAGTACCAGGCACTGTTTTAAGTGTTTTCTCTATAATGATTCGTTGAATCCTCACAGCAGCCCCATGGGTTGTACTGTTATTATCGTCACTTTGCTGACAGGAACGACAGAGAGAGGCCAGCAGCTGGTTAGTGTTAGAGCCTTTGACTCTTGAGCCCACACTTTGCCTCTGTGCTGCCCTGCTCTCTCGGGCTCATGTCTGAAAGATCTAGCCGTGCACACATCTGGAGGACGAATATTCTGAGCACCGGGGCCACATACATGCAAAGGCAAATACTGTGGTCTGGCGCTTAGGGCCTCGTGAACAGCGGGCAAAGAGAGTGGAAAGAGAAGGGGCCGAGAAAGGAAATGGGATCCTGGAGGTGCCAGAATATGGAAAGAAATCTGAGTTTTATTCCACATACAGTGGGACGTCTTTGGAAGAGCTGTGGTTTTAGTTTTTGGAAAATTTTTTGAAATTGTGCTAAGATATGTGTAACATGAAATTTACCATCTTAACTGTTTTTCACGTAAATTCAGCGGCATTAAATGTATTCACATTGTTGCGCAGCCGTCACCACCACCAATCTTTGCAACTCTCTCGTCTTGTGAAACTGCAGCTCTGTCCCCATTAAAGGGTAACTCTCCACTCCCCACTCCCCCTGCTCTTGGCACCCACCCTTCTACTTTCTGTCTCTCTGAATTTGACTCCAGTGGGTCCCTCATATAAGTGAAATCATACAGTATTTGTTTTTTCCTCATTTTTAATTAAACTTAATATTTTGAGCTAATTGTAGATTCACATACAGTTGTTAAGAAGTAATACAGGGAGATCCCATGTGCCCTTTAAACAGTTCCCCTACCTGGTGAGGTCTTGTAGAGCTGTAGTGGAGCATCACAGTCAGGTGAGACCTCGCAGAGCTGTGGTGCAGCATCACAGGTGAGACCTCGTAGAGCTGTGGTGCAGCATCACAGGTGAGACCTCATAGAGCTGTGGTGCAGCATCACAGCCAGGTGAGACCTTGTAGAGCTGTAGTAGAGCATCACAGCAGGTGAGACCTCGTAGAGCTGTGGTGCAGCATCACAGCCAGGTGAGACCTTTAGAGCTGTAGTAGAGCATCACAGCCAGGTGAGACCTCGTAGAGTTGTGGTGCCGCGTCATAGCCAGGATATTGACGTTGATACACTCAAAACACAGAACAGTCCCATCACCACAGGACCCCTCACGTTGCCTGTTTATACCAACAGCTACTTTCCCCCAGCCTTTGTCCCCACCCTAAATCCTGGCAATCATGAATCTGTTCTCCATTTCTATAATTGTATCATTTAGAGGATGTTTGATAAATGGAATTGTGCAGTCTGTAACCTTTTAGGATTGGCGTTTTTCAATCAGCATAATTCTCTGTTCAGGTTACTGCATGTGTGAGTGCTGGGTTCCTTTTTATTGTGTAGTTTTCCATGGTGTGGACATACCACAGCTTGTGTAACCCTTCACCAGGTGAAGGACATTTGGGCTGTGTACAGTTTTTCACCCTTATGAATAAAGCTGCTGTAAATATTCTTGTACATGTTTTGTGTGGACATGTCTTCATTTCTCTGGGATAAATGCCCAGGAGTGCAGTGACTGGTTATATGGTATTTGCATGTTTAGTTTTTTTAAGAAAATGCCAAACTGTTTCCAGAGTTAGTGTACCATTTTATAATCCCACCAACGATGTACAAATGACCCAGTTTCTTTGCTTCCTCACTAGCATTCAATGTTGTCACTATTTTTTTAATTTTAGCCATCTCAATGGATATTTAATTACAACTCATTGTGTTTTTAATTTGCATTTCCCTAATGGCTAATGATGTCGAACATCTTTTAATGTGCTGATTTTAAAAAGAACCAAGGGCTTCCCTGGTGGTGCAGTGGTTGAGAATCTGCCTGCTAATGCAGGGGACACGGGTTCGAGCCCTGGTCTGGGAGGGTCCCACATGCTGCGGAGCAACTAGGCCCGTGAGCCACAACTACTGAGCCTGCGCGTCTGGAGCCTGTGCTCCGCAAAAAGAGAGGCCGCGATAGTGAGAGGCCCGCGCACCACGATGAAGAGTGGCCCCCGCTTGCCACAACTAGAGAAAACCCTCGCACAGAAACGAAGACCCAACACAGCAAAAATAAATTAATTAATAAACTACCCCCAACATCTTAAAAAAAAAACCAAATAGGGAAAAACTAAACTTCTTGAAGTGAAAACTACGATCATTTATTTATAAAATCAATTGAATGGGTGAAAGAGCAGACACTATTGCAGCTAAAGTGAGAAATATTGTTCTGGTAGGTCTGAGAAGAATACTCAGAATCAGGCACAGAGATAAAAAGATGGAAAGTACAGAAGACAGGCAAAGAGATATAGAGGATAATCAGTAGAAACCTAAGACAGGTCCCAGAAAGAAAGAATGGAGAGAGTTGGGGCTAGATCACGTTCAACGGCATAATTGTTACAATATTTCCTAACATGAGGAACTCTCAGAGTCAAGAAGCAGAAAAAGCTGCAAATAGGATAAATAAAACTAAATCCAAATCTAGGCTTATTGTAGTGTAACTGTAGAACCTCAAAGAAGAAACCTTAAAAGCAACAATACATGTAATTCAGATTTCCTCAATGGAACGGCAATTAGATGACAGTTGACAGCAATAATAGGGAAGATGATAGTACCTGAGGATATAACTGTCATCACAGAATTTCATATCCAGCCAAACTAATATCCAAAAGTAAGGGAGAAAGGAAGACATTTTCAGACTGAGAATTTACATTTCTGAGAACTTGCTGGAAGATCTACTAAGAGTGGGCTTGAGGAAAAGGAATATTGAACTAGGAGGAAATAGAATGTTAGAAACATTGGTCTTCATTTTATTATTTTTCTCTAGTTAGGAAATGTTTGGTAATTGCAATTTTAATACATTTAAATAACAGAGAAGAAAGTAAAGACAGCAAGATGAGAACTCTGGGAGTTTTTATCGAGAATGGCTGCAGAGAAATGGTGAGGATCCATGAGGTCAGGGGGTTGTTTTTTTTCCTTCACGTGGGAAATAACAGAGAATACTCATATGCTAATGGAAATTCTCTCCTAGAGAAGGAGAGTGTGAGGATGCAGTAGAGTGTGAGTGAGGGGCAGAGCCCCGGAGAAGGTAGAGGCTGGGTGGCATGGGCACCCGCATCACCAGCACGTGCACGAGGGCCCCAGTGTGGTGTGGTCCACAGGCTTCACCACTCTGTATGCAGCCCATCAAGGGACAGCCTTTGATAGAGTCAAGGGCAGCTTCCATTACAGAACAGGGCCTGATATGGGTTTGGACGCATGTTGTCTGGCAGACATGCTTGTGGAAAACTGAGGGTTTTCTTGTGGATTTTTATTTCCTCTGTGAATGTTGGGATGAGGTTATAAGTTTAGAGTGAAGTGTGACACAAGAAGAGAGGTGAAGTTACTCAGTAATTATCTGGAGAGTCAAAAGCAAATTGAGCAACACGCTAGACTTAGGGACCAGTTGAGTACAGTGGCACCTTTGTGGTTTGTGGTCATGGATTGTCGCGGTAAAGTTGTAGAGAAGGCAGCTCTACAAAGAAGGATGAAGTGTAGCCTGTCACGTGGGACCAAGGAACAAGAACATGGAGGGTTTGCAGATGGGAGGTGGCTCTTGGTTGTCTGGGAGTCGTGTGAGGGAGGAGGTGATGGGTGGTCCAATTCGGCAGAGTCAGGAGACTGCAGCCCGTGAAGTGGAAGGATACCTGAGTGGGGGACTGAGAGGAAGTGGGTGCTCTGGGCACCTCAGACCCTCCTATCCTCACCGTGACTGCTCCAGCCAGTCCCTTCCATTGGAAGGGATCAGGTGATGCAGTCCAGGAGGGTGGCCAAGTTAAATTCTTGGGGGGTAGACTTTGGCCCTTGGTGAGTCAGGATGAGTGTATGCAGGTGAGGGGTGCGGACCAGCAGATCCCAGCTGGACTCTTGAGGGACACAGCTTCGTGCAGCTTCTTGGAAGTCCTCCTGAGGGTCAGGCACAGCTGCACCGCTGGAGTCAGTGGGATCAAGCCCTCCTTGGTCTGTGCTCTCTCCTCCTGTCCCTCCTTCCTGCTTACCTGTGATGACACGCACATCAGGCAGGGCTCTGTTTCCCAGAAAAACTGGGCTGAGACATGGGGCATTTGAGGGCTAGGCTTCAGAATGGAGTTTCTGTAGGGGCTGGCAAGGTTTAGGGGGTGACCGTGAGCACGGGGCTGAGATGGTGTGCAGGAAATGTCCGTGGAGGACTGAGGCCACAGTGTGAGAGTGAACGGAGATGTGGATGCTGAGCCGTGCAGGATGACGGCAGAAGGAGCTGGGGGAGGTGGGAAGCCGGGAGCTTCCTTCCTCAGTCAGTGGGTGGAGGAAGGGGACACATCGGGAATAAACAGTGCTGTAGCTGGGTCACCTGGGCTTCAGAGGAGCTGGGGTTTGCAAGGAGGAAGAGGAGACATGGTTAGCGTGTGCTGGTGGCACGGAGGGGGCTTGCTCTGGGTAGACCAGCACAGCGAACACCTCCTTGGACTGCTCCTCTGGGCGTTTGGCTCCAACATCTGCAGCTTGGAATCCCACCACTGTAGACTGAGCGTTTGGATGTGGGTGTGGGTCCTTTGGGAGGTGCTTAGGTCGTGATGGTGGAGCCCCATACTGGGATGAGTGCCCTATAAAAGAGACCCCAGAGAGCTCCTCGCCCCTTCCACCACTCGAGGACACAGCGAGAAGACGGCCGTCTGTGAACTGGGAAGTGGGTTCTCACCAGTCCCTTGATCTTGGACTTCCCAGCCTCTAGAACTGTGAGAAATAATGTTTTTGCTTATGAATGACTTAATCTATGGTATTTTGTTATAGTGGGCTGAATCGACTAAGACGCCCACCCAGGGGCATCTCTCTATCCTGGGGGCAGGTCCCTTAACCTCACAGCGCCTCTGCTTCCTTTAGGAGAGGGAGAATGGTCTCTTCCTCCTGGAGTTGTCAGGACATTTAACAAGGGATAATGGAGTGAGAAGTAATTTACTACCTAATGTTCGAGGATGTGAAGACAGTACATGCTACATGTCACCCGCATGACATTGCGTGTAGCAATCATGTCTTGATGCTTGCTTCAAAAAGTCCTGTATAGATGTGGCTGAGTGCATGGCTGTGCCTGTAGGTGTCTTCTGGGAGTTAGAGCCAGCTGGGAAGGAGGGACCCAGGGGAAGAGAACGTGCTGGAGCCCTGGGGCACAGCACCTCTGCCTTAGCTCCTATACATGCTCCATGGGCTTTTCCAAGTGCTGATTTCTAAAGCCTAGAAAGTTCTTTTTGTTGTGGTCGTTCTAACCACACCAGGAGGAGTCCCATCCTCTGAGCTGATATTATCCTGGAGACTAGTATTAATGTCCACAGAAGCAGGTAAAAGGTTGGAAGCACTGCATCTCTTTGTTGAATGGTGTACGGAGTGCTGACCAAGGCTCCAGCTCATTGTGCTTTATCCTGGAACCTGCCTGTGCATAGTGAGAGGAGGGCTAAGGTCGTGAGAATTTCACATTTTCTTTCAGGTTGTTAGTCATTGTGACACTGTTGTATGAAGGGTTACCTTATAAACAGTAGGAGACCAGGTTATGGGCTACACCTGGCAGCAGCCGGGTACTTAAGTGTGAGGCCTGCATCATGATGCAATGCAGATGTACGTAATGAAGGTCACTGGGCATGTGCAGGCAGCTGACACTGCACCTGCTGCTTTGGGATTCAGGGTACATCACAGCCAGAGGACCATTCCCGTGCAAAAGGAGTAACCTGAGGGATGGGCCAGGGCATCTTACAATTACTTGGTTCCACTTGAGTTGGCAATATAGTGTTTAACTTTAATGACAAGAGTTTAATATTCTACGTACCGATTTTTCATTTGAAAATAAAATACCACTTCATTTTACATGAGCAGATCTAGCAACAATAATGAATTTCTTTACAAATATTAGCCTATTATACATCTTAAGTCAGTTGCACATAATTGCATCTCACCAACTCTACATAATACTTTAATTAAAACTAGGATAATGAAAATAGTTTCTTTTTAATAAATTTATTTATTTTATTTATTTATTTTTGGCTGCGTTGGGTCCTTGCTGCTGTGCGCGGGCTTTCTCTAGTTGCGGTGAGTGGGGGCCACTCTTCGCCGCACTGCGGTGGCCTCTCGTTGCGGAGCACAGGCTCCGCGTGTGCGGGCTTCAGTAGTTGTGACTTGCGGGCTCCAGAGCGCAGGCTCAGTAGCTGCGGCGCATGGGCCCAGCTGCTCCGCAGCACGTGGGATCCTCCCCGACCAGGGCTGGAACCTGCACTGGCAGGTGGACTCCCAACCACTGTGCCACCAGGGAAGCCTGAAAATACAGTTTTAACGAACAGTAAATGCTGAAGTTGCCAAGCCTAGAATGTGTTAGTTCGAATCATACCTCACTCTGTTTTAGCTCTTAAATCTGTATCTACATTATGTTTTGAAATGGCAACAATCATGAGCAAGAGGCATTTTTTTTGAATTTTATTTTTTTATACAGCAGGTTCTTATTAGTTGTCTGTTTTATACCTATCAGTGTATATATGTCAATCCCAATCTCCCAGTTCATCCCACCCCACCACCCCACCACTTTCCCCGTTGGTGTCCATACATTTGTTCTCTACATCTGTGTCTCTATTTCTGCCTTGCAAACTGGTTCATCTGTACCATTTTCTAGGTTCCACATATATGCATTAATAGACAATATTTGTTTTTCTCTTTCTGATTTACTTCACTCTGTATGACAGTCTCCAGGTCCATCCACATCTCTACAAATGACCCAATTTCGTTCACTTTTATGGCTGAGTAATATTCCATTGTATATATATACCACATCTTCTTTATCCATTCGTCTGTCGATGGGCATTTAGGTTGCTTCCATGACCTGGCTATTGTAAATAGTGCTGCAGTGAACAATGGGGTGCATGTGTCTTTTTGAATTATGGTTTTCTCTGGGTATATGCCCAGTAGTGGGATTGCTGGGTCATTTGGTAATTCTATTTTTAGTTTTTTAAGGAACCTCCATACTGTTCTCCATGGTGGCTGTATCAATTTACATTCCTACCAACAGTGCAAGAGGGTTCCCTTTTCTCCACACCCTCTCCAGCATTTGTTGTTTGTAGATTTTCTGATGATGCCCATTCTGACTGGTGTGAGGTGATACCTCATTGTAGTTTTGATTTGCATTTCTCTAATGATTAGTGATGCTGAGCATTCTTTCATGTGCTGCTTGGCCATCTGTATGTCTTCTTTGGAGAAATGTCTATTTAGATCTTCTGCCCATTTTTTGATTGGGTTTGTTTTTTTAATATTGAGCTGCGTGAGCTATTTATATATTTTGGAGATTAATCCTTTGTCCGTTGATTCACTTGCAAATATTTTCTCCCATTCTGAGGGTTATCTTTTCATCTTGTTTATAGTTTCCTTTGCTGTGCAAAAGCTTTGAAGTTTCATTAGGTCCCATTTGTTTATTTTTGCTTTTATTTCTGTTACTCTAGGAAGTAGGTCTAAAAAGATCTTGCTGTGATTTATGTCAAAGAGTGTTCTTCCTATGTTTTCCTCTAAGAGTTTTATAGTGTCCAGGAGGCATTTTAAAATATGTTTATTAGTATGTACTAGTAAATAATATGCTTCCTTATGGCCGTCATGTATCTGTCTATCCCCCTTGCATATATAGTTGGTTGTTTGCTACTAATTATAATCTGTAGAAGCAGATTAAGGTTTTCTTTGTCTTTTTTCTCCCAGTTTTATTGAGATATAATTGACATATAACACTGTATTATTTTAAGATGCACAACATCATGATTTGATATATATGCATATGTATACTACAAGAAGTTTAGTGAATACTCCTCACAGCACAGTTAAAGTGTTTTTCTTGTGATGAGAACTTTTAGGATATACTCTCTTAACAACTTTCAAATACACAATGTAGTACTGTTAACTGTAGTCCCCATGCTATACATCACATGCTTAGGACTTATTTGTCTTATAACTGGAAGTTCATACTTTTGGACCACCTTCACCCCTTGCCTCCCACTGCCCCACTCTGGTAACCAACAGAATACTAGCAAACAGAATCTAACCATACCTTTGCCCATTTTGTATTGGATTATTTCTTTGTCTTTGAAGGCCCAGCAACTTAGCACAGTGCTTGGCCATACTTACTTAATGTTATTGGATGAATGGATAAGTATTTCTTGGGTGAATAAATAAATAGTAGTACTTGGCTCATTCTGGGGAGATGGTGTGGGACTACGTACACTAGGCTGAGACTCAGAAAATGAAGGTCTCAGTCTCAGCTTTGTCCCTTAGTAGCTGTGTGAGCTTGGGCAAGTCTTTTTTGACTGTTGCCAACAAAGATGATGTAATGGGATATCTCAAATGGAAATAAGGATACCTACACCGCCACGCTCTTGGAATTATTATGGGGAGCATTTATTTGATGGATAGAATTACAGATGTGAAAACACTTTCTAACCTGTAAAGTAAATGTAATGTAGTGGTGTTATTATCATCCCCTCTTCTGCTCGTTATCCTAATTATATAAATGAACATGCATTAGTATTCAAAGGCAACTAACTAATCATCAGCTCATTGGAACTATGGATTTTTTTAATATAAATTTATTTATACATTTATGGCCGCGTTGGGTCTTCCTTGCTGCGCGCAGGCTTTCTCTAGTTGCGGCGAGCGGGGGCTACTCTTCATTGTGGTGCGTGGGCTTCTCATTGCGGTGGCTTGTTGTGGAGCATGGGTTCTAGGCACACGGGCTTCAGTAGTTGTGACACGCGGGCTTCAGTAGTTGTGGCTCGCGGGCTCTAGAGCACAGGCTCAGTAGTTGTGGCACACGGGCTTAGTTGCTCCATGGCATGTGGGATCTTCCCAGACCAGGGCTCGAACCCATGTCCTCTGCATTGGCAGGAGGATTCTTAACCACTGCGCCACCAGGGAAGCCCCATTTAGGTTGTTTTGCAGTGAATTTTCAGTCCTTGGTTAGCGGTACCTGTAGTACAGAATACAAGGAGATACGCCCCTCCCATCTCCCCTTCCTTCCTTCGTCAGTTAAAATGTCCTAGAGTCTGTCATACAGAGTGAAGTAAGTCAGAAAGAGAAAGACACATACTGTATGCTAACACATATATATGGAACTTAAGAAAAAAAAATGTCATGAAGAACCTAGGGGTAAGACAGGAATAAAGACGCAGACCTACTAGAGAATGGACTTGAGGATATGGGGAGGGGGAAGGGTAAGCTGTGACAAAGCGGGAGAGAGGCATGGACATATATACACTACCAAACGTAAGGTAGATAGCTAGTGGGAAGCAGCCACATAGCACAGGGAGATCAGCTCAGTGCTTTGTGACCACCTAAAGGGGTGGGATAGGGAGGGAGGGAGGGAGGGAGACGCAAGAGGGAAGAGATATGGGAACATATGTATATGTAAAGCTGATTCACTTTGTTATAAAGCAGAAACTAACACACCATTGTAAAGCAATTATACTCCAATAAAGTAAAAAAAAAAAAAAAAGTCCTTGGGAAATTTAAGCCAGTCTTAATATTGGCTGGGTAATTAGGGAGGCATTTCTACCTGTGCATCTAATGTATAGTTTATTACACAGTCAAATATAAGTGACTTTTATTAGCTTCTCTTTTAGATTAGCAATATCAGTGTTACTCTTCCTAAATACAGGTCATTTATTCATTCACTTATCTGTTCACTGAACAAGTACCGAATTGCACTGGTGTCATCCATGGAAGCTACTCCTGAAGCACCACATTCCCTGTGAAGGAAATGTGCTCTGGGCTCTGGCCAAGGGGTACTGCCGACGTAAGTCCAGAAGACTTTGTAACACCGTCCCGTTCGTAGCCTACAGGCGGGACCTGGCCTGTGAGGGCAGCTTCTGGTGATGCTCCAGGATGCACATCGCCTGCACGCCCACGGAGAGCCAGCTGTCACGGTGTGATTCAGCTTTCACTTGCACCTGGGGACTCTGTAACCCCGGTAAGCCTGCTCCCATCTGGTCTCATCCCTGGGTCTTTAGGCAGAAATATTGCATACCAACGTGAAGTTCTCCCACACAAAGAAGGAGGGGAAAAGAAGCCCAGGAAGGAAGGGATGTTCTTAGAGCTCAGAGAAAGCCGCAGGACGTGTGTCCCACTCCAGGGCCTTCGTGCACCTCAGGCCTGGTGCCGTAAGGAGCTGAGAACTGGAGAGATCAAGGCAGTGGGGGCATGGAGAGGGTCAGAGGTCACACAGATGGGCAGTGGCCAGCTGAACTTGTCAGAAGGCACTGGTACGGTTGGCAGCCTGCATCCACTGGGTGCCCTCTTTGTGGGAGGAGAGGCAGCGTTGCCGGAGATCCTGTGTATGGAAGTGGTCGAGGAACGTAAGTAGAAGCAGGGGCGGTCCTGTGGGGGTGTATGAGGGGCAGCATGGGCTTTGGAAAGCACTCTGGGTTTAAGCAAGAAGAGCCGACTTTGAGAACCAGCTGTACTCTTTGATCATTTTCTGATTCTCGGCGGGCCTAACTTAACATCTGGGGGACTCAGCTTTTTCGCACACAGAATGGGGTAAAGCCAATCCTGTGAATGTCTGATGTGAAAACGTTTTGCCCCCCCAGTTGTTGGCTGGGGTTCTGACGGGAAGTGGAGGGAGCTGGCTGTCCTTGGGGGTGAAGGTCTGCGGGGCAGGGTAGGTGAAGTACAGCCAGTGCAGATGCTGCAGAGGGTGCCGCACGGCTCTTTTCTTTCTGCAAGACTGCTCTAAATCTCTGCCAGTAAAGAAGGCAGAGGAAGGCTTATCACACCAGTGTTGTGGATGACTGCATGGGGGAGAAAGTGGCTACGTGATCTAAGGTCGAATCTGCTTCAGTGATGGAGCCAAGGACGGAGTTGAGCACCTGAATGATGCCTTTCTGGTTCTTTCTGTGAATGTTGATGGCAGAGTTGAGCTTGTCCAGAAGGGCAGTGGTTTGCAAAGGGGCCCGCAGTGGGCATTTGCCACCCATTCTTTGACTCCACGATGCCACGTGTAGCCAGGTGTCCTAGGGCAAGTCTCTAACTTCTGTGAGGCTCCCTTTGTTCTTCTGGAAAACACAAGTGATGATATAGCAGCCTGCCCACCTCGCAGGACTTTTACTTTTGTGTGTGATATTCAAATATGATAACAGATATAATAGCCTTTTGTGAATTACAAAGTGTCATGTCTGTGTAATGTGGAATCATTTTCTCATGAGGGCTCATTCTTCGCTGTCATCAGACCCGACCAAAGCCTAGTTAGATCTAATTGCTGGAGTTTTTGCATCCAGATGACAGTCCCTAAAGTCAAGGTCATCATTCGTCCATTCAGTCTGTCCACCAGCCAGCACTGTGCTAGGATCTGGGGATAAAAAGATCAATACAATGATTCTGGCTCAAAAGGGTTCACACTCTAGTGAATGGATGGTAGCATTTGATTGTAGTTCATCCTGCATAGTCTTTTTTTTTTTAAAAAAAAAGCTGCATTGAGATGTAACTCACTTATCATTAATTCTTTTTAAAAAATATCTTTTGGGACTTCCCTGGTGGTGCAGTGGTTAAAACTCGGCGCTTCCCCTTCATAGGGTGCGGGTTCAATCCCCGGTCAGGGAACTAACATTCTGCCTGCTGCACAGCGCGGCCAAAAGGTAAAAATTAGAAAAAAGTTGTTTTAAAAGAAAGAGTATATCTTTTGAACTGTATAATCAGTGGTATTTAGGGTGCAGTTGACCCTCCGTACACCTGCTTCCTCTGTATGCATAGTCAGCTGACCATGGACCCTGCGTAGTGTTTACTATTGAATGATATCCACGTATAGGTGGACCTGCGCAATTCAAACCTGTGTTGTTCAAGGGTCAACTGTATTCACAGAGTTGGACAATCATCACCACTGACAGAATATTTCCATCACCACGAAAGAAAGCCCCATACCCAGTAGCTGTCGCGCACCATCCCCCGCTCCCCCCAGACCCTGGCAGCCACTCATCTACTTTCTGTCTCTCTGCACTTGTCTGTTCTGGACGTTTCATATAAGAGGAATCATGTACTCTGTGGCTTTTTGACACCTGACACCATGTATAGTCTTTAGTCAGTTGTTTCTTTTCTTTTTTTTTCTTTTTTGATGTTTCACTGATAATCATTAAATATTTCATTGAATCTTCTTCTTTACTTTCACTGATCATCATTAAATATTTCATTGGATCTTTTTTTTTTTCCGTAACTTTCTTGAGCTAAGTTCTGTGTGGGTAAAGAAAAGACATTCCTTCATTTCTTTAAGAAATATTTACCAGATGCTTCCTTTGTGTCAGACACTCTAGCAGGTTATGATGCCACATGGGTCCCTATTCTCACAGAATTTACAGTCCAGTAAGGGTAAACAGATGCAAAATGGGCAAACGAACAAACACATCAAGAGAATCAACCCTATCCAAGGACATAACATTGAGACCAAAATTTGAAGAGAGAGAAGGAGCCAGTGACATGAAGAAATGGGGCTGGATGTTCTGGGTGCAGCATTGGCCAAGAAGCTGAAGTGGGAAAGAGCCTGGTGGTCTAAGATCTGAAAGGAATCCATCTGCGTGGCGACCGTGGGTGGAATACCCCAGATGACATCAGGGCCCCAGTCATGTGGCTATGGAAAAGGGTTTGGGTTTTATTCTAAGTGCAGTGGAGGGACTTGGAGGGTGTCATGATCTGATTTGCTTTAAGAAAAATCTGGCTGCTTTGTGAAGACTTGATGGTAACAGTGAGAATGGAATCCTTAGGAAGTTTTGGCAAACATCTTATTTTGCAAATGAGGTACTGGTAGCTTGGATTAAGACAGGGCAGAGGAAATGGAGAAAGTGGACAAATTAGAGCTATCGGTCAAAAGTATAATCAACAGTTATATTCAACAGTGTGAATAAGTCATAACAAAATAAGGATTAAAAAAGTAGAATCAGTAGGGCTTACAGATGAATTGGGTATGCAGTGGAGTCAGGCTTTCTGTTTCTGATTTGAGACTTGGGTATATATTTTCTGAAATAATGACAACTGGATAAGATGCTTTTGGGTCATGATAAGTTGGAGAGAGATGCTCATGAAGAATCAGCATAGAAAGATCAACTTTTAGATCAACAGTTGGATGTACACAAGTGTGGAGCTCAAAGGAAAGATCTAAGCTTGAGATACAAAATTGGGAATCATCAGTATACAGGTGGTATTTAAAACCATGAGAAGGGTGAGCTCTTCTGGGGAGAGAGATACTAGACAGAAAAGAAGAGAAGCCAGCTCTGAGAACATTATTTCTCAACATTTAGAGAAATAAAATGCCCACAGAAAGATAGAGAGCAGGAAGGGAAGAGGCAACCAGGAGTGTCTGATGTCATGGAATCACCAAGAAAAGAACATTTTACCTGAATCCAGCCCACACGTAGTCTGAGTCAAGAGAACTTGAATTCCAGGACAAAGAAAATGAGGAGGGGGAGAGGGGATCACAGGAGAAGCTCTAGCAAAGCAGAGGAGGAGAAAAGGCAGTGTGAGGCAGAGAAGGGAAAAGCGGAGGAGGAGGGAAAAGCCTGTCATTTTGTAGCTTTCGTCACCTTTTGGGTAAAACCGCACGTAAGGGACTCAGTTCTGCAGCCTGGTTGGGAAGAGGTCCAGTTTTCCTCTCTGCCGTAGCCATAAATCAGTAGGCCCTCTGGAAGAAGTGTGTTGTGGACAGATTAGAAAGTTTGGGATCAAAACAACCGTAACAGCCTAGTTCATGCTTCACCAGGATGATTTTTCTCAGTGTTTTAGTGCTCAGTCTTTATCATCGCTGGCGGAATTGTACTGTTTTACCTTGGAAGATTATAAATGGGGAGTAATCCTTAGAACTTATTTATCTTTGAAAGCATGAATCTTCTTCAGTCTAGACATGCCCATTCATTATCAGGCAAGGTAAAGTATTATATCCAAGAGATAAATTATGTCCTTTGGTTATATGTACAATGTGTATACTTTATTTCTGTAGTCAGAGTCTATAGTTTAATGCATGAAACAATTTTGTGTATTACCTGTGCTGAGTAATCTTGGGTATTTAGAAATTGCCTATGTGAAGTCTACCCGTTTTAACACATGCCTTTCATTCAGTGAAATCATTGGGAAATCATCATTGCCTACTCCGAAGGTCTAGATCATTCTTTACCTGTGCTCTGTGGAGTTCAGTATTCTGTCTGAAACCTGTGTCACGCCAAGTACTTTACACAACTAATTTACTCTCAATAGTCTTATTAACTTTTTCTTATTTTAAAACTAGATACATATGGAGAAATCATAGTCTGTTTTGAAGCTGCTGTGTATGGGTTAATATTATTGAATTAAATTTTAGTTAAATTTAAGAATTTTGTCTGTGGAAATGGATGTAAAACAGTACTTGTGTTCATTAAAGTTGGAGAGGAAGGAGGAATTGGCAGCCTGCCGATGGCTTATCTCTGGTCTTTAGTTGTGAGCGGAACGTCTAGCTGTTTAGTGCCTGGCTTTCATCTAACACACTCTATATGAATTTAAATAAATTGTAAATGCCCCAGATAAATTTTAGTCATTTCTTTGATCTAATGATGAAATAAGGAATTGTGGCAATGATGGAACATTTGAAAAACATCTAATGATTAAAATTTTTAAAAAGTACTGCTTCTAAATATTTAGTGGAAAATGTCCTTAGCATTTTCTGTTATCTTCCTATTCTTCTTAACATGGTTAGGAAGGATAATCGCTACAACTTGAAAAGAAGCAATATAAAATGGTGGCTAAGATTGTGAACTCTGAAATCACATGGCCTGAGTTCAAACCCTGGTTCTGCCCTTTAATGGTGTGTGACCTTGGGCGCAAACTCAGCTTCTCTGTGACTCAGTTTCCTCTTCTGTGTGGCTGGAATAACTACAAACCCTGCCTCACAGGACTGTGCAAGCACCTGTCCGTTTAGAGGGCTTGGACCAGCTCCTGGATCACGTAAGAGCATCATAACTGTTAGTGGTTCTTATTTCTCTCATTATTATTACTTAATTGAGGGTTTCAAATAGAGGAGGAGGCAGTGGTTGTATTATCCTCTTGGTGTTAATTCCCTTCAAGTAAATCTTGCAAAGCAAAATTGCATTTTGTATTTCTGATTACTTCCATCCCATCTAGGGGTGTGAAAATCATTTCCTTACTCCTTCATGTGAACAAACGTCCAAGTTCTCGATAGCAACAGGCAAGATGGAGCTGATGAAGCAGTGGCGAGGTAGGTCCTGTGGGGTCAGCTGTAACGGAGTAGTGCGGGTAGGGGTGCGATCCAATGTGTCACGGCATCTCCAAGAGGACGTCCTCTTCGGTTGCAGGGAATAGCCCCGGAACGTTTCGCAGGGTGAGACCGGGAGCAAGGGACACGTCTCTTCCTAGCCCCCTTGCCATGCCTTCAGCTTAGTCCTGAAAGGAGCAAAGCCATCGCTGCGGACAGCTCTCTAAGATTCCATTTGTCCTTGGAAAGACCCTATTTCAGCATGGCAGTGGCGCTGCCAGGAGGTACACGCCTCCCGGGCCCTGAGAACAGGGGTGCTGATGTGGACACTCGAGGCCAGGAGCCCGCAGGCTCAGGGTCGGGGCTGGTGCATTCGTGGAGAGACAGCAGAGCGGCAGCCAATGTTTAGGGTCTTGTGTCCTCCAGGTGTGTCTCACAGGTGTAAGGGAATACATGCCTGCATCCACACACACATGCATGCTCACACACGCATATCTAGAGAGACATGCATGTATAAAATAAATATAGAACACGTATAAACGTATCTGTGCGTGGTGGTCGAGATATACATGTGTGTATAACATATACCTTATATATATCAGACAGCTAGTACTATGCATATTTGATTTCATTTTGGACTTTGAAGGAATGCATAATTAGATTATTTGAAGTTAGTATTAATTAATATCTCAGACTAAATATAGTTGAGTCAAATGTTTCCATATTTTTAAATCTATTACAGTGGTAAAAAGATTTCACTTGTCCATATTTGAACTGAGTAAGACTGTGATACTGACATTTAGAGTAAGATTTGTAATGATAGTAAAACATCCTAGAGCAGAGAAATGAACATCCATGTTTCTGTCCTCGAATGGGGTGATTTTAGGGGGATTATATGTGCATTATAACTTTCATTATGCAAAATGAAAGTTTATTTCCTGCATAATGTGTTTTTCTCTTTTGAGTGTTTAAATAAATAAAACATTTAGGGAAGTTGAACTTACGCTTGTAACATCTCTACTTGATTTGGGGCTTGTTCTCATGGGTTCATTTGTTTATTTTCTGTGATGTTCTCTTCTTAGAGGTTTATGCTGGAGTTGAGGGATTTATACAACAAAACACTGGGAAAGTTGAGAAAGTAAACATATTCTTGACACCACATGTCTGGCGGAAGGGTGTGTGTGTGACATGTACGGTGACCAGCTCATGCTGGTTTGCCCAGGTCTGTTCTGGTTTTAGCACCGAGAGTCCGCAGGTCCCCGGGCAAACTAAGATGGTTGGCCACCGACCTGTTGTTTGTGGCTACTGTGGTTATAAAATTTGCCATATTATAATTATGTGTTTTCCCTACTAGTGCCAAAGGCTCCACATCTATAAAGAAGCATGGACAGTAGAAAAAGAAATCTAACGTTAGCTAACTATCCTGTAAATGCTAAGCAAGGCTTATTTTCATGAACGGAACTTACTTTGAAAATAAATTAATAGATCATTGTCACCATGGGAAGAAGTTGATATGCTTCCACAGTATGCTAGGCATTGTCAATTTGAGAAAAATGAACCGTAAGATACTCCCTGACCCCAGCATCTCATTTGAGTCTCACAGAATGACTAAATGACCACTCTTACCTTTTTACAAGCATTTTGGTTTACGTCCCCCTTTGTTCTCTGTCTGAACATCAGTGCTTACAGAAACATACCTGTCCAAATTAGCTTAGTGAGCATTTCCCAGTTTGCCACAGGGAGACATTTTTCCTTCTTCTTGGTGGAATGCTTGCCAAAAACACACGTGCCTTGAAGGGGATGTAAACTACAAGGCGAGTAGGAGGGGTGCCAACCAACTGCGTCACTGGGATACCCTGAGTCATGCCAGTTGTTATAATGAAATGCCAGGCTATTAATTGCTCCCACAACTCAGGGCAACTCCAGCTAAAATGCAGCCGTATTGTGAGAAAGTCTAATGAGAAAATCTGATGTGTGTACTCTTTTCTCCTAGGCACATTTCATTCTGGTCATCTTAACGCCTTTGCTGTTGTGGTATCATGTTCTGGTGTGCTTGAATCTCTTTCTAGGGAAACTTCCTTTTTTTTTTTTGCTCTCTTGAGGAAGTAGAAGCAGTCTGCGAGAGTTCTAACAACTTGGCGTCTTGCTCGTGGCTCTCAGACAAAGGAACACTGCCTCCAGGAAATACAGAGTGTTACCTTCATATCTTCATGTTTGAAAACTAGCAGTGATTTTCAAGGGCGGTTTATCATTTTCAGGAAGAATAGACATGAGCCATATCAACAGTGGGATGACTAAGCCCTTTGTAACGGAGTAGATTCTTTTGACTAACTTGGAGATCTCTGAATTTACATGAAAGTAGAGAAGTGAATTAATGGTATAAACCTCTGAGAAAGAATGGACTTTCTCTCTGACGGCTCTTGTTCTTCTCAAGCCTGTGGGAGCTTGTGGTTGGGCCCTTCCTCTGTGAAGGAGATTCCAGGTATGAGTTCTCTGTGGCTTCCCAACACGAGCCTGTGTGCGTGGACACCCTTTCCGTGCAGCTACAACAGGCTCCAGCGTCTCTTCCGCCTTTTCACCACACTTCATGACTGATGGCCTGACCTTTGGGAACGCTTGAGCAATTTCTGCAAAGCTCTCTTTACCATGAGGGATAGCTCACCTGAATTTGAACATCAACTAAAACAGTGAATAATTCTGCTTTGATTTCTGTTCTAATCCCTGCTACCTTAAATCAAGCTAGGCTGAAATTCTTTGAGGACAGGGACTGATTTTTCTTCACCTTTGCACCTCTTGCATACAGCACAGTTCACCACACATACTCGAGAAATATTTGTTGGTTGAATGAATGAATGGAGCTTGTCTTGTGGTTGGTATCCCAGAGTTAACAAATTGTCCTCCTCCCTCCCCTGACATAATGCGGCAGCCAAAGGCAGCAGGCAGTAGTGTTGGAGGTTGTCCCAGGATGTGCAGTGTGGCCCAGGAGAAGTGGCCCTTCCCTGACGCTCACACCTCAGCCGTCTGCAGTCTGTTTAGTGCCCCCCAGAGTCAGAGAGAAAAGTGGTAAACGGTTTATTCACATTTGAAATATTGAGTATTATTTGTGTTGTTTTTCTCCTCCCTCTATTAACAGGCTTGGATTGATTTTTAGTGATAGAGGCAGTTTCTCAGTTGGTTTCATTAACGCAAGGGCAGAGGAAGTTAGAACACTCTGTGCCGTCTCGCGGGATTCCTCCCTCACCTTGCCCTTCGAATCCCAGGTGTCAAAAAGTTCTCCTCCACGGCCCCTGCCTTCCTTAAGGCCATCGGACTGTGCTGCTTAGGTCCCTGCACCAGCTCTGACCCACGTCCAGGTCTCCAGCTTTGTCCTCCCCAGCTCAGTCTCTACCCTGGAGGGTAGACACCCTCTGCAGGTCACACGCCGCCCCTGCCCCCCACTCCCCGCTTGAGTGGTTTCCCACGGTCTTCGGGATGATGTCTGAGCCGGGGTCCTCCCGGCGGGCGCTGCCCGCCTCGGCCTCCTCCTGCCTCTCCCTTTCCCTCACCAAGACGCCAGCTGGAAAGCTTGCCCCACCTGCGCTGGACCCTCCGTCACAGGACCCTTGCGCGTGCTGTCCCACTGCTTAGAACGCCCCTCCCCAGACTGGCTTCCGCTTCGGGCGTCAGATTTCATCTTTCTCTGAGGACGCCTCCCCGGCCCCTTTCCTCAGCCCAGCTGCCCACTGAGACCAGGTGCAGTGAGGTCTGTGTGGTCCTGCGTCTCCTACGTTTACTTCACGGTCGGTCCTGTCAGCTCTAAGCTGTGACGGCCTGTTTGTTGGGTTCTCTCTGCACTGTGAGTGCCTTGAGGATGGACGCCATGTCTCAGTCACTTGTGTATCCCTGGCCCTAGAGCAGCAGCTGGTGCATAGCAAGCTGTTGGATTTCTTTGAGTGAATTGGTTGACTTATGACTAATTTTAATTTTCTTTTCATACTTATCTGTCTATTAAAGTACATTTGTGGAGATAAAAAGATCCAACGGTGACAGTGTGGTTTAACAGTGTCAGTGGGGCGGTGAGTTGGTTTATTCTTTCCTGGCTCAGGTCTCGTAGGATGAAATGAGGGGTAGATGCTCACACTTACTTTTATCTGGTGGTGCTGGCCGACGTGATCACATCACTCTCTTTTTGAACTTGGAATTGAACTTTCCTCTTTAAGGACTTCTGCTTTGTTACTTTGGGTGCTCTTATAGTTTGGGAAATTGTGTGGTAAGGATTTGTTTTTGCCATTAAGTGCTCTTAGAAGAAAAATAAATGATAGGACAGACCTTCAAGATGGCGGAGGAGTAAGATGTGGAGATCACCTTCCTCCCACAAATACATCAGAATACATCTACACGTGGAACAACTCCTCCAGAACACCTACTGAACGCACAGAAGAACTTAGACTTCCCAAAAGGCAAGAGACTTCCCCACGTACCTGGGTAGGGCAAAAGAAAAAAGGAAAAACAGAGACAAAAGAATAGGGACGGGACCTGCACCCCTGGGAGGGAGCTGTGCAGGAGGAAAAGTTTCCACACACTAGGAAGCCCCTTCACTGGCTGAGACAGGGGTGGCGGGGGGGACGCTTTAGAGCCACGGAGGAGAGCGCAGCAACAGGGGTCCGGAGGGCAAAGCGGAGAGATTCCCGCACAGAGGATCGGTGCTGACCAGCACTCACCAGCCCGAGAGGCTTGTCTGCTCACCGGCCAGGGCGGGTGGGGGCTGGGAGCTGAGGCTTGGGCTTCAGAGGTGAGATCCCAGGGAGAGGACTGGGGTTGGCAGCATGAACACAGCCTGAAGGGGGTTAGTACGCCATGGCTAGCCGGGAGGGAGTCCAGGGAAAAGTCTGGAGCTGCCGAAGAGGCAAGAGACCATTGCTTCTGGGTGCATGAGGAGAGGGGTTCAGAGCACCACCTAAACGAGCTCCAGAGACAGGTGTGAGCCACAGCTATCAGCACAGACCCCAGAGATGGGCATGGACGCTAAGGCTGCTGCTGCCGCCACCAAGAAGCCTGTGTGCGAGCACAGGTCACCGTCCACACCTCCCCTCCCGGGAGCCTGTGCAGCCCGCCACCGCCAGGGTCCCATGATCCAGGGACAACTTCCCCAGGAGAACGCATGGCACACCTCAGGCTGGTGCAACGTCACGCCGGCCTCTGCCGCCGCAGGCTCGCCCCGCACTCCGTGCCCCTCCCTCCCCCCGGCCTGAGTGAGCCAGAGCCCCCTAATCAGCTGCTGATTTAACCCCCTCCTGTCTGCGTTGGGGAACAGATGCCCTCAGGTGACCTACACGCAGAGGCGGGGCCAAACCCAAAGCTGAACCCCAGGAGCTGTGCGAACAAAGAGGAGAAAGGGAAATCTCTCCCAGCAGCCTCAGGAGCAGTGGATTAAATCTCCACAATCAACTTGACATACCCTGCATCTGTGGAATACCTGAACAGACAACGAATCATCCCAAACTGAGGCGGTGGACTTTGGGAGCAACTGTAGACTTGGGGTTTGCTTTCTGCATCTAATTTGTTTCCGGTTTTCTGTTTATCTTAGTTTAGTATTTAGAGCTTATTATCATTGGTAGATTTCTTTATTGATTTGGTTGCTCTCTTCCTTTTATATATATATTTTTTCCTTTTTTTTCTTTTTGTGAGTGTGTATGTATATGCTTCTTAGTGTGATTTTGTCTGTATAGCTTTGCTTTTGCCATTTGTCCTAGGGTTCTGTCTGCCCATTTTGTTTTTTTTTAGTATAGTTTTTAGTGCTTGCTATCATTGGTGGATTTGTTTTTCGGTTTCATTAGTCTCTTCTTACTTTTTTTCCTTTTTTTAAATTACTTCTGGATTTTTAAAATTTTTAATATTTTTTTTATTTTAATAACTTTTATTTTATTTTATTTTTTCTTTCTTTCTTTCTTTTTTTCTCCCTTTTCTTCTGAGCCATGTGGCTGATAGGGTCTTCATGCTCTGGCCAGGTGTCAGGCCTGTGCCTCTGATGTAGGAAAGCCAAGTTCAGGACATTGGTCCCCCAGAGACCTCCTGGCTCCAGGTAATATCAAGCGGCGAAAGCTCTCCCAGAGATCTCCATCTCAATGCTAAGACCCAGTTCCACTCAATGACCAGCAAGCTACAGTGCTGGACACCCCATGCCAAACAACTAGCAAGACAAGAACACAACCCCACCCATTAGCAGAGAGGCTGCTTAAAATCATAATAAGTCCACAGACACCCCAAAACACACCACCGGATGCGGACCTGCCCACCAGAAAGACAAGATCCAGCCTCATCCACCAGAACACAGGCACCAGTCTCCTCCATCAGGAAGCCTACACAACCCACTGAACCAACCTTAGCCCCTGGGGGCAGACAGCAAAAACAACGGGAACTATGAACCTGCAGCCTGTGAAAAGGAAAGCCCAAACACAGTAAGGTAAGCAAAATGAGAAGACAGAGAAACACAGAGCAGATGAAGGAGCAAGGTAAAAACCCACCAGACCTAACAAATGAAGAGGAAATAGGCAGTCTACCTGAAAAAGAATTCAGAATAATGATAGTAAAGATGATCCAAAATCTTGGAAATAGAATGGATAAAATACAAGAAACATTTAACAAGGCCCTAGAAGAACTAAAGAGCAAACAATGTTGAACAACACAATAAATGAAATTAAAAATTCTCTAGAAGGAATCAGTAGCAGAATAACTGAGGCAGAAGAATGGGTATGTGACCTGGAAGATAAAATACTGGAAATAACTACTGCAGAGCAGAATAAAGAAAAAAGAATGAAAAGAATTGAGGACAGTCTCAGAGACCTCTGGGACAACATTAAACACACCAACATTCGAATTATAGAGGTCGCAGAAAAAGAAGAGAAAAAGAAAGGGACTGAGAAAATATTTGAAGAGATTATAGTTGAAAACTTCCCTAATATGGAAAAGGAAATAGTCAATCAAGCCCAGGAAGCACAGAGGGTCCCATACAGGATAAACCCAGGGAGAAACACGCCAAGACACATACTAATCAAACTATCAAAAATTAAATACAAAGAAAACATATTAAAAGCAGCAAGGGAAAAACAACAAATAACATACAATGGAATCCCCATAAGGTTAACAGCTGATCTTCCAGCAGAAACTCTGCAAGCCAGAAGGGAGTCACAGGACATACTTAAAGTGATTAATGGGAAAACCTACAACCAAGATTACTCTTCCCAGCAAGGATCTCATTCAGATTTGATAATTCAGAAAAAGCTTTTAACAAAATTCAACACCCATTTATGATAAAAACCCTCCAGAAAGTAGGCACAGAGGGAACTTACCTCAACATAATAAAGGCCAATGTGACAAAACCACAGCCAACATCGTTCTCAGTGGTGAAAAACTGAAACCATTTCCTCTAAGATCAAGACAAGGTTGCCCACTCTCACCACTGTTATTCAACATAGTTTTGGAAGTTTTAGCCACAGCAGTCAGAGAAGAAAAAGAAATACAAATTGGAAAAGAAGAAGTAAAACTGTCACTGTTTGCAGATGACATGATACTATACATGGAGAATCCTAAACATGCTGCCAGAAAACTACTAGAGCTAATCAATGAATATGGTAAAGTAGCAGGATACAAAATTAATGCACAGAAATCTCTTGCATTCCTATACACTAATGATGAAAAATCTGAAAGAGAAATTAAGGAAACACTCCCATTTATCACTGCAACAAAAAGAATAAAATACCTAGAAATAAACCTACCTAAGGAGACAAAAGACCTGTATGCAGAAAACTGTAAGACACTGATGAAAGAAATTAAAGATGATTCAAACAGATGGAGAGAAATACCATGTTCTTGGATTGGAAGAATCAACATTGTGAAAATGACTCTACTACCCAAAGCAATCTACAGATTCAATGCAATCCCTATCAAACTACCAATGGCATTTTTCACAGAACTAGAACCAAATGTCTTAAAATTTGTATGGAGGCACAAAAGACCCCAAATAACCAAAGCAGTCTTGAGGGAAAACAACGGAGCTGGAGGAATCAGGCTCCCTGACTTCAGACTATACTACAAAGCTACAGTAATCAAGACAATGTAGTACTGGCACAAAAACAGAAATATCGATCAGTGGAACAGGATAGAAAGCCCAGAGATAACCCCATTCACATATGGTCATCTTATCTTTTGGTAAAGGAGGCAAGAATATACAATGGAGAAAAGACAGCCTCTTCAATAAGTGGTGCTGGGAAAACTGGACAGCTACATGTAAAACAGTGAAATTAGAACACTCCCTAACACCATACACAAAAATAAACTCACAATGGATTAAAGACCTAAATGTAAGGCCAGACACTATAAAACTCTTAGAGGAAAACATAGGAAGAACACTCTGTGACATAAATCACAGCAAGATCCTTTTTGACCCACCTCCTAGAGAAATGGAAATAAAAACAAAAATAAACAAGTGGGACCTAGTGAAAATTAAAAGCTTTTGCACAGCAAAGGAAACCATAAACAAGATGAAAAGACAACCCTCAGAATGGGAGAAAATATTTGCAAATGACAAAGGATTAATCTGCAAAATTTACAAGCAACTCAATATCAAAAAAAACAAACAACCCAATCCAAAAATGGGCAGAAGACCTAAATAGACATTTCTCCAAAGAAGACATACAGATGGCCAAGAAGCACATGAAAAACTGCTCAACATCACTAATCATTAGAGAAATGCAAATCAAAACTACAAGGAGGTATCACCTCACACCAGTCAGAATGGCCATCATCAAAAAATCTACAAATAATAAATGCTGGAGAGAGTGTGGAGAAAAGGGAACCCTCCTGCACTGTTGGTGGGAATGTAAATTGATACAGCCACTATGGAGAACAGTATGGAGGTTTCTTAAAAAACTAAAAATAGAACTACTATACCACCCAGCCATCCCACTACTTGGCATATACCCTGAGAAAACCATAATTCAAAAAGAGTCATGTACCACAGTGTTCATTGCAGCTCTGTTTACAACAGCCAGCACATAGAAGCAACCTAAGTGTCCATCGACAGATGAATGGATAAAGATGTGGCACATATATACAATGGAATATAACTCAGCCATAAAAAGAAACGAAATTGAACTATTTGTAGTGAGGTGGATGGACCTAGAGTCTGTCATACAGAGTGAAGTAAGTCAGAAAGGGAAAAGCAAATACCATATGCTAACATATATATGGAATCTAAAAAAAATGGTTCTAATGAACCTAGGGGCTGGACAGGCATAAAGATGCAGATGTAGAGAACGGACTTGAGGACACAGGGAGGGGGAAGAGTAAGCTGTGACAAAGTGAGAGAGTGGCATACACTACCAAATGTAAAATAGATAGCTAGTGGGAAGCAGCAGCATAGCACAGGGAGATCAGCTTGGTGTTTTGTGACCACCTAGAGGGGTGGGATAGGGAGGGTGGGAGGGAGACACAAGAGGGAGGAGATATGGGGGTATATGTATACATACAGCTGATTGACTTTGTTATACAGCAGAAACTAACACACCATTGTAAAGCAATTACACTCCAATAAAGATGTTTAAAAAAATGATAAAAAAACTCAATGAATTATGATACATGCAATTTCTTTTGCATATCTGTACACCCTGCCAGGTTATTCTGACCTCACCATGGGTAAATTCTCATTTGAGAAATGTATATCCATGAAGTTTATATAGTTGTTCAAATGTAATTTTATTATAACTATGTTATTATCAAAAATGCATCCTTGGGACTCTGCAGCTTCTATTTATTCCATTATTAAAATGATAACATTTATTTCTTTTTCATATAAGTAATATGTAGAACAACATTTTGGCCTATGATGATCTTTTAAAGCTAATTTTTGAAAAATTGGGGCTAAATGAAAATCTATCAATAGCTGATTCAGAAGAATTGGTACTTCTGGTTACACAGATGGAGGCAAATGGAAGTGTCACTGACAGTGTAGCAGTCACATACCCTGCATTAACTTTGGGGGTTCCATGTAAGTAAAAGAAGTTTAAGGTTTAATGTTCCAACAAGCTTTAATGCATTACTCTCATTATTGCTTTTTCAGTTCAGATATAAAGGCACATTGCACTGAGATGTTAACAATCAACATATGTAAAGTGTCACTTATCTGCTTAATTTTATATAAACTAATTTATTTTGGAAAACCATCCCTGTGGAATTATGATAAACACAATACAGCAATATTAAGAGAAAAAATTAAACGTGCATACTTTCTAGTGGAACTCCCATATCTACATCTTTGTTTTTCCTTCAGTGTTTCTAAATATCAACAAGTAGTTTACAAAATAAATCACTGTCATCTTGAACTTGTTACTTTGAAATCTGCCTTCTTCTGCAGCCCAGCTATACTATTAATGTCCCTCTTCAACTGATGCCGCCGTATTTAATTATGAAATATACAGAAATGTGGAAAAGTACGTAAATCGTAAATGTTCAGAATAAAACGTTATAAAGCAAACACCCTTGTGCCCACCTCTCATTCCAACACTGAACACAACCTGAACCCTCCTGTGGGCCCCCTTCCAATTCATTTCCCCTCCATTCCTCCCCCAGAAGACTTGACCTTTATGGTAACGCTTTCTTGTTGTTCTTAGTTGTGCTGCTTATATCTTTTCCCGCTTTGGGGGTTTTCTATACACATGGAATCAAACAGAATATATTATTTTGTGTCTTGCTTCTTGAATTCAACGTTATGGTTTTTTTTTTAATTCAGAATTGATTTAATGGTTATTGAAGGTCTTCCTAAAAACATTATCATCATTATCGCCATTGCTTGCTTTTTTCTCTTTTTTTCTTATTAGTCATCTATTTTATCCACATCAGTGTATACATGTCAATCTCAATCTCCCAATTCATCACACCCCCACCCCCACCCCACCCCCGCCACTTTCCCCCCTTGGTGTCCATACGTTTGTTCTCTACATCTGTGTCTCAATTTCTCCCCTGCGCACCGGTTCATCGGTACCATTTTCTAGGTTCCACATATATGCGTTAATATACGATATTTGTTTTTCTCTTTCTGACTTACTTTACTCTGTATGACAGTCTCTAGATGCATCCACGTCTCTACAAATAACCAAATTTCATTCCTTTTTATGTCTGATTAATATTCCATTGTATATATGTACCACATCTTCTTTATCCATTCGTCTGTCGATAGGCATTTAGGTTGCTTCCCTGTCCTGCCTATTGTAAATAGTGCTGCAATGAACATTGGGGTGCATGTGTCTTTTTGAATTAAGGTTTTCTCTGGGTATATGCCCAGTAGTATGATTGCTGGGTCATATGGTAATTCTATTTTCAGTTTTTTAATGAACTTCAATACTGTTCTCCATAGTGGCTGTATCAATTTACATTCCTACCAACACTGCAAGAGGGTTCCCTTTTCTCCACACCCTCTCCAGCATTTGTTGTTTGTAGATTTTCTGAGGATGTCCATTCTTACTGGTGTGAGGTGATACCTCATTGTAGTTTTGATTTGCATTTCTCTAATAATTAGTGATGTTGAGCAGTTTTTCATGTGCTTCTTGGCCATCTGTATGTCTTCTTTGGAGAAATGTCTATTTAGGTCTTCTGCCTATTTTTGGATTGGGTTTTTGTTTTTTTGATATTGAGCTGCATGAGCTGTTTATATATTTTGGAGATTAATCATTTGTCCGTTGATTCGTTGGCAAATATTTTCTCCCATTGTGAGGGTTGTCTTTTCGTCTTGTTTGTAGTTTCCTTTGCTTTGCAAAAGCTTTTAAGTTTCATTAGGTCCCATTCGTTTATTTTTGTTTTTATTTCCATTACTCTAGGAGGTGAATCAAAAAACATCTTGCTGTGATTTATGTCAAAGAGTGTTCTTCCTGTTTTCCTCTAATAGTTTTATAGTGTCCAGTCTTACATTTCGGTCTTTAATCCATTGTGAGTTTATTTTTGTGTATGGTGTTAGGGAGTGTTCTAATTTCACTGTTTTACATGTAGCTGTCCAGTTTTCCCAGCACCATTTATTGAAGAGAGTGTCTTTTGTCCATTTTATATTCTTGCCTCCTTTACCATGATAAGGTGACCATATGTGAATGGGGTTATCTCTGGGCTTTCTATCCTGTTCCATTGATCTATATGTCTGTTTTTGTGCCAGTACCATACTGTCTTGATTACTGTAGCTTTGTAGTATAGTGTGAAGTCAGGGAGCTTGATTCCTGCAGCTCTGTTCTTCTTTCTCAAGATTGCTTTGGTTATTCGGGGTCTTTTGTGTTTCCATACAAATTGTGAAGTGTCTTGTTCTAGTTCTGTGAAAAATGCCATTGGTAGTTTGATAGGGATTGCACTGAATATGTAGATTGCTTTGGGTAGTAGAGTCATTTTCACAATGTTGATTCTTCCAATCCAAGAACATGGTATATCTCTCCATCTGTTTGAATTATCTTTAATTTCTTTCATCAGTGTCTTACAGTTTTCTGCATACAGGTCTTTTGTCTCCTTAGGCAGGTTTATCTCTAGGTATTTTATTCTTTTTGTTGCAGTGGTAAATGGGAGTGTTTCCTTAATTTCTCTTTCAGATTTTTCATCATTAGTGTATAGGAGTGCAAGAGATTTCTGTGCATTAATTTTGTATCCTGCTACTTTACCATATTCATTGATTAGCTCTAGTGGTTTTCTGGTGGCATCTTTAGGATTCTCTATGTATAGTATCATGTCATCTGCAGACAGTGACAGTTTTAATTCTTCTTTTCCAATTTGTATTCCTTTTATTTTTTTTTCTTCTCTGATTGCTGTGGCTAGGACTTGCAAAACTCTGCTGAACAATAATGGTGAGAGTGGACATCCTTGTCTTGTTCCTGATCTTACAGAAATGCTTTCAGTTTTTTAACATTGAAGATGATGTTTGCTATGGGTTTGTCCTCTATGGCCTTTATTATGTTGAGGTAGGTTCCCTCTATGCTCACTTTCTGGAGAATTTTTATCATCAATCAGTGTTAAATTTTGTCAAAAGCTTTTTCTGCATCTACTGAGATGATCCTATGGTTTTTATTCTTCAATTTGTTAGTATGGTGTATCACATTGCTTGATTTGCGTATATTGAAGAATCCTTGCATTCCTAGGATAAATCCCACTTGATCATGGTGTATGATCCTTTCAGTGTGCTGTTGGATTCTGTTTGCTAGTATTTTGTTGAGGATTTCTGCATCTATATTCATCAGTGATATTGGTCTGTAATTTTTTTTGTAGTATCTTTGTCTGGTTTTGGTATCAGGGTGATGGTGGCCTCATAGAATGAGTTTGGGAGTATTCCTTCCTCTGCAATTTTTTGGAAGAGTTTGAGAAGGATGGATGTTAGCTCTTCTCTAAATGTTTGATAGAATTCACCTGTGAAGCCATCTGGTCCTGAACTTTTGTTTGTTGGAAGATTTTTAATCACAGTTTCAATTTCATTACTTGTGATTGGTCTGTTCATATTTTCCATTTCTTTGTGGTTCAGTCTTTGAAGGTTATACCTTTCTAAGAATTTGTCCATTTTTTCCAGGTTGTCCATTTTACTGGCATAAGAGTTGCTTCTAGTAGTCTCTAAGGATGCTTTGTATTTCTAGAGTGTCTGTTGTAATTTCTTTTTCATTTCTAATTTTATTGACTTAAGTTCCTCTGCCTCTTTTTCTTGATGAGTCTGGCTAATGGTTTATCAATTTTGTTTATCTTCTCAAAGAACCAGGTTTAGTTTTATTGATCTTTGCTATTGTTTTCTTTGTTTCTATTTCATTTATTTCTGCTCTGATCTTTATGATTTCTTTCCTTCTGCTAACTTTGGGTTTTGTTTCTTCTTCTTTCTCTAGTTCCTTTAGGTGTAAGGTTAGATTGTTTATTTGAGATTTTTCTTCTTTCTTGAGGTAGGCTTGTATGGCTATAAACTTCGCTCTTAGAGCTGCTTTTGCTGCATCCCACAGGTTTTGGATCATCGTGTTTTCATCGTCATTTGTCTGTAGGTATTTTTTGATTTCTTCAGTGATCTCTTGGTTATTTAGTAACGTATTGTTTAGCCTCCATGTGTTTGTGTTTTTTATGTTTTTTTCCCGTAATTGATTTCTAATCTCACAGCATTGTGGTCAGAAAAGATGCTTGATATGATTTCAATTTTCTTAAATTTACTGAGGCTTGTTTTGTGACCCAAGATGTGATCTATCCTGGAGAAAGTGCCGTGCACACTTCAGAGGCAAGTGTAATCTGCTGTTTTTGGATGGAATGTCCTATAAATATCAATTAAATCTATCTGGTCCATTGTGTCATTTAAAGCTTGTATTTCGTTAGTAATTTTGTTTGGATGATCTGTCCATTGATGTAAGTGAGGTGTTAACTCCCCCACTATTATTGTGTTTCTGTTGATTTCCTCTTTATAGCTGTTAGCAGTTACCTTATGTATTGAGGTGCTCCTGTGTTGGGTGCATATCTATTTATAGTTGTTGTATCTTCTTCTTGGATTGATCCCTTGATCATTATGTAGTGTCCTTCCTTGTCTCTTTTAACATTCTTTATTTTAAAGTCTATTTTATCTGCTATGAGTATTGCCATTCCAGCGTTCTTTTGATTTCCATTTGTGTGGAATATCTTTTTCCATCTCCTCAATTTCAGTCTGATTGTGTCCCTGGGTCTGAAGTGGGTCTCTTGTAGACAGCATATATATGGGTCTTGTTTTTGTATCCATTCAGTGAACCTGTGTCTTTTGGTTGGAGCATTTACTCTATTGACGTCTAAGGTAATCATCGATATGTATGTTCCTATGAGCATTTTCTTAATTGTTTTGGGTTTGCTTTTGTAGCTCCTTGTCTTCTCTTGTGTTTCCCACTTAGACACCATCCTTTAGCATTTGTTGTAGAGCTGGTTTGGTGGTGCTGAATTCTCTTAGCTTTTGCTTGTCTGTAAAGCTTTTGATTTCTCCATCAAATCTGAATGAGATCCTTGCCAGGTAGAGTAATCTTGGCTGTATGTTCTTCCCTTTCATCACTTTAAATATGTCATGCACCTCCCTTCTGGCTTGTAGAGTTTCTGCTGAGAAATCAGCTGTTAACTTTATGGGAGTTCCCTTGTATGTTATTTGTCGTTTTTCCCTTGCTGCTTTCAATAATTTTTCGTTGTCTTTAATTTTTGCCAATTTGATTAATATGTGCCTTGGCGTGTTTCTCCTTGGGTTTATCCTGTATGGGACTCTCTGCGCTTCCTGGACTTGGGTGGCTATTTTCTTTCCCACGTTAGGGAAGTTTTTGACTATAATCTCTTCAAATATTTTCTCGGGTCCTTTCTGTCTCTCTTCTCCTTCTGGGGCCCCTGTAATGTGAACGTTGTTGCATTTAATGTTGTCCCAGAGGTCTCTTAGTCTGTCTTCGTTTCTTTTCATTCTTTTTTCTTTATTCTGCTCCGCAGCAGTGAATCCCCCCATTCTGTCTTCCAGGTCACTTATCCGTTCTTCTGCCTCAGTTATTCTGCTATTGATTCCCTCTAGTGTATTTTTCATTTCAATTATTGTATTGTTCATCTCTGTTTGTTTTTTAATTCTTCGGAGTCTTTGTTAAACATACTTGCATCTTCTCAGTCTTTGCCTCCATTCTTTTTTGCAAGGTCCTGGATCATCTTCAGTATCATTATTCTGAATTCTTTTTTGGAAGGTTTCCTATCTCCACTTCGTTTGGTTGTTTTTCTGGGGTTTTCTCTTGTTCCTTCATCTGGTACATAGCCCTCTGGCTTTTATCTTGTCTGTCTTTCTGTCAGCGTGCTTTTTGTTCCACAGGCTGCAGGACTGTAGTTCTTGCTTCTGCTGTCTGCCCTCTGGTGGATGAGGCTGTCTAAAGCCCCAGTTGTTATCCTTTTCCTTGTTGTGGACTCCTAATATGTAAAATATGATGTTCCCCATTTTTTCTCAATATATATGAGAATATGTAGTCTATATGAATGTGATTATAGCTAATAGAAAAGAAAGTTATCTTTATTTAAAATAAACTTGTCTTTTCTACATAGCCAGTCAAAAACCCTTTTTTGTTGCCGTTGTCCTTCAGAATAAAATATTCCTTGAGGAAACAGTGTTGTGGAAAATCTAAAGCATTTTCACTGAATTTTCTAATGAAATTAAGTAGAAATTAAGAGCAGAAAATAAAATCCATAGTGGGAAATCTTGAAACTATTTTATAAGGTTTTTTTCTTTTAATTTAATTAGGTCTCACAGTATGTCTGTGAGGTTGCTAAACTTTTGTTTGCTTCACTTCTTGCTTGTTATTTGTATTTAATAATATAGGGAAATCGGCTGATCGTAACTGCTCCCTTTCCAGCTCATAAAGGCATACATAGCAATTGCTTAGAGCTAAAACCTGGAAGACCCTGAAAACTGAGAAATAGCTTTGGCTTCTGGGAGGGTTTAACAATGCTTTAGGACCTATGGTCACCTGAGAGCTTCAAGAGTTTTCTTGGTAACTCTGAGGAATGGGGGGTCATGGTTCAGTGACTTTTTTTCTGACCTGTAGGATTGAGGGGCAGGGAGAATTATAAAGAGGGGGTCTGTCTATGAGTGCTGGCGAGAATGGAAGCATCCCCCAAGTGGTTTCCACACCAGTGCTGTTTCCCTAGTGCTGGGCGATCATGAACACCTGCCCTGCATTATTCTATTGTAGCAAAGTAGTTGGTCTACTCCACCCAACCCTCCGAACCTCGAAATATCCTTCTGTTTCTTGGCCTTATTGGAGATAGGCCAACTTGAAAAACTAAATCTAAACTTATCCTTCTACAGAGAACTCGTGAGGAGAATAACTGAGGTATCATCAAAAGAGGTAGGATACACAGATAAAGAAGAGAGATGAACTGGAGACCAGTGCCTAGATAAGTCCAGAAGTAATCCCATTCATAGGCTCTAGAGCTGCCTCAAAGGAGGAGATGATGTGGAGAAGAGAGAAGGATTGAGAAAGCTCTAAGTGTGTAGAGAGTGTACTTGTGTCCAAGCAGGCCCCACCCTGAGGCCCTGCCTTTGGGTGTGTGCAGTGGGTGGGGGTAAGAGCTCTATTCCAGCTCTTGAAACAGTCGAACGTATTTTCTAGGGGCATGTTTCAACATCCCTTTGAAGGATTCCAAATAATTTCCTCTTATTTGCTTTTTTTCCTATCATTTTTAAAGGATAAATATCTTTTTTTTTCCTTCTTTTGGCTCTGGGACTGCTTTTACTGATAGTAATAAATGCTTAATGTACTAAGATAGTTTCTGTAGCATTTGCCCAATTTGAAAAGTAGGGGTTTCTACATTTCAGTGATACACCAAGCTTTTCAGAAAATAAGTTCCAAAGGGAATCGTTTTTATCTGCAAAACTCTCATCCTATGGACAGAATATTGACTACACTTGATAGACTGGACGTGTGAAACTAGAATGAAGCATTGCAGTAACAAATCTTGCGGGAGCAGTTCATGATCAACAGGATCACTCATTAGATGGACGTAGCTGAGAGCTAGACAGTATCGGTAGAGAAAGAAAGATGAAATGAAAGCATTCATTTTCCGAAGGAAGCCTTAGCCTTCTCCCTGGTGTCATGTGCTGTCATGTGGCTCGTCTATTCAGGATGCTCTCTTTTCCTAGTTGCTCCTCAGCTCAAAGGAGAATGTTAAACTCCTAATAATTTATAACCAAATATTTAAACACGTCAAAATAAAAATACTGGCATACCACTGTCCAGCTGGCATGTTACCACATCTGAGTTGATTCACATCATTTGTGAGATGCCTTGGGGTAGCCTTACTCTTTTATCTCTGTCTCATGTGATTTTGAATATTATGTTTGCCTAATGCGTCAAGGTAGTTTTGTCTTACTGTGGGAAGACAGGGAATCTATCGTCAACATGGAGCTTCTCTTCAGGCCCACATTCTCTACTGCCGGCGTAGTCACTGCTTTACATCATGGACGATAGTTTTCACTCCAAGGAGGAAAACATAAATGTTGGTTTCGTTTGAGAAATACCATAAAACTGGGTTCTAAGTACCTCTTCTCAAATACTGATATCATTAACAATAAAATGATTATAAATTATTCTTAGAAACAAGAACAAAGCAAGTTTTATCTCATTAAAACTCACAGTAGAAATGTTATAAAGAATAAGGGATTATTTCAAGGAGGTTTTTTAATAGGTGACAATTCGGAGGTTTGTTTGATCATTGAATTTTTAAGTACTGTTGAAGGTTTGAAATCCATTAAGGCACAGAAGACAGAATGAGAAAATATCTCTGGATAGCACAGACTGATCATATGTTGATTGGAACACTGTCCATGTACATATTGGATTTGTGAATCAAGAGATATATCATCAAGAGTAAGGGAGAGACAGCATCAGAAGTTCACCACAATGATGAAGGGACAGTGGGAAATAAAGTTGGATAACGTGAGATTCAGAATTAGGGATGGAGGCAGTTGCAGAAGAAGGAGGTGGAGTGGCCTGGATGTGGCAGTGAGAAGCCAGGAGGACACCTGCTCCAGCTCGAAGCCCAGTGGTGGGAGAAGTCTGGGGGGTCTAGAGAGAGCTGCAAGGGTCAGAGAGCCAACAGGGGAGAGCCAGGTTTCCAGTGGAGCAAGATGAAGAAAGAAATATTCAGGGAAGACGTTGACAATACAGGGACTTCCGCTGAGGCTGGGCTGTGATTCTCAAAGGCACAGTAAGAGTGGCTAAGGAGTTTGGGATTCCTGAGGGATGCAGTGAAGCAGGAGATGTTCAGAGATGTCTGGGGATTTGAGTATGAGAGATGAGAGATGAATTGAGATTCTGGGACTTTACCCGTAAACAGGAATAAAGACAGTGATGTGCTGTTAAATGTTTAGTTAAGTGGCTCAGGAAATGTCTTCATTTGTGGCATTTGAATTTCCATGTTGTAAATACACCCATCAAAGCAGATTTCACCTACCAACATTGGCATCATTTTATAAGAATTTGGACAGAAAAGCACAAAATTGGTTCCTGTGAGTCAGCAGGCACCAACTTTGGCCCACGCTGGGTAAAGGGCATGCTAGAATTAATCCTGGTGGACAAGGCAAGTAATCGGGCAAGACTGTGAAAGTATAGGGAGCATTTGGTATTCCCTCTTGACTACTGTGGATAGATGCACAGTGACCTCAGTGTTCTTAGCTCGTGGGCCATATAAAAACAGGCTTGGGCTGGATTTGGCCCGCAGGCCATCAGTTGCCGGTCACTGCTATAGACTTTATCATGCGTATGAAACAGCTCCAGTTGGAAATCTAATAAATAACTCACAGTCAATTGAGTTGGATAAGTGATTAATATCCAGAATATATATTTTAAAAATTCCTACAACTCAGAAGTGGGTAAAAGATTTGAATAGATATTTCCCCCAAGAAGATATACAGATGGCCAATAAGCACATGAAAAGATGCTCAACATCATTAGTCATTAGGGAAATGCAAATCAAAACCACAGTGACACATACCACTTCGTGCCCATTGGGATGGCTGTCATTTAAAGACAGAAACTGATGAGGACCTAGAGGAATCGGAGCCCTTGTGTGTGGCTGGTGAGAATGTAGAATGGTGCAGCTGCTGTGGAAGACAGTTTGGTGGTTCGTCAGAATGTTCAACGTAGAATTACCATGCTATCTAGCAGTTCTCCTCCTGGGGACATACCCAAAAGAACTGAAAATAGATACTTTACTTACACACCCACGTTCATGGCAGCATTATTCACAGTAGCCCAAAGATGGAAACAACCCAAGTGTTTATCAGCAGATAAATAATCAACAAAATGTGATGTATATATACATTGGAGTACTATTCAACCATAAAAGGAATACATTTTTGAAAAATGCTACTACATCAATGAACTTTGAAAACATGCTAAATAAAAAAAGCTGAACACGAATATTGTATGATTCCACTTATATCAGGTATTCAGAATAGGCAAATTCATGGAGACAGAAGGTAAAGTAGAATTTATCAGGGGTTAGACGGAGGAGGAATCGAGAGTTATTGTTTAATGAGTTCAGAGTTGCTGTTGGGATAATAAAAAATAGTGGTGATGGTTGTATAACTTTGTGAATGTATTTAATGCTGTTAAACTGTAAACTTAAAAACGGTTCAAATGATAAATTTTAAGTTATATATATAATATAAATATAAATATGTATATATAATCACAATTTTAAAGAAAATTCAGTGGAGGAAGAATAATCTTTTCAACAAATGGTGCTTGACCAATTGGACATCTATAGGCAAAAAAAAAAAAGAACTTTAACCTGAACCTCACACCAAAACAACAACAAAACCCCAAAACTAGAAACACAAAGCTAAAAGCATACCATAGACTTCACTGTCAAGTAGGAGAAAATCTTCAGGGCCTAGGGAGTAGTGAAGAATGCTTAGACGTGGCCACAAAAGCATGAGTCATAGATGAAAAAAAAAAAATCAATAAATTGGGTTTCATGAAAACTGAAAACTTTGCAATGTGAATGATGCTGTGAAGAGGATGAAAAGATAATCTACGGACGGGGAGAAAATATTTGTAAATCACATATCTTTTGAAGGATTGGTATCTGGAATATATAAAGAATTTTCAAAACAACAGTTATAAAATCCAATTACAAAATGAACAAAGGAAATGAATGCACATTTCACCAGAGGACATACAGATGTCAAATAAGCATATAAAAATATTTTCAACATCATTAGCCATTAGGAAAATGCTAATTCAAACCACAGTGAGATTTCATTATACACCTATCAGAACAGCTAAAATTAAAAGTAGTGACAATACGAAATGCTGTCAAGATGTGAAGTTGAATCGCTCCTACATTGCTGGGAGGTGTGCAGACTGGCACAGGCACTCGGCAAACATAAACTTGTCAGAGGACCCAGTGATCATTGGTACTTCTTGGCACTTATTCCAGAGAAATGAAGTCCTATGTTCAAGCAAAAATGTGTACACAAACATTAATTGCAGCTTTATTTGTAATAGCCAAATTTTAGACATTTCTTTGAAATCAGCCAAAAATTAGAAACAAAACCAGTTGTTCTTCAGGGGGTGAATGATTAAACCAACTGTGGTACATCCATAACCGTGGAATATAACTCAGCAATAAAAAGGAATGAGCTGTTTATACAGGCAACAACTTGAGTGGATCTCAAGGACATTATGCTGATAGAAAAGTATCCAGTCTCAAAAGGTTCTATACTGTATGACTTCATTTATATAACATTCTCAATATGGCACAATTATGGGGATGGGGAAGAGGCTAGTGGTTCTGGAGTTAGACATCCAGGAGAGTTTGGGAGGGCAGAGGACAGGAGAGGGAGGGATGTGCGTACAGAGGGTTAGCACAGGGACCTTTGTGGTGACAGAACAGCTCTGTGTCTTGACTGTGGTGGTTACACAAATGATGCACACATGCTCGGGAAATCTAAATAAGTTCTGGAAATTGTACCAATGGCTATTTTGGTTTTGAAATTGTACTATAGTTGTATAAGATTTTTTTGCATCTTCCTATGTATCTATTATTATTTAAAATCTATGATTGGCTTTAAAACATAGTTGTGAAGCTTAATAAATCATTACAAAGTAAACATTTGCAGAAACAATGTTAATAAATAAAATATTGCAGCCCCTGAGAAGCCTAGGCTTGCCCTTTCCCAGTCCTACCCCTTCTCTTCCCTTAAAGGTAACAGCTGTCCTGACTCATAAGTATGTTAACCAGTTCGTAATGCTTTATAACTTATAATAATTAATATGGTTAATAATAAGTGTGCCCCCTAAGTGCTATAATTTAGGTTTTAGACTTTATATAAATGAAATCTTATTGTATATATCCTTTTTGTGTCTGACCTCTTTCACTCAACATTTTATGAAATTCATGCTTGTTCTAAAAAGTAAACATTCATTTTCATTACTTTTTAATTTTCCGTTGTCTGCACACGGCACAGTGTGTTTATCCATTCTAGTGTTAATAGACTTTTGAGTTTTCTCCTGATTAGACTGTTATAAATCATCCTTATACATGTTCCCTGCTATACTTGCACACGTTTCTGTTAGTCTTTGCCTAGGAATGGAATTGCTGAATCACGTTCACGTAGGCATGTTCTCAAATTCACGAAGAAATGCCTATTTTTCAAAATGTTCTTCAAGATACTGTTTTGTGGGACTTCCCTGGCAGTCCAGTGCTTAAGACTCCGCACTTTCAATGCAGGGGATGCAGGTTCAATCCCTGGTCAGGGAACTAAGATCCCACATGCCACACGACCAAAAAAAAAAAAAGATACTGTTTTGTTTTGCTTTTTTTATTTTGTATCCCCAGTATCTGTATCGGAGCCAGAGACATGGCAGGCACAGCAAACACAGCAGATTGTTTGTTGAATGAATAAATTGAATTCATGGGCGTTACATCCCAAAGACAGCTTTTCTTCCCTGATTAACCCTCCCTTCACTTGAAAAAGATTAAAATAGAGGTCCACAGTGTTTTTCTGAACCCCTTGAGACCAGATGTATTTTGAAATTCAGAGTTTAAAATTTTTCCTTTTGTAGAAACGTAATACAGTTCATACGCTGTATATTACCTGATACCCCAAGTAGGCGCTGGGAGCACTGCATAATCAAACATGCTAATGTCTCTGCAGTGAAACTGTGACAGACTAAATGCAATAAGAACAGACTCTAAATAGACTTACAGCAGTTAAAGTAATTGTTTGATTAGTAGTAGAGTTTTAAAGGACCTGTCTGTCAGATCACTTGAAGATTACGATGTTAAAAATTATACAACAGAATTTATGAAACTGTTTTACCTTTCACTACAACTCTGTGAGATGATAGGCCACACAGATAAGATTATACTCACCTCCCAGATGAGATAATTGATTCACTAGAAAAAAGGGATCTTACCCCAGGGTCTGCTAAACAGCGCAGCTGAAACACAAACCTTGTCTTCTGATTCTAATACTTTTCCAGCAATGCCACAGCTGCTTCCCGTGAAAGTGGCAGTTTCTGTGAGTCGTAAGTTAACATTTCCAGAGGGGAAAAAGCTTCTTCATAATGAAGCTGTCATAAATCACGCACAGTTGTACTGAGATTTGGAACAGAACTTATGGCAGTGCTCCCACCGAGGCACAAGTGTGCACTGGACTGTCGGGGTCTGCACTAGTTTGTCTGCTGCAGTGAACGCACTGACCCTCTGCACCCCAGGATGCTTGCCTTCCTGTGCTCCCTCTTCCCTCTGTGGAGAATTATTTTCCCACATCAGCTCCACAGTGCCGCCCGTTACACTCCAGCCTGCTCTCCCCTCTCAGAACAGAGGAGGATCTGAAATCAGCCATCCAGAATTTATAAATTTAACGGCAGATTTTACCGGGAGGGATTTTCAGGCAGGGCATTGCCTGGTGAGGCATTGACACTGAGTGAGCTGAGTGACTGAGTGAGTGGAGATTTCAGTCTTCTTGTGGATTATGGGTATTGTGTTTGTCTACCCCAGCAGCCGGGGAGCTGCGTCAGTGCAAGGCTCTTCGTTATTTTGTTTTCTGATGCTTTTCTGATACCTCTAACAGGACCCAGAACGTGCTCTGCACTTGCTAAATATCTACTTATAAGCAAATGATTTTTGACCCCTTTCATTTTTAATAGCTGTATGCCTTTGAGCTCTGTTAAAAACAATTCAGGCCGGAAGGAGCAGATAGGAGGATTTTTGTGGAGAGTCAGTAGATTTTGACACGCCCTATGGGAGCACTCATCATAAATTATCATGATTCTTGTGTAATCTGCCCATTAAGATTTAGGTAGCTTCATGAGCACAGAAGACTCATCTGTGCCTGGCACACAGTAGCAATTTAGACAGTATTCACTGACTTCAGGTTCTGCCAAGATGGAGTAGCTCCACTGCTCCCAGGGCCTTCCCTTACAACTGAAATTCCCTGGACGTGACGCAACAAAAAAGCATAGGATGTCTCTGACAGGTGGAAAGAAGAGGTAGGCTTCTTGGGGACTTGGCACTCAAGGACCAAGGTGTTGGTCAGTTCCCTGAGCTTCCTCACTGCCACCCATGTATCCCGGACAAGGAGCTGCAGAAAAAAGATTGTTCCTTCTAGCCAGAGCACTGGGAAAAGTCTCCACAAGGGTTATCCTTGTAACTCTCTCCTACTCTAGGCACACAGGGATATGAAAAGTGTCCCCCTCCCCAACCAGCCCCTACTCGTGAGAAAGTTGATGTTTCACCCCAACCCCTGCTCCACCCAAATAGGCAGGTGCTCTCATCCACCCATTGGGTGGTGTTGGCAGGACTGAGCAGGGAGTTGATCCTCCATCCTCTGCCCAGAGGAAAGAGGTGGCGCTCTGATTTCCCCCACCAAGGTGCTGTTAGTGGCCTGGAACAGAGCTGAGCATCCCCTTAACTCAGCAGCCAAGAGACCCTAGGGAGCTGGTGAAGGGGGGGACCAGTCACACTCAACACTTGTTTCATCTGGGCCCAGTGGGAGGGGAGCTCCAGGCCACCCTGCAGAAACAAAGCAGGCAGCCTCGCCTCTCCCTTCCTGGTGGCTGTGGGGCCCACCATGGAGCTGATCTTCACTCTTACTCAGGAAATGAGGTAGTGGGAGTTGGTGCCCCACCTTTGCCAGAGTAGTGTTGGAGGGGCCAGTACAAAGCTAAACATACACAGGTGGTCCTCATGCTACATACCAACCGTGGAACTGCCTGCTAAAAAGATTACATACGCTGCAAAGTCTTAGGCACTTAATCCAGCGTGTCTAGGACATAATTTAAGAGGACTTATACTAAGAACCAGGAAAGTCACAGCTTGAGTGGGAACAGCCAGTCAAGAGACACTGATCCAGAGATAAATCAGCTGCTAGTGTATCTGGAAAGGACCTTAAAGGAGCCGATCGCAAAAGTGATTGAACAAGTAGCTGGCAACTCTCCTCAGATAAACGGAAAACAGAAAAGGAGAAGAGCTCAGCAAATAAGTTGAAGGAACAGAAAAGAACATGGAAATGAAAGAACTGAGAAACATGATAACCAAAATACATAACTCACTGGATGGACTCAGTGGCAGAGATGACAGAATTGAATCAGTGAACTTGAGGACATCAAGAATTTGCCCAATCTGAGCAACAGAGAAAAAATAGAATGAAAAAAAAAAAAAAAAGAACAGACCCACAGGGACCTGTGAACAATGATAAGAGCTATTTGTATCATCAAGGCTCAGAAGGAGAGGAGAATGAAAGTGGGGCTGAAAAGTATTTGAAGGTGTAATGTCTGAAAGCATCCCAAATTGGGCAAAAAACATAAACCTATGAATTCAAGAAGCTGAGGAAACCCCAAATCACATAAATGTAAAAAACAATCACACCCAGCCACATCATAATTAAACTTCTGAACACTAAAGAAAAAGGAAAAAGTCTTGAAAGAATCAGAAATGACACATTACTTATAGGGGAACATAAATTCTAATGACAGCAGTCGTCTGAAATCATGGAGCATAGAAGGAGTTGGCATAACATATTTAAGTACTGAAAGAGAAGCACTGTCAAAAGCAAATTTTATATCTGGTGAAAACATCCGTCAGGAAGAAAGGGAAATCAAGACATACTCGGGTGATGGAAAACTAAGATAATTTGTTGCTAGCAAAAGAACAGCTAAAGGAAATTCTCTAAACAGAATATGATAACAGAAAGAAAGCTTAGAACTCCAGAAAGGAAAGAAGAACATTGGAATGCCTAAGAAGAGAGGTGAATGTTACAGACTATTCTACCTCCCTTAAATGTCTTAAATCATATTTGATGGTTGAAGCAAACACTATAACACCATCTGAAATGGTGTTCAGTATATATAGGGGAAATAATTAAAACAATTGCTTTTTAAAAATGGAGACGGTAAAGGGATCTAAATGGAAGTAAGGTTTCTAAACTTCACTCAGAGTGGTAAGTTTTCTGTATACGTATAGTACCTACATCAACCTCTATGAAAACTACACACGATACTGAAAAACACTAGAAATAAATCATTTAAGAAATGTTTAAATAACCCATAGGGAGATAAGAAAAGTGAAAAACAGTAACAATCAGAGGAACCAAACAAAAAAATAAAATGGCAAATTTAAGCCATAACATATCAATAATTAAATGTAAATGATCTAAGAGATAGATCTGTAGAGGGAATAATAAAAGCATGATCCAGCTATTTGCTGTCTACAAGAAACTCACTTCAAATGCAATGACGTGGGTGGGCTGAAAGGAAAAGAATAGAAAACCATATATGATGGAACCATTAATCAAAAAAAAATTAGGAGTGTCTGTATTAATATCAAACAAAACAGTTACGTTAGGTTACAAGGACTACTGCAAGAAAGTACCATAAACTGGGTGGCTTGAAACAACAGAAGGTTATTTTCTTATACTATGGAGACTAAAAGCCTGAAACGAAAGTGTTGGCATGTCCATGCTTTCTCTGAAAATTGTAGGGGAATCTTTCCTTGCTTCTTCCTAACTTCTAGAGGTTTTTCTGGTATTCCTTGGCATTCCTTGCCTTGCAGCTACATACCTTGAATTTGCCTTTGTCCTCACATAACATTCTTCCATTTGTCACTGTATTCATATGGTTATCTTCTTATAAGAACACCAGTCATATTGGAATATCATACCCTACTCCAGTGTGACCTCATCTCAACTAATTACATCTTCAGTGACCCTATTTCCAAATAAGGTTGCATTCTGAGGCACTGGGAGTTAGAACTTCATTATATGTGTGGGGAGGGGTTGGTGGGGGGGCAGTTAACCCATAAGAGTAGTCTTCAGAGCAAAGAAAATTACTAGAGACAAAAAGGGACATTACATAATGACGAAAGATAAATCCACCAGGAATGAATAATTTTAAATGTGTATGCACCAAACAACAGAGCCTCAACATACATGAGGCAAAAACTGATAGAGTTGAGAGGAGAAATAGACAATCCACCATTATAGTTGTGAATTTAGTCCAATCTCAGTAACTGATAGAACAACCTAGACAGAAAATCAGCAATGATACAGAATAACTAAACAACACAACCAACAGAACTTAGTTAAGATGTATAGAACACTTCAACAGAAACAGAATAAACATTCTTCTCAAGCACACATGGAACATTCACAAAGATAGACATTATCTTGGACCATTAAAACAAACCTCACCAAATTAAAAAAATTGAAATCATACAGAAATCATCTTTGACCATAATGGAATCAAAGTAAAAATCAGTAACAGAAAGATAACAGGAAAATCCCCAAACACTTGGAAATTAAACAACACACTTCTAAATAATCTTTGGGTCAAAAAAGGAAAACTCAGAGGAAGTTAAAATATACAGAAGTAAATGAAAATAAAATACAACACATCAGAATTTGGGGGATGCAGCTAAATCAGGGCTGAGAGGAAAATTTGTAGCATAAAATGCTTACATTAGGAAAAAAAGTCTCAATCAAGCCAACTTCCCATCTCAAGAAACTAAAAACAAGAAACTAGAAAAAAAATCAAAATAAATCCAAAGGAAACAGAAGGGAGTAATAAAGAGCAAAAAACGGTGAAATTGAAAACAGAAATATGAGGAAAAAGTCAATATTAAAGATGTTTTTCAATAGATTATATACTCTGTTTAAAGTTATTATAAAATATTGGCTGTATTCTCTGTTCTGTACATTCCATCCTGTATCTTACTTATTTCATATATAGTAAGAAAAAAGCCAACTTTTAGAATCTTGATACCATTCAAGAGTCTTTGATTAAAGAAAAATAGCTTAGCCACTATGCAGCACGAAACACACCAAAATGTAAGCCTACTAATATAGGGTCTAAATAGGGTCTGTATAGGGTCTGTCTCAAGTTACTATAAATTCTAACAGAAAATAAATTCACAGCTTTTACTCTTGAAAAAAAGAAAACACTTAAAAAAGATTAATAAAATTGACAAACCTGTAGGAAGACCGACAACGAAGAAAGAAAAGGTACAAATCACCAACGTCAGAAATGAAAAATCTGCAAAAGTCATAATGATAATAAGGAATAATAAGTTTGCACATATACGTTTGATTACTGAAACGAAATGCACCTATTCCTCAAAAGGAAAAAAACCATCAAAACTGAATCAAGATGAAATAGATAACCTGAATAGCCCGATAACCATTAAGGAAATTAAATTTGCAATTAAAAAGTTTCTGAATGCAAACTATTATTTATAGAATGGAGAAACAACAAGGTCATACTGTATAGCACAGAGAACTATACTTAATATCCTGTGATAAACCATAATGGAAATGAATTTAAAATAATCTATCTATATATCAATATGTATAACTGAATCACTTTGCTGTACAGCAGAAATTAACACAACATTGTAAATCAAGTATACTTCAATATAAAAAGTTTCTGAAAAAAATTTCCATGCAATCTCTAATGTCGTTGCATTTGAAGTGAGCTTTATTAGAGAATTTAACCAAACTTAAAGAATTAACAGAAATAAATAAATAAAAATAAATAAAAGAATTAACACCAGTTTTACACAGTCTCTTCCAAAGAAATGAAAAGAACACTTCCCAATTCATTTTATGAGGATAGTATTACTTTGATACCCAAACCAAATAAAGAAAACATTAAAAAAAAGACACACTGTACACCAATACCGCTCATAAACTTAGTCATAAAAATTCTTCACTAAAATATTAGCACATCAATTCCAGCAGTGTATACAAAATTCTCATGACTAGGATTTGTCCCAGGTATCAACATTTGAAAATCAGTCTATGTAATCCATCGTATCAATAGGCTAAAGAAGAAAAATGTATCAATTTATGCAGAAAGAACGTTTGACAGAATTCAACACCTATCTATTCCTGGTAAAAACTCTCAGCAAACTAGGAGTAGAGGATGTTGGCCTGCATTTGCCCAGCTTTGAAACCTAGGAAAGAGCCCAGAGTCAGTAACAGATGCATCAGTGGTTTAATAGATGGGGAAGCTCACAGGTCTGAAGCAAGGTCTGAAACAACATCCCACCATGTGAGGCGGACTGTGGGCAGGACAGTTATAGGGGAATTGAAATCAGGTGGGCTCATTAGTTACCAGGGAAACCAGCAGAGGGGCACGCCCCCTCACCAACCCCTTTAAGAACAGTCACCAGCTGAGCCTGGGGCAAGTACTAGGAAGGTCAGTCGGGTGAGCAGGTGCAGGTGAAGCAGGCCCTGGTCGGTCAGGGGATGTACAGAGAGCAAGAGAACAGCCATCTTGAGTGGCCTGACCATACGCTCCACCCCTACACACCCTGCAGGACCCTTACAATTTTGGTCCTCCCATCTTCCGTGATATCCCTGGGGTCAGGTATGTAGGCAGCACTGCAACCAGATACTACAAATACAATACAGACAGGCCAAAAACCCAGAGCAAACCAAGAGCCACTCCCATGGGGAGGGGTGGGCCCTGGCTCTAAAAGAAACATTCTGTTGGCCTAGCCAGGAGTCAGCAGTCACGGTACAGGTCTGCCAACCCATGTTATGTTGAGTGCCATTAGGGGTGAACCCATTAGGTCTTTCCAAACAAAACACAGTTCATCCCACTAGTTGGACTTGTGTGTCCAGAAGCCAGCCTATTCTACTCCACACAGCATAGCCCAGGGGGGCTCAGGGGCAGTCAGTGGTATAGTTAATGTTTCCCGACGGGGTCCTTCTGACCTGTTGGCTTATGGGACAGGAAGATGGTGAGTGTTTTTCCCCCATGGTCAGTTGTCCCCACATAGTCACCGTAGCCCACCCAATTTTTCATGGAAGTCCAGAGGAAGACGACAATGGCATCTCGCTGGGGACCCAGCAATTAGACTCATTCCGCAGAGAGGCCAGCGTTGCTGCTCAGTCCTCACATAGGTTTCCTCCCTCAGGCTAGGGATGAAACGTAAGACACCTAACAGGCACGACACAGGGGAGATCATGACAACTAAGCAAAACACAAGCAGAGACTGCAATCAGAGGTAATACCACACCGACCTGTGGCTTTTATCCTGATCTGCAGTACAGTTCAGAAAACTCACGTTTTCAGTAATACAAGAACATACCCAAAATCACGTCTATAGTGGCCACCAAGTTGTATCTTGGATGTCTGAACCACAGCTACTCCATTTTGACTTTCAAATGCATTCCCGTCCTCAGTGGACAAAGCAGATGTGCAATGCACGTCTGAAAGACCATAAAACAGGCTGCTCTGGTCAGTAAAATTTAAGTTAAACCATAGATAAGCCAGAATGACTTCCCCATACCTCAATCCATGCAGATTTTTCCATCATTTCCCCTTCTGATTGCAAATATTTCAGTAGAAAGCATTGATGATCAAAATGTCCATCCCTCAGTGCTGGGGTGCTGGCTCCTACTGAAACTGCACAGCCTTACAACCCAGATTGGGACTTGAACCCAAGGTCTTTTAATTGAGATCACACACCTGGTCTCAGGACTTAATGAAGCTCAGGTTCTTTATGTCCCGTAGCAGAAAGAATTCAGTGAGAGAAAAAGTGATATGTAAGAAGTGGATTTATTTAGAGAGAAACACACTGCACAGAGTGTGGGTCATCTCAGAAGGTGAGAGGCCCTGAAATATGGGGTGGTTAGTTCTTATGGACTGGGTAATTTCATAGGCTAATGGGTGGGAGGATTATTCCAACTATTTTGGGGAAGGCGTGGGGATTTCCAGGAATTGGGCCACGCCCACTTTTTAACCTTTTATGGTTGGCCTGGGAACTGCCATGGTGCTGGTGGGTGTACTATTTATTTATTTATTTACTTAAACATCTTTATTGGAGTATAATTGCTTTACAATGGTGTGTTTCTGCTTTAGAACAAAGTGAATCAGTTATACATGTACATATATCCCCATATCTCCTCCCCCTCTTGCATCTCCCTCACACCCTCCCTATCCCACCCCTCTAGGTGGTCACAAAGCCCTGAGCTGGTCTCCCTGTGCTATGTGGCTGCTTCCCAATAGCTATCTATTTTGGTAGTATATATAAGTCCATGCTACATCCGCATCTTTATTCCTGTCCTGCCCCAGGTTCTTCATAACCATTTTTTTTTCTTTAGATTCCATATATATGTGTTAGCATACAGTATTTGTTTTTCCCTTTCTGACTTACTTCACTCTGTATGACAGACTCTAGGTCCATCCACCTCACTGCAAATAATTCAATTTCATTTCTTTTTATGGCAGAGTAATATTCTGTTGTATATATGTACCACATCTTCTTTATCCATTCATCTGTTGATGGACACTTAGGTTGCTTCCATGTCCTGGCTGTTGTAAATAGAGCTTCAATGAACATTGTGGTACATGACTCTTTTTTTTTTTTTTTTTTTTTTGCAGTACGTGGGCTGCTCACTGTTGTGGCCTCTCCCATTGCAGAGCACAGGCTCCGGACGCGCAAACTCAGCGGCCATGGCTCAAAGGCCCAGCCGCTCCACGGCATGTGGGATCTTCCCGGACCGGGGCACGAACCCGTGTCCCCTTTATCGGCAGGTGGACTCTCAACCACTGCGCCAACAGGGAAGCCCTACATGACTCTTTTTGAATTATGGTTTTCTCAGGGTATGTGCCCAGTAGTGGGATTTCTGGGTCATATGGTAGTTCTATTTTTAGTTTTTTAAGGAACCTCCATACTGTTCTCCATAGTGGCTGTATCAATTCACATTCCCACCAACAGTGCAAGAGGGTTCCCTTTTCTCCACACCCTCTCCAGCATTTATTGTTTGTAGATTTTTTGATGATGGCCATTCTGACTGCTGTGTGGTGATACCTCATTGTAGTTTTGATTTGCATTTCTCTAATGATTAATGATGTTGACCATCCTTTCATGTGTTTGTTGGCTATCTGTATATATTCTTTGGAGAAATGTCAACTTAGGTCTTCTGCCCATTTTTGGATTGGGTTGTTGGTTTTTTTGATATTGAGCTGCATGAGCTGCTTGTAAGTTTTGAAGATTAGTCCTTTGTCAGTTGCTTCATTGGCAAATATTTTCTCCCATTCTGAGGGTTGTTTTTTCATCTTGTTTATGGTTTCCTTTGCTGTGCAAAAGCTTTAAAGTTTCATTAGGTCCCATTTGTTTATCTTTATTTCCATTTCTCTAGGAGGTGGGTCAAAAAGGATCTTGCTGTGATTTATGTCACAGAGTGTTCTTCCTATGTTTTCCTCTAAGAGTTTTATAGTGTCTGGCCTTACATTTAGGTCTTTAATCCATTTTGAATTTACTTTTGTGTATGGTGTTAAGGAGTGTTTTAATTTCATTCTTTTACATGTAGCTGTCCAGTTTTCCCAGCACCACTTACTGAAGAGGCTGTCTTTTCTCCATTTATCAAAAATAAGTTGACCATATGTGCATGGGTTTATCTCTGGGCTTTCTATCGTGTTCCATTGATCTATATTTCTCTTTTTGTGCCAGTACCATACTGTCTTGATTACTGTAGCTTTGTAGCATAGTCTGAAGTCCAGGAGCCTGATGCCTCCAGCTCCGTTTTTCTGTCTCAAGATTGCTTTGGCTGTTCGGGGTGTTTTGTGTTTCCATACAAATTGTGAAGTGTTTTGTTCTAGTTCTGTAAAAAATGCCATTGGTAATTTGATAGAGATTGCACTGAATCTGTAGATTGCTTTGGGTATTATAGTCATTTTCACAATGTTGATTCTTCCAATCCAAGAACATGGTATATCCCTCCATCTGTTTGTATCATCTTTAATTTCTTTCATCAGTGTCTTATAGTTTTCTGCATACAGGTCTTTTGTCTCCTTAGGTAGGTTTATTCCTAGGTATTTTATTCTTTTTGTTGCAGTGGTAAGTGGGAGTGTTTCCTTAATTTCTCTTTCAGATTTTTCATCATCAATGTATAGGAATGCAAGAGACTTCTGTGCATTAATTTTGTATCCTGCTACTTTACCAAATTCTTGATTAGCTCTAGTAGTTTTCTGGTAGCATCTTTAGGATTCTCTATGTATAGTATCATGTCATCTGCAAATAGTGACAGCTTTACGTCTTCTTTTCCAATTTGGATTCCTTTTATTTCTTTTTCTTCTCTGATTGCTGTGGCTAAAACTTCCAAAACTATGTTGAATAATAGTGGTGAGAGTGGGCAACCTTGTCTTGTTCCTGATCTTAGTGGAAATGGTTTCAGTTGTTCACCATTGAGATCGATGTTGGCTGTGGGTTTGTCATGTATGGCCTTTATTATGTTGAGGTAAGTTCCCTCTATCCCTACTTTCTGGAGGGTTTTCATCATAAATGGGTGTTGAATTTTGTCGAAAGCTTTTTCTGCATCTATTGAGATGATCATATGGTTTTTCTCCTTCAATATGTTAATATATTGTATCACATTGATTAATTTGCATATATTGAAGAATCCTTGCATTCCTGGGATAACCCCACTTTATCATGGTGTATGATCCTTTTAATGTGTTGTTGGATTCTGTTTGCTAGTATTTTGTCGAGGATTTTTGCATCTATGTTCAGCAGTGATATTGGCCTGTAGTTTTGTTTTTTTGTGACATCTTTATCTGGTTTTGGTGTAATGGTGATGGTGGCCTCATAGATTGAGTTTGGCAGTGTTCCTCCCTCTGCTATATTTTGGAAGAGTTTGAGAAGGATAGGTGTTAGCTCTTCTCTAAATGTTTGATAGAATTGGCCTGTAAAGCCATCTGGTCCTGGGCTTTTGTTTGTTGGAAGATTCTTAATCACAGTTTCAGTTTCAGTGCTTGTGATTGGTCTGTTTATATTTTCTATTTCTTCCTGGTTCATTCTCAGAAGGTTGTGCTTTTCTAAGAATTTGTCCAGTTTTTCCAGGTTGTCCATTTTATTGGCATATAGTTGCTTGTAGTAATCTCTCATGATCCTTTATATTTCTGCAGTGTCAGTTGTTACTTCTCTTTTTTAATTTCTAATTCTATTGATTTGAGCCTTCTCCCTTTTTTTCTTGATGAGTTAGCTAATGGTTTATCAATTTTATCTTTTCAAGGAACCAGCTTTTAGTTTTATTGATATTTGCTATTGTTTCCTTCATTTCTTTTTCCTTTATTTCTGATCTGATCTTTATGATTTCTTTCCTTCTGCTAACTTTGGGGGTTTTTTGTTCTTTCTCTAATAGCTTTATGTGTAAGGTTAAGTTGTTTATTTGAGATGTTTCCTGTTTCTTGAGGTAGGCTTGCATTGCTATAAACTTCCCTCTTAGAACTGCGTTTACTGCATCCCATAGGTTTTGCGTCATCGTGTTTTCATCGTCATTTGTTTCTAGATATTTTTTGATTTCCTCTTTGATTTCTTCAGTCATCTCTTGTTTATTAAGTAGTGTGTTGTTTAGCTTCCATGTGTTTAGCCTCATAGTGTTGTGGTTGGAAAAGATACTTGATACAATTTCAATTTTCTTAAATTTACCAAGGCTTGATTTGTGACCTAAGATATGATCTATCCTGGAGAATGTTCCATGAGCATTTGAGAAGATAGTATATTCTGTTGTTTTTGAATGGAATGTCCTATAAATTTCAATTAAGTCCATCTTGTTTAATGTATCATTTAAAGCTTGTGTTTCCTTATTTATTTTCATTTTGGATGATCTTTCCATTGGTGAAAGTGGGGTGTTAAAGTCCCCTACTATGAATGTGTTACTGTCGATTTCCCCTTTTATGGCGGTTAACATTGCCTTATGTATTGAGGTGTTTCTATGTTGGGTGCATAAATATTTACAGTTGTTATATCTTCTTCTTGAATTGATCCCTTGATCATTATGTAGTGTCCTTCTTTGTCTCTTGTAATAGTCTTTATTTTAAAGTCTATTTTGTCTGATATGAGAATTGCTACTCCAGCTTTCTTTTGATTTCCATTTGCATGGAATATCTTTTTCCATCCCCTCACTTTTAGTCTGTATGTGTCTCTAGGTCTAAAGTGGGTCTCTTGTAGACAGCATATGTACGGGTCTTGTTTTTGTATCCATTCAGCCAGTCTGTGTGTCTTTTGGTGGGAACATTTAATCCATTTACATTTAAGGTAATTATTGATATATATGTTCCTATTACCATTTTCTTATTTGTTTTGGGTTTGTTTTTGTAGGTCTTTTCCTTCTCTTGTGTTTCCCGCCTAGAGAAATTCCTTTAGCATTTGTTGTAAAGCTGGTTTGATGGTGCTGAATTTTCTTAGTTTTTGCTTGTCTGTAAAGGTTTTAATTTCTCTGTTGAATCTGAATGAGATCCTTGCTGGGTAGAGTAATGTTGGCTGTAGGTTTTTCCCTTTCATCACTTTAAATATGTCCTGCCACTCCCTTCGGGCTTGCAGAGTTTCTGCTGAAAGATCAGCTGTTAACCTTATGGGGATTCTATTGTATGTTATTTGTTGTTTTTCCTTTGCTGCTTTTAATATTTTTTTCTTTGTATTTAATTTTTGATAGTTTGATTAATATGTGTCTGGGCATGTTTCCCCTTGTATTTATCCTGTATGGGACTCTCTGCGCTTCCTGGACTTGATTGACTATTTCCTTTCCCATATTAGGGAAGTTTTCAACTATAATCTCTTCCAATATTTTCTCAGTCCCTTTCTTTTTCTCTTCTTCTTCTGGGACCCCTATAATTCGAATGTTCATGCATTTAATGTTGTCCCAGAGGTCTCTGAGACTGTCCTCAATTCTTCTCGTTCTTTTTTCTTTATTCTGCTCTGCAGCAGTTATTTCCACTCTTTTATCTTCCAGGTCACTTATCTGTTCTTCTGCCTCAGTTATTCTGCTATTGCTTCCTTCTAGAGAATTTTTAATTTCATTTATTGTGCTGTTCATCATTATTTGTTTGCTCTTTAGTTCTTCTAGGTCCTTGTTAAACGTTTCTTGTATTTTCTCTGTTTCCAAGATTTTGGATCATCTTTACTATCATTCCTCTGAATGGTAGACTGCCTATTTCAGGTAGACTGCCTGTTTCCTCCTCATTTGTTTGGTCTGGTGGGTTTTTCCCTTGCTCCTTCATCTGCTGCATATTTCTCTGTCTTCTCATTTTACTTACCTTACTGTGTAGGGTCTCCTTTTCACAGGCTGCAGGTTTGTAGTTCCCGTTGTTTTTGGTGTCTGCCCCCAGGGGCTAAGGTTGGTTCAGTTGGCTGTGTAGGCTTCCTGGTGGAGGGGACTGGTGCCTGTGTTCTGGTGGCTGAGGCTGTATCTTGTCTTTCTGGTGGGCATGACCACGTCCGGTGGTGTGTTTTGGGGTGTCTGTGACCTTATTATGATTTTAGGCAGCCTCTCTGCTAATGGGAGGGGTTTTGTTCCTGTCTTGCTAGTTGTTTGGCATTGGGTGTCTAGCACTGCAGCTTGCTGGTTGTTGAGTGGAGCTGGGTCTTAGCATTGAGATGGGGATCTCCGGGAGAGCTTTTGCCGTTTGATATTACATGGATCCAGGAGGTCTCTGGTGGAGTAATGTCCTGAACTCAGCTTTCCCACCTCAGAGGCGCAGGCCTGACACCCGGCTGGAGCACCAAGACCCTATCAGCCACACAGCCAGTGAACAGTTTCTTCTGGCCTCACCGTTTCATCACACTCTCCTCTGTGCTCTTGAACTCGGGTATGTCATTTAGATGCTAATGCATTACAATGAGCATATAATGAGGCTCAGGGTCTACTGGAAGTCGAATCTTCCGCTATCCTGGACCTAGTTGGTTCTAGCCAGTTTATGCATGTCCTCAAGGGCTATGTCATTCTTTTAGAGGTTGTGCCCTGCCCCCTTCCCTCCTGTTTTACCACACAGGTTCAGACCTTGTCCCTCGGTTGCTAGGCCTTCTTTACATTCACCTCGTCATTCCGTTGGGAGAAAACTAATCAGATCTCATGAACAGGCTCAGGGTATGTTAATGGGGAAACACTTTATAGGCTATACATTTTATCACTTATACCCAATTGTCACACAAGCATTGTACAAGTACTTTTAGCAGCAGACTTAAAGCAAGCAGTGCCACACTTCATGAGTAGTTATACTCTGGGACAATTTCACTAGATGATTTTCTTTCCATCCAGAACATCAGGGCAGAAGTATGGCTAACATAGTAAATTTCATAAATACAGACCTCAAGAACTAGAATTTAACATCCACTGAAACATAATATTGTTCTCTCTAATATTACCCGCATCTCCACCAAGTATAGCCAAATCAAGACTAATCTGTTTGCAAAACAAGTCTGGTAATTGACCATATAGGCTCCTCCAGACTGGCTGTGGTGGAACTCCTCAGCAGCAGTGAATTCCCAATAGGCCTCTCAAGGCCAGGAAAGCCATGCAAAAGGCCTGCTATCAGGCTCCACCTCAGTGGCCTTCCCTCTTCTAGAGGTCCCCAAAGTATCGAGATTCCTGCAAAAGACAGGAGACAGCTTCTCCCACTCACCTGCTAAGGCTGCTCAGAACCCAAGTCTCTGATTTCTGGAGGGACCAGTCAGAGAGAAAAGAAAAATGCTTCCGTTCTACCCACAGGTGTAGTTTACCAAATTGCCGTAAGTCATAACTAACTTGAAGGGAAGAGCTTCCCTCTGTCTGGAAAACACAGATCAAACCCAGTAACATTCCAGACAAAACCCATAAACATGTAACCACATTCATCAGTTCACTCAGTAGCCAGTCCTTTTGTTAACTTTGTGTGAAGCCGTCAGGTTTTCCGTTAGGATTCTTTCCTTTTTTTTTTTACCCATTTTGGCAGTATGATCTGAAATGTATCAGAGGCCTTACTGGTCACAAAGTTCTTCCTGTGAATCATCTTGAAGATGAAGCACTTTTGCAAAAGCATCAGAGTAAAACAAAAACTCTATAAATGACAAAAACTTAAAAAGTCACAGTTAAACACCTGATCACAATGTGATAAAGAAACTTGGCTACAAGAATAATGACTGATTATAATCTTAACCCTTGAAAACAATCTCTGGCAAAAACCAAGAAGCAAGTAACTGCATTTCCTGATTGAAAACTTAATGCTTTAGTCTTCGTCTCTTAAGCAGGAAAAGGTAGATTAACTTAGACCCACCCAGCAATTAATGTTCTAATATTTTATCCTGTTTGAAATGGCCCATGAATTCTCTTCTTTTGTTACCGAGTCTAAGCTCGTACTGCTCGCCACACGATAGGCCAATAATTGGGAGACGAGTTGTTGGGACAAGGAATGACGACTTTATTCAGAAGCCAGCAAGCCAAGACAGTGGGCTTCTGCCCCAAAGACCCACCTTGCTGAGTTAGAATTCAGGCTCCTGTTATACTAAGAGGGGAGAGAGTAAAGTCAAACACTTCCTGGTTTCCATCGGCCTCGGAGGGGAGGTGTTAATTTCTTCCTCCCTGCAGTTATTCACAGGTGGGCCTGGTCAGGATGTTTCCTGTGAGCTAAACAAGGGTGTTTTAGCTTAATGCTCATTATGTGGGAAGCAGGGTTCCTAGAGAGGGGCCATTATGTATCATTTAAGCTTACAGGCACCATCCCTTCAGTGATTAACTTGTAGTAGAACACAAAAGGTTCTTCCCTATCACACTTTCAGCTTTAGTTTCAAGTTACCAAAATCTGGAGAGACTGTTTTAGATAGAGATTCCCAAAACATAATTATTTCTGTAGAGTTTACCTAAAAGCTCTTTTTTCTCCTTTACTCTTAGAGATCACATAAGATTAAAGTTCCAGAGAGACCAGGTAGATTGTTTATATCTCAGAGGCACAAGAGAAATACCATTCCTTCTAGAAAGCTAGCTTAGCCAATTACAAAGGCTCCTTTGATACAGTAGCAGAGCCATTAGCGACCACTGTTCTCCAGACCTCTTGGCAGTCCCCATTCACAAGGACAGTCGCCACAGGGCCCCACATGCTAGTGGATGGCCACCCTGGGATTACACCTGCAACTAGTGGACGGGCCCCTGAAACTTTCCATTCCCCATCCTGTGTTTCCTGACATCTCTGTGCTCATGGGATTTTCCTCAGTCTCCTGGTTGCTCCACCAATCGTTGGGCTGCACCCCACTGGCCTACAAGGCTTGCACTTGCCCAGCTTTAAAACCGAAGGAAGAGCCTGGAGTCAGTATCAGATACATCAGTGGTTTAATGGATGGGAGCGCTTACCTGTCTGAAGCAAGGTCCTCGAGTGACACCTCACTGTGTGCGGCGGACAGCACAGGGCAGTCTTCGCTCCACAGGGGAGGGGAAGGGGCAATTACCAGTTATAGGGGAATTGATGTCAGGTGGGCTCATTAGTTACCAGGGAAACAAGCAGAGGGGCACGCCCCCTCACTGCCCCTTTAAGAGCAGTCACCAGCTGAGCCTGGGGCAAGTACTAGGAGGGTCAGTCAGGTGAGCAGGTGCAGGTGGAGCAGGCCCTGGTCGGGCAGGGGATGGACCAAGAGTGAGAGAACAGCCATCTTGAGTGGCCTGAACATACAGAGGGGAACTTGTAACTTCCTCAAATTGATCAAAGCATCTGAAAAAAGAACCCAAACCTCCTCCTATCACTAATCCATGCATTGCTGGTGGGAATGTAAAATGTTATGGCCACTAAGGGAATAGGCTGGTAGTTTTTTAAAATCTAAATATGCAATTACATACAACCCATCAAACGTACTCTTGGGCTGTTTCATAAGATTCAAAGATTCGATTCATGGCAGGACACAACACACTGAGCCCGGGATAGGTGAAAGGCAGAGCTCTTTGTTACTTACAGGTCCAAAGGAGAAGGCCACACAGGGAGTCGTAGCCTAGGACGGGGTAGCAGCAAGGGGGAGCTTGAACACGGCAGCTAGGTTTCTTGCTCTCCTTGTGGATTGGTTCATTTGAACAGTTTCAGCGAGCTCTAGGGTCTAGGGACCATCCCTGGTTCATTTGAACAGTTTCAGCGAGCTCTAGGGTCTAGGGACCATCACTGGTGGCTGGTCGTGGAGCAGTTAGGGCTAGTGCAGGGCGGTCTGGCTTGCGAGAGCCCCCCAAGAGAGGTGATGGGATGTGGACTCACCACTGCTCAAGAAATGGGAACTGACTGGCCTTTAGCCACGGCCTCAAAACTAGGTCAAGACAGCATATTTTTAAAAAGAAAACTCTTTCATATGGATGTTTTTTCCATAGAAATGAAAAATTATTTTCACATAAAAATCAGTACATGAATGTTCATAAGCAACAAAAATTGAAAAAAGTCCCAGGACTGGTTAATGAATAATGAAGCTGTGGTACATCCACAACGTGGAATACTATGCAGCAGTAAAAAGAAACAAACTATTGATGTGTGCAGCAACTTGAGTGAATCTTCAGGGAATTAAGGTGAGAAAAATATTCACTCCTAGGAGGTCACATTTATATGAACATTATTGAAATGACAAGGTTACAGGAATGGAGAACAGATTAGAGGTTGCTAGGGGGTCAGGGAAGTAGGGAAGGGAAAGAGGTGGCTGTGATTATGAAAGGCCAGCACAAGGGATGATGGGGCGATGGAAATGCTCTGTACCTGGATGGTAGGTTGGACTGTAGCTTTGCAGGCTGTCGCCACTGGGGGAACTTGGGTAAGAGATGCCCGGGTTTTCTCTGTATTATTTCTTACAATTGCATGGGTGTCTACTATTATCTCAATATGAAAAGGTTGATTCAGGACACTATTTATTGGATGAATAAAGGGAGGAATGCTCATGGAACATACCTCAAGGTATGTTTTGAATCTAATTTGTGTGAAGTGTCTTGCGTCGAGGCATCAGAAAGCCACAGGGAGGAATTCTGCCTTCTAGATGACCCTCCCCTTGGTGACAAAAAGGGGCTTTCTGCGGCTTCTCGAGGTGTATGGAAAAAAGGAAAAAATAGTAATTAAGGTTTCTAGTTTCAAATGCTCTACAGAGACCACCTCTTCTTTCCGTGAACTGGGTCAGCACATTCGTCAGCCGATTAAAAGCTCCTAAGAGCTCAGAGTAAGGCAATGAGAGCGGAGCTGTGGCACCTTCAGAGATTGTTAGAAAAGGTCTTATTTCCAAAGGTTAGAAGGTTCCCGAAAGGAAACTGCTCTGGAAACTGTTCTTTAACTGCCTTCAGGGCAGCCTGTGTATTAGGAGCTTTAAGACAGTCAATGCTTCGTGCAGTCACGATGCGCCCGCTTTCTAACTCCCCCTGAGTGCTGTATACACAAAACTAGTTGCATTATTACTACTTCAGAACAGCTGCGGCTTTCGAAGTGTTTCTTAGGAGCTTTACAAACCTTTCTAAAATCCTGGAGAGCAATGCAGCTCACAGGAGGCTGCCGTCAGTTCAGCCTGGTGGTTTGAGAATCAGACCTGGATTCTCATTCTGGCCCCAGTTCCTGGTTGCGTGACCTTTGGCAAATTGGTTGATCTTTGGGCTTCAGTTCTTACATGCAGAATGAGAACTGAGCAGTGAGTTGTATCCCTATTGAAGGGGTCTTTGAAAGATAAATGAGGTACTTAAAGTAAAGCAGTTCTAACTGCTCTGCAGATGGGAGGTTTGCTGCTGCTATTGCTAGTGTTATTAGAAGCAGGAGCAGTAGTGATGGTGCAAAGGAATCAAGAGACAGATTTCTTCTGTGCTTCTAACTAGTGGTGTGACTTCTAGAAAGTCACTTAACTTTGCAGACCGTAGCTTACTCCTCTATTTATAGAATCTTTGCAGAGCAGAGGAGATAATATGCAAAGTATCTTCCAGTTTTCACCTTCTCGGATTCTAAGGTGAACTTGTGGAGATAAAATGATAAAAACAACATAGTGGTTAAAAAAAACACAACATAGGGGCTTCCCTGGTGGCGCAGTGGTTGAGAGTCCGCCTGCCGATGCAGGGGACACGGGTTCGTGCCCCGGTCCGGGAGGATCCCACATGCCGCGGAGCGGCTGGGCCCGTGAGCCATGGCCGCTGAGCCTGCGCGTCCGGAGCCTGTGCTCCGCAACGGGAGAGGCCACAACAGTGAGAGGCCCACGTACCGCAAAAGAAAAAACCAAAACACAACATAGTGGTTGAAAGCACCGACTGTGGAATCTTCTAGGCCTTAGATTTGAGACTTCGCTCTGTTCTGTATGTGCACTGCTCATGGCCAGACATCGGCTTTCCTGTGATCTTGTTCGAGACAGTGATGCTGTGTGTTTCCCACCCCGACCTGAATCATGATTGCTCTGTGACAGGTCAGCAGACTGCAGCCAACCAGGGGCAAATCTCTGTCCCTCCCCCCACCCCAGCCTGTTTTGTGTTTTTGTAAATATGGTTTTATTGGAATATAGTCACCTATTCATTTGTGTATTGTCTGTGGTCGTTTTCCAGCTGTATGGGCAGGCTTGGGTAGTCGTTACAGAGACCACATGGCCTGCAAACCCTCAGCTGTTTACTCTCTGGTGCTTTGCAGAAAATGTTTGCCAGCCTCTCCTCTAAGAAAGCGATGGTACTTGCAGCCCTCGGTTTCCTAGCTTCGCTTGCAACTATAGAAAGATGGAAGGGCAGAGTTCCTTACGGACTTCGCTGAGCTGCTGGCCGAGTCCTGGACCCTCTTCCCTTTAAAACATTTTTACGGTTGTTGTTCCTGCTTATGACTCAGTGCAATCCAATATGATAGGCTTTTACTATTTGTGAAACTTTGGACAAATTACTTAACTTCTCCAGGCCTCAAATTTCTTATATGTTTCTCACACTTAATAACAACAAAGATTAAATGAGATAATAAGTATAAAGCTCTTGCTCAGCTCCTTCCATAAAATAAGCACATAATTGGAAGTTATTATTTTTATTTCTGATGAATTTATACATAATTTTAAAGACTTTGAGTCTGTGTCTACACAGGCACATATTTGCCAAATTAAATACCTTTTGTAAAAACCATGTTTTATCTAGAAATGTTTTGACAGCCAGAACATGTGTTTCTATTGCAAACAAAAATATTTCCAGTTTAAAAATACTTGTTTTGATCATCTGTGTGGAAATGAATGTTTTGTAATATTTGAGTTAAGCTACAAAATATTTTTGCCAAATGCTTTTGCAAATATATTTGTTCATTTCTTAGAATATTGCCTTGGAGAAGCAGCCAGTGGCAATTACGCTCTTAGATGAGATTTGCAGTTTATAACCCATAGCAGATCTAACCTTTTGAAAAAAGTAGGGAATGGCAGCTGGGACAGCTTGGTTACTGTCAATGCAGTGGTTGGCGTTCTCGCCACGGCTCCAGCATTATCCCCAGTGCTGGCTGGCTGGACTTCCAGTGATGAGTGCCACGAATCCAGAATTAAATGATGTGTTATACTTAGGTCTCAAGCATCATACAATATAGATCTGTTTATTGTAACTATAATTTTTTGAGGGCTGTGAGTAAATAACATTTTTTTTTTTCCTTTGGCCACAATTATAGTAATTCATTTGAGGCTTACTGTTACTGTTCAATGACTGTGGCAAACGTTTATTCTTTTATAATTCTCACATTGTGTCTCTTCCAGATTGTGCATGTAGTAAATGAAAAAGTAAGCCCACTGGATAGCCTGTGCCTTTTGCTGGCATTTAGGATAAAGAGAAATCCAATAAACCATGCATCGAGCAGTTCTGCCAGGATTGGATTATGAGATCATTGTGTGACTTTTACAGATAAATCAGCAAGCAAACGTCACCCAGTCAACCTTGTTTAGAAAGTAGGAAAGCACGTCTTCGTTTTAAGATTCCACGTTAGTTTTAACCCCATATAACATTGTACCAATAGTTTTTCAAGTTGATTATACTTTCCACTGCAAGGTCAAGATAAACTTTACATTAATACAAGCCACATGACTTGTCTTTGAGTTCCAAGAAAATTTAATTTAAAAGTAATACTTTGCATTTATATAACACCTTTCCTAATGGGTAGTCTCGAAACACTTCAGGAAAAAAAACACACTAATATTTTAGCCTGGATTTACAGGCAGTTCCCTGGGCTAATGTTTCCTTACAAGACTCTGTGTGACCCACCAGAAATACTCAAATACAGTGTTTCGTCTTTGTCAGATGATTTTGTTCTTCAAGGAAGATTATTTGGAAGAAAATTTCTTCAACTTCTGTTAGAAAAATACTTCTCTCATTTTCTTATCGTTTAGCAGAAAGCTCACCAGTTTCTCTCAATTACACCAATGTTTCATACCTTAGAATTACCTTTCAGCACGAATAACTTCAAATGTATTTGAAAACCAATTAGAAATTTCCGAATTTCAGGCTTGCGAGGGACAAAAAAACGGCTTGAATTTTCTTAAGGTTTATGATTATCACAAAGCAGAGTAGAAATGCCATGGAAGCAGAATGTCTTCGGACGTGAAGAGGTCAGGCTACTCCTTGGAATGGTTTTGCCCTGGAATGGACAGCTTACCCCACTTGGCTGTGGGAACCCACAAACAGCAGCTTCGCAGAGCTGCCGCATGTTGGAGATGGCTCAGAAGATAGCCTACCTTCTTCTCTTTTCAGGAACCTATGTAAGGAGGCAGTAGTATTCACAGTAAAAAGTAGAAGATAGATGTTCTCTGGTGGTATGATATTTTAAAAAGAAATAAAAAGATTATTATCTGACATGATCCATGGGAACTGATCTCATGGATTTTCCTATTTTGACCTTGGTCACCCAACACTGACCTCGATGCATATCTGTTACTGTCAGGTCTGCTTTCAGTGGTGTTCAGAATGTGTCAGGAAAAAAAGAGGGGCTTGTAGTATTTGTTCTTGCCTTAACTAAGCAGTAAATCTTGGTTTGTCTGCTTACTCGTTTCTTCAGCATGTGTTCGGCATGTGTTACAAGGCAGGTAACATGCTGTGCGGCTGAGACGTCCTTGGGAAGTTGATGGTTAGAGGGGCTCCTTGTCTGCCAGATTCACCGTGACCTGGCTTTCCCTTCCTCCCTTTCCTTCCTTTCGTTCATTCATCAGTATTTTTTTCAGTTCCTACAATGTGCCAGGCCTTCAGACTACAGCTGTTGAGCACCACGGCTGTGGGTCCTACTCTAACTTAACTGCTAATTCAGTGGGGAGACAGACATTAAATGAGTTATTGTGTAAAGAACTTTTGTTGCAATTATACTTCCTGTTCAGAGACCCCAAATAATTTCTGATTTCCTTTTTTTTCTTAAAAAATTATTTCTGATTCTAAAACTTTATAGACAACTTAGAAAATATAAGACTATATCAAAAAAATAACCTAAAATAACCCACCAACCCTAACAGAAGAACAAAACACCTGTTCTTAACATTTTGATGTATTTCCTTCCCCTTATTTCTTCTCTGTGTGTGTGTGTTCGCATGCATATGTGCCCACGTGGGTGTGCGTTTGGGATCACACTGTATGCTCAGTTTTGCTATTTGCTTTAAATGATCAGTAAGTAGTGAGAATTTCTCATATTATTAAATACTCTTTTAAAAATATATTTTAGTTTTGCTGAATAATTTTTTATTTTATTTGTGTACCCTAATTATTTAACTCTTTTTCTTTGGATACATTTTGATGATGTACACTCGATTTTTGTGTTATTTTAACTGATGTGATGATGAAAGTGTAAATCCTTGTCTCATTTCTTGTTGCTAGCCTAGAATAGAATCTAGAATGGGAATTCCTGGGTCAAAGGGTATATTTTTGTAATGCAACATATACGTATCACATCATCTGTGAAGCATTAGAAAAATATTACGCCTTCGGACCCAATTTATGTAATATATAATGTGAAGCACACTCCTATCTTCTAGAATTGTATCAACTTACACACCCCATCAAGGAGTATCTAGTTTACATGTCCTTGGCATTGAGTATTTTGCAGATTTTAGTTATATGTCAATTTGATGGACAAAAGTAGTATCCTAATATTTTACTTTAGTATTCCCAGTTATTTGTCCTCCTGCTGTATTTCATGTGTTTTTGTGTGATTTCCCAATTTTCTTTTATTTCAGTCTTTTTTATTAAATACATGAACATAGTCTAGATAAATAAAATTATTATAGGTGGCATTATATATTACATTAATATGACAGTATATTTCCTATATAGTATATTAATATATATTGTTTCTTAAGGATATTGGCAATTTATTATTTTCTGCTAATAACAAAATACCCCACACTGATTTGTAATGCTACTTATAGATCATGCATTTATGCATGCATCAGAATCTGTTTCTTCATCTGTGTTCTTTTATGACCCTGTCTCCCTTTTACTAATTTCCTTTTTCTGCATAAGAAAATGTCTTAATATTTATTACTGCAAGTTACTTCAATTATTCAATTTTTTTGTATCATAGTGTTGCCTCTTAATTCTTCCGATCAGTTTCAGAATCACAATGGAATGTTTGAAAAATTTTTTGAAAGATTTTGGTTAGAATTCATCAAAAATATAAGTTAAATTTGGGAAGAACTGACATCTTTACAATATTACGTCTTCTCCTCCAGAAATACTGTCTGTCTCTCAACTAATTTCTATTGTCCTTTATGTCTTCCAGTGATGTTTGGTCATTTTTTTTCCTGGGTGCCACACTTTTTCATTTTGCAGGCAATTTTGTATATATTTTTATTGTTAACAGTTTGTTTTTATTTCTTTCCTGACTGTAATTGTTATGTTTCTCTCTTGGAGACCATCTTGAAGTAAGTTGTTCAAGAACGGAACAGCCTCTAGATTCCGGCACTGGCCTGTACTTTTCACCAGCCAGATCTTCACTGCCCCCTCCCCGTAGACCCCAGCCGGGCAGCTGAACTGGACAAACGGCTGGTTTCTGTGAGCATCGCTCTTCCCTTCCCTTCCCTGTCTGTACCTCCTCCTGGTTCCTTCAGTGACCTGCCCCGCCCCCACGTGTGCCTGCCAGCACTCTGTTCATCCCCCACCGCTGGGCTCCCAGGCCCGCCCTCTTGCCGGTCCCACCTGCACAGGATTACTGCTTCCTCTAGGCCTTCATAGCATTTTGTTCATACCTCTCTGGAGCGTAGTTTTCGTATCTGTGTTTGATGATTTATGTGTATACCTATCCTTTCCCCAAAGTGTGACAGCGTGGAAAGCAGGTTGTGAAAGACTAAGCTCTGTGACAGTGCACACGTCGTTTAAATACCCCTTTGCTTCAGTTTTCCGACTTATATGGGAATAGTAAATTACGTCCTGCTTACCTCGCAGGATTGTGCGGAAGCACTTTGCTGTCTGGAAAATGCAAACTTAGGAGTTGATAACCATGCCAGTCATTTCCCTTCCTAGATTGGGAGGTTCCTAAGGCAAAGCCTGTTTTTCACACCAGTATTCTGGGCAGGTTTAGTTTAGCATGATGCTGTCCTCCTATAGACACTCTCAGTTAGACTGACTCAGTGGGTGGCCAACCTTGGCAAATGGGGGATAGCACCTGGGTTCTAGCAGACTTTGGAGTGTGCATAGAAGCTGCCTGGTAAGCAAATTTGAAATTGCAACTAAAGACCTGGGGATTTCTGGTTATCGCTGGCTGTTACATTGGTCCGGAAAGGGTGTGTGTATATTGATGAGAATAGTTGCAAAGGGAAAATCTGAATTTGGAAAAGCACACGATTCTTTAGATGCTCTAAGACACTCTCAGGAAAATAATACTTAGTTCTCAGTGTGTTTGGTGTCCTGGGAAAGTTTTTCAAAATACAGATTTCTAATCCACATCTCTTGAGATTCTGCTGCTGTAGGTTGGGCCCGGGAGCCTACATTTTTACAAACATCCTTGTAAGTCACATCATCAGGCAAGTTTGTGAAACGGTGTGCTAGGAAGAACAAGAGGATTCTTGGGAGTGATACTCAGACCTTGTGGAAAATCATTTCTTCTATGAAACAAAAAAACACATGTACAAATGCAAGCACATACCCTAGAAAACTAGGCATGTCAGGGCTCTGGTGTGTCTCCATGGGTTTTCTTATTGATCCACCAAATTCTGAAATACATTTAGTATATAAATGCCTTGTTCAAGAAAGCAGATACAGAGGTGGCTCGCCGGGAACTGTACATATTAGAGACAAAGGGTTGTTATGTTAACGCAACTTTTCTGTATAACTCACACTTTATTGATTGCTAAAATATTTATCAGCACATGGTCTTAGAGTTCTTAGAAGGCAGCTCTCTTAGAAGGCAGTATGGTCTATATCAGCTTCTTCACACAGCAAATTATATTTCCCTGCAAGAACTTGAATACTAAACATAATTGCGGGAGGATAGGAAGTTGATTGTCTTTATAACAGGATTTAATTATTGCTTTTCATGATTTTTAAAATTATACAAAACACACACTCGTTGTAACAGATAAGTACAGAAGAGATTGAGCAAGCAGAAAAAATCACCCATAACTTTATTAACTTTATTTTATAGAAAATTACAAGCATCTGTCATGTTCCTACTTTCTTTTATGTATGTTTTTCATTATCGAGATCCTACTTGATAAGTTGTTTTATAAACATTTTTAAACTTAGATTATATCATAGATGTTTTCCTTTATCAAAAACCTTGTAAAAATCATTTTAATGGTGGTATAATAGTTTGTCATACTTGGATGTGAGGTACCATACTTGGATGTGAATATTCCTAGAAAATCAGAAATACAAAACATGGAGAAATGCATTGCCAATGCATTAAGTGTTTCAAATAAATACTTTAGTTAACTGAGATTTATATCATGTATACATTTCCCTTGTAAACTGTATTTATTAATCTGTGTAGTATAAAGCCCTGAAAGAGAAGCAAATATGAGGCAGTAGCCAGTCTGTGCAGTGGGGAGCCCTGAAGATGGGATTAGCCCCCAGGAGACACCAGTGGAATTGCTTTCTCTTGGTTCCGCAGTGACAGCCCAGTTATCAAAGCTGATGGACAATTTCCCCCTTTTACATTACCTTGCTTTTTGCAACCTTTGGAGCTGTTATGACTCTCAGCTTCCTGACATGCCTCTTTTGCCTTCCTCAACGCTACTCTTTCCTATTTCTTCCTCTGACCGTTCCTCTTAACTACTTTTTCACCTTGTCGCTAAAACGCTGGTGTTTCTGTGCATTCTCTATTTGACCCTCTTTTTTCCCATTCTAAACAGTCTCCCTGGGTGGTTTCTTCTTGCTCCTGTGTTTGTAACTGCCTCCGAGGAACGATGGCCCTCCATCCTGCATCCCAACCTCCTCTCTCTGCCTTGGGACTCGCTTAACACCTGCCATTCGTTGTGGTCCTGGCTCAAGTCCACACTCCTCTGTGTGATTTTGACTGCCCCTTCTCCTCTCAGATCTATGTGACCACCTACTGGTGATGAAAATCTCCTCTTTTCTATTTCTACGTGCTTCTCCTTTTCTTTACCTAAGATTTCATGATGGCGTTCTCTCTTCCTTTGAATCATCTTCCATGTTTAGGGTTATTCAGAAAGCAAAGATGATTACATTTAATGTAATCATTGTCTACATTTCTAATCCTTTGTAGGTGCTAACTTCTAAAATAACATTAAGAAAATTAATTAAAGAATGCAAGAAATAATATATTTGAATATCTTCTAATTTATTGATTCTCTAGTTATTGTATTAAATAGTATATTGAATTTAGAGACTAAAATATAATTATTGGAAAGTGATTAATTGTAAAGGGAGAGCATTTCACTGCTTCTTATTCCCTAGGGTTTCCAACACTAATAGCTAGGAGACCTCTAATATTTACCATTGTCATTTCTTAAAGAAAACAGAAGTAACATGGTACGTGTGATAAATTCATTTCATATATAGAATGGCAGTGCTGAGTGAACCTTTAGTTTGAAAATCAGTCAAAGACCTTCAAAGGGATATACACTCTCAGGTTCTTGTGAGAGAATCTTTTGTTTTCTAGATTTTCCTTCTCTAGCTGTTTTGACCAGTTCTTATAATAAAACTAGATGGAGTGAGTGAAGGGAACTTAAACCTTTTCTTGCTAGGTCTTTTCTTTTACCTTTAGAAAATAACAATAATGATTCTGTGCAGGGCTCTGGTTTTTAAATTGCTTGTCCGCTAATTATAAGGAAAGCCGAGATCTTGAAATTTGTGTAGTGCTAATTACTCCTTTCTCTCCCGCTGTAATTTACGGTGTGTCTTTAGGATGTCACTGGCTGATTGGAGCTTCTGCCTCTGCTTTTTTTCTCAGCAATTAGGTTTCACCTTCAACTAATGGAACTGAGTGACGTTTGGCTGACATGGAGAATCTCTCTTCAGCTCTGTTTCATTAAAAGTTGACATGAGACATTAAAAAAGGTTTTCTGGTTTTTGTTCCTAAGGCCATGTGTATTAACATAACTTTAATGCTCCCTTCTTTTCTTAAATTATTATTTTCTTCCTACTCTTTGCCCCGTACAGTTTTTGACTGTCCGCATCTCCAAGTCATTATCTTTTGCCATAAAGCAAAACAGACGAGGGCCTTGTTTCTACTTCTGAGGTTGGTGTACAGTTCATAATTTATCCGTTTCTTCTTCCCACTTCCCCCCCGTGGTAGATTTTTCTGTTGTTGTTCTTCCGGCGTTTCTCTGTGTTCATGATCCTTGAATCTTATTTTGCTGATCGTCAGTCTGTGGAAGGGGAAGAAAGACTGTTAAAAGAATCTTCTCAACTCATGCTTCTGGAAACAGGGAACAGATGTACTTTTCCCTATTTTTCCTGCTAAGTACAGCTAACAATCTGTGAACTTTTTATATGAAAAACATAAGAAGAGCCTGAAAGGTGGAAAGCAGAAGGCAGATTGCCTAGGAACCTTGGGACCCAGCGAATGGCAGTGGTGGGTCCCTGAGCTTTCTACTTGCTTCATATATGTTGGGCTGGGTGCTGGAGATGGTGGAAACCCAGATTCCAGTGGGCACAGAGAAAAGAGTCCTCAAGAAACCCTGCCCTTTCTAGGCAAAGGACCACAAGAGGGATAGCCTCGCAGGACAGAACACCTTTAACCAGTCTCCATCCAAATGCCATGGAAAACACTGTGGCCACCCTCACAAACTCCACCAGCAAAGCCAGTGGGGAGCCTGGACTTCCAACATCGCCAGACTGTCACAGGTGGCTCCACTCCCCTACCCCTGACCAGAGTGGCGAGAAAGAAGGCTGAGTGTGTAGCCAAGGCTTACATCCCCTCTGAGTAGTCGTGAGCTCCCTGCTTGGTTTCAGGGGAGACCTCCTGGAGATCCTGGACTTGTATTTGCACCTAGGGCTGTTGAGTTGCCCTTCTGTCTCCTCACTAGGGCCTAGTGGAGAGTTAGGACTTTTCACTTCCACCAGTGGTAACAGGGCCCCCTCCCCGACAGAGTCAGTGGAAGCTCTGTAAGGAGCAGCAAGAGACCCCCTCCACCTCTCAGCAGGGCGGTGTCAGCAGAGGCCCATGGGGAGCCTGGACTCCCACCCCAACCTAGCAGCAACTCCAACTCCCGGTATCCCTAGAGGCCGAGTGGGAGTCCTGGACTTCCCGCCACAGCTGGTGCCAGTGAAGGGCAGTGCTGCCCTTCCTCTGCAGGAGCAGTGTTGGAGGAGGCCTGCTTGAGTAGATCTGCTTAACATCCAGAGTCTCATGGCACGACACTCAAAATGTCCAGGTTCCAACCGAAAGTCATTTGTCATAACAGGAGCCAAGAACACCTCAACTTGAAGGAGAAGAGACAACACACGCTAACAACAACATAACACAGACGTTAGAAATTGACCAACGTTTTAAAGCAACAGTCACAAAAATGCTTCAGTGAACAATTACGAACACACTGGAAACAAATAGGGAAAAAAGAGAACATAAATCTCAGCAAAGAAATGGAAGACACAAAGCAATACCAAATTGAGACTTTTAGAACTGAAAAATATAATAGCTGAAATAAAAATCTCAGTGGATGGGCTCAACAGCAGAGTGAAGACAGAGCAAAGAATCCATGAACCTGAAGACAGAACAACAGACATTACTTCATCTGAACAATAGAGAAAATAGACGGAAACAAAACCAAAACCAGAGCCTCAGAGACTTCTGGGACTACAACAAAGGATCCCACAACTGTGTCATCAGAATCCCAGAAACGGAAAGGGAAGAAGGCTGGGGTTGGGGAAAGTCTTGGATTTGGCAAAACCCGCAAACCCGCAGTTCCAGAGGCTGAGTGCCTCCCAAGCAGCGTGAGTCTGAAGACACACCTACTAAGAAACGCAGCTGCCCAGCTGTTGGAACTAAAGACAAAGGAAAAATCTTAAGAGCAGCCAGGCAGAATACACCTTACTTACAAGGGGAGACAATTCCGACGTCATCCGATTTCTCGTCAGACGCCGTGAAGACCACAGGAAGGTTTCAGAACATTTTTCACGTGCTGAAAGAGAAGAACTGTCAACCACTAATTCTATATCTGGTGAAACTGTCTTTCAGGAATGAAGGGGAAGTTAAGACATTCTTAGCTGAAGGAAAACCGTGAGTCTGTGTTGTTATAATACCTACCCTTAAAGAATGGCTATAGGGAGCAGTTGAAAACCCAGAAATGATAAAGAAAAAAGAGAGAAAGAAAGAAAAGACGAGGGGACGCTTGGAACATCAGGAAGAAAGAACAACAGAAAGAACAAAAATATGGATAAATAGGATAGATTTTTCTTTTCCTTATGAGTTTTCTAAATTATGTTTGATGGTTGAAGTAAAAAGTATAACACTGTAAGATGTGATTCACAGTGAATGTAGAGGAAATATTTAAGATGATTGTATTGTACATGGAGGAGGGGAAGGGATTTAAAGGAGGTGAGATTTCTATACTTCACTCAGACCGCAAAATGTTGGCACTAGCATACCATGATAAATTTATATAGATAAAATGTAATGCCTAAAAAGCTATGCAAAGGGATACACTCAAAAACACTAGATACAGCAGAATAGAATTGCAAAAGAAAAAAAAAATTCAAATGACAATCAGGAAGGAAGGCAGAAAAAGAAATCACAGAAATTAAAGAAACAAACAGAAAACAAACAGCAAATAAAAAATAAATAGTAGACTTAAGCCCTCAAATCGTGTTTACAGGTAAATGGCTTAAATACACCAGGAATGGCTTAAATACACCAGGAAAAAGACAGAGATTGGTAGAGTAGATAAAAAATCATGACCCAAGTCTATGCTGTTTATAAAAAACTAACTTCAAAATAATGATGTAGGTACACTGAAAGTAACTGTAAAGTAAAAGATATGCCACGCAAACAAAAATCAAAAGAATTCAGAACCTGCTATGTTAATATCAGATAAAATAGACTTCAGAGCAAAGAAAATCACTAGAGACACAGGAACATAATGAAAAAGGGTCTGTCTACCAGCAAGACATGGCAATCCTAGAGGACTGAGGTTTTTTCTCTGGGATGAATGCTCAGGAGTGCAATTGCTAAGTCTTCCCATCACTGTATGTTGAATTTTGTTAAGAACCTGCCACACTACTTTCCAGAGTGGCTGGACCCTTTAACCTCGCCACCTGCAGTATATGAGCGACCCAGCTTCTCCAGACCCCATTTTAGCAGTTCTCTTAGCTCCCTCGTGACATGTCAGCATGGTTTTAATGTGCATTTCTCTCAAGGCTAGTGGTGCCGAATATCTTTTCATGTGCTTATCTTCCATCTGCACACCCTCTTTCATAAAACGTCTCCTCTTGTTTTTTGCCCATTTTATAATTCTTTTTTTTTTTTACTGTGGAGACTTAGGAGAATTCTCTATGTATTCTAGAGAATATTGGCTTTCAAGTATTTTATTACAGTCCATAGCTTGTCTTTTCATTCCCTGAACAGGCTCTTCGGCAGAGCAAAAGTTTTAAAAATTTAAGAATTCCAATGTATTGATTTTTATGGACTGTGCCTTTGGGGTCATACCTAGGAACTCTTCACCAAATCCTAAACCCCGGAGATCTCCTTGTATGTTCTCTTCCGTAAGTTTAATAGTTTTAACATTTAATCCAGCACATTTTGAGTGAAGTTTTATATAAGGAGTAGGGTTTAGGTCAAGGCTTATTTTTTTTTCCTCTGGGTGTTTAATCCCTTCAGCACCATGTGTTGAAAAGACTGTTCTTCCTCCGCTGAATTGCTTTTGTGCCTTTGTCAAAAATTAGTTGGCTGTACCTGTGTCGGTCTCTGTTCCACTGATCTATGTGTCTTTCCCTGTGCCAATACCACAGAGTTTTTATTACTTTAGCTATGTAATAAGAATTCAGATCGGGTGGAGTGATTCCTCCGATTTTATCCTTTTTTTTCCAAACTTGTTTCAGCTTCTTTGCTTTTCCACATACGTTTTAGAATAATCTTTTTTAAACTTAAAAATTTTCTTAGGATTTTGGTAGGAATTGCATTAAACTTATACATCAGTTTGAAGAAAATTGATTTCTTTCAATCCATGGAACATATATTTAAATCTTTGATTTCCCTATTCTATTTTGTAGTTTTCTGCAGCAGGCCCAGAACGTGTTTTGAATATTTCTTTTTTTAAAGTAATTATAAAAAGTATTGTAGTTTAAAATTTTAATTTCCATGTTCATCACAAATGCAGTTGATACCGCATGCTGATCTTCTATCCTGTGACCTTGCTAAATTTACTTATTCTATGAGCTTTTCCAAAAATAGATTCCTTGAGATTTTCCAGGTAGATCACCATGCCACCTACAAACAGGAACGGTTACCTTCTTCCTTTCCTGTCTCTATTCCTGTTATTCCTCTTCTGCATTATTGAGCTTGCTAGAAATTCCACTACCATGTTGAAGCAGAGTGGTGAGAGTGGGCATCCCGCCTTGTTGCCGCGCCTACAGGAGAGCAGTTGGTACATCGCCAGGAAGTATGATGTCAGCTGTAGGGTTTCTGTATGCGCTATTTACCCAGTTGAGGAAGTTCCATTCATAGTTTAGTAATAGTTTTGGTCACGAATGGCTATAGAATTTTGCCAGATAATTTTCCCGCATTTGTCATTGGCTTCCCAAGTGGTTTGCTTTAGTTGTTGTCTCATGTTATAGTTTTGTTGTTTTTGTTTATTCATTTGCATCAACAAATGGTTTCCTGTTCTTTAGAGTAAATTCTTTGTCATGAAATTGGTCTTTTGCAAAACTTTTCTTAGCTGCTTTGAAGGGTGAGCTAAACTTCTAATATCAAAGGAGAATTTACAAAGGTTAGAAACTCCAGGCTCTCTCCTCTTGATGTTTGCCATCAAGGACCTTAGTGATGAGCTCCAGCCCAAGCTCAAGGGAGCGAAGCATGTGCCAGATGCCCCAAGACTTAAACCTTCTCCTTAGTTTTGTATTTTCTTTATCTTTTGATACATTGTTTCAAAATCATTTGATATATTGAGTATAGAGAAAGAGATTTTATTAAAACTCTTTAAACATTTCTTATTAAACTTTTGATATTGCCTATAATGCCTTTTACATTTTAAATCCTTTCAGGACAGGTAGAGAATTGATATTTCTCTCATTTTTCAGTGGCAGATTCTGCGATACTTATAGCCCGTAATATGCTGCCATTAGTTGTTCTGCTGTTCCACGTGTATGCATTTTGCTTTCCCACCTGGCTTTCTTAGAGAGGGGTCATATGAAATACCTCTGCATCCTTCAGAATGAGTAGCTTGATGCGAGGTTGTCACATACTGGACACACAGTTAATAACTTGTTTATTCACTGGTTATTCAATTATGCCATGCTGTTTTAATGAGGCAGGAAAAAATCCGTTGCCCAAATCTGATTGTTTTTTATTAAAGTTCTCATGTTAGAATTATTAAGGGCAGAGATCTGACTGGAGTTGTTTCTAATTTTCATATAGGAACAAGCTGTTAGGGAAAATCTTTCTCTTCTGTCTTAGTGCTTCACAGTGTACTTTTTCTTAAACAGAGTCTTTATACACTTACTGTTTTTTCTCACCTCCTAAAACAGAGCAGTAGCATCTAAGGCAAATATTGTGAGAGTGCTTACACACCCCAGTTTAACTACAGCTGTGTCACTGCTTGAACTAAAGGGGCTCCCAGGTGATTAGGAAAGCAACAGAGAGGCGAATGCTTCCACAGTCTTAGCAGCCAACCCCCATCTACCTTTTAGAAAATATCCCAGTAATGTTTGCACACTTGATTATTTCTATTTTCAAATTACCGTATACTATTACACAACATAGTGAATACTGCATCGTTAATAAGTACCTGGTTGGTATCTTTATTACTGTGGCTTCATGTAGTAACACAGACGTTTGCCTCTAAAATATAAAGTGCATTTTAAAACTGTTCTACATTTACGTCAGTTTCAAACTTTAACTTTTATTTCCAGGGAACTCTCAGGAAGTACTTTAGTGAATTCATGACCTATAATTTGATAGCAATTAATATTATTGTTCAGAAGGTAGAATAGCTTTATGTTGAGAAGTCCGAATTATGTAATTTAAGAAAGTTGATACACTTTCTCTTTTATCACAAGAAACAGTATGATTTGAATTTTTAAAACAAAGAGATATTTCTATATATCTTTGCAGATTTCCTTTTTTTCTTTAAAGTGAGAATAATCTCCATTAATTTAGGAGACTGTGCTATCCATCATCTTTGCTATTAAGGACTCACTTATTCTGTCATTAAATATTTATTGAGTACTGGACTTACACTCCAGGGATACATCAGAGAGTAGACAAGTAAGGTCCCTGACCTTGTAAAGTTTACATGGGAGAGACAGGGAGTTAACAAGTAAGCAAATGAATAAACAAGATGATTCTAGATAGCTATAAATTATATGAAGGGAATTAAGTGATTGATGTACTAGGGGTGGTGGGTAACTTTGGTTGGTGGTCAAGGAAGTCTTCTGTAAGAAGTTGACATTTGCACTGATTCCTAAAGTGCAAGAGTGAGCCCGCAAATACCTGTGGTTAGAGCATTTCTGGCTGTGGGGATGGCGGGCTCAGAGAGCCCGAAGGGGAAAAGCTGGGTGCATTGAAGAAGCAGGAAGAAAATGCGCGTGGTGGGAAGAGTCTCAGGATGCGGAAGGAGGGTTCAGCAGGGACCAGCTCCTGCAGGGCTCTTCAGACCATTTCCGTCCTTGGGAATTTTATCCTGAGCACAGAGGGACACCTTTGAACTCCTCTGAGCAGGGTGCGACCTGGTCTTCTGTGCATTTGTATGGAAGCCAAGGCCAGGAAGAGGAGACCTGCCATGGCTGATCCTCTAGAAAAGTTCTCCTGGGCTGTTGTCTTGTGTGAGTCTGGCTAAAGTTCAGTTCCCTCATTTGTAAATGAGAGTAATGGCAGCATCTGTGTAATAAGGTTATCGTAAGGGTTCTATCAGAAAATGTATGTGAAAGTCTTACGGTTAAACAATGTCAGTGCTCAGTAATATGGTAGCAGTTGTTATAATGCATCGTCATAAAGATGAGTAAGACACTTCACTGCCTTTGTGAAGCACACGGCAGTGGGCACACAGACAGACATGTAGAGTACAGTAGTTCCATCGTTCGAAATACATATCCAGGGCACACCTGGACACAAAGGAAAGAAGTTTATTCTGGGGGAAAATTCAGAAAAGGCTACATAAAACTGTTGTCTAAACATGGCTAAATATATGGTGACTGGCTCTGTGATTTGGCCCAGGTGCCTTACAACTTCTCCCCCATGGACCTTCCCTGGTACCATTGGATTCCCTCCTTTGGGTTAGAGCACCATTTCCCAAAAGCCCCTGTGAAGGTGCAAACCCACACACTGGACTATCTGTTAGTCTTGAGCCTGTCTTAAGGGGATTGAACCAACCAAGGGGATATCATGTAGCTGGGGTGAAAGGACGCCGTGGCACAGGCTGCGTTCCCTGGGATGGTGGCAGGGGTCCAGGTCTGGAGGAGGAGGAGATCTTGGACTACCAGAGGGTGCAGGGAACCCTCCAGCAGTCTTGGGAGAGGTGAGTGCCTCCCCGAGATAAACACCTACTTTCAAAGCCGAATCCGGCTGGTCGACAGGCTGATGCTGAAGACCTTGTCTTCCTCTGTTAGGTTAAGAAAGATCATGACCTTCTCACTTCAGAATCCTCTGGGAGCTGAGGTTCTGTGTAAAGTACAGCTGGGGGTGTTATCTCTCCACGCCTAGAGAAATCCAATTCCTCAATAAAAAGGGTTTCCAAAGAGTTTGAAGTAAGAAAGGACCTGCGTGGGGGATAGATGGACTGTCACACGTCTTCTCTTTGCTTCCCCTCAGGCGTTGCTTCATTCATTGCTCTCGTCATCTTAGATATCTCCTATTGGTTTCTTCCCAGCGCAGTCTTCTACCATTGAATTGGGCCTCGTCTAGGCTTTAGTATTTGTAACAAAAAGGGCCAAAAAGAATCTTTTCAAACATATGTCAACTCCATTAGAATAAGATCCCATATGTCATCAGAATCTTTCAGCAGCTTTCTGTCCCACTATTTGGTCATTGATCATGGAATCTGGACTAGAGCTTTCATCTGGAGAATGTACTAGCTTTGAAAGCAAAGCCAATCAACAATTTAATTATTGTGTAATTTGTTTATGCTAAGGTATTATAGTCACAACCTGTCACTTGTCGACGAGTCATATATCTAGTAACCTTTGTGATTAAGAACTAAACTGAGACCTAGGAATCAGCAAAGCAGGCTTTACACAGCCAAAATAGACATAACGTTAATTCCTGGCTGGATTTAAAGGAGAGAGCTCTGCGGACCCTAATTCAAAGGCTGCTTCGTTCATCTCAGTCCACAAACGTATTTGAAATATCAGATTAGAAACCGTGAGAGGCAGGCGTACAGGCAGCAGCAAAGAGAGAGCCAGCAGCCTAGCAGCCATGGAGGAGGCAGAGGAATGCAAACTGTGGAACGAGAATCACAGCACCAGCCATGTGAAGCCAAGTCACGAAGGTGTAAAGAACCCTGCCAAGCCGGTGCTTCAGGGATAGCTCTGGACTCAGATTCAGGAGGGCTTTAAAAACCCACGAGCTACAGAGAGCACAGGACCCAGAGGCAGAGGCCTTGACTGTGCCATCTGTGAACAGACAGTTGCTTCAGGTCTCTGAGCTGCAGTTTCCTCGCTGTGAAGTACGAAGGATAATAATTGCCGTTCTTAGGGTTCAGTGACATAACGTGTGAAGAGGGCTTTGGCACTATAAAAGTACAATGAGAAGTTTCGCGCTTTCAAGTCCTTTTTCTTTTGATTAGCTATTTAATTATTGACTAGTCGTTCAACCTCCCTGAGACTCAGTTTCCTCCTAAATTGAGAAAATAATTATACTTTACTTGCCCATTTCATACGAGTAAAATAATGTCCGTAAAGTGCTTTGCATTCTGTAAGCCTTACAGAATTAGAGAATTTTGCAATGCTGTAAGCTTTGCATTCTTATGTAAGTGGCTGATATTGTCATTACTACGTTACAGAACGATATACAAATTGTGAAAATGGTCCTGAGGCCTCAACAAAAGGTTAAATGTCGTTCGGTATGCTTTATTTAAGAAGGAAAAGAGCTACTGTATAATTAATTCCAGAAAATTTTCTCTAAAATATGACTCTAAAACAAGTTACCATGCTTGAAGCATTGAGCATCAAATGTCTGGGAAATTTGCTTTCGTAGGACATCTCATTTCCCAGTTATGCTAGAATGAGTTGTTTTGTGTATGTCTCAAATACGGAGAGGTTCTAATTAAGTGCAAATTACAATGAAATTAATAAATGACACCAAATTTTTAGACTATAAAATGGGCTTTGAGAGACTGCAGTGCAGGCTTAGATTGATTATAATTCTAATCTTTTACGTTTTGAATCAATATTATGTAGCATTAAAAGTCAATTAAATAAAAAATAAAGGAAGAATCAAGTAGAGAGCACTCATCTCTCAGTTGGTTCAACCTCTCAAATGATGACTTAAATGCTAAGATTGTAATTGCCCTTATTGTTCACTGTATACCAAAATAATTGCATGTATAATTAGCACCATTAATGAGAGATATTAAACTACCCTAATCACAAATATACTAGATTGTCATAAATTGTTCAAATATAATTGTAAACTTAAGGTTTTATTTCACTTTTTGCAGATGAACTGCAGACTATAAGTGAATTAATGACATAACTACTTATCAGAAATTTTGTTAAAAACTATTTGACCCAGCATTTTCTTTCTTTTTTTTTTAATTAAAAAATACCTTATTGCTGAAAAATGCTACCCATCCTCTGAGCCTTCAGCGAGTCGTAGTAGTAACATCAAAGACCACTGATCACAGATCACCATGACAAATATAATAATGAAAAAGTTTAAAATATTGCAGAAATTACCAGAACGTGACATAGAGACGCAAAGTGGGCAAATGCTGTTGGAAAATTGGCGCCGATAGACTTGCTCAGCACGGGGTTTCCACAAACCTGCAATATGTAAAAAAAACACGGTATCTGCAAAGTGCAGTACAAAGAGGTCTGCCTCTTATTCATTGTACCACTATTGACACCTCAAAATCAGCTGAAGAGTCATTCATCCTGATTCCTCAGAAAGTCCTCTGCGGAATAGAAGTACGTTGAGGGCAGAGACCAAGTCCTGAGGTTTGAAACTCACAGAGAAATTGCTCCATAATCGTTTGCTAATTTATTTAAAGATATTATGTCCCACCCATGGCTTTGCTACTGAGTTCTCACAGGCGTCCTGATTAAAGTCAGCCTTGAGGCACCGAAGTCCCACGCTTGAGGGCCTCCAGTTTCATTTGTTTGTTTATGGTGTCATGGTCAAGTGCTTGGTCTCAAGCTGTCTGGAGCGTGTTGCTACAAGAAGGAGGAGGGGACTCAGGCTGACTCCACTGTCCAGCCTACTTGTACTAAGGGAAATATTTAAAGAGCTACCCCTCTACTATGTATGTTATTTTGGTTTGGATCATTCAAACTGTAGCAAGCAAGCCCAGAATGTAACACTTGGAAGCTTGTAAGTGGAAAAAGTGGTGACGCAGCATTTTCTGATCCATTCCCAGCATTTTCTGATTTTCTGGTCCTGGAAGATAGACCAGGTAGGTGCTTCCCTCCTTGCATGGCACCAGCCAAGACTGAGCAGGAACCTCACCAGTACCTGATGGCCCAGAGAAACTCTCTCGGTCCAGAGGGCCAGGCGTCCCTCACCTCATACCCAGTGACACAGGAGGCCTGCCTAGGGAAGTCCTTCTGTCCCCACAGGGTTACAGAGCAAGAGCTCCAGCATACCCTGCAGAACAAAGGAGACCAGAATAGTTCTGAAAAATAAATTGTCGTTGGAACCACAGCCCACAAAAGTAGGCTACATCCTATACATGAAATTTACCAGACAACTGCCTGCTAAAATGAAAGATTTAAATAGGGTTAGGAGCCTCAACATGATATCCAAAATGTCCAGGATACAACTGAAAATCACTTGCCGTACCTAGAACCAGGAAAATCACAACTTGAATGAGAAAATCAGCTGGGACAACATTGCAATGAATCAGGTGTTGGAATTATCTGACAAGGGCTTTACAGCAGCCAGTATAAAAGTGTTTCAACAGCACATTCTTATTTATGTTTAAATGAAGGAAGAAATAGAAAATCTCAGCAAAGAAGAAATTTTAAAAAATATATCAAGTGGAAATTAGCCAATTGAAACACACAGTAACTGAAACGAGAAGCTAGGTGGACGAGCTCAGTAGCAGAGTGGAGGTGATGAGGTTGGAACCACTGAATATGAGAACAAAGCAACAGAATTTACTCACTTTGAACAATAAAGAAAAAATGTACTTAAAGGAAAGAAAGAGAACAGAGCCTCAGGGACCTGTGAGACTATAACCAAACATCTAACATTCATGTCATTGGAATGCCCAGGAGGAGAGAAGAAAGAGAAGAGGGCTGAAAAAGCATTCAAAGAAATAATGGCTGGAAAATTCCCAGCTTAGGAAACAAACAAACAGCAACAACAACAACAAAAAACCAAACCTGGAGATTCAAGCAGCTGAGTGAATCCCAAATAAGAAAAAGAAACCTATTCAAAGCTACATCATACTTAACCTTATAAAAAGTAAAGAAAAGTGAAAACTCTTCAAACTAAAAAAGGGAAAAAAAAACCTGTCAGCTGCTAATTCTATATCTATATCTATATCTGGCAAAAATGTCATTCAGGAATGAAGGGGAAAACTTAGAGTAAGGGGAACTGAGAGAATGTTGCTACAACACCTACACTTGGAGAATAACCGAAGGAGCCCCTCCAAACAGAAAGAAAGTGATTAAAGAAGAAGGTTCAGAACTACAGAAAGGAAAGAACAAAGAACTGGAAAATGAAAGTAACTAAAATAGACTATCCTTCTCAACGAATTTCTTAAATAATATTTGAAATTGGAAGGAAAAAACCTGTAAAACCATCTGAAGTGGTGCTAGCTATGTGTAGAGGGAATACTTAAGACAATTATATTTAAAACATGGGGAAGGGAAAGGGGACTCTCAGGACATCATTTGCAGGAGTAGAATATTGATATTGTGGTAAGTTATAAATGTATATTGTAACGTTAGAGCAACCACTAAGAAAACTATACAAAACGAGTCACTAAAAAACACCATAACTAAATCAACATGGAATCCTGAAAACCTTCAAGTAACCCACAAGAAGGCAATAAAAGAGAACAGAAGAACAAGAAACAGAATAAATTAAAAGAGTCTAAATACACCCATTAAAAGAGAGAGAGATTGGTGGAGTGGATTTAAGAAACCTACAAAACTCGCTTCAAACATAATGACATATATAGGTTGAAAGTAGAAGGACAAAAAGTTACATCATACAAGCATTAATTTTTTAAAAAGCAGGACTGACTGCATTAATATCAGACAAAGTAGACTTCAGAGCTAAGATAACTACAAGGGCTGGGTTTGGGTGTACAGAAGTGGCTGGAGGGAGTTAGGTGATGGTGGAACAGTTTCGCATCTTGGTGGTTACACAAAGCTGCTCATGTGATAAAATTGCAAAGTGTATTTACACACACACGCAGATGAGTGCACACCATACTGGTAGAATCTGAATAAGCTCTGTGGATTGTACCGTGTCAGTTTCCTGATTTTGATGTTGTGCTGTGGTTATGCTGAAGATGCCAGCCTTGGGAGAGGCTGGGTGAAGGATGCTCAACTTCTGTGAATCTATAATTATTTCAGAATCAGAGTTTTTAAAAAATTAATCAAAAATACAATTAGAATGTGCAGAAACCAAATAGTGATCAAGCTTTCCAAGCATAAGCTTCTGACTTCTGGAAAGAGGGCCTTGCAGTGGTTTGGTAACACTTCTATTGAGATTCCCTTAAGATGCAAACGACTCCGTTGTCTGTTCTGCCCTAACATCGGCCACAAAGGGTGTCTGGTGTTTCCAGAGGAAGATAGGATATGGTTTGGGGTGTATTGTGTTCTACCTGAGGGGGAGAATGGGAGGAGAAATAGACCATAAGGAGAGAGAATCCAGAGCTGGAAGCTACTAGAAACGTATTCGGCGTCGTTTTGCTAGGACTTAAGGGCAGGTAGCACAGTAACATCATAAACTGTCTGCCATCCTTTAAACTCTCCCTCTGTGTCAATTATCTGCTGATTTTCTCATCATTCTTAGCAATAAATCTTGCCAAGAGGATTTACACAGAAAGAATCTCTGGCTGGTAGACTTCCTGGAAGAAGAGGAGGCCTGGGGACCACATCCCATGCCATCACCACCCTTAGGGAGACGGGGACCCCAAGAACAGAGAAGGTAGCCGAGCTGAAGAAACAAAGCAATCTCTGTCCCCTGGCAAGTCAGCCACAGGAAAGCGGCTCCCTGGGGAGTCAGCCCAGGGCAGAGAAGCACATACAAAGCTTTTAGTACAAGGGCCACCTGCCTGTCCAGCTCACCACAGGGGACAGCACCCGGGGTGGGCACACAGGAGCAGTCGGCCTGTGCATTCCTCCAGTCCTTCATCTCCGTCCACGTGCTCTCTCAGAATCGGGAGCCCCTTATGGGCACTCAGTGTACACTCCACAGCACACCACACGCTTCTGGACACACAGGAGGTGCTTATAGGGGGCCAAAGTGTGTTCACGAGCACCCCACCCCAAGATGCCCAGACACACAGTGATATCAAGTACCCTTCACCCCTGGTTCAGGGTCCTCGGAGGCAGGGACTGAGCTGTGGTAGGTCAGCACACACCCCTGCCTGTTCTTTGGGCCATGCCCAGCACTGGAGCAGAGTGGGCTTCTAACCTACAGGGCCACACACACGTTCCCCTCCTGGACTTTCCCTTCCACTCTCAGAAGATACTTGCCAAGGTAGAGTGGAAAATCAGCCTAAGTACTTAGTATTGATAAACTCCTTTCACCTTGAAATTGCATTACAAATTTTAAACTTCACATGACTCTGGGGGAAAAGAAAGAAGTAACATGTAATATTCAATTTCACACTTGGGAAACAAACAGTGAGGTTAAGTAACTTTTGCAAGGCCAGATAGCATATCTGTGTTAAGAAGGAATTTGTGACTATATAATTCCGTTCTCAGACCTTTCTCAAGTGAAAAGCTTCCATGCTCAAGATTTAGCTTTGTCCCTATTGAGTAATAAATTAAGCATTCAAAATGAGAGTAGATAAGACCAAATAAGTAAGTTGTCTCTGTACCAAGATGTAGACGTAAATTCAGATGATTACTATAGAACTCAGCGCTTTCCTAAAATATTAGAATAACAGTTTTTACATCTTAAATACAAGCTTTTGAAAAATATGTTTGTTGAAAAAAGGAAACTTCTAGGTGCTGCTACATGTCTTCATGATTTAACAAATAAGGAAGTTGAAAGAGGTACGTCTTCAGTTTTCTTTATTCACACGTTAGTAACAAAATTAGGAAAATCAGTGAGAGAATTTTACCTGTTTTTGACCTAATGATAATACGTTTCATTGTAAAACCTGAATGTCAAACATAGATGCTTTTCATGAATGAAATTTGAAGAACTGGAAGAAGATAATTCATGCATTTAGAAAGAAAAACGTGGCAAACTAAGTAATTGTCATTCTACTGCGCCATCTGCTTATTACGCCTGAGCAAAATTTGATTGTTGTGTGTTGAGGGGTGAGATTAAGAGAAAACTTTTTTATTGAAGTATAGTTGATTTACAATATTGCATTAGTCTCAAGTGTAAAGCAAAGTGACTAAGTTATACATATATATATATATATATATAAAATGATTTCAGATGATTTTCCGTTATAGGTTATTACAAGATATTGAATATTGTTCCCTTTGTTACATAGTAAATCCTTGTTGCTTATCTATTTTATATATAGTAGTGTATAGCTGTTAATCCCATACTCCTAACCAACTGTAAGTTTGTTTTCTATGTCTGTGAGTCTGTTTCTGTTCTGTAAATCAATTCATTGGTATTATTTTTTAGGTTCCACATATAAGAGATGTCCTACAATATTTGTCTTTTCTGTCTGACTTACTTCACTTGGTGTGATAATCTCTAGGTCCATCCATGTTGCTGCAAATGGCATTATTTCATTCCTTTTTATGGCTGAATAATATTCCACTGTGTATGACATCTTCTTTATTCATCTGTCAGTGGACACTTAGGTTGCTTCCATGTCTCGGCTATTATAAATCGTGCTGCTATGAGTGTTGGGGTATGTGTATCTTTTTGAATTAGAGTGTTCATCCTTTCTGGATATATGCCCAGGAGTAGGAATCCTGGATCATACGGTAGCTCTATTTTTAGCTTTTTAAGGAACCTCCATACTGTTTTCCGTGGTGGCTGCACCAGTTTACATTCCTACCAACAGTGCAGGAGGGTTCCCTGTTCTCCACACCCTCTCCAGCATTTTTATTTGCAGACTTTTCTATGATGGACATTTGGTTTTGATTTGCATTAAGGGAAAACTTTTTATGTGGTTGTGTTTATACCTTCTGAGAGTCCTAATAGTGCACTGTGTAAGACGAAGCTAGGGTAACAAACAGACTCAAACACAACAGAAGTGGTTTTCATTCCCAGAAGAGCCCAGGATGGGTGCTCCTGAGCTCCTGATCCTGGAATTGCTGTCTTCCTTTGGGGATTCAGAGACACAGGCTTTCGCTTTCCTGTCATCCTGCCGGCCACCACTGCTCTGCGTCTGGTCGGAAGGAGGAAAGAGCAAGGAGGATACACACCTCGCCAGCCAGAGCCTGGCCTGGAAGTAGCACACGTCATTCCTAACAGCGTTCCACTGAGGGAGCTTGGGGCCAGGCCACACCTGCAGAGGGGTGGGGAATACAGTTCTGGCCGGGGGGCTGCTTCCCAGGCATAGCTGTGCATTTTAGAGACAGAAGGTGGATTTGGGTGGACAGTCCACCCAACTGCTGGAAGCTTGCTTTCTTCAGCTGTATTGGCTTAGACGTCCCTCCTTAGCCACATTCCGTTTCCAGATATTTGGGCCTCGACAGGTACTTTTTTTTTTTTTTTTGCGGTACGTGGGCCTCTCACTGCTGCGGCCTCTCCCGTTGCGGAGCACAGGCTCTGGATGCGCAGGCTCAGTGGCCATGGCTCACGGGCCCAGCCGCTCCGCAGCATGTGGGATCTTCCCGGACCGAGGCACAAACCCGCGTCCCCTGCATCGGCAGGCGGACTCTCAACCACTGCGCCACCAGGGAAGCCCGACATCTGATTTGAAACCACAGTTTACTACTGTAGTAAAGTTTCTAAGATTTACTGCAGTCGGAATTCAATTGTATCGAACAGTCAATTGATTCTGGGCTAAAACATGCTTACATTACAAAATAATGGCTGGTCTGATAACAATAAGGTTGTGTGCAGGCACCGGTATCTCAGAGCAAGAGGGACACTATTAAAATTCTTTAGGGGAAAATAAATTGCAGATTTGCTAAGTATGCTTGGCGTCACATCACCTTGCGTTTGCCTGATGCTCGGTCCTCCCAGAATCCCAATGAGATGAGGGGAGCAGGAATTCCCACTTGATAGAGGAAGAGTCTCCAGATGGGGGAAGTCCTTGCCGAAGAGCGTTTTCGCCTAGTGCTGGAACCCAGTTTGTAAGACTCTTCAGCCCGCTCCAGGCAGGATATGATAGCCGCGGAGTTGACAGATACTTTCTTTTAAAGAGTGGGTTTAGGGGCGTTGTGCTTACTAAACTCCATTAACTCTGACCAGCCTGAAGAACAAAGTCAATGCTTTTGGTTATTAAGGTAGATGATACATACAGGCTGTGAAATCGGGGGCAGTAACTCAGCTGTAGATATTTCTCACATATAGGAAATTAATTTTTTGTAGCCTTAATGGCGAGTTTTGAGGCCCAACTGTCATCCCTTTGCGTGTTTTCCTTTAAGGGAGTAAATGAATTCTTTGTCTTAGTAAGAGGTTTCTAAAATATTTGATTTGCGATTTGGTTTTATCCATTGCAATGCAATTGTTTCTGAGTTTACTCTTTGTCATTGAATCTGCTCCAAGATTACGAATCAATTTTTTTTTAAATCTAAACCTTTAATGCTTCAAAAACTTTAAAATGTGGATAGGGGGGCACATCAGACTCTGGGTTCTCTCACATAGTCAGGAGCTGGGGGAAATCACAGCTCACGACAGCAGATTTCAGCAGTGACGGCAGAGCCAGCTGACCTTCTGGTTTCCACTTTCCTAGTAAATTTTCTACTACCAGCTCAATTCTTCCCTTTATTCAGTCCACTGTGTAGTCTGTAGGGGTGTAAATCCCACCAAAAGGTTTTTGCTCACCCACTTTGCTAGATACATTGGAAAGAAACAGCGTTTATACATGCTGACCAAACTGTAATTGCCTGTCTCCATGATAAACAGATCATGAATAAGGTAGGTCTCTGAGCAATGCTCTGGAGAATGTACCTTTCAGTCTTTACCGGCATGATGTGCTTGTGACCAGAAAGCAAGCTTGCGTTAGAGAGACAACAATGTTTCCCCCTATTAAAGGGAATTAATTTTTAAAATTTCACTTGCATCATAAGTAGGCATTGGAAAGAGTGTCCCTCACTGATTGTTTACATGGCAGATAGAGGAGCAAGTTACTTTTAGTTGTAAAAGCAACCTTGTTGCCATATTGATTTAATCAGAGTTCTGTTTGTTTGTGTCTGCTGATCCAGTGTGTAATCAGAATCCCTAAGTAGGAAATGGTTTCATTCCGTTGCTCTCTATTCTGGAAAGAAAGTGTGATGTTGGATTTACCACTGATGTTTGCCAGACACCGTCCTCACCAGACACCATTATTTCTGTGCTCTCATAAGCCTGGTTCTGCCCCACCCATCCTTCTCCTTTTGCCAAGGACAACAGTTTAAAAATGGCTCATTGAGAATAAAATGCATTAACTGAAGTCCATACTTTATTCACATTTCCTTAGTTTTTACTTAGTCTCTTTTCTGTCCCAGGACCTCATCCGGGGTCCCACATCACCTTAGTCACCACGCATGTCTCCTTTAGGCTTCTGCAGTCTGTGACAGTTTCTTAGACTTTCCTTGTTTGTGATGACCTTGACGGTTTTGAGGGGGGTGCTGGTAACTATTTTGTAGATTTCCCTTCAATTTGGGTTTTCCTCATATTTTTCTCACCATTAAACAAGGGTTAGGATTCTTGGGGAGGAGTAGTGCAGAGGTAAAACGCCGTTCTCATCACAGCATATCCAGGGTACACGCTCTCAACGTGATCTGTCACTGTTGATACTGACCTGTTCACCTGGCTGAGGTGTGTTTTCAGGTTTCTCCACTGGAAAGTTAGTCTTTTCTGCCCTTTCCATACTACTTCTATTTTAATTCTGCGTATACAGCAAAGACTGCCTCAGGGTCCACCTCCTTCTAGATATCTTCCCTTAAACCTGACCAATCTTGTGGATTATTAGACCATAGGCTTACTATTTGAGACAAGACTTATTTGTCGAGAGCTGCACTAGGAAGGCAGGTGAGAAGTGCTCACCACCTCTTAGCTGAGCGACCCAACTACAATTCCATAATATATCAGAATTATAGTTTGTCTTTTATACATGGGTAAAACCTCAGAACTCCTCTAAGAATGGCTTTGTGGTCAACCGTGGAGAAGGGTCTGGTGACACTGAGGTGAGGGGCGAGGACACCACATAGTCGTGAGTTAACAAACCGCGATGGCTGTTTCTAAGAGTGAAAATACATACTTGAGGGGAAGACAGCGTTTCCAGAAGAACATCCTGGATCTGTCACTTTGCTGGGATTTGAGCTGCCGTTGCCAGCTGGCAGGATACGTGAACGTAGCTCTGTCTGCCGTAAAGCTTGACTTCCCTGGAATCCCTCTCCTTACGACTCTGAGCTTTTAATTATTCTTAACCTCTGGTGTTCACTCTTATTTTATCTGAAAAATTTCCCCTAGTATTAACTTTCAGTCAGAGACCGTGTATTTTATGTCTTCTGTAACTTCCAAGCCTTAGCACAGAGCTGAGCTCTCACGTATATGTTCCTAAAGCTCTCTCTTCTTTTCCCACCACGTGTCATATTATATTTCCTTAGTTCTGCCTGTGCATGAAGGACTGAGTATTCTTGACCCCTTGAACCAGCAAAACAGGCATTGTAAACAGAAACAAAAATCCTTATAGCTCATAGAAGAAATTCAGTATAAAACAACCACAAGTTCCCTTTGAAATGAATACATTCAGTAATTAGTGTCAGAAAGATACAAAGAAAATTTTGATTTAAAAATTATGAAGGAAACTGACTTGAGGGAGAACATAGGGTGCCGCTGGACCTCTTGACCTCAGCCTTTGGGATTAGCTGCTGACAGCATGGATCCCACCTGACAACTGAATTGAGCCTCTGTTGGCATCACTCTCCTTGCCTGGGTGGTGTTTGTACTTACTTTAACATGACATCACCCTACTTTGGGTATTAATGAAAGTTTGTTTGTAAGGTCCAATGAAATAAAGTGTTTTTTATCTTAGTAAATCACTTACTATTTTGTTTTCAATTTTGAAGCAAAATTAATTTGTATATATTCAGGTGTAAAATTGTTCATTGACCCAAATGAAAACAGACTTTCACAAAGGAACAGTTTAATGGCTTGACATTGGAAGTGTTCACTCTAGCACTGCATTCAGATGCTCACAATAGCCTCGATTAATGGTTCCAGGGTCGGGGGAGGAGTGTATCCCTTGGGAGACACTTGACAATGTCTGGGGACGTTGATTTATGGTTGTCACAACTGGGTGGAAGGGTGCTACTGATATCTTGTGGGTGAAGCCAGGGATGCCGCTAAACACCCGGCAATGCACAGATGCCCCCACTCCCCCAGCAAAGAGCTGTCTTACCCACAGCGCCAGCAGTGCCAGGGTGAGAAGCTCACATGACTGACTGTGCCGTCTCCAGTTCTTGTCTGGGGCACGCCTCCCTAGGCCCTGAGACATATTGTGTGTTTGGTTTGGTCCGAATGGTGTTAAATAACCCCAGAGAACATCTGTGACCCTAGGTCCACCTAAGAATGAGCCTTCTAGAATGTTCTAGAATGACTTCTAGAACAGTGGTTTCCACTCAGCCCGTTTAAATATGAAGACCTTTTTTAATGACCAGAGCTTTCAAGGAGTCTCACATAATTGTTGACCCATTATTACTCAGTAATGGAGAAAATGTATCATAATGCTAGCACACACATTCACACTCACAAAGTGGCTGTAGGTTAGTGAGATACTTACAGTAACTTCTGTCTTGGCAGCACGACATTTGAAAAGCAATTATAGCTGTGTGTCTGTGTGGGACCCATTATGTGTTCCGTCTCCAGCTAGTGCTTGGGTGCATGTGGATTTGATGGCTCCCAGAAGGAAACCTTTGTCCTCATGGGGGAAAATGGCCCACAACCTGGGGAACCATCGTTAATGAGTATTCCTTTGAGACAGAGACGACTTGGAGAATCCTTACATTTGGAGCTGAACAAACGGTCAGTCTAGGACAGAGGAGGAGTGTCTTAGCCCCACATACAGTGACCACTCATTAACTGTCTGCTAATGATAGGGGGCGCTCTGCCCTACTTTTCATGCCTTATCACCTATCATTAAAGGACTCTGACAGCTGAGGCACCAGGCTGCTTTCTCTAGCCCCAGTGAGGATAGGAGCCCTGGAATGAAGCCAGTGGATAGAAGAGACTGTTGCCAAGACACTGAATCTTCTGGGACTGTCTGTGTCCACTTTTTCAAAGAGCAGATTGTGAAATGACAGGAGGGTAGAACCTGGAGTTAACAGAGATGTGAAGGAGACAGTTCTAAGAAGGCAGCAAGAGGACTGGTGCCAGTGGGAAGAGCCCCTCCAAAGAGTAGGTGTGCTGGCAGCAGGTCTGAGAGGATGAGGTGACAAATGTCCTTTTGCTCTGGGAAGGAAGCCAAAGACATGCAAGAGTTGTGGCTTGGGTTCCAGATCTTAGATCACCTTTTCTTACTCACAAAATTAATAGGTCCACATTCCTTCCAGGAGACTAGCTAAAGCAAACAGATCAAGAGGCGTCCAGTTGGAAGAGCCTCAGATGTAGTAAGAGGGTGGAGGGGTGGGAGAGGACGCATAATCGGCTATTTTGGCAGCTGTACCGTACCAAACTCTGGCCTTGAAGATTTTGCTTTGTCTCCCAAACTAGAGGCCTTTTCATGGCTGCCATCAGTCTTTGAAATACAGCATCAGGTTTAAGGTCTTAGGTGAACCTCAGGACAGGTTTTATTTTGATGATTTTGGTTCTCAGTTCATATTCTCTACATTTCCATCATGTAGTGTGTCAGTTAGCTACTGCTGTGTAACAAACCACCTCCAGACTTAGGGGTTTCAAAGAGTAACTTTTTATTATTTCTCACAAGTCTATGGATTGGCTAGGGTGGTTCTGCTGATCTGGGCTCACTTATGCATCCATGGTTGCGGATGGGGGATGACTGAGAGCGGCTGGTCAGGGGTGGCCTCAGACGGGGGCCTCATTTCTCTCCCACATGTCACCAGCATCCTTCTGTAAGGCTCAAGGGGCACATTTTCCTAGCAGTGTGTCCAGGAGAGAAAGAAATTCACAAGTGCTTTTTCAAGCTGCTGCTTGTGTTATGTTTCCTATGGAACCACTGTCAAGCAGGTCACACAGCCAAGCTCAGAGTCAACGTGGGAGGACGTTACTCCAGAAAGTGGATACAGGCAGGTGGATATGGGACTAGTGATGCCATCACTCTACCCGAACTGGTGACATACAAGTAAGTCAGTTGATAGGTACCAGGTGTCAGAATGACTTTCCTCCTGCGTATTCTTTTATGTTTGGTATTGCTGCTTTGGAGCTAAACATGTCATGTATTTTAATCTACTTTGTGGTTGAGATCCACCTCGGCAGGCATCTTGACTAGGCGGTTTAAGTAGATAATTTTTCTATCTGTGAGTTATTCTGTCAGCTACACGATGATGATAGAAACCCCGGGAATACAAATACCACTCTAACAGGGCGTGTTCAGAGGAACTAAATAAAAGAAGTGTGTAGATTTAAGAAGAAATAGAATGGAATCCCCATGGAGAAAAACTTCCTGGTAATTTTATTTTTAAGATAAAATGATGAAGGAAGACGTGTTTGTTAGCTGTGACTACATAAAGCTCCAGCTGGCCTCCTCTTTTTTTTGGAGTAGATGGTGCAGAACAGTGAAGTACGGCCCTCTAGCCACGTGTGAGTTTTGTCAGTAGGGCATGTAACTGCTGGATTTCGAATTGTCATGATCAAATGCATATAGGAATATTTATAAACATATATGAATAATAAGAATGCATTTTTGCACTTTGTCAGGAGAGAGCTGCCGTATTATTTGGAGCTTATTTAGATAGAATAAAGTGGAACTTTCTAAAATTCCAAGAAACGATAGGGAAGATTTTTCTAAAGCTTTGTACACTAAGTTTTTGCTTTATACAGTTTGTACTTACAGCATTGCCATCGGTCTTCTCTCAATCTTAACTATTTCTATTCATATATTGCCCTTTGTTCAGTGCTCATAATTACACTTTTGTTTTCTTTTTGGCAACATTTCTCTGCTTTCTCCATGTGACGCATTCAGAGAGACTAAGTGGCGAACACTAATCAATCTTGGCAACGTGTCTTTTTATTTGATTGGTTGAGGCACGGAGTGTCTAGGAACACCCTCAGTGACATGGAATCTAGTGGCGGACGGGATGGGAAACCTTCAGTTCAGGCTCCACAGCTGCTGCAATAAGCATAAGGCAATGCTCATGCGGCTGTTCAAAGCTTACATTTTACTGGAACGTAGATGTGGGAATTAGTGTATCTCCACGTGATAGTCACCTTTTCTTAAAATGTCCTTCCTTACTTGCATGGGGAATGAGTTTATCTCCATTGGAAGTTTTCCTAGAGTCTAGGGAGGCAACCAGTTTCTAGCAAGTAATCTCAGAGGTTCCAGGCTTGCATTTTGGTCATTTGTCTGCACATTGGCAAGTGAATCCATCCCTTGAGCGCTGTGTTTTTTTCCCAATTAATAAAACAGACATTAGGCAGTTCAGTGATAAGCATAAAAGAGTTTGACAGATTTCTTGAAAAGGGGGCTTATATGACTGGGAACAGCTCCCTATGTAATGTGTTGGGTCTTTAAGGGATATGCTGATTTATCACCTTGTGTCTTTCAGTGGGCCACTTGAGTCAAATTCAGTTTCCAAGAAGATACTTCCCTTGAAGAACTGTAACAGGTTGACATGAAAATAGTTGCTACCTTGGGAAGACATCTAAGTGTGTGCAGTGACAGCCATTGTAGATTATAGTATTTCATTCAGGAGAGGCTGTCTTACGAGTTATTTTTCATGATTGATACATAGAAACTACAAGTAATAGAAGCGCCCTCTTTGCTTTGATTCGATTCACTGGGTCTTCCCTCCAGAGCTGGAGGGTCTCAGTTTCCCTGCTCTGGAGGTCAGAGCGCTGAGCGGTGAGTGACTGCGATGGCAGGCCTTCCTGGGTGCCTTCTCTAGCTCCTCCCCCTTTAATTTGCTTAAGACCTGTGCTCACCTCTACCGGTGAGTTCCGAAAGCTGCATCTGTCTCCTGTGCCTCTCAGCCCCTAGTACAGCAAGTGGCAGTGAGGTGACCAGTCCATACGGTACTTGGACGGGAAGGAACGAAGGAAGGCATAGTGGGGACTGGAGGTGACTTCTCTCTGAGGCATTTCAGTGGCCTGTCATGTCCCTAGCCTTCCCTGTGAGAGGTTTGTTCCATCCTGATTTTCACAACCTGTAGTGACTGTTCTCAGGACAGACATCTCTCAAATCTGAAGGCACATCGGAATCCCCCAGGGCACTTGTTCTGGAGTCCCAGCCCTGAGCTACTGACTCAGGATCTCCAAGGAGTAGCCCCCAAATTTTCTTTTCTAAAGGTTCCAAGGCGTTTCCAATAAAACTGCCCTGAGAATCCATGCCGGGAACTATTGGTCCAGACCTGCTACCAGCCTTGGGTGTGTCCTTACTGAAAGCTCCTTCCTCTTGCCCAGGTTCCCAGTAAGATGAAGGTTCCTACAACCCATTTCATCTTCTTCATGGAGAGTAACTGGAATTAAGGGGCAATAGCTCTCTTCCTCACCTATAGTATCGGGCTGATATTTAGCTATAGTTGTTTTTAAGTTCAGTTATATCATTGGACACTCTACTGCTCCTGGAGCAGAGGCCTTAATGCTTAACTGGTGCACTGTGATCAACAGAGGGAGGATACCCACATTCTGTGACCTGTGCAAGAATGACATAAACCTTGGCATGACTAGGTCAAAGGAATGTGAAGGTTCTCTCTACACAAATCAGCATGAGGAAATGCATCTATCCACCTTAATCACAGGTCATGAAATCTGTATTCAGACTTTGACTCACCTATAGATGATGTTAAAGATGGTAACTCGAATAGACGTACATTTTAGAATTTGTCTGTAAGCAAGCTTCTCCTTAAGTATTAAGTCAGTAATTTGGTAAGAGGGCCAAACATTTCAGCTAAAGATATTATCTGAGATTAGTTACCATTTGCAGCTCAAATAATGTTTCCCTTCCAAAACTTGGTCAAATGAAACAGCCATTAATTAAACACCACTTCCTTTCCAATTGGAGGAGGTGAACGTAAATAGCAAAGGCTGGAGGCCGAAGTGTTTTGGAGATGTGTGGGGTATCTGTTACGAGTGCGGCTGAGGTATATCTAAGCCCCTTCATCTCCTACTGCATACTTTTTTAGTTGAATAGCCTCTCTCTTAAAAACAAATTATAATATCTTTAGGATCAGCCTTATTCGGGGGGACAGTATTTCCCATGCCCCGTATTCTTGGTTTTCTGAGTTCAGCATGCAGCAAGTTCTTGCAGAATTATGAAGTAAGCCGTGTGTCTTCAGTGACTGTGTCCCTCATTCTCCTTTCTGTGTGCGTGCTGGCTAGGGCTCTGGTAGTTGCATGACACACTCTCAAGCTGGTTTAAGCCCAATGGAGACTTTGTAATTAAGACTATTGAGGTATCTTTGGAGGCATAGGGCAGGAGTCCAGCTGGGACTCGGGAGGGCTTGGAATCAGAAACATCTAGATTTTTCTCTCTTTTCTCTTTGCGTCTCTTTATAAATTTGCTTCATTCATTTCTTTCAGTCAATATCGGCTTTTGTTTCTTTTTCATTTATTTTTTAAATTGTGGTAAAAACCACATAACATAAAATTTACTATCTTAACCATTTTTAAGTGTATAGTTCACATTGCTGTGTATCCAGTCTCCAGAACTGTTTTGTCTTGCAAAACTGGAACTTCGTACCTGTTAAACAACTACCTGCTTCCCCATCCCGTCAGCCCCTGGCACCCACCATTGTACTTTCTGTCTCTATGGATGTGATGCTCTAGGCGCCTCATATAAGTGGGATCCTACAGTATCTGTCTTTTTGTGACTGGCCTATTTCATTTGGCATGATAGTCTAAAGTTTCATCTGTGTAACAGCATGTCTCATAGTTTCCTTCCTTCTTAAGGGTGAATAATATCCCACTGTATGCATGTACTACGTTTTGTTGATCTATTCGTCAGTCAGTGGATACTTGGGTTGCTTCCACCTTTGGGCTACCGTGAATAATGCTGCTATGGACATGAATGTACAAATATTTCTTCAAGACCTTGCTTTCAGTTTTGGGGGGATACATACCCATATGTTTGGGTCATATGATAATTCAATTTTTAATTTTTGAGGAATTGCCATACTGCTTTCCATAATGGCCACACCATTTTACATTCCCATCAACAGTGTACAGGGTTCCAATGTCTTCACATCACCACAACACTTGTGAGTTTCTCTTTTTTTGATAGCAGCCATTCTCCTGGGCGTGAAGTGATCTCATTGTGGTTTTGATTTGCATTTCCCTAATGATTAGTGATGCTGAGCATCTTTTCATATGTTGTTGGCCATTTGTATATCTTCTTTGGAGAAATGTCTGTTCAAATCCTTTGCCCATTTTAAAATTGGGTTATTTGATTTGTTGTTGTTGTTGAGTTCTTTATATATTCTAAATATTAACCCCTTATCAAATATAGATTTGCAAATATTTTTCCCATTCTGTGGGGTGCCTTTTAACCCTATTCATTGTGTCCTTTGGTGCACAGAAATTTTTAATTTTGATGTAGGCCGATTTATCTATTTTCACTATTTTTGCCTGTGCTTCTTGTGTCATATACAAGAAATAATTACTAAATCCAATTTCATGAGGCATTTCTTCTATTTCTTCTAAGATTTTTACAGTTTTAGGTCTTACAATTAGGTCTGAGATCCATTTTGAGTTAATTTTTTTATGTGATATAAGGTAAGGGTCCAACTTCATTCTTTTGCACATGGATATCTGGTTTTCCCAACATGATTTGTTGAAAAGACTGCCCTTTCCCTAGTGAATGGTCTTGGCACCCTTATCAAAAATCATTTGATTACAAATGCAAGGATTTATTTCTGGGCCCTCTATTATATTCCATTGGTATATATATGTCTGTCTTTATGCCAGTACCAAACTGTTTTGATTATTGCAGTTTTGTAATAAATTTTGAAATCAGGAAGTGTGACACCTCCAACTTTGTTCTTTCTTTTCAAGATTGTTTTTACTATTTGAGGTGCATTATTCTTTCTTTTCAAGATTGTTTTTACTATTTGGGGTGCAGTGAGAGTCCATCTGCATTTTAGGATGGATTTTTCTATTTCTGCAGAAACAGCATGGGGAATTTCATAGTGATTGCATTAAATCTGTAGATCCCTTTGGGTAGTATTGACATTGTAATAAGAAGTCCTCCAATCCATGAACATGGAATATCTTTCCATTCACTTGTGTGTTCTTTAGTTTCTTTTAGCAGTATTTTGTAGTTTTCAGTGAAGAAGTCTTTCACCTCCTTGGTTAAGTTTACTCCTAAGTATTTTATTCTTTTTTGATTCTATTTTAAATGGAATTGTTTTCTTAATTTCCTTTTTAGATTGTTCATTGTTAGTGTATAGAAATGCAACAGATTTTTGTGTGTTGATTTTCTTTGCAGCCTTGCTGGATTTGTTTATTAGTCCTAACAGTTTTATTTTTGGAATCTTTCTACTTAGAAGATTATGTTTGCAAATAGAGATCATTTTACTTCTTCCTTTTCTATTTGGATGCCTTCTATTTCTTTTTCTTACCTGATTGCTCTGGCTAGGACTTCCAAGACTGTATTGAATAGAAGTGGCTAATGTGGGCATCCTTGTTCTGTTTCAGCCTATCACAGTTAAGCATGATGTTAGCTGTAGGCTTTTCATATATGGTCTTTACTATGTTGGGACAGCTTCCTTCCATTCCTACTTTGTTTAGTGTTTTCATCATGACTTTCGACACAGAGTGAGCTCTGAGTCAGGTCAAATAAAGGCAGATACTAAGAATGAAGCTTTTTAAGGGAGCTCCTTGACAGACCAAATAATAACAATCCTGTTTTATCCCACTTAGTGGCTTCAAGGCGACTTGGTTTTCATGGCTACTGTAGTTGCAAGGCTGTTCAAGAATCCTGTGGAACTGAGGAGAGGGATATGGGAATAGGCCAAGTTAACACACCCGAAGTTTTCTGTTCTTAACAAGAGTCACCTGTTTTTCTTTAATAAACACTCCTTGGATTGTTGGAAGCCTCTGACTAATTCCCAGAGTTCTGAAAAAGTTGACATTACAGTTTTTGCCAATGTTCTCAGTTGATTTTATGGAGGAGTTGAATGTCTGAGGGTTTTACTCTGCCATTCCAGAGGTGCTTCTCTTCTCAGGCAGTGTCCTGTGGTTCTGTCAGATGTGGACACGGGGAGAGGCCCCTTTGTGTAGCAAAGCCGTCAGGGACCGACCCTGTGGTTCGTGTGCCTGGTGCTCCTCCGCAGACCTCCCAGAGTGGAGCGAGGCTTATGGAGGAACACTGGCTGCTTCGGCCACATCTCCCTGAACACCCACCCCACCCTGCCACCTCCTACATGTCACGTGGGTGTGCGAGGTACTTGCTGAGCTGCTGAGGAAGGTGTGACAGAGTTTCTGGGACAGTCCTCCCCCCACCAGCCATGGGACTGTCTGCAGGGTTTTAAGTTTATCCAGTCAGAATCTTAGAGCACCCAGAACTCTAGGGAGACCCTGTCAGCCCCCCTGCCTCACTGGAGCCCTGAAAGGTGCGGCAGGAATGTGCAGCTCCTGGGAGCTCCCCCTCTTCCCCTGCTTCCCTGCAGTGGTGTGTGTGGGCTGTGCACCCCACTGGCAGTGCCATAGGTGTGCGGAGCTTATTTTAGCTGTCCTAATCAGGAAATGATTCAAACAACTGTTTTTTTTAAAAACTACTCTCTATTTCATCTGTGTTATTCTTGAACATTGGATTTATATTAAATAGTAGTTTGCCCTTATTAACTTTAATATTACAGATCTGTGCCTTTTGAACTCAGCATGCAGATTTATGCAAATTACATGAAGCTTTTAAGCTAGGAGTCCTAACATTTACATTTATAATCCCACTTATCCGGGACTTCCCTGGTGGTCCAGTGGCGAAGACTCCGCGCTCCCAATGCAGGAGCCCCGGGCTCCATCCCTGGTCAGGGAACTAGATCCCACATACCTCAACTAAGAGTTCGCATGCCACAACTAAAAGATCCCGCATGCCACAGTGAAGATCCCGTGGGCTGCAACAAAGACCCGGCACAGCCAAAAAAATATCCCATTTGTACCGTGTCACTATATTACTAACTCACCAAAGAAAGAGATGAACTATGGCGATGGCCACGCTTGATTAATTTTACTACTGTGTAAACCGGAAAACATACAGTAAATGACTTTCCAAAGGTACATGTACATAGAGCTATTGACTTAGAGAACCCAGCAATATCCAGGCCCAATACCCCATCCACCTTCTTGAGCTGTAGTTTGTATACCTGTACTCTAGTGTGCATACATGTGTGCTGTATTTATAGTGATTTAAGAATTAGTGCTTTAAATACAAGGGACAGAACACTAATCTGGGGGCAGTTCTCATTATGTTTTCATATATCTGGTTTCATTAAATCTTCCGACCCTGGCTTCTTTCCCTTTCCTTTTCTTCCTCTTCTTTCCTTCTCAATCTCTTCTGTATTTGTCAAAGTTCATGACATAGAAGATCAACGCCCTTTTGATCAGAGTTCACAGGGATTGGTTAATGGCAAGAGATCCCTGGAGAAATAGTCTAGAAAAAAATTTGTTGTAAACAAACAAAAAAATACCAGCAAACTGTGTGCATTAAACTGAGATTGGTTTTCTACAGGATGATTTGTCTTCATCAACATTAGTAATTTGTATTGAGCTTGGGTATGACATGACTTTTACTTATCGAAAGGCATAGATTTGATTGTACAGGATCAGTTGATCCCACATCAGTGCACATGGTTGTGTCAGGAAAGGCTCTATTCAAGAATAAGAAAAGTCCTGGGTGCCTTGAATAGGAGAGGAGTACTTAGACACACAGATGGGGAAAATCTCAGTGTAAGGGTGAGGGGGGAACTCCTGTGAGGGATAGTTTAAAAGCGGTCCTTTGTTAAGTCTATGCCTGGAGGTGACAGCGGGTGCATTCGCAGTTGCAGGCTGTCTGGCCTTCTGGGTGAGCTTTGACTCAGCTTCCGTAGCCGGGCACACCTGACTGATGGGGACCCCACTCAGGGCTCTCTGAACATTCAGCCTGTCCTCCCTGCCACATTCCCTCCACCTTTTTCCTTTTGTGGCCTTCTGTTTACAGAGCTGGAATTTTCAGAGCAATTAGAGTTGACCTTTTAATTTATTTAATTAACGGAGAGGGGCCAGGCAGCCCCGGAGAAGGCAGAAGCCTTCTTAAAACAAACACTCACACCCCCCAGTCTTGCTTTATTTTACTAGAACGGATGTGCTGGGATACAAAATACCCGAATACCTCAAAATAACCTCAACTATAAACAGCTAAAATAGTTAACATTTAAGAAACAATTACCATGCACCAGGGACGTGCTTAGTGCTTGCTGTGTACCAGCCATTGTAATTAGATGGAGAAGGAGAAGGAAGAGCGGATACCTGCCCCCTGTGTGTCGTACAAAGAGATGAAGACAATGACAGATAAGGAAACCGTGCCACTTGGATATTACTGTATGTGGCACAATGCCTGGAACTGTAGTAGCCATAACTTAGGAGCCATCTGTAGCCATGAGTGGATCATAAGATGCGTCTCCCAAACGGTGACGTTGTTCAGCAACAGCACCAACTCTGGAATCAGTTCCTCCATATTTATTACTCTGTGTGATTAGTAAAACAGTGACACTAAAACTATTCATTAAGCACCTTTCTTCAAGTATTCTGTAACTTGCATCCAAAAATCATCCTACTGGATGTCTTGAATCATTGCCATCTCTTACCTTGTTTATTGCAGTGGCCTCCTAATTTGTTGCTGCCTCAGGGTCCTTCCTACCGTTTCTCTGCTTTGGGTGCTGTTCCAAGATTTTTCCATAGCTCGGTCCCTCACTTAATTCAGTTGTGTTCTCAAATGTCATCTCCTCAGAAAGTTCCTCCTTATCCAAAACAGGTCCCTTTCATTTCTGTAATTGCTGCTAAACCCCTTACCTTACCCTGCTTTGCTTTTCTTTGTAGCACTTGTCACTGCGTGCCCTTATGTTTGTCTCCAGTGTCTGCTCTATTAGAATGTAAGTCTCACTTGGGCATGGGCTTCACCTGCCAAACGTTTAATAGGCATCCAGTACATCTGCTAAATGAACTAATAGTGTAAATGCAATGAAGAGTCAGTTTCCTTTTGGTGGTTGCATTTTCTCCTCCTGAAGGCTAAATCCTCTGGCATGCTTCCCTAGCAGTCAGCGACAAGGAAGCAGTGTCAGGTGTCAAGCTAAGTAATAAGCCTTCTAATTAGGGTTGTTGGCTTTACTGTTGTCTTAAAAGCAAAACTTTTAACAAATCATTGATTCTCCTCTTTGCTCTGAAGTTCCCTGCCATTGCTAAATATAACCTTGGGAATTTTTTTTATCCAGTATATAAATTATATCAGATTAACTTAGATGAAGATCTTGTGGTATCTTGACGTCTCTCAGTTCTGTTTCTCTGTTTTGTTGGAATATTACTCTTTAGGTACATAAATAATATGTATCTTAAACCAAAGTTATGCTATCAGTAAAATCCTAAAGCATTACTGTTAATGTCCAGAATAAGATGAAGATATCTGCTTCTGCCACTACTCTTTATTTTAAAATAGTCATAGACTCACAAGAAGTTGCAAAAATAATAGAGTCCAGCTTCTCCCATGGTGACATCTTGTATAACTGTAGTAAAATAGCAAGACCAAGAAACTGACGTTCATGCAATACTGTGAACTAGGCTACAAACTTTATTCAGTTTTCACCAGTTTTTTTTTTTTTTTTTTTTTTTTTTTTTTTGCGGTACGCGAGCCTCTCACTGTTGTGGCCTCTCCCGTTGCGGAGCACAGGCTCCGGACGCGCAGGCTCAGCGGCCATGGCTTATGGGCCCAGCCGCTCCGTGGCATGTGGGATCTTCCCGGACCGCGGCACGAACCCGTGTCCCCTGCATCGACAGGCGGACCCTCAACCACTGCGCCACCAGGAAAGCCCCAGTTTTCACCAGTTTTAATGCCCTCTTTGTTTTAAAATTTCTAGCCAATGTAATTAGACCTGATAAGTAGTAATAACACTATTGGAAAAGAAAAGAGAAAAGAAAAAAACATATTGTTGTTTGGAAATGATATATTTTTCTTTTCAGAAAAATCCAAAGTAAATGGTTGAAAACTATTAATTTGGAAGCTGGTAGGTTGTGGTGATTAAGAACATATACTCTGCAGCCTGGCTGTGTGGGTTTGGATCTCAGCTCCACTGCAAACTAGCTGTCATTCTTTTAGCAAACTACTTAACCTCTCTGTAAAGGTTCTCTTCATCCGTAGAATAGGAACACAATAGCTGCCTCACTGAATTGTTGTGAGGATTAAAGAAGATAATATCTGTAAAGCATTTAGAACTACACTCAACACATAATAGGTTAAATTATATGAAATAGCTTTCTCTGGAGATCAGAATGGCCAGATATTGGCAACGTCATATAGTTTGACCTAAAAGTAACATATAAATGTTTTTTCTTATTAGTGTTATTACCACCATTAAGAGAAGTCAGTAACGGCAACTAGTCAAAAATTAGATATGAAAAAAATCAGAGGATATCAACTTCTAACATCACAGTATGAAGAGCTCCACTGACCCTCTCCCCAGTGAAACTGATAAAATTATTACGTTTTTTAAATGTAGTTTCTAGAAATGGTCATAAGGGCAAGGGACAAATGTAGAAACATCTATTCAAGAAAATCTACAAAAACTCTGTAAGAAAGGTGAGAGTCTGTGGAATTTGAACCAAGATTGCTCCTTCCTGCTCCCTCCCAGCTAAACAAGGTAGAGAGTCCGTTCGAGACCCCTCAGCCTAGAACAGAGCTCCTTATGCCTCTACCTCCCCGGTGAAGGGCTTTCTTCCTGTGAGAGAGCATCGGTGTTTCTCATCCTGCCTCAACTACCTGTTGCTGAGTCTCAGCTCCAGCAACTGCAGTAGAGAGGTGGAGGCTGCCTTCTTCCACCAGCCTCCACTTGTGGATGGGACGCTCTACCTTGGATTCAGCACGTGAAGAATACTGGGGTCCTGACCATCTTTGCTTCAACTCCTGAGGCAGTGGTTCCAGGCCAAGAGAGGCGAGCTGAGAGGACCTCAGGCTTCTCCCCTGCGCCCCCAGCACAGAGCTCGGCTCCTGGAGGAGCAGGTGAGGTGTGACACTCAGAGAAACTTGCCTTTGTCCCCACCCACAGCTCCAGAGCCCTGGCTCAAAGATTTTTGCCTGGGCGGGGGAGGGGGAGTCCTCCTGAGGTTAGAACAAGTATCAAACACTGGCCTCAAAAACCACTCCTTCAAAGGAGGCAGGATTTGATTGCATTCACTTGTAGAACAACTTGTGCCTCAGAGCATTATTGAAAACAATAGAGCAGTTAGTGGGCAGTTAGCGGAGTTTAACAGCTGGGCGTGTTCAGGGAAAGAAAGGAAGAGAGCTCTGCCGAAACCAGTCACCCCAGGTGACTGTGAACATGTCCAAAGAGCAATACTGGAGGCTTAACGTTCTGGAGGAGAAATACACTTTACTAAGATAATCCAGCCAGTCGATAAGCAAACAAACAAGCAAATAACAGAAGCTCCATAGTTGGGGGAACCAATACCCAGAATTGTTACAATATATGTCCCGTTTCCAGAAGAAAAGTATGAGGCATGAAAAGAAACAGGAAAGTATGAGCCAGACACTGGAGGTGGGGGTGTGGGGTGGGGGGGAAGCAGGCAACAGAAACGGCTTCTGAGAGTGACCAGATGTCACATTTATCAGGAAAAGTCTCGAAGTAGCTATTAGGAATATATTCACAGAACTAATGGAAACCATGATGAAAGGAGTAAAGGAAAGTGTGATGAAAATGTTGCATAGAGAATGTCGGTAAACAGAAGTTATAAACAAGAACCACATGGAAACTCTGAAGTTAAAGAATATAATAACTTAAATTTAAAAACTTACTAGAGAAGCTCAACAGTAGATGTGAACTGGCAGGAGACGGAATGAGCAACCTTGAAAATCCATTGATAGGGTTGTGCAAGCTGAGGAACAGAGAGAAGAAAGAAAGAAAATGAGGAGAGCTGAGAAGCGTCAGACACGATGAAACACAGCAACATGTGCATAGTGGGAACACCAGAGAGAAAGAGCGGGAGATGGGGCAGAAAACGTGTTTGAGGAAACAGTGGCTGAAAACACCCCACATTTATTGAGGAACAGTAACCTACCCAGCCAGCATGCTCAGTGAACTCAAAGTAGGATAATTGCAAAGAAACCCATTATATCTTTATAAACATACATCGTAGTAAACATGCTGAACATCAAAGGCAGGGAGGAAATCTTGAAAGCAGCCAGAAAGAGAAATGGCTCATTACTTGCCAGGAGACCTAAATAAGGTGAGCCGTTGATTCTCAACAGACACAGCAGAGGCCTGAGGGCAGTGGGGTCACACGTTCACACTCTGCTCAGAGGAAAACACAACCCTGCCAACCAAGAATCCTATATCCCACAAAACCACCTTTCAAAAATGAAGGTGAAGTAAAGACTTCCCCAGATAAAAACTGAGAGAATTTGTGACTAGCAGATCCTTATAAGAAACACTGAAGGAAATTCTTCCAGCCAGAAGCACATGACTAGGTGAGTTGAATCCACATGAAAAAGCAAAGAACACTGGTAAAAACCCATCAGAGAATGAAGGTCACAGGGCAAACCTCAGTCCCAGAAGCTGGAGAGAGAGGTGAATACAGACAGTCATAGCTGAGATCAACTACCTAAAACAGAAGCCGCTGACCCGCTCATTCACAGGAACATTTGAATCGTAATTCTGAGGCATTGCTGGAGGCTAAGTGTAGACTACCTGAGACTTAGAACTCCTGGATGCCCAGTCTTGGGAGGACTCCCACAATTTTGTGAGTTTTATCTCCTGGAATCCCACAAGATTCTTACTGTAAAAATGTGGGGGAAATCCTTCTTGTCCTTGGCAGGGAAAAGGAAAGTAACCATTTTGAATAATATACCCAGAGCATTCTTCATACAAAGGCCAGCCCTCCATGGGAAACTCACTCACCAGAGCCTTATCTGACCTGAGAGCAGGGCAGCTGGCCAGCTTTAGCCCCATCTAGCCTTCCTGTCTCATCTAAGGGAAGGAAAATTGGCCAAGATGTGCTTCTGAAGGTCTCTTCATAATCAGATGTAACTGATCAAATCTGTTTTTTAGGCCCACTAAAAAATTGAGATTTCATCGGAAGATTATAGAATGTGTTCCCTCCCAGACACCTTACCACCAGGTCAGTAGGGCTCCAGTATAATAATAGTGGATGGCAACTGAGAGGGCTTCAGGACACAGACTCTATTTAAGGAGGAGTTCTTAGGGAAACCCAGAGAAAACAGGGGAGGAAGAGAAACCAACAAGGGAACTGAAGTTTCTGGTACCTGCAGCTACAGCAAACATTAAACACAGCCCAGCTTTTAGCCAAACTAACAAAACCTCACACTAAATGCCTACCTACATCAGTTTCTATTACCCCATACATCATGCCTGGTTCTCAAAAAACAGAAAAAAAAAAATTACAAGGCACGCCAACAGGCAAGAAAAATCAGAGTCAGAACCAGAATCAGGAATGACACAGATTTTGGAATTATCAGATAGGGAATTTAAAGTAACTATGATTGATATATTAAGGGCTCTAATGAAAAAAAGACAACTTGCAACAGCAGATGGATAATATAAGCAGAGAGATAGAAACTCCAAGAAAGAATCAAAGAGAATAACAGGAACAAAAAGTTCTTAAAAAAATAAAAGTGTCTTTGATGGGCTCATTAGTAATCTGGACATAGACAAAGAATAAATCAGTGAGCTTGAAAGTATGTCAATAGAAACTTTCCAGACTGAAGCGTCAGGAGAAAAAACAATGAAAACGGTGGAACAGAATATTCAAGAACTATGGGACAATTACAAAAGATGTAAATATGCATAATACGTATACGAGAAGGAGAAGAAAGAAAAGAAGAAATATTTGAAGTAATAATGGCTGAGAATTCTCCAAAATTAACTACAAACACCACACTAATCTTCCAGGAAACTCTTAGAACACCAGGGTAAATGGTGTTCTAAGGGTAAATGATAGAAATCTGCTAGTAGGCAAATCATATTCAAACTGCAGAAAACCCAAAGGCGGGGAGAAGATCTTGGAAAAAAGCAAGAATAGGGAAAACACCACGCTCAGCAGGGAACTAGAATAAGAAATACATCAGATTTCTTGCTGAAAATAACGCAAGCAAGGAGAGAGTGGAGTGAAATATTTAAAGCATTAAATAAAAAAACCCACCAACCTAGAATTTTGTATCTGGTAAAAATTACCCTTGAAACCTGAAGGAGAAAAAGTGAAGGAGAAAGACTTTCTCAGCCAAAAACTGAAGAATTTGTTGCCAGTAGACCTGCCTGGCAAGAAGTGTTAAAGGAAGCTCTTCAAAGAGAAGGAAAGTGATACAGGTCAGAAACTCTGACCCACATAAGGAAAGGAAGAGCATTATAGAGGGGACAGAGTAACATGAAATATTTTACTTTTTGTACTCATAATGTAAAAAATCAGTATCTTAGAATAGTTACTCTGTAATTCCATTTTTACAAAGTTCGAAATATAGGCAACCTAAATTATGGCGTGTAGAGATGAGCACATAGGTGGTGAATGTTCATTGTGGTGTGAAGACAGGTGATGACGCCAGGAGGCACCAGGCAGGAAAGTGTCCAAGGCTCTGTATTTTGATCTGGGTGATAGTTTATATGAGTGTTTGTTTTTGTTCCATATATATGTGTGTTATTTCACAATTAAAAAATTCTTTTAGATAGCTTCCCTATATAATTAGCAGTAACCATATAGAAAACATCATGAAAAGAAATTCTCAAAACAACCTAATATTTGGAACAAATATAACAAGAAGTGTAGAAGACCTTTATGAGACAAACTAAAACTTTACAAACAAATATAAATAATACCTTGACCATGTGATCAGTCGTACCTTCTTCCTGAATGGGAAAACTTGACATTGTGAGAACATCATTTCTCTCTAAATTGATTCACAGGTTGACTTAATGCAATTTCAGTCACATTCCTGGAAGATACATGTGGAACGTTGACAAAATAATACTCAAGTCCTAAAGATGATGAATAAACTAGAAATAGTAAGAAAAAAGTTGAACGTAAAGTTATCACTGGTGTTCAGAGAGGACGGTGTAGAGGGATGAGTGCCTTCCCTGGAGGATTTCACCTGGACTGGGTGTGGGTGCTTGTGTGTGTGTGTCGGGGTGTGGGGGACAGTGAATGGGAAGCTTTCCCTGGGGAAGTGGTAGAGGCTAAACGAGTCCACAGTAAGCGTCAGGGAGAAGAGGATGGGGGAGTGGCGTGTGCGAAGGCCAGCAGGACTGGTACCAGGGAACAAGAGGATGAAACAGAGACACAGGAGAGGAGCTTGTGGTGACGCTGGTAAGGTAGGAAGGGAAACAGCATGCCAGACCTGTCAGGCAGTTTAAGGTTTGAACCAGGAAAGTGATAGGAAAATAACGTTTCCAAAGAAGACAGTGATACAATGTTAAATTATATAATTTATGATACAGTATTAGTATGTCATAATTATATTGTATATCATGACTATATGATTATACTGTGTATCATTATTACTTATGCAATCATTAATATTAAATAATGTAATTTTAATGACATGATACAATATTTAATGATATGAAATTATAAAAATGGGGGCACAAAACAGCATGTACAGTTTAATCTTAATTTTGAAAAAGAAAAACTGTATGTATATACATGCAGAAACTGAGAAATTACTCCAAATTGTTACTCCAGTGGCTTTCTGGGCGGTAGGATGAAGGGTGCTTTTCATATTCTCCTTTATTTTCTAAATTCTCTAAAATGAATAGGTGTTACCATTTACTTAGGAAAAATATGTATTATTTCAGAAAAATAGATTCAGTTTTATCTTGGAACACTTAAATGAATATATATATTAAAATGGGCTTATGACATGACATGAGAAATACCCATTAAATGGGATGGAGTCAGGGCTAATGCTGGCTTTGTCCCTTTGAGACGTTCTGTGTACACTTTTCCTCTAAGGACCCTTAAGCTTCAGTGTTTTTTATTGAAATATATTATTCAAACATATGGACTGGGGGGAGGAACTGAAACCAGCTAGCCTTGGGCAATTGTTTGCGAAATTCTACTACATGTTCAGCTTCTTCATGCGTCATGTATTGAGCTGTAAAAATTCCAGTTCTGTTACCATAGGGTATCATAGGGTGAATTAAATCTCATCCCTGCTTTATTTGACTGTGAGCAAAAACAAATCTTAGAAATTCAAAAGTCTTGATGCAACCATATAACGACTTTATATAAACTTAGAATCTCAGCTACTGTGTGCTTTTATTTTCAGTATTATCCACAGTACCACAATTGTTTGGGTATATATGATTTGTCATATCTAGACTTTTTTTTCTGTTCTATAGAAATTCATTAATAATAATAATATTCTGGTTTAAAATAAGTTTCAGTATAGCAGGGAACAAAAAAATCAAGCCACAGATAGATGGAAACATACCAGTAATGAGAATATTTTAGCAGATCATGTTTTCACTGTTTCTGAGAATCTAATCAGATGGTCTGATAGATGAATGCATTAAAGAAGGTTAAGGGGACCACCACCTCTTAAACTGAAATAGGAAAAAGAAATAAAAGTCCTTTCCCCTTTCCGTGCTTGCTCATAGCTAAACCCTGGTTCCGGCAGAGAAAAAGTACCTTGTATTCTTCTTTCCTCCTTGCTGGACCAGGAGCTGGGGATAAGGTTCCTCTTTGGCTTCTGCATTGGGCGGAGTTCCAGTCTCCCATTTCCCTCCCGGTGGTGGTAATGTACCCTACAGCTCCCAAGGCTGGAGCTGTCCTGGTGTGAAATAACAGCAGTGCAGATTACTTTGGACCAAGTCAGTACTACAAGGGAGAAACAAAACTGAAAACAAAACCCCACCTCTCCCAGCTGTACACACTGTACAATGGTTCGACTTTCATTCTTGTTAGCATCCAGGCATTTTTCACACTTTTTAGTACAAAGCTAACGCAGGCTTACAGACCATGGTAATGTGTGTTTAGGGACCAAGACGCGATTTATTTGCCTACCACAAAATTGACTAAGTTATTGAACAAAATTGGCAAAAATGTTTTACTCCCAAAATACATGGTGATTTTGACTGCTTCAATTAAAAATCACTTAAGAGTATCAGTTTATCATTGCCAAGGGGGACCAGAGGTTTAATAAGATCTTACAGCCTTCTCTAAGAGCAGGTGCTTGATTCAAGTGATTAGATAGACAACAATGAATGAGAAAGAGGTGTTCATTGCGTCGCAGAAGAGTGAAAAGTAAGGTGAACCACTTAACTTTGACATCTACTATCATGTCAAATCAACAAGTACAAAAATATTTAAATATATGATTTATAGGTAATGCTGTCTATAAATAAACACTAGTGAAATAAAAGATACTCCATAGGGTCATGCCACGTGGGATAAAAGATTTCAGTTTTTACCATCTATTCACACCTTTCTCTTCTGTACTTTTTTCTGCTTAAATTGTGGGAAGATGCCTGAATGTGGTGATGACAGCAGAGCAGAGGAGATACATGTCAAGGCTGCCCTTCTTTGTGTAATAATCTCACGTACCTGCATGTGCAGAGCCTTTCGCTTCTGAGAATTTGCTTTTTCCTTCCAGAGCAGGCCTGCCACCCACAGCGATACCTGGGGATCCACCTTGCAGCTGTGGTTCCAGAGGAAGGCTGGGGGACCCTTGCTGTCTTGGTCCGTAGCCCCCCCTCTGGGCCCTGTGTGGCTACCAGCCTGAGGGCTTGGCTTCTGATATAATGGGACATTTAGGCTCTCACTAACGTGGAACTTAAATTTCAGCAGGTGGTTTTCACGCGCACTTCAGTCTTCTGAAGGTCTGATAGTTGTCAAGGTATCGAAGAAGAGGGCTATAAAACTATGTACTTCCTGTCCCAGAAACCTTGAAGTCAGCGCCTGCATTCATCACTGCTGCACATTCACTCAGCCCCAGACGCTGCATGTAGCAAGCAGAGCGTGAGAGTAGGGCCAGAGATGCCGGCTACAAGAAGGGGGCCGTGGGGGAGGGGGTTGTGGTCAAGTCCCTGAAAGCCTGGGTGCTGTTCAGTCATTAATTGTTCAGGTGGACTATTTGCAAAGGACTGAGCCTCAGTGATGGTTCTCTGAGCCATACAGACTTCCTCTTGAAAGGTCCTTTTTCCCCCAAGAAATTGTTCAACATTTCCTTGCCGGCAGTGCTAAGCTCTGATCAGACGCAGCTGACAGGAGCTGGGAAGGGGCTGAGACAGGACATTGACTGTGGCCCCTGAAGCGGCCTTACCCAGCGCTGGGCTTGGGCTCTGGACAGCTCTCCTCCTAAGTTTCCTCTGAGGACCGCTGTCTTCTGAAACCCTGGGAAAATTGTTTTCTGCTTCCGTTTCCTTTCCTGGTTCAGCTGCTAACTTTGTGTGGTTATGTCTAATTTTTAAAAACATCACTAATGATGGTCTAGAGACTAAAGATAGTGTTTCATATGGGGCATATGTCCAGTGAGCAGAGAATGAAATGAGCTCTCTACCAGTGGAAAAAGTATTTCTTTTGCCTTCTGTGATTTACATTTCAAAACAACATTTTGGGAGAAAGTTAACTAATAAACACTTTCTAAGTCTCTGCCTGCATGATTGAACATATGTCACAGTTTTTGTTTTCATCTTGCCCAGTCTGATGGTTGAGGCTGAAATGGACTCTATTAACTTGTCTTCCATATGCTGTTATTCACTGTTATTAAGGACTGCAATCTATGTGATGAAGTTTTTAGATCAATTATTTTAATCTTAATGCATGTTTAGGACTTCAAAGACCCTTTTCTTTTGATTTTCATTCACTTAAATAGTTTCCTGAACATCACAGTTTCCGTGCCTTCACTTTGATATATAATTACTATTCTGCAAGAGCTCCCAATACTTTTAATGTCATTTGACCTTAGGATTTTAATAGAATTAAATGCAAACAAGATGAGAAAACAAGGGTCATGGAGAAACTTTGTTACTGAGCATTCAAAGAAGTTTTAAATTCTTGGTCAAAGTGTGATTCTGTGTTTAAGGGAGATGCCTTCAGAAACATCTATAGAAACTGTTCTGATTTTAGAATTCTAGCATGCATTTATATCATCTGGGACTGTAGTCATCCCTCAGTATCCACAGTGGATGGGGTCCAGAACCCCCTCCCTAACCTACCCCTGACTGCACAGATACCAAAATCCAAGGATGCCCAAGCCCCTTATATAAAATGGTGTAATATGTGCACGTAACTTACGCGAATCCTCGCTTATGCTTTAAGTCATCTCTAGATCACTTATAATACTTAATACAATGTAAATGCTGTGTAAATAGTTGCCAGTGTGTGGCAAACTCAAGTGTTGCTTTTTAGAACTTTATGGAATGTTTTTCTTCTGAATATTTTTGGTCCACAGTTGGTTGAATCTGTGGGTGCGGAATCAGCAGATATGGAGGGCTGACTGTATGGTATACTCTTTTCCTCTCATCCCCAATTCTTAAAACTCTGTGAATCCATTTCTTTCCTTGCATATTTATTACTATGAGTCATGAGACCCATCTTCCAAGGTCAGAACCTTATTGAGAAACAATGTACAAAAAATTCAGATTTGTAACTTGTAAATAAGTAGTGAGTCTGTTATCTTTGCTGGAAGTCCCAACAATTTTTTTCTATCTAGTTTTTGTTATTATCGCAGCTTTAAATTCTGGCTTTCCCTAATTGCTCTCTCCCCCGGTCTAAAAGGGTAGTAGTTCTGTAACCAAATAAAAGGAGAGGCACTGAACTCCCAAGGAGTCTTTGAATTCTGTTACTTTCAGATCAATAAGATGTCAGGGGTGATGATCAAAAATGGAAAGAATTAGAGGGTGTGGGGCAGTATTTCCAGATATGGTAATTTATAAACTAGTTATGATATCAAGCTTATGAATTACTATATCTAGAAATATTAGAATTTCAATATTAATTTCATAGTAATTTCTTTACTATTTTTATAATCTGAATTTATGAGAATGAAAAACTCCAAACTCTGTCATCTTGTGAACTTGGTTTCTGAATTCTCCTTAGAAACTTTGACTGTTCAAATCATATTTCATTATAGTAAATCATCATCATCAATAAAAAGGAAAAAAAATCACCATCAGTATTAGAGAAACAAGGAATGCAGAGTCAGAGTTGGTGCCACTTAAAGTATCTTTATTGCAGGAGAGAAAGCAGGAATGAGCCTGGCCAGGTTGCAGTGACCCAAGGCAGGAATGCTCTTGCAGGTTACTGCAGTTGGCTCTGGAAAGCTGGGGCATTAAGCGTGAGCGGCCATCCTGTAGACCTGTTCATCACAGGGAAAGTCTGAGAAGCTTGACTGCACGCAGTTTTCTCATTAATGAAATGCATGAGGTGACACTCATCAGTTGGTGAAGTGGCATTTGGGGGCTGAACAGGCTGTGATCTGCAAATAAAACATTTAAAAAGACATGTTTTGAAGTAGCTAGAACTGGGCCCTTTGGTACTTATTGTCCGTTTTGTTTTTCTTTTTACTATATTTAATAAAATATGTTGATGAGAATTCAGTATCACCTATAAAATAAAATGTTGAAGGAAAGTAAAATACAAAAAAAATTAATGATTTGATGAGGAAAATCTTTCTAAAAGAGACTTGATATTTCTAGGCATTGCTCTTGGCTTTCCATTTAAGACTTCTGTCCAAACCGTAAACATAAATGACTAGGCCACTTGGAAATGGTTGTAAAAGTTGTTTTAAATTAGCTGGTCACTCCAAGAGCCTTGGACGTTACGCTGGCTAATGAAGTTGGCCCTTGGAGAGTTTTTATTCAACCAACCTGAAGTTCTTTTTCCGAGAAATTCATATTACTTTTTAATACAATTGTCTTGGTTCGTACCCCAGGATTTATTTAAGTTATAATTGAATATTGCTTTTTTTTTTTTTGCGGTACGCGGGCCTCTCACTGTTGTGGCCTCTCCCGTTGCGGAGCACAGGCTCCGGACGCGCAGGCTCAGGGGCGTGGCTCACCGGCCCAGCCGCTCCGCGGCATGCGGGATCCTCCCGGACCGGGGCACGAACCCACGCCCCCTGCATCGGCAGGCGGACTCCCAACCACTGCACCACCAGGGAAACCCGAATATTGAATTTTTAAGGTTTCTTAATTTATTAATTCCTTCATCAAACTTTGCTTGGTGTTGTTCTGTCAGAATAATTTAATTTTGCACCATCTAATTTAGCCTATATAACATTTCTCCTGAAATTCAAATAGCTTGGCAAGCTGTTACAGGTAGTAAGAAAGAAAACACTTTTATAGGAAGCATTAAAATGTTAAATTGTGGAGTGCAATCATTTTATCAGTCCTTGGAAGCATTCCATTACTAATTCTACTGTATCCTTAAAAGAAAACTTATCTTTTACTAAAAAAGCCAGTCTTTTCTTAGTTTCCCCTCTTCCCCTGCATTCCCTAACGCCCCTCCTTCCTTCCTGTCTCCTCCTATCCCAGGAAGTTCTTCCAGGATTGCTGACTGAAGTAACAGCAGGACCTGGTTTCTGAATAACCAAGAAAAAAGAAAAGAAAAAAAAAAATCCCTTGTCAGTGGTAACAATACGCAGTGAATAATTCAGACATGATGAAAGAAAGTCTCATTTGACAAGATTGTACCTGTTTCACTGAACAGCTAGTGTACAGTAATGATGGCGGTAGCTAGGGGAGTACAAGGAGTGCAGAAGTGGTTTGGTGGTTCTGAGAGAGCCTCGCAGCACAGGGAGCCCTCAGCAGCTTCCCTGCTACTGTTCGTTTGTTCAGCGCAGAGCTTCTTACCTTGCTGATTACGTAGCACTTGGGCAACGTTTTATCTAACGTCTGATAAGGCTTTGTTTTATAAAGTAGGTTTGCTTCTGTGGAAATAAACGCAAAGCAAAGGAGAGCAGACGGAGGCTACGGATTCGGAGCTCGCTCTAGCGAGGGGGCCTTGCTTTTGGCAGAGACTCAAAGGCAGGCCGAGGAGTGTGGGAGACCTTCACAGGGAAAGAAGAGAGGGCTTCGGGTGGGCCCTGATTGGAGGCCATTGCCCGGGCAGGCTGAAGCAGTTCACGAGTCTGGTCCTGCGCTGGGAAGGGTGTGGGAGCCGTCAGTGCCTCTCCAGGCCGATGGCGCAGAGGATGAGCGTGGCTTGTCTCCCCAGGCTTCTCATGTGGGTGGGAGCTCTGTTGTCATCCATGGTCTCTCTGTGTATTGTCTCTCATTTTGTACTGAGGGATTTATCTAGCCATGTGTGAACTGAATATAGTTAAGTGGGAAATTTTAAATTGAGAAGGCTATTGGGATATTTTTTAAATTTGCTTTTTAATTTGTATATAGTAAAATTCACTCTTTTTGAAGGACATAGAATCTGATCACCAACACCACAATCAAGATACAGAACGTCACCTCCCAGCGTCCTTGTGCTTTCGCTTTGTGGCCAGCCCCTTCCCTCACCCCTTGACCCCAAGCAACCACTCATCTACCTTCTGACCCTATGGTTTTGCCTTTTCCAAAATGTCATATGAATGGATGTACACAGTATGGAGCTTTTGATCTGGCTTTTTTCACGTCTCGTAAAGTGTATGACACATTCATATTGTTTTATGTGTATCAGTTGTTTATTCTCTTTAAAAAAAAATCTAAACGTTAGGCTTTATGTGCATCCCACCAGCTTTTCCTGATGTCCTTTTCCCGCTCCAGGATCCCATCCAGGGTCCCACATTGCATTTAGTCCTCGTGTCTTCTCAGTCTCCTCCAGTCTGTGATAACTTCTTGGTCTTTCCTTATTTTCTTGACTTTGACACTTTTGAAGAGTACTGGCCCGATGTTTTGTGGAGTGTCCCTCCATGTTATGTCTGTTTCCTTGTGATTAGCCTGGGGTTGTGGATTTGGAGGAAAACCACAAGAGGTGAAGTGCCCCTTCTGTGACATCATATCTGGGGCTACATGATATCAACGTGCCTTATTCCTGATGATGGGGACCTTGATCACGTGGTGCAGGTGGTGCTTGACAAGTTTCTCCAAGGTACAGTTCCTAGTTCTTTTTCCGTCACTCTACTCCTGAAAGGTTTTTTCGCATACTAACCAAATATGTGATGTTTTTCCGCACCAGTTCTCCAATTCTCTGACACCAAAAGGGTGTCCAGCAGTTCAATTCGGGGAGCCGAGCTTCCGGTGCACCACCTCCCAGCACTCGCACATGTTCAGCAACCTGGAAGATCTACAAAACCCTCAGTTTAGGGTTTTATGGGTGTTTCATAACACAAGCACGATTGAGTAAATCCTTGGTCATCAGTGATTAACTCAATCCCCAAACCCCTTCCCTCCCCAGAGACTGGGGGAATGGAACTGAACATTGCAAGTTTCTGATCAAGGCTTGGTCTTTTTGCAACCAGCCCCCATCTCTGAAGCTATATAGGAGCCCACCAACAATCCCATCTTTAGAACAAAAGACACTCCTACCATCCTTATCACTCAGGAAATCCCAAGTGTTTCAGGAACTCTTTTGCCAGGACCCCAGACAGAGACCAGATGTGTATTTGCTATTGGATTCCGGTTCCTTAGAAGTAAGTCAGTCCTCTGTCCAGCCCACACTCGGGAGGGGAATTAAACTCCACTTCCTGAGGGAAGAGTATCAAATAATATGTGGGCATGTGTTAAAACCACCACAGCAATCCGCTGATATTCTGGGGGAGACACTTTGAAGCTACACAAATAACCTGCTTCTCCTTAAATTTTATCATCAGGGGATCTTGCTTGTAGCAGTTATTGTGCTGAAGTTCTGTTTCCCTCATTCCTTCTACATTTATTATTTGGAATTCTTCTGTAACAAAGATTTGTCCCTTCTCCCCATGTTTTTTTTGTTTTTTTTTTCTTCTAGTTATACGCCATCTTTATTTTTTTTAATATCTTTATTGGAGTATAATTGCTTTACAATGTTGTGTTAGTTTCTGCTGTACAACAAAGTGAATCAGCTATATGCACACATATATCCCCATATCTCCTCCCTCTTGCATCTCCTTCCCTCCCACCCTCCCTATCCCACCCCTCTGGATCATCACAAAGCACCGAGCTGATCTCCCTGTGCCATGCAGCTGCTTCCCACTAGCCATCCATTTTACATTTGGTAGTGTGTATATGTCAGTACTATTATCCAGTCATTTATTATATCATTATGGACATGGGTATTTATGTCATCTCTTGGGTTATAATCTATTTTTAATTTGCAGCTTAGATTGTTCCAACTTTGGCCTTGGGAGCTTTTTCAGGTTGGCTTCTGTGTATCGCTTCAATTTTTTTGCTTAGCACTTCCTTCCTCCCTGGCACCATGAGATGCTCCGGGCTCATTTTGTGTATTACCTGCACTGGCCCCAGAATCAGCCATTTCTTAAAAGATCCCTGGTTTCTTTTATTGGAAATGGGATTAGAAAGATCTGGGTACTGGGTATGCTTGTTGCTGCTAGATTGTCACACTTCTAGGCCTCTCAGTGGACAGAGCTAGGAAATCAACACAAATATTCTAACCCATATATACACCCAAGTCTATATTCCTGTATCTGTCTGTCTGTATACATTCTAAAATAAGCATGGGGCTTCCCTGGTGGCGCAGTGGTTAAGAATCCGCCTGCTAATGCAGGGGACATGGGTTCGAGCCCTGGTCCGGGAAGATCCCACATGCCGTGGAGCAACTAGAGTGCCTACGCTCTAGAGCCCCTGTGCCACAACTACTGAGCCCGTGCACCTAGAGCCCGTGCTCTGCAACAAGAGAAGCCACCGCAATGAGAAGCCCGTGTACCGCAACGAAGAGTAGCCCCTGCTCGCCACAACTAGAGAAAGCCCGCCTGCAGCAAAGAAAACTTAATGCAGCCAAAAATTAATTAATTAATTAATTTTTAAAAAACCCCAGTGATTCTAAAAAATAATAATAATAAAATAAGCATGAGTTCACGCAGGCATCTCTGACCGTAATCCGGGACCGTGGGTTCATGTCATTTTCTTCCGTTCCTTATTTGTAGTCTCTCTTTCTCTAACGGCGAGAAACCTAACTTCCATTACCTACAGTTTACTTACTTATTTAACCCCAGTGTACACGTTTGCTAGTTTCATAATTAACTCACGTCCCTGTGAGAAACAAATTCACCAACTGAGCACTGTTTATGTACGGCTCCCTTACCTTTAGCCTTGAAATAACAGTCAAAACACTGTTTTCCGAGGCTAGTTAGGGCGCCTTCTTTTTCCTCGCTCCTTTCAGTGAGGTTACGTCACACATTTGTACTTCGTTCATCAGTCATTCATTTATCACAGTCTGAACCCCATTCTGGGATCTTCCAGTATCCTGGCTAATTTTTTTTTTTTTTTTTGGCTGCGTTGGGTCTTCGTTGCTGCGTGCGGGCTTTCTCTAGTCACAGCGAGCGGGGGCTACTCTTTGTTGCAGTGTGCGGGCTTCTCATTGCAGTGGCTTCTCTTTGTTGCAGGCTCTAGGCACGTGGGCTTCAGTACTTGTGGGCTCAGTAGTTGTGGCTCAGTAGTTGGCTCAGTAGTTGTGGCTCAGTAGTTGTGGCTACTGAGTACCACGTGGCTCAGTAGTTGTGGCTCGCGGGCTCTAGAGCGCAGGCTCAGTAGTTGTGGCACACGGGCTTAGTTGCTCCGTGGCATGTGGGATCTTCCCGGACCAGGGCTCGAACCCGTGTCCCCTGCATTGGCAGGTGGATTCTCAACCACTTCCCCACCAGGGAAGTCCCCTGGTTTTTGTTTGTTTCTTTTTAGTTTGCAAACGGTGAACCTTTCTGTGGGAGCCACAGAAGCCCAGAGCGGTGTATCCACCACCGTAGTACCTACAGCACAGGTCCCTGTGTGATCCCTTTGTGCTCAGACCTTCCCTCCAGCCCCTGGCAACCACTGAGCTCTTTCCGACCCCACAGTTTTGCCATTTTCAGTATGTCACGTAAGTGGGATCCTTAGGGCTCGCCTAGCAAAATGCATTTAAAATTTGTTCATGCTGTTGTGTGAATCAACAGTTCATTCCTTTTAATGCTGAGGCATCTTCCGTTGTTTGAATGTATCACAATTTGTGTATCCATTCAACTGTTGAAGGGCGTTTTGGTTGTTGGGGTGATTATGAGTAAAGCTGGTATATACATTGCCTACCTAATCTTTTGTAAATACACATTTTCAATTCCCTTGGGTAGGTACCTGGGAGTGGGTCAGCTATTACATGTTTAATTTTTATGTAAGTGTTTGCAAAATGTTCGTTTACGTAGAACATAGAGTGAACAGCACCTTTCCTTTGTCAGCATTTTCATTGCCCAATTACATTTGACTTTTTAAAGTTGACTGATTTTTTCCCCCTTAATTTCTTTGAAAAATTCAGTATCTATTCTATTGATCAAGAACACTTTTCCTTCAGTCCATACCTAGTGATCTGTTTAATTATGTGGTGGCGCCTCTTCTAAACAAACAAATTCACGTGTCATTTCATCTTTTCCTGCTTAAAAAAAAATAGGCCTAATCTTTGTATAGGATTGATGGGGAAAAACAAAAAAAAGAAAAAGAGAGAAAGGAGGCAGCAAAGGCAGAAGGACATCTAGGATGCTGGGGAGAATGGGGAGGACACAGGAAAGCCTCGGGAGTGTTGGTGACACCAGCCTGATTAGGGTAAAAACACACAAGTACTGCAGTGGCCAGGTGACGCTTGGAAGTGGAGACAAAAAAGTCATGACGTTACACACCACTGGAACACCGAGTTTGGATAACCTGGAAATTGATTAAAAAATCACAAGAGTAATATTTAAGAACAAGTATGAAGTTTTTGTATTTGCTTCGAGTTTTAAATAGCAGAATGTGGAGCTTTTCACTTCTGGCTCAGCGGTTTAAATCCAGCCCTAGGCAGGAATAAGCAAATATTGTTTCCATATGGCAAGTCTTTAGCCACTATTTGAAATGCTTTCTTTGTAGTGAAACTATAGTCACGAAACATCAGCAGAGGACTGTGTATCTGAATATATCTTTGTGGGGTTGTGTTATTTTTAACCACAACTTGGCCATGAATTGTTTAAAGAAATTGAAAATATTTTTGCACTGAATAGTTTAGGAATGAACACGTAATAGTCTGCTAATTCTGTTTCGGGGAATATATTTCTGCTGTTAAAATATAAAATGTTCCTCAAACAATCCTTTAATCACCTTAGATCTGTGGCTTCTAGTGGATGTGGGACTGCCTCCTAGGGGATGTTTGTGGGGCATTTCTGGTCCCAAGGACGGCAGCCAGTCCCAGAAAGGGCAGGGGCCAGGCAAGACTGCCTGCGGTGCTGGGGGTGGCCCAGCATGAGGAAGAACGGCTGTGTGCCCTCACGTGTCTTTCCCACGCCTCCCTGGATGTTTACATGGGGTAAAAAAAAAAAACAAACATTATGATCTGAGCCTGGTACTCCATTTTTTAAATAAACACATAGTATTTTTGCAGGGTTTTAACGTACACTGAAATTTTCCACAAATGCAATTACTGAGTAAATTGAGGGGAAATAGTGCTTTGTTTTGTTGGGAACTTTACCAAGAGCTGTTCACCATTTCGGCAATGCCCTTGTGGTGTCCGAGCTGCTCGTAGGGCATGCCTGTATCAGTCTTCATTTGTAGCCACGGCATGCAAGTATATAACAGAGGGAATTGGGGATTCATTGCAAGAGACTTAGAACCAAATGTTTTTTAATTAGTAGAGGAACATTAAATGTGAAACTATCATGCTTTAATAATACAAGGTTTTTTTTAACGTCATTTATTGTCATCCTCTCTCTATTCTTTATTTTTGTAATAGGACCCTGTGAAATATAATATAAGATTACACATTTAATTACTGATGTGGAGGGTCGCCTGCTGCTTTTTAGTCTTACTCTGATCCTACCCCCAGTGTTCCGCAACCTGTGTTACAGCCTCTTGGTTCTCTCCCTCTTGAGTTTCGGAGGCCGCGTCTATCACTTGGCACGTGATGGCCGTTTGAGACCCAAGGTGTGTTTCTGGGACCCTTTGTCAGTACCCGATCCCATGTCAAGGTAGCACATTATTTTGATACAACATTTAAAAATCAGCCTCATTATTCCTAAGAATGTCATATATTTCTTTTTCTTCACTTTAATCATGTGTAATTTGTCTTGAAACTTTATTTCAATAAATATTATTTCCTCTTTCTCTTATCATTTACCAATAAGCCATCTGTTACTATTTAGCCTAAATTGTGTAATAGTTTAAATTTTTTATTGAGGTATAACTTATATATAGTAGAGTATGCAGATCTTAAGTGTACAACTCAATGAACTTTTCCAACATTTTATTATGAACATTTTCAAACGTAGAAAAAATAAAAAGTGAACAGCCTTATACCCACCGCTAGTTTCTACAGTTAATGTCTTGCTGTATTTGCTTCATCAGGTGTCTCTCCATTGACCCATCCCTCTCTTTTCCCACCAGCCCATCTTATTGCTTGATGCTTTACAAAGTTGCAGACATCAGTACACTTACCCCTAAACACTTCACCATGTATATCATTAACTAGATTTCAATATCCCTTTACTTTCTTTATGTAAAACTTGCATACAATGAACTACATAAATTGTGAGTGTACCACGTGATTTCTTTTTACAAATGCATACATCTGTGTGCAAGCCCGGACACGGGAAATCACCATCACCCTGAACAGTTCCCTGGTGACCCTCCCCAGTCAAACCTGACCTCCACCCCTAGAGGAAACCACTCTTCTGGGTTTTTTTTGACATAGATTAGTTTAGCCCTGGTCTAGGATTCATGGGTGACCTTGGAAACCTTCAAGGGGGACCATGGGGCCAAAACTATTTTTGTAAAACTACATAGATCTTATTTGCCCTTTTCCATTTCATTCTCTTAGGAGTCTGCTGGGATTTTTCCAGTTATACATTAACTTTTTGCATTGTAGCGTTACTGCTGCTTGGTTTCATATTTCAGTGAGGATGATGAGATAGGAAGGAAAGAATAAATACTTTAAAACATGTTTTAAGGCAGTGTTATTCTCAATCCTACTGGACAAAATCACCCTCCCCCCTTTTTTTTTCTTTTAAACATCTTTACTGGAGTATAATTGCTTTACAATGGTGTGTTAGTTTCTGCTTTATAACAAAGTGAATCAGCTGTACATATACATATGTTCCCATATCTCTTCCCTCTTGCGTCTCCCTCCCTCCCACCCTCCCTATCCCACCCCTCCAGGCGGTCACAAAGCACCGAGCTGATCTCCCTGTGCTATGCGGCTGCTTCCCACTAGCTATCTATTTTACGTTTGGTAGTGTATATATGTCCATGCCTCTCTCTCGCTTTGTCCCAGCTTACCCTTCCCCCTCCCCATATCCTCAAGTCCATTGTCTACTAGGTCTGTGTCTTTATTCCTGTCTTGCCCCTAGGTTCTTCATGACCATTTTTTTTTCTTTTTTAGATTCCATATATATGTGTTAGCATACGGTATTTGTTTTTCTCTTTCTGACTTACTTCACTCTGTATGACAGACTCTAGGTCCATCCACCTCACTACAAATAACTCAATTTCTTTTTATGGCTGAGTAATATTCCATTGTATATATGTGCCACATCTTCTTTATCCACTCATCTGTTGATGGACACTTAGGTTGCTTCCATGTCCTGGCTATTGTAAATAGAGCTTCAACGAACATTTTGGTACATGACTCTTTGAATTATGGTTTTCTCAGGGTATATGCCCAGTAGTGGGATTGCTGGGTCATATGGTAGTTCTATTTGTAGTTTTTTAAGGAACCTCCATACTGTTCTCCAGAGTGGCTGTATCAATTTACATTCTACCCTCCCCTTTTATTACAACAAATATTTAATCATGCCCCCTTACTCTTCTGCAATGAAATTCATAGATTAAAAAACCAGCCTACACATATAATTTCAGAAAATCAATATAATGCCCTAGTGCTGCTATAAAGGAGAAATAAAGGAAAGTAATTCATAATGAGTAAGTATTTTAATATGAAAATTGAATGCAGAAGTGGCTATTTAGAATCCAGCTGTCTTCTATTAAGTCAGACATTAAAGAGATTTTCGGATATGAAAACTGCCATTCTTTTGACTTTTTTTTGGCAAATATTACTTTTCATAAAATATGTTATATATGTTAATATGTAAGGCTTGCTATTACCATTTTTAATGAATTGATGAATATTTTAAGTGTCTCGGTTTAAAATTTAATATGAGAAATAGAAATTGATATAATCAACATAAATCAAAGCTTTTGGGGGTTCTCAGTAATTATAGTGTTAAGATTGTACGAGGTTACTGAGACTAAAATCCTTGAGAGCCACAGGTTTAGCCTGTACTGGAACTTCATATAAGTGGAATCATACAGAAGGTGGATTTTTTTGTCTAAGGTTTATTTGACTCAAAATAGTGGTTTTGAGATTCATCCATGTTGTTTGGTTTACCAGTAGTTTCTTCCTTTTTATTGATAAATAATAGTCCATCCTATGAATATACCACAGTCAGTGAGTTTTTTTAACATATATGTACCCATCCGGATGGGGATATAAAATATTTCCATCATTACTGCCCCCCTAAAGGTAACTGTGATTCTGACATCTACAAATCTTGTGTAAACAGTCCATTAAGAGTACCCACTTTTATGCCCGGCTGCTTTCACACACCATTATGCCTGTGAGAGTCTACTGTGTCGTGTGTGATAGCAATTTGTTCTTTTTCTTCACTTCTAACACCAGTTCTTGTTCTGGTGTCCACTTACACCTATACTCTTCCATTTTCCTATATCGTCTGTGGAATGGCTTTTAAGCCTGTATTTCCACATCCAGACCTGTTGATCTAACAACTTCATTATGCCTCCAGTGTAGTCAGACTTAAGCATCTACGTACTGAAATGCATGTCTTTATAAACTGTTTTCTTTATTTCTCCTCTATATCGTTGATTTTTTGAACTTGTATGTAAAGTGTGGTTATTTCATCTATGAATTTCACTTCAGAAGAGTGAAGCGGGCATTATTAAATATTTGTTGTTTAAAAGGGGCTTAGATCCCAAGGGGTTGAGAATACTTCCTGGCTCATGTTTTAACGTTGTTATTTTCTTCTTAGCTCATCATTCTTGCTGAAATATAGAACCTAGTAGCAATAAGGTTACAATGCGAAGAATTAATCATTTGTTTCATAAGAACATGTTTTTATTAAGTGTATCATTTACTAAAAAATGGCGTTTTTCCAAGAGATGACATTTCTGGCCAGTTGGCCAAGATTTGCAGTGATGGATAGAAACATCATGTTTAAGGATCGGCATCCTGAATTCTATGCAAGATTCTAATATTGATTTATGGAGGGCATTATTCCTGTTGTATATAATTATATTTATCTCCTTGGTATCTGATTTGCATTGGTTAATGTAAAATAAGCCAACTAGCTATTCATTTTTTTCTCAGTCTGAACACTTTCTAAATTCATGCCTCAGGAAGATCTTTTATTCCAAGAAAATAACCTAGCCACCATGAATTGCAAAGTATATTATCTTATTTTTCACCTTGGGAAGTAAGTAGAATGGTAGCTACAAGTGAAGTCTCTGCTGAAGTCAGACTACCTTGATTTTAGTCCTGGCTCTACCAGACAAGTCATTTCTCTATCTGCCTCGGTTTTCTTATCCATTAAATGGGATAAATTATACCTACTTCGTAGCAATTGTACCTACTTAATAGGGTTATTGTAATTATTAAATGGAATAATAGAATGTGAAACATTTAGAATACTGCCTGACTTTTAGTAGTGATCAATAAAAAATAACTTTTGGTTATTATTAGTTTTTATTATGAATACTAATAAATGGTGAAATTAGGAATTGTGTTCCTCTAATGAATATTTTGTTATTAGTTTTCTCAGTAGACAACAAATATAGATTAACCTGTTATGTGTAGACACTTGGGAATTAAAGATATGAACGAGGGATGATTACCCCTCAGAGCAAGCTCACGCCACTGCCTTCACAGTAACATACCCAGAGGTGGTTGTATCTGACGCCCAGAAGCCCAGTAGCCACATGAGGGGGCACCTTGGGTTCCAGCTGCTGTTCGGATTTGGATTCCAGGATCCTATTACTAGTCTAAGTAGGAAAACCCAGAGCAGTGCAGGGGTAGAAAGGAAGTAGAAACAGTGTGTATCCTTTTTGGGAAAGTCTGGATAGGATGGAAGGGAAGGGGCATCAGAGAGGTCCTTTCTTAAGGATGGGAGAGGAGGGGCCTGGACTGCACAGGCTGGCGGGATGGCCTGGGGAGACAATGTGGAGAGGAGGTTGGGGGGCTTGCCGGTGGACTCAGGGGACCACTCGTAGCTGCAGATGGATACCTGGGGTTTCCGAGCCTGGCTTCGAGAAGCTGACCTGGGGTCTGGGTGGAGAAGGTTTAAGATTATTGCTGAGAATGAGAACAGCCCAGAAAGGTGTTTGAAAGAAAGTGCCCAGTGGTGCTGAGACCCCTGGGATGGGAGACTGACGAGGGTGAGAATTAAGGCTTTTTCTCTTTTTTATTTTTCATTATTTTATTGCAATTACTTGTTTTAACACAAAATGAAATCCATACTTGCTAGCAGGTACTTAGTGCTTACTGTATGCAGGCTCAGTTCTGGTCTAAGTACTTTACGTGTACCAACTCATTTCAACGCCTGGCCACCCGGAGAGGCAGGTAACATCCTTCTTGTCACTTTACTGAGATGTGAGATGACAGACCCAAGGAAACATGGTCAGGAGGAGGGGCTAGGATCTGACCCGGGCAGATTGAGTCTTGACTCTCTGTTCTTAATTATGATGTGTTGCCTCATAAAACGAAACAAAACAAGAAAACAAACTTTAGAATTTTCTAGAAGGCAACAAAAAATAGAGCAAGACAAAGTTATAGTTTTCCTCCTTTCAGGTCATTGATTGTCATGAATGACTTCTTATCAAAGAAAGGAGAGGTGATTTTATTGAACACTTATTTTCAGCCAGTTACTAATTTAAGTCGTCTGTGTTGCTTGCCCCCTTTTAATCCTCACAACCCTAAAAGGTGGGTATTCTGTGCCTAACTTGCCTGAGGTCACACAGCAAGGAAGAGCGGAAGGCCTGGGGCCTTCTCAAGCTCTGGATGGCCATTCTGACCGTCACTGATGTCCCATTTATTCTTTGGGCTGGTTGTCAGTTTAACAACCAGCTTTTTAACTGCATTCACTGTTCTCTTTAAAACAGCTGTGAATGTAGAAGCAAAAATTCCTCTCCTCTCTCAGCTGTGTTTCAACTGGAAAACTGTAGCTTTGAAGGATTTGTAGCAGTCCAGATTTACTCTACAGAAAGCAGAGGGTAGAGGCCCCTGAATTCAGGAGGACATTGTACTGGGCAAAGGCAGTCGATTTAGCATGCTGATGACGTATTTCACTATCACTCCTGAACCTTAAATTTCAAGGAAACTAAATAAAAATCAATAACTTCAAAGACAGCATTTCATCAACTAGCAAGTCTTTATTATTAGACTCTCGGTACTTCTTGGCCCAGCAGCAGTTTGGGCGGCTGAGTCTAATAATTTGATTAGATCATGCAGGCATGTGCCATACATTTGGAACGTCTAGAGTTGCTTCTTGAAAAGCCCAGCGCCACTGGAAGTCTGGAGTGAATCATACACCTGTTCTCACATGCTGACAGAAGTTTTCACACTTTGCACTGCCTAGAGCCTAAAGCCCTAGCACACAGCTGTAGGAGTGCTGAGAAGTCGACCAGAAACAGTCACCAGTGCCTGCTCGTCCCTCACAGTCTCTTCTTCCCTCTTCTGTGCTACCGGCTCCATGACCCAAATTGTCCTTGTCTGCTTTTTCCACTCAATTTTCCCTTCCCCCTCCCTTGGATCCTGTTTGGTTGGCAGAACTGCTGTGGGAATACAGGACAGAGTGAAGCACTTTGTCAGAGGCCATACCTTCCTCATGGGTTTGTTATGTCATGACCACAACTTGTGTGTATGCTGAGTAACATCTGCAAAATGGTTACAGTAATACTGCTTTCTCTTGTGCCCTAATGTGGCTTCCATTGAATTTTGAACAGTACAGCTTTTTAAATGAAACTTTTAATTTTGAAATAATGGTAGTTTCACATGCACTTGTAAGGAACAATACAGAGAAATGCCACCTACCCAGCTCCCACAGCGGTGAGATCTTGCGAAGTGCACTGCAGTGTCACATCTCGGTTACTGACATTGATTAAAACAACACAACAACTCCCCCGTCCTGTTCAGATTTCCCAGTTTACTTGTACTCATCCTGTGTGTGTGTCTGTGTATTTAGATCCATGTAATTTTATCACGTGTAGGTTCATGTATCTCTACCACAGTCAGGATACAGAGGAGTCCCATCACCACAAGGGACCATCCTGTTGCCCTTCTGTAGCTGCACTCACCTGCATTGACTCTACCTCATCACCCCGACCTCCACCCCCGTGACAACCACTAACCTGTTCTCCGTTTCTGTGATTATTTCAAAAAGGTTATATAAATAGAATCAGACAGTATATAACCTTTAGATATTAGTTTTGAGATTGGACCTCAGCATAATTCCCTTGAAGTCCATCCTAGCTGTTGTGTGTATCCGTGGTTCACTCATTTTTATGGCTAAGTAACGTTCCATGGTGTGGATGTACCACAGTAAGTTTAATCATTCACCCATCTGGGTTATCTACAGCTATTGGCTATTACGAATAAAGCTGCTATGAACATTTGTGTACAGGTTTTTGTGTGAACGCAAGCTTTCATTTCTCGGAGATAAATGTCTGAGTGCAGTTGCTGCCTGGTGTGATAGCTTATGTTTAGTTTTACAAGAAGTTGCCAGACTGCTTTACAGAATGGTTGTGCTGTTTCACTTTCCAGCCAGCAATGTACGAGTGATCCACTTCTCTGCATCCTCATCAGCATTTGGTGTTGTCCCTCTTTTATTTTAGCCATCCTAGGTCTGTAGTGGTATCGCAGTGTGGTTTTAGCTTGCATTTCCCTGATGGCTAATGATGTTGCACATATTTTCATCCGCTTATTTGCCATCTGTATATTCCCTTCAAATATCTCTTCACAGCATTCGCCCATCTCCTAACTGAATTTTTGTTGTTGAGCTTTGAGACCTTTTATATATTCTAGATACTGGTCCTTTGTTGGATATGTGGGTTGCAAATATTTTCTCCCAGTCTGTATCTTGTCTTTTCAACCTCCTAACAAGCTTTTTTGCAGACAAAGGTTTTAAATTCTGATGAGTTCTCATTTATCAGTTTTTCCTTTTATGGATCTTGCTATCAGAATCAAGTCTAAAAATGCTTTTTTTTTTTAATTCTAGTTTTGAGGTGGGTTTTTTTTTTTTTTTTTTGGCTACACCTCGGCTTGCGGGATCTTGGTTCCCCAGCTAGGGATTGCACCCAGGGCTCCGGCAGTGAAAGTACTGAGTCCTAACCACTGGACTGCCAGGGAATTCCCAAGTCTAAAAACTCTTCAACAAGCCCTAGGTCCCAAAGAATTTTTCCTGTATCTTTTTCTAATAGTTTTGTAGTTTTACATTTTATATTTAAGTCCATGATCATTTGAGTTAATTGTGTATAGATGTGAGGATTAGGTCAAGGTTAATTTTCTTTTTCCCTATGAATGTCCAATTCTTAAAAACACTGTCCTTCCTCTATTCAGCTTTTGTGCCTTTGTCAAAAATCAGTTGTTCATATTTCTATATTTCTGGGTTCTCTTTTCTGTTTCATTGATCTGTGTGTCTGTCCATCTGCCAGTACCATATTGTCTTGATTACTGTAGCTTTACGGTAAGTCTTAACATAGGGTAAAGTGATTTCTCTTATTTCAGTGTTCTTTTTCAAAATTGTTTTAGCTATCCTAGTGCCATTAAATCCCATATAAATTTTATAATAATCTTCTCTCTGTATAGAAAGAATTTTGCTGGGATTTTGATAGGAGTTGCACTAACCCTATAGACCTGTTTGAGAGAACTGACATCTTTACTATGTTGAATCTTGCAGTCCTTGAACAGTACGTCTCTCCATCTATTTAGGTTGTGTCTGATTTCTTTCATCAACACTTTGTAATTTCAGCATACAGAGTCTATATATGCTAAGTTTTTAGTTACTTATTTCATTTTGTTTGGAGTAAGTGTAAATGGTATTATGCTTTTAATTTGTCATTCCCACATGTTTGTTAGTACATGGAAATAAATTTTATTTATTTATGTTTTTGCATGTGTTTATCTTGTTTTCTTAATTTTATTTTTGGATGCTTTGGGTCTTCATTGCGTGTGGGCTTTCCCTAGTTGTGCTGAGCGGGGGCTACTCTTCGTTGTGGTGTGTGGGCTTCTCATTGCGATGGCTTCTCTTGTTGTGGAGCACGGACTCTAGGCGTGGGCGCTTCAGTAGTTGCAGCACGTGGGCTCAGTAGTTGTGACGCATGGGCTTAGTTGCTCTGAGGCGTGTGGGATCTTCCTGGACCAGGGATCAAACCTGTGCCCCCTGCATTGGCAGGCAGATTCTTAACCACTGCCCCACCAGGGAAGTCCCTGCATGTGTTTATCTTGTATTCTGTGACTTTACTCAACTCATTTATTGGTTCCAGGAGGTTTTTCTTTGTAGATTCCTTATGATTGTCTACATAGTCAATCATATCACCTGAAAATAGGAACGATTTTGCTTCTTCCTTTCCAATTTTTCCTTATTCTTTCCTTATTCTTTCCTTGTGTGGTGGTTGGAACGTCCAGTACTATATTGAATAAGAGTGGTGAGAGCAGATATCCTTGCCTTATTCTGAACCTTAGGGATAAAACATTGGCTTCCATGCTTAACTATGATGTTAGATGTAGGTTTGTTGTAAATATTCCTTATCAAGTTGAGGTAATTGCACTCTATGCTAACTCAGAGTTTTTATCATGAATGTTAGACTTTTGTCATAGACTTTTCTGTATCAATTGATATGATTGTGTGACTTTTCTTCTTCAGCCTGTTTTTATGATGGATTACGTGGAGTGATTTTCAAATGTTGAACCGGCTTTGCACACCTGGTATAAATCCGACCTGGTCATAGTGTGTATAATTCTTTTTCTCCATTGTTGGGCCCAATCTGCTAATATTTTATTGAGGATGTGTACCTCTGAGTCTATGAGAGGTACGTACCTGTAGCTTACGTTTTTGTGCCATCTTTGGTTTTGGTATCAGGGTAATCTGACCTCATAAAGTCAGTTTGGAAGTGTTCCCTTCTCCGCTCTCTGATGAGATTACATAGAATTGGTGTTAATTACTCTTTAAATGTTTGGTAAAATTCTCCAGCGAAGTCACCTCGTCTGGGAGCTTCCTATTGGGGAGCATTTTTTTTTTTTTCCAAATTGGATTTCTTTAATGATAGGACTATTCAGGTTATCTGTTTCATCTTGGTTGCGTTTTGGCAAGTTTGTAATTCAAAGAATTGGGCCATTTCATTTGCATCGTCTGATTTACGACACTGACAATTCTCAGAGGCTCTTTAATGCCATTTAGGCCTGCTCTGTTTACCTGGTGCGGTTGGGTTTCCTTCCAGTCCTCTGTTGCTCTTGAAGGGGGCAGAAGTTTCCACAGGCAGAGGTGCCTGGTGCCTCCGGGGAGGGAGGGCATCCTCAGGCTTGAGGGGAAGGACAGAGCTTCTGGTTCTGGGCTTTTGGCTGGATTCCCCTGCCTGTGGGGAGTAGAAAGCACGTCCCAGGTTAGTGACACCTGGCTGCCTAGTGAAGTCTCAGGCCTGCAGAAACAGGCTTCCCGGCCCGGGCACTTGCAGAGAGATCCCCTTTGCCACGGCTGCGTGGCATCTCTTGGTGAGGAGAGGAGTCTCAGGCCAGTGGGGAAAGAAACCCCTTCTTCTGGCTGCTTGTGTGTAGCGGACCCTGGATTGATGAGCCCCCTTGTCTGTGCTGCCGGGCTCACGTCTTGTTGTTCAGTTCAGGTGAGGAAGGAGCCTGCCTTGACTCTCCTGCTGCTGTGGTGGGCCCGAGTCCTTCCTTCTGTTGGTTGGGGGTGGTCATGAATACCCGGTGCCGTGTTCCTCCAGTTCTGGGGTCCCTGACCCGTTTGCCTGTTCACAGTAATCAGTTATTATTGCTCATCAGTCTCTGGGTCAGCTGGGTGCTTTTCCTGGTCTTGGGTGGGCCCAGCCATGTGTTTGTGATCAGCTAAGTGTCTCTGTTGAGCCAGACGGGCCTCTCTCACATTTGGGGACCAGCTTTCTCTGGGCTGAACAAGGATGGCCTCAGCTTGGACCACCGTGCTCTCCTCCTTGTGGCCTCTGCCCCGTCAGCAGGCCAGCCTGGGCTTGTCTGTGTGTCAGTTGCAATGTTCCAGGAGAGTGGGGAAGGGCACAGGGCCCCTGGGACCTCGGCTGGGAGCTGCTATGCCATCCCTTCCGTCAGAGCGAGACATCTGTGTCATTTCTCTTTGCTTCATAGGACGGATTTGGTTTTTGAACAAACCCGGCTTAAGCCAAGCCCCTTGGAAAGCAATGTGCTTCAACGTCTCAGAAATTTGTGTCTTTGCCAGATTATTTCTTGACATTTTTCTGCATTTTCCAAGTTTCCTAAGAAAAGTGTGTATTGTTTTTATAATCTAAAAACAATTATAAAATTTGGAGGTTTTTTTCAGGATTTATGATCTTCTTCTGAATTCTACCCTTTGTCTACCTTTTCTAAATAATTTGTGGTGTTAGTCTTCAAGTAACTGATTCTCAGAGTCTGGCAAACCATCATGGGACTCCTAGATGAGATTGTTAATTACCAAACTCATGTTTTCTTCTCTGAGGGACACCTTTACCTCCGTGGTCCATCCTCTCTGGAGGGTCCACTGGTTGAGGACTCGGGGAGGCTGGGCGCCCAGGTGCTGGTGGGCAGCAGGGTCAGCTCCTCCAGGAGCCCTGCCCGTTCTCTTCCACTGCCGTTCCTGGAGAAGGTCACCTCCACCAATCTTCAGTCGCAGTTGTTTTGGGATCAGCTGGGGTTTTGCTCTGCACGTGCTGGTTTTCAGTGAATACAGGTCACCTAAGAGGTTTGGAAGTAGTTCGAGGCGTTTGTTTTCATGAGCTCCCCGTGGTCTGTCTTCACTGCTTTTGCCTTTTTCAGGCCGTCCTGACTTCTGTCGGGTTGAACCTTGTGCCGTTGCCATTTGGTAGGTCAGAGCAGTTCCGCCCTGGCAACAGCGCGCGGCGGCCGTCCCTACTCCCGGGCGGCCTTCCTTCCTGTCTGCAGAGCAGACGGCCTGAGGGTCTTCCATCCGTGACACGCACACGTTTGTCCTGCTCGTGCAGGCCGATGTTTTTAAAGTAATTTTCAGCCTTGCATAACATTTTTACTCTTTTCGTGTTTTCCTGTTTAATTCTTGTGCTCAGTCATTACTGCCTCTTTAAATGTTATAATCTTTTGGTTAATGCCTCTGACTCTCCCTCTCCTACAGCTTCATTGCTCGCCGCCAGTATTTGCACCCGTTCACTAAGGGAGTTCCCGTTTGATGTCCTACTCAAGTGTGATCTGTTTCCCACCCTGTGTCCTCCACAGCACCCTTCATTCAGCACCTGCTGTGCCCCGGGCTGAGTGCCAGGCCCTCGGGTCACGGGTATGATGGTGGAGCCCATAGAATGTGTGTTCAGTAAATGTTTGTTGAGTGAATACGTAGGAGAGAGAGACCGAGAGAGTGAGTGGTGTTAGCTTTGGTGGAGCTTCCCGTCTTCGGGAGACAGAGTTTCAGTGTGCGGAGGACAGTCGTGGATGTATGTATCGAGGGGCTTTGGGAAAACCAGGGAGACTTTTGTTTTTCATACGTGCTGTGTCCACATTCTGCTTCCCAACTGCATCCTGAAAAGGTGTTCTGTCAGATTTATGTGTGGGCAATTCAGGGCCTGTTATCACTACCACCGGAGCAAATGGTGCTGGTTTCTACACTTCATCCGACGTGTCTCGCTCCGTGTAATGAACCCGGCCAGGCCCGTTGCTGTGTAACGTTTCTCTGCTGGATGCTCTCCTCACCCGTATCGCAGAGGTGTTGCAAGGCTTAAATGGGAATAATATGTGACTGTATATAACCACTATGCAAGCAGCATGGATTTTTTTTTTTTAAGAAGATGTTGGGGGTAGGAGTTTATTAATTAGTTTATTTATTTTTGCTGTGTTGGGTCTTCGTTTCTGTGTGAGGGCTTTCTCTAGTTGCAGCGAGCGGGGGCCACTCTTCATCGCGGTGTGCGGGCCTCACTGTCGCGGCCTCTCTTGTTGCGGAGCACAGGCTCCAGACGCACAGGCTCAGTAGTTGTGGCTCACGGGCCTAGTTGCTCCGCGGCATGTGGGATCCTCCCAGACCAGGGCTCGAACCCGTGTCCCCTGCACTGGCAGGCAGATTCTCAACCACTGCGCCACCAGGGAAGCCCCAGCAGCATGGATTTTAAACATGCAGTCACCATGTACCATAGTTAATAATCATTGCAAAATATGTGAACGGCCCACAGTAAATTACCTGAGAAACAATCACTGGAAAAGGAGATATTTTGCTAAGATTTTTTTCTAGAAGAATTAAAGCAGAGACCTAAATCATGTACCAGTAAGGTGGTTTCCTGGAAAAGGATGAATCTGGAAAGGACATATGACAGAAATTGACCTTGATTTTGTTACAGAGACTTAAGGATGCCATGCAGTAGCCTTTCCTAATCTGCCGTAGAGTGAAACTTCTCGAAGTCTCCATGGTAACATGCAGAGAACGGTAGCACGTAGAGCAGTGTATACCTGCATGAGCTCTGATCCAGCAAGAGATCTGCATCCTTCCCCACATCCCACTGGCCGTTTCACCTCCGTGCTTTCCCAGTGCCTCAGCCACCTGCTTCTTCATTGCTAATCATGATGATCTTTTCCTCCAAAACCTACTTCATAACTCACCCTTTCTGCTTCTCCTCTTTACCCCCCTCGGCACTTACACGGGAGGAGATGAAGGTGTCTCTGTAAGGGGGCAAACTCTGCGTTATGGTAAAGACACTCAAGACACAGAATGAATGTTTTAACTGCAGACCTGAACGAAACACGAGTTTGATCTTCAGGTGACTTTTGTCCCACCCTTTATATTCAGATGGCCGTGCACTAATTTGCCCTCATTCGTATGCTGCTTAATAGATATCCCTAAGCCTTTTTACCAATAGTCTAATGTTTGAGTAAGACGTTACGGCTGTCAAAGTGTTTACTCATATAATCCGACTTGTTCCTCACCTTGTGAGGTAGCCAAGGCAGGTAGCAAGACGGTCATTTTACAGACGAGGAAACATCCTCTCATGTGATATTTAGCCTGAGCTCAGAGTGGACTTTCGGAGATTTTTGATTGACCACCAGCTTGCAGCTTTTCATGCCATATTGCAAAGTGCATTTACATGTTATTTTGCACTAATTATCTTAATCTTAGGGACTTTGCAGAAAGTTGTTCTAAAAGCATTGTGGTGATTATGAAAGGAGATGTGGTCTCCTCCCCAGTTCCCACCCCAATTCTAAGCATTAATTCTATAGCACCAGCTTCCTGTAGAGAAAGGATCAGCAGGGAATGACGGACATTGTTATTTGGTAGCTGACTTTTCCTAACATGATTTTACTTCACATAAGTAGCTTGAAGTCTTTCTTGATTATTCTCTCATCTACCTTTAGGCAAAAGAGGTGCTTTTGATCTGTGCATATAGAAATCAACGGGTGCCGTGCATTTTCCCTGCCATTATGACTGTCATCTTGGTAACAACCAGTGGTGTATAATATGAAAGTCTTTCTACTTTAAGCAAATTTTGTTTTCCCTATTAAGAACAAAGGTTAACAAGAAGCTGGAATTTTCTGTACTAACATTAGTCCATATTTTTATAGCATTTGCCTAAAGAAAATCATGAAAAAACAAGGTGATAATATATTTTAGAACAAGCCCTCATGACTTAGATTTTTAAAATAATGCCTTGTTAAGTGTTTTGGACTTCGGACAAAAAGTCTCCTTGAGAAACTCCATTTCCCATTGCATCATGGTTCTTTACATGACTGGGCTGCAGTTCACATTTTTATATCTGGAAAATACAGTCAGAGAATGTTTTTGTTTCATCTAACAGTTATTTCTACACATGAGCAGATGACCCGCCTGCATCTGTATTTATGCTCTGACGCTGTGAGTGTGTTTTGTATTTCATCATAGTCAAGTACATCACGTGTTTTCAGCCAGTTGAAGTGTATTTAGAGCAACCATGAAGCTAGCATGATCCATGAACTCAAATACATTTCATCTTAACAGAACAGACTTGGCAGAATGGCTGACTTTAAAAGTGAGCTCAAGCAAAATGATGAGTTCATAATCATTTAATGTGAACTGAATAAGGTTGAAGGGCCCAGTGGGGTCCATTACTTCAAAGTGCTTCTGTGATTACACATTACAGACTGCCTTCCTGGTAAAACACCGTTCAGGTGGGAGGCAAGCTGGTTTCAGACTAAGGAATCTGTTCGTTTTCTAGGTTTAACATCCTTGACACTTGATAGGATTTGGGAATCCAGCGTAGCTGCAGCTTTTATTGCAGACACTTAATTGAGTGCCTCAGAGCAAAATGAAATTAACAAAGACAGTGTTAAATGATGGATGTTCCTTTTTTATCTTTTGGCCAACAGTTGTGCCCAGTTTCTTCCCTAATTGTATTATTTCAAACTGATTGATATAAAAAATAAACACGCTATCTTTAATACTAGGTATATACCATCTGGTCCAAGAAACTCGGAATAGAATGCGTGTGAAGTTGAAGTTGCCCAGGCTGCCTCTCCCAGGCTTCAGAAAGGAGTCCCCTTAGGGCTGGCGTAGTTTAATAACGGCCTGCAGTAAATCCCCATTCCTGAGTGGGCAAGGACAGGCAGATCCATCTTCTGTGTCGCAGCTACCAGAGCTACAAATGATTCTAAAGACAGATGGGAGGCACTGAGCAGTGGTCGGTGTTGGTTGGTGAAGTCATGCTCTTTTTTGTGTGGCAAAAGCAAGCACCCTGTATATTTTAGAATCACGGACAGAGTCAGCCGCATCAGACCTGATTTTTTTTAAACAGTCTGTGAGTGAAAAATAGTTTTTGAATTTGGTCTTGATACTGCATCTCTTTCTTTGAAATGCCATTTAAGATGAAAGGAATCTTCTAACTGAAACAGAATCTGGGGGAAACAGTATATAGTTAAGAAGGTGAGGCCAGTCTGCTTAGAAAATGTGAAAACAGAAAACAAAATGCAGGAAAACATTGCAAATGAGATTATCTTTTTAACAGACTGTTGATGTAAATGCTTCATAAAGTAGTTGTCTCCTGGAGGGAAAAGGGAGAAGAAGACAGAACACAAATGGGAAATCACCCAGTAAGTACAGGCGTTTAACTTGAAAAATACAATTGCCCATGGTTGTAAATGCCCTTCCAAGCTCTAAGTCTGCAGAGTGTAAGGAGGGAGGAGACGGTCTCTTAAAAATTTCCCAAAGCATTGCAAATTCAGACGCTGCTGTCCACAGTTGTCGTGCCTTCACCCTGTTAGTCACGTCACAACCCTGTGGGGAGTGCCCTTATCTTATGTCCCCACGCAAAATTGCGAGATAAATACGTATTGAGTAAATAAGGTGTATGTTTCAGGTACACACAGTTTTAGAGAACTGCTTACTTGTATTAGGTCATGGGTCTCGTCATCTGTGTCAGATGGTACAGTCGTGGTCATGTATGTTATACGCGAATGTGATCTCTTTCAGAACAGGACAAGCTGGTACCACAGTGGAGCAGAGAAGGCAGGTTGCTCTCTTTAAGCACCTCTCGTCTTTGTCTTGTTTCTCTTCCTTTGAGTTCTGTCTGTTGGCTTCTGCCTCTCTCCTTCCTTCCTTCCCGCCTCCTAGTAAACAGCGCTCACGTGCTGGACAGAGCATCTCCAGCTGACTCAGGCACGGTCCTCTTTTACAACTGCCGTCATTATGCGTAATCAATAACCGGTGCTGTCGACTTGCTGCAGGTTAGACGGGCTTTTCCAGTGAGTGCTGTCGTGCTCGGATAAGGGAAGCGACACTGACATGGGCCGCTTCTTCCAAAGCCACCACTTTGGAGTCTTTCTCCTCTCTCCCACCTAAAAACATACCAGATAGTTCTGGATTCAGGGTCTTAAATTCTGGCCTAGTGACAGTCATGTATGTGAAACACAAAAGAAGGAGAGAGGGTTCTATAAGCCTGTCCATATGAAAGAATGCAACTAGAAATGCAAAGGGTACCATCAGATGTCTTCCAAGGGGCAAAGCTATTTCCGGGTCAAGTTTTGGGGTCCATGACCACCTATTTTCCCTGATGACAATGAATTTTATACAATAAATACTTTACTGGTCTTTATCTCTCTCACGTAGTGAATGTTTGCTTGCATTAGGGGTGGAAGGACAGAAGAGGGAAGTTTAATGGTGCCTGAGTGCTTTACAGTTTGCTTTCCCTTAAAAGAAAATTTTGTTTTGAACGCACGTGAGTCCTGCCACCCTATGACTAGTACCCTGCAGCTCCTGGGGCTCTTTTTGCTCTCCTCCACCCCGACAAACATGCTAGTTCATTAAAGGTAACATCACTGGAACGTCACGTCAACTTATTTAAAAAATAACAAAGAAGGTAGAAGAAACGGGACAAACCTTGTTCTCTTCCGTTGCTCAAAGCGAACAGGTTGATGCCGTTTCCCTTACGCTTTAGTGGTGCTTGGCATAAACATTGCTTTTGTTTGCAGGTTGCAAATAAGAAGCGCGACTCCTATTGACAGTATATTCATTATCATTAAAATTCTTTCATCCCAGGAAAGACTTATTATCGAAATCATTTTTTTTAAATCCCATAAGGAGGGCTTCCCTGGTGGCGCAGTGGTTGGGAATCTGCCTGCCATTGCAGGGGACACGGATTCCAGCCCTGGTCCGGGAAGATCCCACATGCCGCGGAGCACCGAAGCCCGTGTGCCACAGCTACTGAGACTAGCACTAGAGCCCATGAGCCACAACTACTGAGCCCGAGTGCCGCAACTACTGAAGCCCACGTGCCTGGAGCCTGTGCTCTGCAACAAGAGAAGCCACCGCAATGAGAAGCCCGTGCACCACAACAAAGAGTAGCCCCCGCTCGCCACAACTGGAGAAAAGCCCGCGTGCAGCAACAAAGACCCAAGGCAGCCCAAAATAAAAATAAATAAAATAAATAAATTTTTTTAAAAATCCCATAAGGAAAACTTTTGTGCCATAGAGTATAGTCCTTAATCTTTGTTCTTCTTTTGCCCACTTAATTTTAATTTTCTGGCATTGTTTGAATGCTAATTATGATTGAAAGAATTCCTTTTTCTAAATATATTCATCTAAATTCTGATTAACTAGGGAAAAGAAAATAGTTATTTCAGTCGCAGAAGTGAAGTATTTATTTCATTTGTAAAAAGGCAAAGGTGACAAAGCACAACAACAGAGTAAAAATGATCACATTGAAGACAGACCTTGTGCTCCTCCTGCTCTTTCACTGGTTTGAAGAGCATCTTCTAACGCTAGAGATGAACCTATGTAAGAAGAAGAAATAAATACCTGTAGAAACTAGTTTTAAAACATTCGTTTTTCTAAGGCATTGTTGCAAAATCTCTTCTAGTTCCCTCAATTTCTGTATCTCAGGGATTCCTAAAGTACCTTTGTATAAATAGTAAGAATCATTCCTCTAGATGATGTGTCCTTTTTTTAAATGTAACATTGGCCAGCTCACCATAATACAGTTCACTCAGAGATTCACTCTTAAAACCCCTGTGTATTTGACCCACTGGCAGAAAAGTAACATATCTGCTCTCTCTGCTGTCCCTTGTACGTTTAGTAGCTTTGTGAACCACTGCATCAAAGCATTCCTAAACAGAAGAGGTCATTTCATTGGGGCCTGCCTACACCTCAGGAGCAGTGGAGTTCTTTCTGCCATCAGTGTCAGAGGCAGATGGCACAGGGCCTGCTCTCTCAGCAAGTCTGCAGACGCAGGAGTGGAATGTGAGCTGTTGCTCACAGAGCCATCGGGAGAAACGCAGGGCGGCTCTGCACCGAGCTGGGGAATGACTCCCCGAATACTGCAGAGGAACTGGCCCACTCTTAGGAGCAGGGTCCCTGGTACAAGCAGGAGGGCAGGAGGTGGGCAGTCTCAAAGCTTCACCACCAGTGCTGGCCCCAGGACCACACCCCCTCTGCGGGGAGCGGAAGCAGGAAGCCACCTGTGTGACTGTTGGCTTCCGGTAGAGCATCACTTGTGCTATCACAGGTAGCGACATACCCTGCCACTTGGCACTTGGGAAGTAGAGGACGTGGTCACCGGAACCCCTGTGATCACTGCTGCCCACACACCAGACACCCCCGTGCCTCTGCTTGACAGGAGAAATGGCAGAACGTGGACCCTCAGCTCTCCCTCCCCTGCCTCAACAGTGCATGCAGTCGATGTGTGAAACCCCATGCGGGGTCTGCAGACATGGCCGTGAGCTTTCTAGCTTCTGCCGTCCAGGATGGTCTACCACAAGGGGGATGGATGGAGGTGAGCAGGCCATGCTGTGGTGTCAGCCACCCTGTCTGCATTTGCATGCAGTTTGCTCCTGCAGGCAAATGTGTCATATTTTGTAACGTTTTCTTTTTTTTAAATTAATTAATTTATTATTATTATTATTATTTTGGCTGCATTGGGTCCTCGGTGCTGCGCGCGGGCTTTCTCTAGTTGCGGTGAGTGGGAGCTGCTCTTTATTGTGGTGCGTCGGCTTCTCAGTGCGGTGGCTTCTCTTGTTGCAGAGCACAGGCTCTAGGCGCGCGGGCCTCAGTAGTTGTGGCGCGCGGGCTCGGTAGTTGTGGCTCGCAGGCTGTAGAGCGCAGGCTCAGTAGTTGTGGCGCACGGGCTTAGTTGCTCCGCGGCATGTGGGATCTTCCCGGACCAGGGCTCGAACCCATGTCCCCTGCATTGGCAGGTGGATTCTTAACCACTGCGCCACCAGGGAAGTCCCTGTAATGTTTTCTGTTAGAATTCTGTATGCTGCACTGTTCTAATGTCATTATTTCTATACCTTTAGATCAATTATATGGTGTATCAAACAGTCCTCCCCAAGGGCCCCTCAGGAAGCATCGCTTTATAAGGACATGGCATCTCCCAGTGTGAGGTGAGGAGTTGGAACTCAGGCCTGAATCCTTAGGCTACTTGGGTCTCCTGGTCTGTCCTTGGAACAAGGCCTGGGCTCTGGCAGGGTTGGAGGTAGAGCGGAGCTATTGCCAAGGCTTCCTCTCTGCTCTCTGAACATGGCTTGTCACCGGTCGGCTGTGTACCACGAGGTCTTCTCTGAGGGAGACAGAGCTTGGCCCTACACTGGATGTGATGGTACTGTTTTGTAGGGGCGGATCCTGAAGGAATGACATTGATTGACCCTTGAGAAGGCTGTTGACCCTGGAAGCTAATTCTGCTTCTGTCTGCTTTTACTAGTTTACATGACGTGCGAATAAGTGTTCTTAGGAAATCCCTTTCAAAGCTAATCATTTTAATAGTACTTTTTGTGTTGAGTATTTTAGAAGTGTTGATGAAGCCATTTGTATGTACTTTCTGAATTATAAAGGAAAGTGATAATGGATTGAAAAAATGTACCATCTAGCTTCTGGTTAAACAAGGAACATTAACTTTATCTCTCCTCTTCCTCTTGAAAGCCCAAGAAAATGTCAGTGAGAGAATAAGAAAGTATAAACTACAAGGGAAGGAGTGAGAGAGACGGCAGTGTTCCGCAGATGTGGGAGCTGCAAAGACCTTTGCAGGATAGAAAGCGTTTGGAGGAGCCAGAGCTGGATTAGCAAAACTGAGGCAGTTACAACAGACTGAGATCAGTTTGTCCACACACCCTGTAAAGACTGCAGGACAGGTCTTGTGGATGCCAGGAGGTGCAGGACGGAAGTGGCGGAATTGGTGGAAAGTTCATAAGTAGGCTTTTTACTAATTTTCCCACCACTGCCCACCCCACTACCCAGGACCAGTTGTCTTTTCAGAGGGAGGTTGACCTAGAGAGAGACCCGCACATGGGGATACTAGGTGTAGCAGAGGGTGGGGTGAGGGGAGATGGAGTGACAGTCTGCATGCTGAATGCTGGACCCACTGCCCGTTTTCTGCCCTGTTCCCCCAAATACCAGCAACCAGACATTACATCACAGTCTAGAAGCCGGGGGTGGGAGGGTGGTTGTCTCTGAAGAAGCCAGATGAACTCAGGGGAAAGACTTTCAGATATTGCTATCTGTCAGTCAGGAAAATAGACGTCATGCCAGGTATCTCAGCAGAGGGGATTTAACATGTGCTATTGATTGTTGCATAGGTGTTGGAAGGCTGAAAGCAGAAAGGTGGTAACCCAGAGCTGGCAACTGTAGGAGCAGCTGCCACTGCTAGGGCTGGGGGGACACGAGGGACAAGGCTGAGACCATGGAACCCAGGCGCTGCGAAGACCACCCCTCAGAGCTGGCTCAGAGGGCTGAGGGGGAGGCGCCATCTGGCGGCTGCTGGGGGCTTGGACCTGCCCTGAGCGCGCGAGGAAGGGGGAGGCTGGAGCAAAGCGTGCTGCTCGGCACACGGCCGCAGCCAGCAGCCCGGTATCTTGGCACAGGGTAGGACAGTGGCTTTGGAGCTCGGTGCATGGCCCACGCAGAGGCAAAGGTCAGGTAACAAGCCTCAAAGATGTGAAAGTGATTGCGTCTGGGAGTGGGGCTGGGGAGATGCGCAGGGGTGGCCTTTGGAGAGAAATTTAAGCACGGTAGACGCCCCTCAGCAGTGACTTCACTTTGCTCAGTTTCAGTTAACCTGTGGTCGGTTGTGGTCTGAAAATATTAAATGGAAAATTCTGGAAATAAATAATTCATAAGTTTTAAATTGAGTGTTCTTCTGCGTAGTGTGCTGGAATCTTGTGCTGTCCTACTCTGTCCCACCTGAGACAGGAGTCATTCTTTTGTCCAGCAATATCCCAACCAATAGTCAGTCACTTAGTAGCCATCTTGATCATCAGATCAACGGTCATGGTGTCGCAGTGCTTGTGTTCAAGTCACCCTTATTTTATTTAATAATCGCCCCAAAGCGCAAGGGTAGTGATGCTGGCAATTTTGACGTTCTCTTGCTGTGTCTAATTTATAAATTCAGCTTTATCATAGGTGTGTAAGTATAGGAAAAAACATAGTACATGTAGGGCTTTGTACTGTCCGCAGTTTCAGGCATCACTGGGGGTCTTGGAACATATCCCCCGCGGATAAGGGAGGACCACCGTGTGGGTACGTTAGCTTGAGCTTTCACAGTCGTCAAAAGAGCTTTGATTCTGGAGTCCCCCTGCTTACGTTTCAATCACAGCTTCACTCTCACTAGCTGTGTGACCTTGGACAAGTTACTTAACCTTTCTGTGCCTCAGTCTCTAATAACAGTGCCTAGCTCCCAGGGTGTTAGAAGGATTATTTAGTAGTTGTAAATTGTAAAGTTGAACAGTGTCTGGCCTACAGTAAACATTAGATAAGTGCTTGTTAAACAAAAACACCTGGACTGTGGCTTGTGCCATTCATGGCTGAGCTGGTGAGCAAAACCAGAATTTAGTTGAGTAGGAACATAATGTTGTGAGATCCAGCCATCTAGTGGAGCTGTAGCTGGTGAAATAGGAGTCCAGAAGCAGATTTAACCCCGGGGAACTGGCTGGAATGATTTAGACGCCAGAGCTTCAGATATTACAAGGGAACTGTTGCAGAAACCATGTCATGTGGGCCAAGTCATGGTACAGACATGAGGAAAGTCTGACTTGGTGGCAGCTGGTTGTTCTAAAGCTTCCCCAAGCCCATGGGTCATGAGCCCAAAGCAGTGCAATGTTCCAGATCCTACTAGCTAGTGGGAAAAGGCTGCTGGTATGATTCCTGCCTGGTCTTCATTCCTTCAGGACCCAATCCGAGGCTGAGCGGGGTGATGCCAGGAGCTCTCCTGGGTGGGAAGGGAACCTGGGGAAGGGGTGGCTCACACCAAGTGCCCTCTCCGATGCAGGAAGCCTCCAATTCTCTACCTCTGAAAGGGGGATCGATTTTGAAATAGACCTTAATCAAGGGTGATCAGCCCGGGATGTCCTCTAGGGGCGCAATTCAATCTGGGCTCCTTTGGCCAAATATGGAACAAAGCTTCCCGATACACTGGCGTTGCTTGGAAACTCTCATGGACCCTAAAGCAGGGTCCAGACCGTCCTAGACACCCACTTCCACATCCCTAGTGGCCAGATCCTGACGGGCAGCAGCCTGTGACTGTGCGAGTCCTGCTTCCCTTAGCCACAGAGCACCTGAGTACGGGCCTGCGTATGTGTTTATTCCTCCCCTTTTGGCTTTCTTTTTTCCTTTCTTCTTCAGTCATTTCCAGTGAACACTGAAGAATTAATTTTTAAATTTTCCTAAGATGTATGTTCTTGAATGTATGCAGTGTATCTTATATATCTTTACATTCACTGTTCCCCTGCCAAGCAGGCCCCGCAAAGAGCTGACCCTTGTTAGCTGACAAATAAATGAATCACACAAATCAGGCCTTTTATGCTCTCGCTTTCTTTCCCACTGCCTCACTGAACGTCTTTCATCAGGGGCCTGAATATCTCTTCTCTCTCTCCCATCCATCCACCATGCATTCATCCACCCACTCAGCCATCCATGCATCAGTTTATCCATCCACCCATCCACCCATCCATCCATCCATCCATCCATCCATCCATCCATCCATCCATCCATCCACCCATCCACCCATCCACCCATCCATCCATCCACCCATCCACCCATCCATCCATCCATCCATCCATCCACCCATCCATCCATCCATCCATCCATCCACCCATCCATCCATCCATCCAACCACCCATCCATCCATCCATCCACCCATCCATCCACCCATCCATCCATCCATCCATCCATCCACTGGGGGTCTCTGTACATCTCACCCTAAGCTCGTTTACTTAACGTCAGGGCCACTGCTGGCTCCTGCTCAGGCTCTGATCCTCTGTAACGTCTAGCACACATACCAGCCTAGCTTTTAACACACAAAGCTTAAGTGCACTTATTGTAGCTTCGACACAATGAAATGTTAACATTGTAATAACTCAAGGCTTTTATACATGGGAGGGAAAAAGATTCATTTCACAGGGATACATAGAATTGTGAGGGTGATAATGGGAAGAAAAAAAAAAAGGTCAAAGGATTTCAGAATCCTCCAAATGGGACGATGATAAAATTAGCACCATTAAGAAGAGTGATGTGCTGTTATGAAAAGTATCTACCCAAATGTCCCTTTTAAAAAAATTATAGTAAATGTAAGGGTTATAAGTTCAATATTTTGGTCTGTTTCTATAAAAGACAAATAATACATTTCTAAATTTGAAGGCAACCACTCCACTATTATAAGATCCTATAAATGATTCATTTACTTGACTTTAAACCACGTCTTCTTGTATTCCTCTGAAAAGACATGATCATTATTAATAATGAAGCTACACATAAGATGTATTTTCTAATGGACAGAAAAGCTGTGTATTTGAAGATCTTCATGCCCCACAAAGAAAAGCCTGCCCAGTGATCGACATGACTAACCCTGAATATTCCACACAGTGCTGGTCACGTTAGATCAGGGAAGGCTCCTGGACCTCGGGTAGTGTTCCGGTCTCTTTCTCTGCTCAGGCTTTCAGCAGACCCTCCAGCCTCCGTCTGCCCTTTCCAGCTTTTGCATCCTTCTTGTCAGTCATTTCTATGGCTACTGTCAGCAACTAAGCAATCTTGTTCTTTCTTTAGGTTTGGGAAGCCATAAATTGCACCTTTTCTAACCTTCCACTCCTCTGCCACTTAGCTATTGGAAGTGAGATTTAAAGACTAAATGGGGTGTCAGCGTTCAGAATACTGATTCTTTAATGGCTGTGCAGTGGGGTTATTCTGGAATCACAGGAAGGGATGTGCTGAGCCTGGGCGGGGATTGGGGAGTAGGGAGCAGCATTTTTGCACAATTGCAGTCACCTTGGAAAAGGCAGCTGGATCTGCCTGAGCCTGATCAGGGTCCATCCCCATGTCTTTAAAGGGGTATCTGGGAACAGAGTCCTCCTTGCCTTCTCTCTGGAGAGTCCTAAAATCCTCTATTTCCGAAGTCCTCTTGCTCTGAGGGTGTTCCCCCCATCCCATTGTTTGGGAGTGGTGTCCCCCGACTTAGCACAAGCCAAATTTGTCTTATTTTTAATAAACCCACTATCTTTATAAAATTACTCTAATATGTTCTTTGAGTTCACTTGACATTTCATAATTTTTACCTCCTTTTTAAAAAAAAGTATAGGGACTTCCTTGGTGGTGCAGTGGATAAGAATCCGCCCGCCAATGCAGGGGACACGGGTTCGAGCCCTGGTCTGGGAAGATCTCACATGCCGCGGAGCAACTAAGCCTGTGTGCCACAACTACTGAGCCTGCGCTCTAGAGCCCGCGAGCCACAACTACTGAGCCCGCGTGCTGTAGCTACTGAAGCCCGCGCGCCTAGAGCCCGTGCTCCGCAACAAGAGAAGCCACCGTAATGAGAAGCCCGCGCACTGCAATGAAGAGTGGCCCCTGCTCGCCGCAACTAGAGAAAGCCCGCGTGCAGCAACAAAAACCCAACACAGCCAAGAATAAATGAATAAATAAATTTATTTTTTTAAAGTATAAATTATTTCATATATACAAAAATGTTTAAAGGAGAGTGTCCTGAATGCCTTAACTACCCAGCTTGCAGCTGAAGGCTTAGCATATTACCTGTGTGCTTGAAGGGCTCTTCCTGCCTATCCCTTCCCTCAAGTTGTAGACAGTGTCCTGAATTTTATATTTCACATTCCCATTTTAGCTGCTGTTGCTTTTTTTTTTTATTTTAGTATGATTTTTCAAAATAAAAAGAAAGACTTTTTGTTGTTGTTGTTTTCCGCGGTACGCAGGCTTCTCACTGCTGTGGCCTATCCCGTTGCGGAGCACAGGCTCCGGACGCGCAGGCTCAGCAGCTGTGGCTCACGGACCCAGCTGCTCCGCGACATGTGGGATCTTCCCAGACCGGGGCACGAACCCGTGTCCCCTGCATCGGCAGGCGGACTCTCAACCACTGCGCCATCAGGGAAGCCCAAAAGGAAGATTTTAATATACCAATCAGATATCAGTAAGGCTGGAAATTTTAAAAAATAAAAACAAAGTAAGTTATCAAAGCAAGAAAATAATACCCAGCAGGGGGACTGGCTTTGGGTGCACCCATGCTCTATTTCAGAAGTCAACGTCGTCCTCTCCCCCACTTGACTGGCCAGACATCTGCTTTAGAACTTCTGTCTGTTGCCTACATGAATTCTTGGACACTAAATGTGTCCTTTAAGAAAAGATTAATGGGTTTATTATAAAAAATTATGATAGATATTGCTATTGTCGTTACTGTTACACCATTAAGAGTGGACTCTGCCGGGGAGCCTACTAGAAACTTTTCGCGTGTTCCCTCTTTCACTTGCTGTGTCCGTCCTGTAAGGCATCGTTCTTCCTCTTCTCCCATGGGGGATGGAGCTGCCGTTAGGTCAGGGAGCTTGTCCAAGGTTAGTGGCATAGCTGACTGACCCCAGAATCCGTCAACCACGCTGTACCGTCCTAGCACACGAGGTGGGATTTCTTAGCCGGGACTTGGCTAGCTCAGTCCTGCACCGTCCTTCAATGGGACAGTGTCCTCTGGCTGTGTGTTTTTTTTTTTTTTTTTTTTTTCCTGTCCAGGAGTGCTGGCTGTGGTCATCTTGTAAATGGATGCCACCTCGCACGCCAAGCCAAACAAGACTTGGCTCTCCGTGTACTGCTAGCATCTCCTGTGGTGCTGCCGGAAGGGGTCAGGTCTTACAGGTTATTTTGTGAGTTTATGACAGAGAGGGGAATAGAAACAAATACAAAGTGAACAGAACTCCTTCAGAAACGGGACCTGAGAGGAGTGCTGGGGTCTGTAAAGTGCAAACGGAGGAGGGTTGGCTGCACTCGGGACGTTTTTCTTTTGTGCCTCACCATATCTGGTTGTTAAATGTCTGTCTCTCAGCTGGCATTCTCTCCCTTCATGAAAAGTTAAATTACATTAGATTGAAAAGTGACACTGATGTGTTACAACCCATCATGTTAGATTGAGAGCTGAGATCTAACCTCACGTGTGCCCTTTCGGAAGCATCCACTCTAGAAAGCAGTCTGTGTTCTCCCCATGTTATATAGCTATAGGATAAAGTCACAAGAATGGGTACGTACCCATCTGTATTCTTCCTTGAGTCAGGTAGTAACATCTGTGAAATTGACTGATTATGCTCAGAATAACGTCAGTGAGGACAGTAAATCTAACTTTAGCTCTCGTAAACTGTGTTTCTGGGCAGGTGATGATTCATGGTCAGCTGCACACAGACATCACGAGAGAGCTAAGAAATAGAAGTCATAACCTTTGGCTTCAGAAATCATGGACTGTTCTGTGAGCTCAACCAGCTGCTCTGGAAACCAGTAGGATGGAGCCCTACGGTTGGGTGCAGTCTTTTTCTTTGCCTCTCTCGATTTTCTTAGAGGTGTAAGTTCTGCTTCTAGTGTTTCGGAGAGGAAATTTAAAAAAGAAAAAAAGAAAAGATAAAAGGGATAGGACATAGTTCTGTAAAATGAAAGGGAGACTTGAGTTTGTACAGGCTAATAGAGGGAAGACTAATGAGGTCTTTAATTGTGAGTGAAGGGGATGTCTGAAGAGTTTCTACCAGCGCCCACAGATGGCCAGATAAAAACGGAAGAGGCTTAAATAGAGAGAGGCTTCCTCGACCGTGAAAAAGAATTGCTTAAACAAGAAGGTAACAGAACGTAGAAGTGGGTCTCAGACGGAGGCTTGGAGGCTGTTTTCCTTTTGCTCTGCAAGTTGCCGTCCTTGCCTGGAAGCAGAGCTCCCTTTTAAAGACCGCTGCACCTTTATGCCTCCTGTCCTGTGTGGTGCAGGTTCCCTTCATCCTTGACACCCAGCACAGAGGTCTCCCGTCGACCGTGCCTGCTGTAAATATCCAGGGTGCAACCCCTTCTCGCTGTCTCCCCGTGACCACCGTGGTCCAAGCGCTTGGGTTACTCTCCGCACCTCTGGCTTTGATAAAAACAGCCTTCATTGCTTTTGTTTGTTTCCCTTTGGCTATTAATAATGCTGAGCTTTTTTCAAATGTGCATTATTCAGTTTTAATTCTTAAATGAATTTTATGGGTTTTTTTTTTTTTTACGTTTTTGCCAGTTTGCCTTTCAGTTTTCTTGTTTTTTAGGTAAACTAAAATTATAAACATTATGTAGTCGTTTATTAATCTTTATTAACCTTTGTTATTTATTACATAGTTTTCACATTTAGGAGAGCACATTTACATTTAGCAATTAGATATATACTGACCTAAATTTTATTTTTGTTTTATAATGTTTAATTCTTAAGACTTAATTTCTTTAAACATATATTCACATTTACTGTCATTTTAAATATGTGTAAATGTGATCATATACATCTTTTTTTTTTTTTTTTTGCGGTACGCGGGCCTCTCACTGCTGTGGCCTCTCCCGTTGCGGAGCACAGGCTCCGGACGCGCAGGCCCAGCGGCCATGGCTCACGGGCCCAGCCGCTCCGCGGCACGTGGGATCTTCCCGGACCGGGGCACGAACCCGTGTCCCCTGCATCGGCAGGCGGACTCTCAACCACTGCGCCACCAGGGAAGCCCATATACATCTTTTTTTAAAGCTCCTCTTTTCAACTTTTTCCTTTTTGCTTCCTTCTTTTTAACTTTTCATCCAAGCCATGTTAGTAGCCTAATATGTATCTTTTCTTATTCTTTTTTGTGTAGTCACGTGGCTCCATGTAGACAGGTACAAACACACACGCACAGTTTTTATTGCCACCATTTGTAAAAACTGGATCACACTTTATATGATTTTCTATATCACTTTTCATATTCAACGATACGTACACAAAACCGTTGAACTCAACTTCTGGGCTCTAATTCATTCTTTTAAGCAGTTGTGTGATATCCCATGTGTGTTTGTCATCATTTATAGTCTTTTCCATTGGAGAATCTCATTGGAATTTTATATTGCTGTGTGGCATGCAATAAGGATCTAAATTTTTTTTTTTCTGACAGGCTAGCCAGTATTTCCCTGATGTTCTGTTGAATTATCCCTTCCTGTCCTATGATTTATAGCTCTCCTTTTATTTCATATTAATCATATATATTCCATGGTATGTCTCGAGGCTCTCTGTTCAGTACAGATGTCAATTTCTTGCTGTTGTCTTTGTTCAATTTCTTTTTAAAACACTTTGTATTTAGGAATAACTTTAGAATTGTGAAAGAGTTGTAAGAGTGTGCCGGTGTTCCCGTCACTCAGCTTCCCCAAGTGTTAACATCTCGTATGACCACAGTACATTTATCAAAACTAAGAAATTAATGTCGCTTCAGTGCTATTTACTAAGCTAGAGACTTTATTCACATTTTCCCAGCTTTTCTCCTAATGCCCTTTTTCTGCTCCAGGATCCCACATTTCATTTACCCGTCACATCTCCTTAGTCTCCTGCAACCTCTGACAGTTTCTCAGTCTTTCCTTGTGTTTCATGACCTCTACACTCTTGAAGGGCCCTGGTTACTTGTTTTGTAACGTGCCCCAAAATTTGGGCTTGTCTGATGTTTTCTCATGATTAGGTTGGGGTTATAGATTTGGGGGGAAAAATCCCAGGGAGGTGAACTTCTCCTCATCCTATCAGGGCCTTGTAATGTCAACATCAGTCACGAGGTGACATTAGTCTTGGTCAGTTGGTTAAGGTGCTGTCAGCGGGTTTGTCCACTGGGAAGTTAGGATTCTTCCTTTTCCTTGTTCTGTTCTTAGAGGCCAATTACAGCCTAGCCCACACCCAAGAGAAGAGTAAGCTTCACCTACTGGAGAGAAGAGAATCAAAGGATTTGTGGACATAAGTTAAAACCACCACAAAAAGTTGATAAGTATTTGGGGTACACACTTTGAGGTTTTACAAATACCCTGTTTCTTCTTAAGGTTTTGCTCACTAATTTTAGCTATTTTCCATTTTCAGAAGGTTCGATTGGGGTGTTCTTTAGAATTTTGTTAAACTCTACAACTAAACCTGGAAAGAAATGTTATATCTTTAGGACCCAGTAATTCTCTTACGTGGAAGTGTGGCATTCCCCTCCGTTTTCCTAATCACTGTATTCGCTTGGCTTCTCCATGCTAATGGCATATGAATATGTCAGATACCATTTATTCTGAAATTGACAGATGGACCCTGAATTTCTCTCTACCCTTGCCTTTTACATGTTCTTCAAAATGGAAAATTTGGAATTCTTTGCTTTTGGTATTTGTTTTAAAATTTACTTTACTAAGTTACTATAACCTGGATGCTTGGTTCTTTTTCTTTTCTTTTTTTTTCCTAGTTAATTCTACACTTTCTTCCTTTTCTAGGTTAGGTTTGGTCTCTTGTCTGGATGTGATGGAACAATATACCTTTCCAGAACTATGTAACTATTTTGGTCCGTGCACAGGATTCATTGTAACCTTCAAATATATACAATAAAAACCAGATGTTTCTTGTTTAGCACCCCGTCCCCAACCTTTCAGTTGATCAGGCCTTCTACTTTATAGCCTAGTGGACTCTATTAGAAAACTTCTAGCCTGTGTGTCTAATCTTAGAAGGGAATGAAGCAATTCTGTTTTCTTATTGCTTTAAATCTCTTGGTATTTGGATAATGTCATTGTGTGTGTGTGTGTGTGTGTGTGTGTGTGTGTGTATAAAATTCATCGAGGACAACTTCTAGCTGTATTGATGTGCTCTTCACTATACTTGTAGTTTTCTTCACATCCCAAATGACTCAAAAAGTACAGCAGCATTCAATTTTTCACGTGTGTCTTTCCTACATACACGATCGCCCTATTCCTGCGTCCAAAGAGCAGAGTCCTTGGTACCATTTGAGTTATCTTACAGACCTGCACAGGCGTGTCGGAAGCCTGGCTATACCAGCAGGCCAGCCTGGTCGTTCTTGCTTCAGCAGGGTTGTTACTGTCAGAATTCTTGGTTCTCGTTGAGCTAACGCCCTTCAACTTTCTTTTCGTATTAACTGACCGCTTTGTTCCTAGCTAACTGAAATGGCCCAAAGTCAGATATTTGCACAATGAAATCTAGTTTTTAGCAAATTCCTTTTATTTTACTACCACCTCCCAAGGCACAGTTAAACTAGCCACACCAATCATATAAGACACATTACTGTTTCATTTATGAGGCATTATTATGTAGTTAGCTGTTTCATGCAACAGGTTATTTTTTATAGCTTGAAGTAATATTTTATCACCATAACCTTTTTTGTTTGTTTGCTTCTTGCTTTTTACACTGTGGTAGCTTTAATGGAAACTTTTCTTAAACGTCTCTACTTTTATTTTAGAGAATAGGGTATGTAATTTATTCTCTTCTCAGTATCACTGCAAGGTTATAACTAAAAGCATAAATTCCTGTTCCCTGATCCTTAGCGTCCACTGAGTTGTTTCATCCTTCTTTGCAGAATCCCCTGCCTGGCCTCAGCTCTGCATTTGAGTTCTTGGAGCTACACTTATAGAGCTTATTTATTCCCACTGCGCATCGTCAGTGTGTCGTCAGTATCCCCGTCTCCTTCCTCCTTCCTCCTCAACCCTGAGGCTCTGGTCACCAAGCTTGACCAAAGGACGAAGAAGGACCTCAGAGCAATAAACTGCAGGCCCTTCCCATTGATAAGCTTTCCTGAGTAAGGAAGGTCTGCAAAGTTCCAGACAGCATGGCTGCTCCCATCGCGTCTCCTTCCCTGTCTCCTTGCTGTGTCTGCTCCCGCCTTCATGGCTTCCTTTGCCGTGTGGTAACACAACACGCCTGTCCCCTCCCAGGGCCTTTGCACGTGGTGCCCCTGTCTGTATCCTCTTGATCTATGTGTCTTTTCATCTGTCAATACCACACTGTTCCGATAACTGTGTTATATAGTAAATCTTAACATCAGGTAGAGTGATCCTTCATACTTTTTCGAAATTGTTTTAACCATTTTAATTTCTTTACCTTCCGTATTAATTTTAAAAATATCTTTCCTACATCCACAAAAAATATTTCTGGGGTTTTGGTAGGAATCATGTTAAATCTATAGACCTGTTTGGAGAACATTAAAATCTTTACTTTGTTGAGTTTTCCAGTCTATGAACTCCGTATGTCTTTTCATTTATTTAGAGTTTTGTTTTCTTTCTTTGGTGTTTTTTGTAGTTTTTCACATAGGAATCCTGTTTCTATTTTCACCTGAGTATTTCTGTTGAGCCATTATAAATGGTATTGTATTTTTAATTTTGATTTTTGCATGCTTGTTGCTGCTATATAGAAATACAGTTGGTTTTTGTATACCTATCTTGTATCCTGAAACCTTTGCAGAACTCACTTACTAGTTCCATGAGTTGTTTGGGGGTTTGTTTTTGGTAGATTTCTCGGTATTTTCTATGGAGACTATGTTATCCAGAGGTTGAGACAGTTTATTTCTTTTTATCTGATTTGTGGGACGTCTTATTGATGCCAAATTGTGCCCTTTTAGGGCACTGGGAGCTTCTTCAGGTTGATTCCTGAGTCCTTTTGATGTGACCTTGTCTTTGATTGTTTCCCCCTATGTGATACCAGATGTTCAAGGCTCATCTTGTACATTTCCTGCCCCAGACCCATAATTAATCATTTCTCCAAAAGGCCCTGGTTCCTTTTTGTGGAAACAGCATTTAGAGACCACAGTCTGGGGTTAGGGTTGGAGCCAACACTTTAAGCCATTGTGATAGACGCCTGAGCACACAGCCCCCACTGGAGTGTGGAGACCGATGAACCCCCCCTTATACTCTCTGATTGGTCAGAACACTTTCCAATAAGGACTCAGTAGTTGTTTGTCACATGATTAAATGAATGAATGAGCGAATGAATGAACACGTGAATGGAACAGATCTTGTGCTATCCCTGCTTGATGGCAAAGCCAAAAAACATAATACAGCCCATCCAAAAAAGAAACATTGTCAAAGCAGTTGAAATCACTACCAGTCTCTCCAAGAATTACAAAATTCAGATGAACCACAGTCGTCACTTCACATCCTCTCTCCTCGTAGCCAGCCTGGCCTCTTCGCCCCTCCCCTTCCTCTCTGGGTCAGTTCTGGATTTCAGTTTCTCTTCTCAGTGTGAGTCCCCGAGGCCCTCCTCCTTCCTAGATCTCTGCTGTTACCCCAGACTGCTCACTAGGGCCCCAAAGTACAGGAACAGGAAGATTATGAATGCTTTTGATTAAAAATCTTCTCTTTTATTCTTATCACAAATAACTGAATAAATGCTGCCCAGAGTCTGTCAGAGGAAGCTCTGAATCAGTTTGGCCATAAGTTTGGATTTGTGTCATATTGGGAAGAACATTGTTGAATATTTATAGTGTCAGGTCCTATGCTTAGCACATAGACATACCTTCCACTGATTTTTTTCAGTACACACAACTCTATGAGCTAGGTAGGGAATCTCTCATTTCAGAGGTGAAGAAACGGGGGCCCAGAAAACTGAAGTCTTTCAGGAGTAGTAGTTTTCCATTATTGCTATAATATACTACCACAAACATAGGGACTTAACACAGATTTGCTATCTTACAGTTCTGGCTGGGTGTCAGAAGTCCGAAATTGGTCTCACTGGGCTAAAATCAAGGTGTCAGTAGGGCTGTGTTTTCTGGAAGGTGCGGGGAGAACCTGTTTCCGGGCCTTTTGCAGCCTCCTGGGGCACCTGCACCCCTTGGCTCTGGCCCTTCCTCCACGCCCACCCAGCACCTTCAGACGTCTCCCAGGTTCTGACTCCTGTTGTGGCCTCTCCCGTTGCAGAGCACAGGCTCTGGACGCGCAGGCTCAGCGGCCATGGCTCACGGGCCCAGTTGCTCCGCGGCATGTGGGATCTTCCCGGACCGGAGCACGAACCCGTGTCCCCTGCATGGGCAGGCGGACTCTCAACCACTGCGCCACCAGGGAAGCCCTTCTTCACTTGCTTTTAAAGTGTTCTTCTTGGACTTCCCTGGTGGCGCAGTGGTTCAATCCGCCTGCCAATGCAGGGGACATGGGTTCGAGCCCTGGTCCGGGAAGATCTCACATGCCATGGAGCAGCTAAGCCCGTGCACCATAACTACTGAGCCTGTGCTCTAGAGCCCGTGAGCCGCAACTACTGAGCCCACGAGCCACAACTAATGAAGCCCGCATGCCTGGAGCCCGTGCTCCGCAACAAGAGAAGCCACCGCAATGAGAAGCCCGTGCACCGCGACAAAGAGTAGTCCCTGCTCGCCGTAACTAGAGAAAGCCCGCGTGCAGCAATGAAGACCCAATGCAGCCAAAAATAAATAAATAGATAGATAGATAGATAGATAGATAGATAAAATGTTCTTCTTGCACCCAGAACAAATGGTCAGCAACAAGTGTTTACTTCTTGACTAAGTAAACATGTCATTCCGGTGCCTTAACATTTATTGAGTATCCAGAGACTCATTATGGCCAGAACTACTGGGAAGCAATTTGAGATCTCCTAATTGCACAAGTAAGGGAAGCTCATCAATTTTGAAGTTGTCTGCTTTGACCTTTGCTATTAAACTGCGAGGCCTGAGATCCTGATTATCCTCAGAGCACTAAACCTTAGAACCAGCCCATTAAAAAGTTGTTTAATTAAAATGGGGAATATTTTAAATGTTTTGTTTTTATTTTTAAGGGCTTAAGAACTAACGTTCTGCATTTTTCTGCACTCTGATTTTTTAAAAGATGTAATCAAATGACAATTCAAACTAATCAAATGCTGCTTTAACATTTGTAATAGTAAAACCACAGACCCAAATTATACTTTTATATTCTATGGGCAAAGCCCTTATTTTACTGAACCCTTCACTGAATTTTCATCATAATGTATGTATCCATGTTTGTATTACCATCCTGCTGTGTGTTAAAAGTGTCACAGATAGGGACTTCCCTGGTGGCACAGTGGTTGAGAATCCACCTGCCAGTGGTGGGCACACGGGCTCGAGCCCTGGTCTGGGAAGATCCCACATGCCACAGAGCAACTAAGCCCGTGCGCCACAACTACTGAGCCTGTGCTCTAGAGCCCGCAAGCCACAACTACTGAGCCTGTGAGCCACAGCTACTGAAGCCCGTGATCCTAGAGCACGTGCTCTGCAACGAGAGAAGCCACCGCAATGAGAAGCCCGCACACCACAACGAAGAGTAGCCCCCGCTCGCGGCAACTAGAGAAAGCCTGCGCAGCAACTAAGACCCAACATGGCCAAAAATAAACAAATAAATAAAAACTTAAAAAAAAAAAGTGTCAAAGATTAAATATCAAAGACACTTTATTTTTTTACGAAAGCAGAAGGATGGGTTACATTGAAAGTTTTGATGTACATCATGGAAATTTTGGGTGGTACCCCCTGGAACTCCTCCCTTTGGGCCCAAAACTGCTCTTAAGGGAAAGTTATTGTTTCCTGTTACTTCTCATGGTTTGTAAACATATCACATCTAAGCGCCATGGAACATGGGCGGTGTGTACCTGGTTTCAGGTTGTATTCCCGCCACGCAAGTCAGGCCTGGGGATGCAGATAGTTGCTAAATAGTGAATACGGGTATTTGGTCCAGTCCCCATGGCAATCCAAGGGAACATATACCCTGACTTTCCCTTCATCATCTGAGCAGGCACACCCTGGGCTGTTTTCATCAACCGTAAATCTGGTGCTTCAAGAATTAATATGTCAGTGTCACAGCTCTGAAAGTAGATGCTCTGTATGGCGCGGGGAATGCCTTGTCTCCTCAGTGTTGGCTAGTGTTGGGGAAAGCACGCTTGACCATATCCCAGCTGGGTGCCCACTCCCCTCCCCCCAGCCCCGTACACGAAGTGCATAAGCTTTGGGGGTAGGAACCCAGTTCCCAGGGGTCTTTTCCCCCACAGGTGTTGTTGATCGATGCTGATGGTCAAAGACCCCCAGTAGCTCCTAGGAGGTTTCATCTTTTCCGAAACGGAGAGTTCTTATTTAGCCCACTGTCTCAAGAAAGTGCTGCGAGAATCAAGTGTTAACCCAAAGCACTTAGAGAATGTCCATTCGAACGAGTCTTCTTCTGTGGAACTGCAGTGTTTCCTTGGTCAGGAATCCCCACCATTAAGGGCAACTGGCCACATGGCCCCCCACCCCCCACCCCGCGCTCACAGTCCGTAGCTGGTAACCCTCTAACTTCCTCTTTATGGATCCAGCATTCTGGTTTCCTGAGCTGAGGTACATTTCACCCATACTGGACTAAGTGCTTTCATTTTTTTTTCTTATTTTCTTTATTATTATTCCATGGAATTAGAAGTTAGAATTATAAGACTTCATTTGGAAATGTAGAATTAAGATGGGAAATACTAAGGAAATAATTTTGCATAAAACAATACATAGTTATTTTAATAAAGTTAAAAGAAAATCTCTGGCTTAATACTGTAATTTTCCTATAAAACCAGTGTAAGTTTTAAATTAGTACTTTGGAATTGCATTATAGTAAAAGCCACATAGTTCATAAATACGGACAAATTATTAAACTTTGCTACCATAATTACTTAGCATACCCTTACATTCAATTTGAAAATTTTTCGTTGGATAACTAAAGTGATATTTCTTATGGAAAAATTGGAAAAATATTTTAAAAAACAAATTGAAAGAAAATAACTTGGAATCTTTCTACTCAGAGCTGGCCACTGTTAACATTTCATGTATACATATAGATAGACTGATATATGGGATTGTTTTTCTATGCACTCTAGAGTATACACGTTTTAGGTTTTCTTTGGGTTTTTTTTTTTAACCCTAAATTGATGCTATTGTGTATGCTGTTTTGAATCTGTATCAGGATGTATTTCACTTCTAGTAACAGAAGCCCTAACTTAACACGTTTAAGCACTAGTAACGTACATTACCTCATGAAATGAGAAGTCCAGAGACAAGAAGGCCTGCAGGACAGTTCACTGATCCCACCAGGTTCTCCAGGTCAAGGACCTGGGTGCTTTCCATTCTCTTTGTCCTGCCACTAACATGGTCAGCTTCATATTAAGGTTGTTACCCTCACAGCCATAAAATTGTCACCTTGAACATCTGGGGCAACATGCTTCCTTGTTCACATCTAGTGGAGGGAGAAAAAGCGTGAGCCCCAGCCGTGGGATGGAGATCCTGCCCATTGATCTGATGAACTAACCTAGCTGTGGCCACCCCAGACCAATGACAGTCCCCAGGTATATGCTGTAGGCTGACTGGCTTAAGCCTTGTTTCCTCTGTTAGTCACTAGCAGGAGGGATTGGATAACCTTCACCCCCAGGTGGGGTCAGTTCTCACACCACAGTGCTGCTGTCAAAGGGTGGAATGTGGAGTAGACGTTGGAAGTCAGCCCCAACGTAGTAACCTAAAGTTATCACTGAATATTTTATGAACAAATATAAGGGTCATCTTAAAGGATCTCTTAGCTTGCTTCTCATCATTACATTCAGACTGTGGTCTAATTTGTTCTGATTCTCAAAATTTTGTCCTTCCTCCTCCTTTTGTTTACACACTGCTTGGTACCTACTTCATTATCTTTAAAACTTGTTCTTCTTCTTAAGCATTACAACAGAATCATTAATACATTACATTACAGTCTTCTTAATACATTGCAATCAGAATCATTACAATCACCAGAATTTTGAATTTGATGAATGTTTTTAGATATTTTAGTTTTCTTTAAGAAAATCTGTTTCTTTTGTAGGAATGCCCTGTTCAGAAAGAGATGGATAGGAAAAAAGAATAAGGTCTTCTGGGGAATTGATCCTCATTAATCTAATGTTCTCTAAAGTTTGGGCATTTTTGTGGTGTTCTTTTTGGCAATAGATAGGTTTTTCTTCATGACTTTTGACTTTACTACTGAAATTTAAAAGCAAAAATGAGCTTAAATCTATAAATTATAACAGATGTAAACTTTAATATTTCTATTCTTTATGTACTTTTTAATTTTCAATACCCTTGAAACAACGTCATAAATAATACAGAGAATTAATGGACTTTTTGGAGAATAATTCTGAGGAATAATAGGCATATTTGAAATTAGTATGGCAAAAATCAGATGTTAAAGAAATAAGTTATGATATATTCAGTTTTTAAATTGTACTATTAAATGTGTAACTTCATGTGTAATAAATATTCATGTTTAATTTTAGGTGCCAGTGTAACATATACTAAAATAAAATGGAACAATTTCTATGGTTCTATAAAGGAATCATAAATAATTATAGTAAAGCTCTTTTGAAATATTTTTATGGGACTAAAAATTGAAAACTTCTTAATAGGGAAATTTTCCTAAATGAGAAATGAGGTAAGTTAGTCGTAGAGACCTCAAAATGTAATATATCCTGAGGGAACCCTGAATAAGCAGTAACTTCTTAAGATAATCTTATAAAATGTCTGAAAATCAAGAGGTTTTGAAAAAGGTTTTAGGAGGTAGCAGGAAGAAAAAGTTTTATTATGCTAAAATTTCTTATGGGAAGTTATTTATTTTACATGTTTTTTTTTTAACATCTTTATTTGAGTATAAATGCTTTACGATGTTGTGTTAGTTTCTGCTGTATAACAAAGTTAATCAGCTATATGCATATACATGTCCCCATATGCCCTCCCTCTTCCGTCTCCCTCCCACCCTCGTTATCCCACACCTCCAGGTGGTCACAAGCACTGAGCTGATCTCCCTGTGCTATGCAGCTGCTGCCACTAGCTATCTATTTTACATTTGGTAGTGTATATATGTCCATGCCGCTCTCTCACTTCAACCCAGTTAACCCTGCCCCCTCTCCATGTCCTCAACTTCATTCTCCATGTCTGTGTCTTTATTCCTGTCCTGCCCTTACGTTCATCGGAACCATTTTTTTAGATTCCATATATATGTGTGTTAGCATACAGTATTTGTTTTTCTCTTTGTGGCTTACTTCACTCAGTATGACAGACTCTGGGTCCATCCACCTCACTACAAATAACTCAATTTCGTTTCTTTCTAGGGGCTGAGTAATATTCCATTGTATATATGTGCCACATCTTCTTTATCCATTTCATCTGTTGATGGACGCTTAGGTTGCTTCCGTGTCCTGGCTGTTGTAAATAGTGTTGCAATGAACATTGTGGTACATGACTCTTTTTGACTCTTTTTTATGGTTTTCTCAGGGTATATGCCCAGTAGTGGGATTGCTGGGTCATATGGTAGTTCTATTTTTAGTTTCTTAAGGAACCTCCATACTGTTCTCCATAGTGGCTGTATCAATTTACATTCCCACCAACAGTGCAAGAGGGTTCCCTTTTCTCCACACCCTCTCCAGCATTTATTATTTCTAGATTTTTTGATGATGGCCATTCTGACTGGTGTGAAGTGATACCTCATTGTGGTTTTGATTTGCATTTCTCTAATGATTAGTGATGCTGAACATCTTTTCTTGTGTTTGTTGGCCATCTGTATATCTTCTTTGGAGAAATGTCAATTTAGGTCTTCTGCCCATTTTTGGATTGGGTTGTCTGTTTCTTTGATATTGAGCTGCATGAGCTGCTTGTATATTTTGGAGATTAATCCTTTGTCACTTGCTTCGTTTGCAAATATTCTCTCCCATTCTGAGGGTTGTCCTTTCGTCTTTTTTTATGGTTTCCTTTGTTGTGCAAAAGCTTTTCAGTTTCATTAGGTCCTATTTGTTTATTTTAGTTTTTATTTCCATTTCTCTAGGAGGTGGGTCAAAAGGATCTTGCTGTGATTTATGTCATAGAGTGTTCTGCCTATGATTTCCTCTAAGAGTTTTATAGTCTCTGGCCTTACATTTCGGTCTTTAATCCATTTTGAGTGTATTTTTGTGTATGGTGGTAGGAAGTGATATAATTTCATTCTTTTACATGTAGCTGTCCAGTTTTCCCAACACTACTTATTGAAGAGGGTGTCTTTTCTCCATTGTATACTCTTGCCTCCTTTATCAAACATAAGGTGACCATATGTGCATGGGTTTATCTCTGGGCTTTCTATCCTGTTCCATTGATCTGTATTTCTGTTTTTGTGCCAGTACCATACTGTCTTGATTACTGTAGCTTTGTAGTATAGTCTGAAGTCAGGGAGCCTGATTCCTCCAGCTCTGTTTTTCGTTCTCAAGATTGCTATGGCTATTCGGGGTCTTTTGTGTTTCCAGTTCTGTGAAAATGCCATTGGTAACTTGATAGGTATTGCATTGAATCTGTAGATTGCTTTGGGTAGCATAGTCATTTTCACAGTGTTGATTCTTCCAATCCAAGAACATGGTATATCTCTCCATCTGTCTGTATCATCTTTAATTTCTTTCATCAGTGTCTTATAGTTTTCTGCATACAGGTCTTTTGTCTCCTTCATAGGTAGGTTCGGTATTTTATGCTTTTTGTTGCAATGGTAAATGGGAGTGTTTCCTTAATTTCTCTTTCAAATTTTTCATAATTAGTGTATAGGAATGCAAAAGATTTCTGTGCATTAATGTTGTATCCTGCTACTCTACCAAGTTCATTGATTAGCTCTAGTAGTTTTCTGGTAGCATCTTTAGGATTATCTGTGTATAGTATCATGTCATCTGCAAACAGTGACAGTTTTACTTCTTTTCCGATTTGGATTCCTTTTATTTCTTTTTCATCTCTGATTGCTGTGGCTAAAACTTCCAAAACTATGTTGAAAAATAGTGGTGAGAGTGGGCAACCTTGTCTTGTTCCTGATCTTAGAGGAAGTGGTTTCAATTTTTCACCATTGAAAGTGATGTTGGCTGTGGGTTTGTCGCATATGGCCTTTATTATGTTGAGGTAGGTTCCCTCCATGCCTACTTTCCGGAGAGTTTTTATCATAAATGGGTGTTGAATTTTTTCAAAAGCTTTTTCTCCATCTATTGAGATGATCATATGGTTTCTATCCTTCGATTTGTTAATATGGTGTATCACATTGATTGATTTGTGTATATTGAAGAATCCTTGCATTTCTGGGATAAATCCCACTTGATCATGGTGTATGATCCTTTTAATGTGTTGTTGGATTCTGTTTGCTAGTACTTTGTTGAGGATTTTTGCATCTGTGTTCATCAGTGATATTGGCCTATAATTTCTTTTTTTATGACATCTTTGTCTGGTTTTGGTATAATGGTGATGATGGTCTTGTAGAATGAGTTTGGCAGTGTTCCTCCCTCTGCTATATTTTGGAAGAGTTTCAGAAGGATAGGTGTTACTCTTCTCTAAATGTTTGGTAGAATTCACCTGTGAAGCCATCTGGTCCTGGGCTTTGGTTTGTTGGAAGATTTTTAATCACAGTTTCAATTTCAGTGCTTGTGATTGGTCTGCTTATATTTTCTATTTCTTCCTGGTTCAGTCTCAGAAGGCTGTGCTTTTCTAAGAATTTGTCCATTTCTTCCAGGTTGTCCATTTTATTGGCATATAGTTGCTTGTAGTAATCTCTCCTTTGTATTTCTTCAGTGTCAGTTGTTACTTCTCCTTTTTCATTTCTAATTCTGTTGATTTGAGTCTTCTCCCTTTTTTTCTTGATGAGTCTGGCTAAAGGTTTATCAATTTTGCTTATCTTCTCAAAGAACAAGCTTTTAGTTTTATTGATCTTTGCTATCATTTACTTCATTTCTTTTTCATTTATTTCTGATCTGATCTTTATGATTTTTTTTCCTTCTGCTATCTTTGGAGGTTTTTTGTTCTTCTTTCTTTAATTGCTTTAGGTGTAAGGTTAGGTTGTTTATTTGAGATTTTTCTTGTTTCTTGAGGTAGGATTGTATTGCTATAAACTTCCCTCTTAGAACTGCTTTTGCTGCATCCCATAGGTTTTGGATCTTTGTGTTTTCATTGTCATTTGTTTCTAGGTAGTTTTTGATTTCCTCTTTGATTTCTTCAGTGATCTCTTGGTTATTTAGTAGTGTATTGTTTAGCCTCCATGTGTTTGTATTTTTTACAGTTTTTTTCCTGTAATTGATATCTAGTCTCATAGCATTGTGGTCGGAAAAGATACTTGATACAATTTCAATTTTCTTAAATTTACCAAGGCTTGATTTGTGACCCAAGATATGGTCTATCCTGGACAGTGTTCCATGAGCACTTGAGAAGAAAGTGTATTCTATTGTTTTTGGATGGAATGTCCTAAAAATTTCAATTAAGTCCATCTTGTTTAATGTGTCATTTAAAGCTTGTGTTTCCTTATTTTCATTTTGGATGATCTGTCCATTGGTGGATGTGGGCTGTTAAAGTCCCTGACTATTATTGTGTTACTGTTGATTTCCCCTTTTATGGCTGTTAGCATTTGCCTTATGTATTGAGGTGCTCCTATGTTGGGTGCATAAATATTTACAATTGTTATATCTTCTTCTTGGATTGATCCCTTGATCATTATGTAGTGTTCTTCTTTGTCTCTTGTAATAGTCTTTATCTTAAAGTCTATTTTGCCTGATATGAGAATTGCTTCTCCAGCTTTCTTTTGATTTCCATTTGCATAGAATATCTTTTTCCCTCCCCTAACTTTCAGTCGGTATGTGTCCCTAGGTCTGAAGTGGGTCTCTTGTAGACAGCATATGTACAGGTCTTGTTTTTGTATCCATTCAGCCAGTCTGTGTCTTTTGGTTGGAGTATTTAATCTATTTACATTTAAGGTAATTATCAATATGTAGGTTCCTATTACCATTTTTTAACTGTTTTGGGTTTGTTATTGTAGGTCTTTTCCTTCTCTTGTGTTTCCTTCCTTTAGCATTTGTTGTAAAGCTGGTTTGGTGGTGCTGAGTTCTCTTTAATTTTTGCTTATCTGTAAAGGTTTTAATTTCTCCATCGAATGTGAATGACATCCTTGCTGGGTGGAGTAATCTTGGTTGTAGGTTTTTCCCTTTCATCACTTTAAATATGTCCTGCCACTCCCTTCTGGCTTGCAGAGTTTCTGCTGAAAAATCAGCTGTTAACCTTATGTTATTTGTTGCTTTTCCCTTGCTGCTTTTAATACTTTTTCTTTGTATTTAATTTTTGATAGTTTGATTAATATGTGTCTCAGCTTGTTTCTCTTTGGGTTTATCCTGTATGGGACTTTGTGCTTCCTGGACTCGATTGACTGTTTCCTTTCCCGTGTTAGGGAAGTTTTCGACTCTAATCTCTTCAAATATTTTCTCAGACCCTTTCTTTTTCTCTTCTTCTTCTGGGACCCCTATTATTCGAATGTTGGTTGTTTAATGTCCCAGAGGGTCTGAGACTGTCCTCAGTTCTCTTCATTCTTTTTTCCTTATTCTGCTTCCTGGCAGTTATTCCCACCATTTTAGCTTCCAGCTCACTTCTCCGTTCTTCTGCCTCAGTTGTTCTGTTATTGATTCGTTCTAGAGTATTTTCAATTTCAGTAGTTGTGTTGTTCATCACTGTTTGTTTGCTCTTTAGTTCTTCTAGATCCTTGCTAAATGTTTCTCGTGTTTTCTCCATTCTGTTTCTGAGCTTTTGGATCATCTTTACTATCATCACTCTGAATTCTTTTTCAGGTAGGTTGCCTGTTTCATCTTCATTTATTTGGTCTTGTAGGTTTTTATCTTGCTCCTTCATCTGTAACATATTTTTTTGTTCTTTCATTTTTTTTTTTTTGATGGGTGGTGCTATATTCCTGTCTTACTGGTTGTTTGGCCTGAGACGTCCAGCAGTGGAGTTTGCAGGCAGTTGGATAGAGCTGGATCTTGGTGCTGAGAGGAGGACCTCTGGGCAGCCTCACTCCGATTGATATTCCCTGGGGTCTGAGGTTCTCTGTTAGTCCAGCAGTTTGGACTTGGAGCTCCCACCACAGAAGCTCGGGCCCGACCTCTGGCCTGGGAACCAAGATCCCACAAGCATGTGGCAGGCGAAGTAATGGTCCCCCAAAGACACGGACATCCAGATCCCTGGAACCACCTGGCTGGTGTGTGGCAATGGGGACCCGGAGCTGCCGGAGGGGCAGAGTGGCGGACTGGTGTCCTCAGGGTCAGAGCCGGGCCATCTGTGCCGCCCACACCGCCCAGCGCTCCAGGGACTCCGCCTGGGCTTGACAGGCATCTGCGTCCCAGATTCACATCCGAGGTCACGGATTTACATCAGTGACCCCAGTTTTACGTCTGAGACACCGAATTTACATCTGAGGCCCCGGTTTTACATCCTGCGTGTTTTTTTATGTTACTAGAATAGAGATCTTAGTGTAGCTGACTCTAGAAGGGCTATGACTATCTAGCATTAAAAATGAACAAATAAAACTGTTCATCCATAGAGTGACGCAGTTGTGGGCTCCAGGGTCCCAGGAGTTTCCTAGTGTTTTGAGCATGAGAGTGTAGGCTGAATGACATTTTGGTGCTCAGAATGTGTCTGACCCTCAAAGTGCACTTCACCGGCCAAGGAGAAGATCACTTACCTTTGTTTTTTTTGTTTTTGATTTTTAGCAGGTTCTACCTTGCAACCTCCTTAACTAGTAAAAAGAATATAGAACTATAACATGAGCAAAGGATACTGGGACACCCATTTACTGAAAGATTATTTGCATTTATGGAATTTGTGTCTTTGCTGTTCTTCTTCTTCTTCTTTTAAGTAAGTAAGGGCGAGAGTCTGTGTATGGTATGGTTGGCAGAGCACCAGTCTACATGTGAGAAGACCTAGTCCTCCCTCTGGTATTGTTACCTTGCTGTTTTACCTTGGAAAAACAACTTAACCTCTCTGATCCTCTGTTTTCTCATTTTTTAAGAGAAGGAGGGTGGGCCAAATGTGTCTCAGAGATTCCTTTACACAGTAGAATTGGAATATATGAGAAGGGTTCAGGGATGATCACCTAGACTGTTGGTCAGCACCTGAGGTTGTGGAGAGATAGCAGAGGTGGAGAATATGCAGCCCTGGGGTTAGTAATTATGGGGAAATTGAGTTGAAGAGGTCAGCACTGTGCCCACTAACAAATTTTCTTCTACCCGTTAGTCTATAAATAGATGTACAAAATCTCTAATGAGGCTCCCTGGGAGTGGAGAAATCACAATAAATTTCATCACCCCCGGTCCAGGGTTTGGCGGTCCAGTGTGATCACAGAGCCCTGCCTGAAAGAAAAAGGCCAGCTCTTCCAGAGTTTCTTCTAACCTGTCTTGTTACGAATTCCCAGAGGAACCTTTGAGTTGCAACAAACTCTGGATGTGTATGTTCCAAAAGGCCATCTTCTGCACAAGGTTGGTACGGACGTGGTGCCTGGGGCTCCCAGGCCCCTGGCAGAAGCCAGCACAGCGTTGGACCTCAGCAGGCTCAGCCGGCACCTCTTTCCTCAGGTCGGCCTGGGGATTTGTTTTTGTCCTTCCAGATCTTTTTTTAACCTTTAAAACAAGAACAACAACAACAGTAACAACTCTGGACATTGCCTTATGGTCGGCCTGGTAAATTAATCTGTCTTACAAGTACGAAGCTCCATGGACCGGCCTTGACACTGTCTCTTTTCTTCCCTGACGCAGAGCCATCACGCTGGAGAACCAGCTGGTGATCCTGGCAGCGACGGCCAGCGACGCAGGGGCTTACTACGTGCAGGCCGTCAACGAGAGGAACGGGGAGAACAAGACCAGCCCGCTCATTCACCTGAGCGTAGCAGGTGAGTGCCCAAATCCCACATGGTCGTTGTGAAAGCAGTGAATTCTGGATTTAATTAATAACCACCATCTCAAGGGGCATTTTGCAATAAATCTTACCTCTCTGGGTTAGTGGTTATGGTTCAGTATTGATCCAATGTCTATAGTTGCTTTCTTTGAACTGATAGGCAGAAAATGTGAATCTGACCAGTCATTCTAAATACAGGATCTTATTTGTTTGGGGGAATTTAAAATAACATTTTTGCTTTTGTACTCTGTTAATGTGTATGGTTTTTAACAACAACAAAACATCTTTTGGCTTATAAGGAGTTGTGTCCATGAAACTTGAGACTAGATTAGGCCACAGGTTATGTTCTTTTACTTTAATTAAAAAAAAAATCCTTGAGAAAATATATATATACTAAGTTGTGTTAAAATTAGGAGTATATCTTAAGAGTAACTAAAAGCCCGGATCATGAAGAAAATACACACACATCACAGTTAAATGTTCAGTTGATTTAAGGATGTTTTGGTTTAGGCAACTTAGTTTAAATATTTGGCCTTTGAAAGAAGGCTCCAGAAATTCTACTAGGAAGAGTTGATTGCCGTAGAAGGGGGAAATGACCAGAAGCAAGAACTCGGAGCTAAAAGAGAGCAAAAGGTGCGTCTCAGAGATGCCACCAAATGTCTGCAGCGTGCAGCTTCATGGTATGAAATGCAGTGATTATGCTGTTGAGAAAATACAGTTGGGAAATGGTCATGGTAGATTTCAAAATATTATGACCATGTCATACAAGAGTGAGCTAAGTGGATTTGTCTGCATAGTGGTAGATGTCATGTTTTTAAAAACCACCTTGAAAGAATGGCTTTCCCCTTCGGGTAGTTTGAAAAGTTTTGTTTCATAGGTGGGATAGACCATAGTGTTTGCTTCTCCTGGTCCTTGAGGGATACAGTTGCTTTAGGCCTAATAGAGTTTACTGGGTTAACAGCACCACGGTCAGGAGACGGTGGGCATTAACTGCGTGTGCTCCCACATGCCCCGCACCTGCCCGGCAAGTGCTCCTAGGTGGCCACCACCCTGCCACCAGCTCCTAATTTCTAGGAGTTGAGTCCTCAGCCCCAGACCACGGGCGGTACAGATCTGGCCATCAGCGGGGCCTTTGCGGTACTTCAGAGAGTTGTGTCCACTGATTAGGTGTAGGGCTCACACAGTCCAGTGCATGTTGTACTGCTGTTTGAAGGACCCTATGAATCAAGAATCATAGTAGAAAAAGAATGTGATTTATGGAGATTTTTCAGTATTAATAATAAAAGATGGAAATTTTGTTATTAAATATATTGTGATAATTTTAATGACTTCCAACTTTTATAATTAGAGCCATTTATTCTGTTTAGCAAATCTGATTCAGCACTCAGTTGTAATATACATACGAGGATAATAATAGGTCAAATTGGTGGAATTCTGAGTCAGAAACACAAAAATTGACCTTAGTCTATTAGAAGAGGGGGAAAAAATTCCACAAATATTCTGGTTAACTTGATGCTAACATCGCGAAGGTATGAAATAGTCTGCACCTGGTAGTTTCCTACATGCCTACTCTACAAAGCCAGTAGAAAATAAAACGAATACAGTGAATTTGTAAGTTGCCGTACGAACGCCGTGCCATGCGTTAGATAATTGGAATATGTAAATGTTTTAATAGTTTCAGCATCTAACCAAGAAGCATCTTGGAAGCAGCTCATAAATATTATAATTAACTGCGTTGCCTTTCTTTCCCTTGCGTGGTTTCATCGGCACCGGGTGAAACGTGTAGAAGGTGAGACATGAAGAGGCTGATGGCGCGCACGGCTTACTTTAACCCTTAGGAGAAAACCTGCATTCTGTCCCCGTCTGTGTTCTCTGCTTTCTATGGGGCCCAGGTAAAACGCGACAAGTAAGAAGGTTGAGGGAACGGCCTTACTTTACTCCTTGGGTGAACCTCGCTGTTGATGTGTTAGATTTACCTAAAATTCAAAGGGCGCCCAATCCTGCATTTTCTCACTGAAATTCTATTTTGAAAACTCTAAAGATCAGAAGTCTTGATAAATCTGCAGAAGACCCCAGAATCGATTGTTTATTTATTTTAAATAGTCTCTTTTTTTAAACTTTATTTATTGATTTTTGGCTGCGTTGGGTCTTTGTTGCTGTGCACAGGCTTTCTCTAGTTGCGGCGAGCGGGGGCTGCTCTTTGTTGCGGTGCGCGGGCTTCTCATTGCGGTGGCTTCTCTTGTTGTGGAGCACAGGCTCTAGGGCGCAGGCTCAGTAATTGTGGCGCACAGGCTTAGTTGCTCCGCGACGTGTGGGACCTTCCTGGACCAGGGATCGAACCCTGGCAGGCGGATTCTTAACCACTGTGCCACCAGGGAAGTCCCTGTTTATTTATTTTCATTTTTATTTACTTATGTTTTCATCTTTTTGGCCATGCTACTCGGTTTGTGGGATGTTAGTTCCTCCACCAGGGATTGAACCCTTGCACCCTGCAGTGGAAGCTCGAGTCCTAACCACCGGACTGCTAGGGAATTCCCCAGAATTAATTGTTTAAATTTGCTCCTTTCTGGACTGCAACGAATGCTATAAGGGGGGAAACTGCAGTTCAGGACTTCCCTGCCAGCGCCGTGTGAGGCTGTGAAATAGGGAGGGTGCACAACCCCACCAGATTTATTACGAAGTTAGATACTCTCAGGACCTATTCACGCAGGTAGTAAGATGCAGTGTGTTCTGCAGGCTTAGACATCTTTTTTTTTTCTAATGTAGGCTTTGTAAAAACACCAAACAAGATTGATGAAAAATTTTAAAAACTTGCCAGCCAGCAATTCTGAAGAATCTAAAGATATTACAGCCAATTATCATTTAACGATGATAAATTTTCCCTTGGCATCAGGAGAATAAAGTAGGGAACATTTCTGTAGTGAATACGATCAAGGTGGTAGGGTACTGGAAATTAAATTCCTGGTGGATTGCACTGTAATTAATTTAGAAGTGGAAAGTGCTGTCCGGCCCACCTCTTGTTTGCAGTCGTCGTAATAAACTGTTCCTCCTGCAGGGACAGCCTAGTGTCGAGGTGGAGTAGCACCCAGGGCCAGCCTTGCCTCGAAACATCAAAGTGCGTGATGCGCTGTCCCGCAGCTGACGGGAGGAGATGACAGATTTTCCCAATCACCTGTGTACTTGAGAGTTCAGAACCTCACCACCTTTTCAGTTGCTGAATATTCTGGCTGCACTTGAAGCTTATGGGAAGCAAAAGATAAAGACGGTTGAGATAAAAATAAATAAAATTTTTAAAATGCATGACAATTAGAAGTGAAATGCAGCCCCGCCATGGTACCGCCTGCCGTTTTGTGCATTATTATCCCTTAACTTCCCCCCCCACCCCCGCCCTTTTATATGGTTAAGAGGGTAAGTTACAGCATGTTCTGCACAGGTATTTCCTGTCGGGAAGGAGAGGACTTCTCTGAGCTATCCGTTCTCCTGCTCCCAATGAAAGCTTGCCACCATCGCGGGGGTGGATTCACTTTGAAGTTTTAATGTGACGTGAAGCCAGCAGATGTTAAGGCCATAGGTGGGACTGCTGAAGCACCCTGCATGAATTTTTCATCGCTGGCTCCCGTGGCTCAGCTGCACACCAGAAAAAGAATGGGATGAACTCGCCTGAGAGTACACATTTCCATTGTGAGGTCAAACTCAGGGAAGCTCTATGCACCTGCCAACCTGGTTTTGGTTTTCACTTTAAAGCTTTTACATTGAGTTAACTTGTGTGGATCAGGTCTTCCGAACTGAATTAATATGTAAATGAGAGTTTCCTTTTGAAGATGAGAAGAATTCTGTACAGGGATTAACTAATTATTGTTTAAATGCCATTGTACATAACTTAGACACATCATCAGCTCTGGCCCAATCTTCGGAATGTCCAGCATAATGAGATTCTCTGCTGGAGATGAAGCTTGAATTAGAAAAGAAATGACTGCTCAAATGTCTGCTCCTCAAACAACATTTGCAGATGGGGTATCACTTCAACTGATCCTCCTTCAGGCTGGCAAACTTTTGCTTTCAATTCTGACGACCACTTAACATTCTTTTGTCCTCTATAATTCTAATTTAACTGCAGACCTCATGTATGGTTAGTAGTTGAAAGTGAATTCCTGAGAATAATGTCTAGGAACAGTCGTCCAAGAGGACTGCCCTGTAAAACATGGCTTTTGTGTGCCCGGATAAAATTCTGTCTTATTTTCTTCATGCTTATAACATTATAGGGAGAGAAGGGCCAGGCATAAGCCTTTCAGTTGTTCTCTGACATGAATTGGATGGCCAAAGCCGTAGGAACGGTTTGAAATGTTATTAAAGAGCAATCCTGAGGCAGTGTCTATATTACAAATGACCGATTTCAGATCCAGCTATGGCTTTATAGGGTAAGTGGTACTTTACTGCCAGAATTTTCAGAAACATAAACAGAGGTGTACTTTGCGTAGAATGATGAGTTTAATCGTTTAGCATGTGTTGACCTGCTAAGTAGGGTATGTAATGAAGCGTAAGACGTGCTCTGCCCAGACCTCCCGGAGCTGGTTGTGGAAGGAGCTAAGTCTAGGCTGTGGTCTCTGAAGCCTTTTTATAGGCACACCATCAGTAAGGAGGCCTTGACCTTCACCCCTGGTATATGCATACTGAGCTGTTTATAAAGTGTGAGTGTTTAGCTATCACACAAAAAGGTGAAATAAACGGTATCTTGTTAATCATGAGAGTTTCATTCTGTCTTTAGTTCATGTCTCACAGCACAACATACAGTTTGTGAATGAAAATCCATACTTTACTTGGTCTTCCTGATAGTTTTTCTCTGGACAAGTTCTTCCAGCATCTGATTACAGAGGACCGTTTGTCCTGGAACGTGGTTGATAAAGAGCACAGGTGTCAGTGTTGCCATTCGTGTCTGTGTCGCTCATTTGTGCTGGACTTGTGAGTAACTCACATCTGTGATTTCTTCCCAGGTGTACTTCTGTATCCAGTTATCTACCCTGTGAGAGTTAGTTTAGTCAAAACTAAGTACACAAATACGTAAATCCACCTACCGGGCAAACGTGAAACCACAGCCCATTGGAAAGTTCTGAAAGCAAACAGATGCAGGAAGGCATCCTATGTACCTTGAAAATGAGGATTTTTAGATGTCCCTTGGGGCAGCTTGCATGCACAGTGTGACGGAGCCATCCCACCGATAGACCCCATCTGCATTAGGGATTTGTTTTCTTCTCATGGTTTCAGTTCAAAGACAGAAATGAAAATGCCAGTCCTAATAGTTTGTTTCCGAACCCAGTGTATGTATAAATGGTGGTGAATGAGGTTCAGAAGAAGAGTACAGCTGGGGATTCTCAACCAGACTTGAGAAAAAAAGGACAAAGTGATTAAAAAATAATGAGGCCCTAATTCTCTTCCCACCTCCACAAGACAAAACTGGGTTATTTTTGTTTTCTACTCATGTTCTTTCCATGGAATTCCCATCTCTCCTCATCCCAGTCTGTCTTTCTTTTCCCCTCTGTGACTTATTTCAGCCTGATTTCACCCTTGGTAAATCTTAGGGCATCGGGTTAAACCATGAATTGTGATTTGCCCTCAACTTTTGAACACATTTGAGATGCCCAACGTCCTCACTCTCCCAAAGCAACACTCTTCAGATCGGGCTATGAGTACCCCTCAGGGTGCACACAGGTCTCCAAGAGGGTGAGCAGGCATGTATAATTCTCAGGACATCTGTTTCCAGGTGATTTCTTATACGCTTTCTAAAATCAGATCATCCTGGGAATTTCCTGGCGATCCAGCGGTTAGGACTTGACGCTCTCGCTGCCGAGGTCCAGGTTCAATCCCAGGTTGGGGAACTAAGATCCTGCAAGCTGCAGCGAGGCCAAAAATAATAATAATAAACTAAAAAGTTAAAGAAATTAAAATCAGATCATCCTGAGGATGCCTGTGTGGCAGGGGGCTCCTCTCTTATGGTCACAGGTCACATCCATCCCGAATCTTTAGTACAGGCATTATCTGAGGCTCCAAACTTCCAGGTGCCAAACAAAGGGATAATTCTAAATATCAGTGTCAGAGCTGGGAAAGTGAAGTGCTCTAGTAACTGGGAAATAAATCATTTTATAAATCGGGAGTTTTCAATTCCCTGTTGTCTACCAGATGAGGCAACACCCAAATGCATTGTCAGCTGACATTTTATTACAGATAATTTCTGGTGATTGATTGCTAAGTGATAGAAAGTCCCCTTGCTCTTAGGAGAAGAAGACATTTCCAGCCCACCTGCAGTTTGGAGCCACTGACTAACTCCACTCAATGTGGAGTAGAAGGGAGTGTGTCACTTCCAGGCCATGTGTTTAAGAGCCAGCAAGTCACCTTCATGCTCTGCCTTCCCCCTGGGGCCCACAGTGGCCGGGCCACGCATGGAGATGGTAGGCCGCCAGGTAGAAGCTGCCCAGAGGCTGAATTAGTGCATGGAAAGAACAGCCCTGGAGAATCAGCCCGGCTGAAAGGGACTCAATATAAGTGGGAAATAAAACTTGGTGTGCTAAGCACTGAGATTTCAGGGTTTATTTGTTATTGGAACAGAAAGTGGTCTATCCTAACTAATAAATTACCCTGTGACTTTTGGTATACTCAGAGGTGTTTAAACAATTATGAGCAAAATTTCCCAGCAGTTATTTCTACAAAAAAGAAAAGTAGGATTAGAATTAGGGTAGACTTTGCATTCGTCTCATGGAGAGATGCATTTCCAGTGATTTTTTTTCTTTTATATATAATATTCATGAAAATTTGTTATACATGTATTTATCTTTTACAGACTGCAAATAATAATTGTAGCAATAACTCAATCCAAGTAGGTTTTTTTTTTTTTAACCCCAGCCCAGAGTCATATGGTTGCTGGGAATTTTTAATTTATATACATATTTTTTTCAGAGGCTATGATAGGGTGATCAATAAAATACTTCGAATCCTTAAATATAGTAAATTAAGATAAAATTCTGTGGGAGGAGTAGAATGGAAATACCAGTTCCGGAAGAAAAATAGAAATGATGTAAACTTTCTGATATTAAAAATGAGTGCTTGTTCATGTATTGTTTAAACGGGTGATGCGGGTACCAAATCCTTAGACCTACTCTATCAAATATTTAGGTTCCTTTGGACACATATAAAAGAATGCTGCAGTAGTTTATATGACTAAAATGTACTAGAATATTAAAATACACTGGAAGTTGTATTCTTTGCAGTTCTTCAAATCTGTGTGGAAAACCTTTATATGTCACCTTGAACTGTGGAAGTGATAGTTTTAGGTGATATAAGAGCAAAGCTGTTCTAAGCTATATCAGATTTGATGAGAATTTACAAATAAGCTGTTAAGTGATTCCCCAAGGGCATAGGTAGAGGAAGGGCACTGGTGCTCTTTGAGCTGGTGACAGGCGTTCATGTGCACCTTCCTTCCACCTTAGCCCTGTGCCTTAATGACCAACCTGTTTCAGAGCTGAGGGCACCAAGGCCCTAAGTTAGGTTAGTGATGGAGATCCCAAGAATAGTAAACGGGGAGCTGAGAATTCAGGTCAAGGTTTATTTGCCTCCCAAACCCCCTCGTTTCTCCTGGAAGGAGGCTGGGTGAGCCCTTGGTGCCAATATGTGTACAGATGAGGGAAGCCCAAGGAAAAGGCCAAACTCGGGAAGAGTAGCCGTCCCCCGAGTCAGCCCTCCTTTTGCGCTGGAGATTCTCCATCAAGAGCTCTTACACACCCGGCCTCAGAGGAGCTTGGCTGTGCTTTAAAAAGCGAGAGCTTCTGTTTTGATGCCAGAACTCAACTTTCATAATTTCTCCAGACCACCTCTCCTCCTGCCCCTGTGTTAACCATACCAATTTAAACGATTATATTCAGATGTTTAAACACAGGACTCTTTTACTTGTGGCGGTTTTAGAACCGTAAATAGAAGTGACCCTAACGACTCTTACCCTTGGCTCTGGGTCCAGTCTTCAGCCACATCCTGAATTTAGGTGCCTGAGAATTTAAGATCATTTCACTCTAGGCTCATGATATGGAAGCGTAACATTTCAAACCCCATATGGAGAGGGACTCAACATTTTAACTTACTCATGCAGTGAGTATCTTCCTAGCTCTGATCACTTTGGATATTACGTTCACTGAAGTACTTTGTCTGATTTCTCTGACACTATAATTGATATGGAAAGATAAGAAATATTTACAGGGCACAGACAAAGGGGATAGAAAACTGAATTTTCCTTACAATCATTTTATGAACTTTAACATCTATTCTTTTTACATCTTGTTTGGGGAAACCTCAAGCAAAGTAATGGTTATCGGCTAAGATGAGAGCACAGAACTAGCTGTTAGTTGTAAATACGATTTTCTCAGTCATTGAATACAAGTGACGCACACTTCCCAGTACTCTTTCCTTTTATGAACGAGTTCAATGTTCTGAATCTGTTAATTCAGAGACATCTGGTTAGCTTCTCTTCCTTAAGAGTTTTTGAGGTTTTCGAACTCCAGCTTGTAGATTATTTTAGTGCAGAATTGTTTTCAATCTTTAAAATCATGTTGAAAGTCCTCAATCTGCTTTGTGTATGCAGCCTAACATTTGGTCACCTTCTGATAACGGCTCAGATCTACCTTTACCACTTAGTCATAATGTTTTATTACTGATCACAATAAATGATGTTCTAGAAGGCTCTTATAGAAGGCAATTACAGCACATAAGTAAAATTGGAGATCTTTGCACGGTAGCTGAGAATATTAAATCAAGCCTTAAGAAAATTGTTTAAAGTATTGTTAACGTGAAAGTCCACTTAGCTCCTGTGAAGACCATTACCAGATCCAAAGTGCTGGATTCCCCACTTTTCCAAGAACACTTTGATTCTGAGATGTAGAGGGGGGGGATAAGGGAGGGTGGGAAGGAGACACAAGAGGGAAGAGATATGGGGATATATGTATATGTATAGCTGATTCACTTTGTTATACAGCAGAAACTAACACACCATTGTAAAGCAATTATACTCCAATAAAGATGTTAAAAAAAGATGGAATTTATATCAGAAATAATAGAAGCCAGGAATTTATCTTAAGATGTAGACTCTCTGTGCTCCGATCAGTGAGTTCTTAGCAATGGTCTCTGCCTGTGAGCCTCTGTTATTTCAGGTGACTATTCTGCTTATACCCTCTTACCTTTTGTGATCTTCAGAAATATCCTCCTGGGCACAAAATCAGTTCCCACACTCAGAGCCTGGTGCAGCTCTATACGTGGCAAAGCAGGTCGTCAGAGAGCGTAAGAAATGTGACTTCTGATTGTCAGTGTAACTTGCTGTTGGCCCAGGAGTATCTGGCAAGTGTAGCTTCTTAAGGTGGATTCTGAGGACTCTTATTTTGCATAGTTTTATAAAATCATAAAAAAGTGATCTGGGAATTTTCTGGTTCACCTTAGTCATAGACATGAACGACCCTCTGGCGAGTCTGAAGGCCGCACTGTGTGATTTTCCAAGGGAACAAGATACAAGCAAAAACCCAGAAGTACATAAACTCTAGTGAAAGACTTGAAAGAACGGCTATTTTTTCATTTTGGTCCCCAACTTGGACTTCGGAGTAGGAGTTAGAACTTGAAAAGAAATGTCGGTGGCGGCAGCGCGTTCAGCTGACCCCGTGGAGCGGGTTGGTCGTTTGTTTGCCTGTTTTACTGATAATGGAGTTTGTTGAGCTGCATCCCATCTGGTATTAAGTGTCCCACACTATGCTTCTCCTTTCACTTTCCTTGAAAGATTGTTGCACACGCTAGTATATCTCCCTGTCAGTGTGTCACTCCATGGCTATATTAATTCAGACAGGGCTGAATCGCACAAAGATTTACTCTCATTTGGGAAGGTTTCCAGCACAAATGTGCTCCAGGATTCAGCCTTCTGCCTTTCCATTCCTTACGACTTTGGGACGCACACTGATTAGTCAGAATGACTTATGTAGAAAAACCATACAAAGAGGTTGACCTTTGGTTATTAGCTCATTTAAGAGAGTTTCAGGGGTTTCACATGTCTTTGGTCTACTCAGGAAGACCAAATCGAATAGAGAAAACAGCCTCAGAAAAAATTTGTGCAGAAATATTACTATCATAAAGAAATATAAAATGAATAGGAAATATTTAGAGCCTTTCATTTCTTTGTTCATTTGAGTTACAACATTTAAAAAAATTATGACAGAAAGCATGTTCTTGATGAAAATCAGGGCAACAGTTCTGCTTCCCTGAACTCTGTACTGGCATTGAGATTAGCTGGATCGTATCCACCTCTGAAGTCTGCACCCGAAGGACTGGATATGAAACCATTGTGCCTCCACTGGCTTCTGTGTTAGTTGGTTGGTACCACTACCATGTGGGCATGGTGGTCATTAAGTATTTTGAATATCACCCTAGCCTGGAAGAACACTCAAGGACGCATAGAAAAGTAGCCTTATCATCATTATGGGAACAGCTTGCATGCTTCTCTGTTCTGGGGTCACCCCTACACCATTTCTGTGTTCATCCCTGTACATCTGAGGAAAAGCAGTCAGAAGTGCTGCAGGGTCGTTTCCTTTGACTTTTAGGGTCTTCGTGTCTCATTTTTGTTCCAAAATGTATAACCCCCCCATTTAAAAAAATTCAGATTTCCTTTCTGGTATTTTGTTCAGAAACACTGAGCATCTCATATCTACCAGACATTGTGCTTGACACTGAGGAGACTAAATGAATGAGACACATGGTTCTTGCCTTTCCTGAGCTTGCTTTTTCTTGAGGAGAGGCAGATCCATGAACAAATGACAAGAATACAGTGTGTTAAATGCCACATGAAATGGACTTCGGTAGAAAATGTGGAAGCACAGGCGAGGGAGCAATTAGTTTTGCTTCCGAGGTCAGAAGAGCATTGTTAGCAGAACTTTCACCTCCCCTTTCATGTATGGAGAGATGCGACACCAGTGAGATAATTAAGAGGAGATTTGGCGTAGGACGATGCTCAGTGTGACTGAGGACCATTGTAACTTCTGTCCTGTTGTCTGGTCCCCTGGTCTCCGCTTTGAGTGTCGCCCAGCAAGTCGGCATCTCCTACAACCTCATCTCTTTATGTGTACTGTCTTATCTCCACCAGAACGGAAGTTCCACGAGGCCAGGGATTTTTGTCTGTTTTCCCACGCAGCTAGAAGGATACATGAAAAGTACTAGGGACTCCGTAAAGACTCATTCAGTGAATGAATGAAGCAATTAGGAACCAAATGCATTGCTTTTTTTCCCGTCTTCATTCTTCGCCCTGTGCAATGGGCCACTATTTGTACTCTCCTTTCCTTCATCTCTCCCCACCTTTGGCTTCTCAGGTACCTTCTCACTGACTGTGTTCTTGTTCTCCCTCCAGCTCCTTTTCTTTGGGTGTTTCTAGCTCTTTTTGGTTCTTCTTACCCCCACGTGTGAGGACTCTCCATTGTCTAGTCCTTGGGTGCAATGTTTTATTTGTTTTTCTGCTGTTTACTTCTCCTTGGAGGACTCATTGATTCTGTGACTTTAAGTATCACCTTTGGTCAAATGTTCTCTCCAGACATTTCTCGGTGTTCAGTCTTTGCGAAGTAGAAAGTTGGATGAATCATTTCAAGTCCACTGTGACTCTAAAATCCTGATTATCTTCTAAGTTTTTAACTTCTTTGCCTGATTTAGCAAAGATGCCCTAAAATGGGAGCCTTGCCCCTGTGCATCTCTTCAATTATTGACTTTTCTCTGTTTAGTGACTTTGTTTGGTTCACTGGTCTCCAGCTTCCCTCTGTGTCTGTCTCTCCCTCATCCAAGAGATTATGCAGCTCCTGGTGACAGGGGACAAAGCTTGCCCGTCTGACCCAGTGATCGGGACGTCGGGCCCTGAGAACAGAATCCGTGGTGTTGCTGGACATTTTCACTTGGAAATTAAATTAGCCTGTGTGCTTGTACTCCCTGCCCCAAGGCAGGTTCTTCTTCTCAATTCCATACAAAGTCATCTCACTGCCTTTCTGTGTTCCCAGCTCTCACCCATCCCAAAACATGTACTAAGTCCCGGATTCTTCCAGAATGTTCATCCCTCCATCATCCGTTATTTCCTTCACTCAACATATACTTATTGAGCACTTGGTAAGTGCCAGCACTGTGCTGGGCATTGAGAATACACTGATGGTCAAGGCAGACCGGTTTCTGCCGTCAGAGCCTACTTTGGTGGGACGAGAAGACAAGCAAGCACTTTTAACATGGGGAAGTTGGGGAATGGATGTCTTCCCACACACCCTGAGTTTCTGCCACTTCCATTTCTAATCCTTCGCCTGCTATAAAAATAGGGGTGGTAAAGATGAAGTTAATATATTGCAAAATGTGTGTTGAAACAACACTTTAAAAAAATAATTTTATTTATTTATTTATCTTTGGCTGCATTGGGTCTTCGTTGCTGTGCGCAGGCTTTCTCTAGTTGCAGCGAGCAGGGGGTTACTCTTCGTTGGGGTGCACGGGCTTCTCATTGTGGTGGTTTCTCTTGTTGCGGAGCACAGGCTCCAGTAGTTGCAGGATGCGGGCTCAGTGGTTGTGGCTCGCGGGCTCTAGAGCGCAGGCTCAGTAGTTGTGGCGCACGGGCTTAGTTGCTCCGTGGCATGTGGGATCTTCCCAGACCAGAGCTCGAACCTGTGTCCCCTGCATTGGCAGGTGGATTCTTAACCACTGCACCACCAGGGAAGTCTCTGAAGCAACTTTTGAAAAGAGTTCACAATGGTTCTTATTTATATGACTATTAGTGTGAGCTTTTATAGAGAAAATATGGAAAATTTTCAAGAGATGGATTATGTCGGAAATAAATACAACAAGTCAGTGAAATTATAGCCTTCAAGCCATAGGCGTCATTATTCTCATGAGTGGGGCCCTTCTGCGGGCAAAACTGACTGAGCCATGTGAAATAATGCAGTGCTCGTTTTCTGCGAGCCCCGTATGTCAGATGGTAATTTTAAAAACGAGTTGCTTTACCAATGGACTATTAAAATAAGTTCTTCATCTCTAAGCCATTCAATATGTGATTTGTAGAAATTGATTTCCTCACAACTTACGTATAAGTTATATACATAACTTATATACATAAAGTAACTTAGATATATAAGTTAAGACTCTTGTATTAGCTCAGGCTGCCATAACAAGATACCGCAGACAAGGCAGCTTAAATAACTTTTATTTTCTCATAGTTCTGGAGGCTGGAACTCCAAGAGCCAGGTGCCAGAGGTTGCTTTCTGGTGAGACCTCTCTCCCTGCTTGCAGAGGGCCGTGTTCTCTGTGTCCTCTGGGCACCCATGGGGAGAGCGGGAAAGGGAGGAGAGTAGAGAGAGAAAGGGATGGAGAGATGGCTGGCGTCTTTTCCTTCTCTAATAAGAACACCAGTCCTGTCAAATTGAGGCCCAACCTTATTACCTCATTGAACCTTAATTACCTCCTTAGAGGCTCTGTCTACAAATCCAGTCACAAGGGGGTTAGGGCTTCCACATGTGGATTTTAGGGGGACACAGTTCAGTCCGTAACCACTCCCCATTCCTTCCTCCTCTGTGGCTCTTTTCCTAGGGTATTACTCTAGATCAGAAGTCCAAACCAGCCATTCGTGGGATATGTTTACTCCTTGACTGCGTTGCCTTTAGCCTGCACAATACCTTAAAAGTACATGAGCCGTATTTAAAAGTGGAGGGAAACTTTTCTGGCTTCAAAACCTATTTGACGAATTGGCCACCTCCCCAGCTTGAACAGTTTGTTTAGTTGAGCGCACCCTCCTGAGGCAGAGGCTCTAGTCTTCCTGTGGAGCACACTGATCTTTGTTTTGGGAAAACATTCACTGTGGAATGTTAAATTGTTGCAGATTTAGAGCTATGTGAGGGGCAGGTGTTTTAGAGGAGAGATTAAGGTTCTTCGTTCTTGAGGTAATTGGGTGTTTGTGTTGACGGCCCTCTTCTTTGGAGAGAAATGTTTCTGAATCTTATGTTGGTTCTTTCGCATTAGCTGCTGAGCCAGGAGCATTTGCGCTGTGGCCTATGAGCCAGTAGGAGTTTCTGTGATGATGGGGATCTTCTCTGTTTGAACTGTACAGTGTGGTGGCCAGTACCTGCATGGGGCTATTGAGTACTTGAAATGTGACTAGTGTGATCGAGAAAGTGGATTTTTAATTTTATTAATTTCAATTTATTTTAATTTTAGTACCCCATGTGTCCAGAGACTACCATATTAAACAGGACAGTTCTGTACGAATGCCTAACACTCTGTGTACAAAAAGAATTGCCGTTGAAACTACCCACATGACCCATCTTTGATCTCTGTGTGCTCCTGGACTTGTCTAGAAGTGGTGAGGGCTGGTCATGACCAGTAAGACTTTGACTCCAGGCCCCGTTGTTCATATGAGCGGGATACATACCTAAGGTTCAGTTACCGAAGGTCTGTGGCTGTGCAGCAGTTCATAGGGGGAGAATTTCCTTTAGCAAATGTAATTGGTCAGTCATTCCTTTGGGGCAGCTGCACTGCACATCTCCAGGGTCTATAATAATCTATAGTAATGGTGCCCGAAAGACGTGCTCAACGCAAGGCCTGCGTGGTGTACACGGCAAATGCTAATGACCATTCCACAGTGATTTATAGAATATCTCTTATGCACCAAGCCTTGTGCTAGGCAATGGACAGTTAGGGAAGCCAAGGATGAGAGGGTCATCTCATTAAATAAATGATTTAAACAAGCATGTGAGCCATGATAGAGAGAAGCACAGGTCACTATGGAAACCCCAGGGTGGGGCACCCAGCCACGTCTGGGGGCACTGGGAAGGTTTTTCCTGAGGGTCTGATGCTGAACTGAGACCTACATGTTGAATAAGACTTAGATGGCTGAAGAGCTGGGGAGGAGGCCGCCCTGAGGGGGGAACAGCAGCGCCTGGAGTCAGCAGACGCTGCTCTGTTCACAGACTGAATATAGCAACTTCCAAGACAAGAGCAAGGCTCTGCCCTGGCAGAGGCCCAGATGGGACGGTTCAGGAAATGTGAACAGCCTTTTAGAAACCAGGAGATCCCATGTAAATACTGAAGGGCTGGTGGCACGGGACGCACATCCCCCTCAGGACCACGGTGAGCTGAAGCTAAGTAGCGGTTGCTAACGCCCCGTGTGCCTTTACTCCCCTGGCCAGGGTCCCAACTGCCCCGGACT